>NW_026526765.1:136347908-136947908 GCF_024362965.1 Panthera pardus
TGCGTGTGTGGAGTCAGTGAATCCAGTTTAAATCAGGAAATCACCCTTCTGGCTCTCGTTCACAACAGACACAGAGAGCTTTCTCACATGTACAAATGGTGTGGAGCCTATAAAAACATAGCTTCGTAAGTTGTGATCATGACCTACTTTGGAAAAATTGCAATGACATCGGCAAGAGCGTAGGAAATACACTTGGTATATAGAACCAGTTCCAGGGCGACTCAGAAGCTGTGCCCACTGGGAAGAGGTGTGTTTGGGAGTCAGATTGATTGACTAAATAAATAATTAATCAATTCAGCTGTTTGTTTGTAAACTACCTGCTGTAAGCAGGCTGTGTTCCATACAACCCACCTGCCGTCGTGTTGAGAGTGCTTTGGATTTGGCGGCTTTCTCAGTGTACCTACCCAGTTCTGTGCAGCGCTCCTAAGATACTTACAGAGGTAATAAAGAAAGTATCTCCTGGATATTCCATAGCTCTCAGCATTCGTTGGAAATCTGGCCTACACTCCCTCTGTGACCTGTGTATGATCTTTGGTGTCGGGTTCATGGATACTATTGAACGCACTTCCGTGCAGGAGGAGAGATAGACGGTGGGGGAGTGTCACCGCCCTGATGTCTTCCGTACGGCATCCCCGTGCAGTGTTGAAGATGGAATGGGTTAATGATCTGCAACTGGTAACCAGCTATTTTAATTCTTATTGGCAAGAAAGGCAATAATCAAAGGACTCCCATGGGAATGAATTATAATGATGTTAGCAATAAGCCTTCAAGTGAATTATGCTAATTAATTTCTGTAGGTCAGCATTATCCATCACCTCTATCATAAAAGGCAGGGAAGCCTCAATCCGGAGAAACAAAGTTGAATTTCAAAAGCCTTTTTGAGTGGGCATCCAGGGATTGGAATTTGTAGCTTTGCATTCCAAATGGGATGTTGAGTTTTAGAGAATCAGGACAATGCCCAAGGGGTTGACCCTCTTTCTTCTCTGTGGAGGTCATGTGCAGGGGAGTTGTGGGGCAAGTACTTGGAGCACCCAGAGGGGATACTTGTTCTGCAAACAAACAAACTTCAGTCCCCAAGACTCTCTAGTGTGCATCTTTGAAGGCATGAAATTCACACACACACACAATGGTGATTCAATAGCCTCCTGCCCAGTAGGACCACTCTTTAAAAATTAAAATAAGATTGAGCTTTCTATAAGAGGAAGCAGCCCTGCCCTAGAAATTGGCTCCACTCAGCTCTCTGAATAAGAGCTAATGTAAGTCCTTTGTGAATATATTTTCTCGCACGCGGTCTTAGGTTAGCGCAAATGAATAAAAAGGCAGATTGCATGAGAAAGTAAATGTGACATTTTATTCCTTAAGTGGTACGATGTCAACCATTCGGTCTTGCTAATCCAAGACAGGGTGTTCAGCCACCGTAACATTTTTTTTTTCTGCCATTTTAGAGGGCATCTCTGCTAATAAAATTTACTTGAACAAGACAGAAATTGCAAATGCTGGAAGCTTTTTATGTCGCACGGGTTCAAGAATTCAAGTCTCAGCTGTGTTGGTTCTACGACAGATATCTCTGTGACCACCACAGCATAATGTATTTAAAATGTTGCCTACTTTCCAAACTGGAGGTGACTCTGTTTAGATGACGACGGTGGTGATTTTTCACAGCGAGGGCATTTGTGAAATCGTTAGCTCTGAGTAGCTCAGGTATACACGCTAAAATCTTGTTCCTGCTCCTAGCTGTGCTAGATTTGGGGTTTTGATTCCTCAGTGATGGTCAGCTTTACGTGGAGAATACTGACTTGATGTTACACCTTGCAACTGACGGCAAGATAAAAGCAAGATAAAAGCGTATGATTCGTCACTAAGTCCGTTCTCCATTTTGATAATACTGCTAGTTTGGAGAGTTGGCACCAACTTTTACATGTGACATTCAGATTGAAACGGTCATTTCCTCTTATGTAAAACTTTCGTCAACTCTACCCGGGACACTGATCAATGTTAGCGCTTCTCTGTCTCTCTAGAACTGCAGTATTTTTGAAATGCTGTCAAAGCTGGCTCGCCTACATTCCTAAGGGCTGTATGGAAGGTCATGTGACTGTTTACGGCTTCGATAAAAAACCAACTTATAAATGCAAAATGCTATTCACTACTTATTCATCTCATGTATTCATGCAACGCTCCTTGGCTTGCTGTGGTGTTTGCTTGATATGTATTCCACAGCATACCTTTTGTTTCTGCAAAACTGCACATTGTATCATTTTTGCATCTGACACTGACTTTGTTCTCCGGAAGGGTTCTCATAACAGAGGGAAAAAGAAAATGGTCTAAGAAGGAGCTCTGTCACCCTTGCAGATTTGCTTAAATTGCTGAAGAGGCAGGGAGATGTTGGAGGGCAGGCTGACCTTCAATAGTGAGAAATCCCACGGCAAAAGGTGTTGAACCATAGTTCACTGCCAAGTCTGATCACAGTCTTTTCTGGTTTGCTAGTGTAATTTCGTTTTAAGTTCTTTATTATCCAGCAGAGATATGTCATGGTTTACACGAAACCCCCAGTCACCACATGGGGAAACCCAATACATTTACTCAGCTTTCACCCACGAGGAGTTGGGAACAATGGTTACTTCCGGGCCTTTGGGGGGAAGAGTTTATCGGTATGAAGCTTTAAGTTGCTATGTCTCTAAATTGAAGCATTTTCTTTGGCACAGTTCTGTTCACTCATTCACATAATCAAACTCTGTGGATGTGAAGTTCTCGTTCTAATCCAGGTTTCAGTATGAGATGTGGGGGAAACCGGATGCTGGTTTGAGTCAGGCACCTACCTCCGATTGTATGAAGTCAACAAGTCATTATCCTCTCTGGACGTTAGTTTCCTTATCTATATAATGTCAAATACTGATAAAAATGCCCACTTGGAAAGCTTGTTTTCTGTGTGTAGGTATATATATCAGAGACTCTGCGGATGTTGCTTCCCTTCCCACTTTACTTTGCTCTTAGGATAAAGTAACTTTTTGTGTCATGGTTTTTTTTTTTTTTCCTCGCAACTCTGAAACAGAGATAATGATGCTGTTGTCTGTTGGAATTGTTAAGTGGTAGAAAAGTAATAATAATGTATTTCTCAAAACTAATGCCAGACCACCCAGTGCTCAGATCATCTTGAAAACAGATTGAAGTGGTCAAGGCATCTTGAAGTATGTGTTGGTTCCAAGAGACCGAGAGACCGGGACTCAGATCCTGATCCTCTCACATCCTAAATGGGTGACTTGGTCCTCTCTAAGCCTGAGTTACTCATCTATAAAATAGAGATCATAATAAGAGAAATTTTAGTAGCCACGCTCATAAGAGTTATGAAGATTAATTGAGGTAATATGGGTATCAAGTGCTTGGAAGAGTTTGCACATCGTAAGGGCTCATACACGCTCCTTGTGATAAGGGAAAATCTGTTATAGGATGGCCAACAGGACTGATAGGGAAATTCCAGTCCCCAACAGAAGATTCCCCTTCTGGGTTCTTCTTCCTGCCCCGCTTGCTGTGACACATGTGGCACATTATTACTAATGTGGGATGCGGAAGTAACAGAGGATAAATTGTCCCCCCCTGCTTGTGCTGGGGACTCAGACCTCTGGAGAGTGATCTCCTCTGAGCCCGCCGGCATGAAATAAACCTCCTGCCTTCCAAGATCTCCAAGGGCCGCTTGGTTCTTACAGGTTCCGTAACACTTGCACTCCATCTAGAAGCTTCTTTTTGGCTAGAATCCTCTGTCCCAGTACAGCCTTAAAGAGCAAAGACTGAAACCCCATCATTCAGTCACACTTGAGCTGCACTGGTCAAGATGTGGCCAAGACTGGTGGTAGCATTTATTAACATTTTTTCTCCAAGCCCACGTCCCTTCCGTTTTGCATACAATATCCCATCCAGCCCGAGTAACTGTTGAATGCCATGTCGCACGTCTGGGTGGCTCTCCTTAACAAACCTACAAATTCTGCTTGGTATCCTGAGAGCGAAGAAAGATTTGTTTTCTCTATCAATTGCTTGAAGATGAGGCACAATGTTAAGTGACATCAGCGCTTGGTATAATTTCATTGGTGCCTCCTGCATCTTTAGTTTGAATATCTCGAGGGGAAAAGATCTCAGCCTTGGCCTCTGTGGGAAGCTGCCGTATTGCTCTGCAGGGTCACCGAGACAGCAGTGACGTGTGGGCTAATGACGGAAGGAAACCCATACTTGTCTTCTAAGCAGGTATTTTCTGCTTTGAGCTGAAACAAGGACTCCTGTAAGTTCATCTACGGCCGAGGACAGAGTGGTGATGGGGCACTGAGCTTGGGGGACACAGGCCTGCCTTGTTCTCTAAACAATGGGCTGACAGAATGCGTATTTTTAACCATTTCCAGATGCAAGCCACAGAGTCACATGGGAGATTTATTTCTTTTACAACAGAAGTCAATTGGGCATGACATTAATGTATTGTTTCAAGAAAAGTCTAACTCAACTAAATCGAGACCCAGTAGGAAATTTAAAGAGAAGCAATTTCTGTTATCGGGTTTAATGAATACCATTAAGTGATAACCAAAAAGAGAGACGGGGAGAAAAAAAAAAAGAAAAAAAGATCAGGGATTGCTCAGAAAACATCCTTCCCACTCTTCTAAATTATCATGACAACACAATCTTTAGCTGTGAAGTTAATTTCCTCCGTAATTACATTCTATTTAGAGGTGCGGTTGCTTAGAAGCACCCTCCTGGCGAGGAGGCTTTTTTATTCTAGCAGGGATGAGGAAGAAGGGGTCCCCAGCCCCAGCAGCAAGTCTTTATGGGCTCTGCTTCCCCTTTGGGCACTTACCCATTGGGGGTACCTCGGGAGTCCCTCCCTACCCGGTGGCTAACTGTCATCCACAGAGCAGTGGGCAGAGGAATTCACTTGAGAGAGATGCTCTGGGGAAGCTTCCCAGGCTGCCTGAGAATGGCACTTGCATTGAAATCTAGGGGCTCTCTGAAGGCACTCTGTCCCCCATCCCGGGAAGGCGGGTTAAATGGGCCCTGATGAGGTTATGGAGGCGAGAGGGGGCAGGGTGCTTAGGAGAGAAAGTATTTTTCAGAACAAGATGAATGCTGGGGTCCCCAGGCTCTTTGGTATGCAACTGAATCATTGCAAGCCTGATTCTGCTATGACAGGAATGAACGGATTTTAACATTTCCATCAGCCAGATTCTTGTTTACAGCCTTTTTGCTCCCTGCCACTGGGGGAGAACGACAAAGAAACAAACAAACAAAAAAAAGCCACACGCAGACTCGCTGTCTTCCCGTTGGTCGTGAGGGCTTCACCCCAAGGACTAAAAACTAGGGCAAGGTACTCTGTTAAGATGTGGGCCAATTTCCTGTTTTCGAACCAGCAGGAAAAAAAAAAAAAAAAAGATGCCCAAGGATTCCGATGCGTGATTGTAAGAGCCGAATCCCGAGATTCTCGTGCATATGTCACGCAAAATCAGAGTCCCGAGTCCAGCTCTTGGAGGCTCTAATTGTATCACCGCCTCATCCAGGCACATTATTTTTGCTCATTAACGAGATGGCATCGTAATGGCGCATGCGGCAGCCAGAGTGATTAGCAAAGCGTCTCCTTCCATTCTTCAAAATGTCATCAACACACTGGTCAGGAAACAAGCTCATTTTCCGACTCTGCCATGATTTGCGGGGTTTCAGGCACTGATGATAGCTTGTCTGCTTGGTTTAAAAGAGCTCCTGATATAACAGAACCTGACACTGTTTACTTCAGCCTATTATGCCTGCTGCATTCACTGAATGCTCCACTGGAGAAGAAAAATCGAAAGAAGGCTATTCATTGTGATGCCAGCTGCTTTTTAAAAAAGGAAATCAATTTTTGCTTGAGCTCAGAATGTACTCCACAGGCCCAGAGTGACCTACCAGTTTTGAAGTCAACAACAAAAGGATCTGCCTGAATTTTCCACAACAATCACCCAGCAGCTCCGAGAACATCGAAAATCCTAGATTAGTTTCGTCTTAGTTTATGTTCACATTGGTATGCCCTCATTCCAACAATATCACAAAATAGGAAGCCTGATGTGTCACAGCCCTCGAACGCCGCGCTGTAGAAGTTGAGGCTTTGCCGCCTAATGCAGGGTTTTGTTATAAATTACTTGGCAGGGCCATTTTATGACGGAAATAATTAGTTATGTTTAGTATTTATAGCTAGTATCATGATGCCTTTCTACACTGCTAATTAATTATTTTATGGCCAGCATGTTTCAAACGCAATTAGTTAGGTATGGCAATGATCATAATATTTTGCATATTCATGACAACATTCTGCCTATTTACAGCAAAACTTGGGTGTCAAAATCAGTTATTTTCCTTTTGTTATTAGGCAGAATAATTACAGGAAACAATAACAATGATCTCTTGCATGTGAATAACATTTTACAACCGAGCACCTCCATTCATGTCCCCCACGCATGTACCCCTGTGGTTTCTCGTAGGGAAATGGAAACTCCATATGGTGACGAGTTTTGGCTGGGTCTTTAGCCAGCTTGAAGGTCACCAATGGAGACTTTTGCTCTTTTTACATATATTTGGAGCCTCATTTGGCCCACAGGGATAGACTGGTTGCTGAAGGAATATTCGGGCAATAGATACTGCCCTCGGTTGTTTAGAACAGAGTCCCAAACTTTTTTCTTTATTATAATGCTTTCTATTATTTTTTTTAATAGTAAGTGTGGAGGGGCCTTTGAACAGAAGAAAACCTTCGTTAGATCTTCCTGCCTTGGGGGGCTCAGATGACAGATTGAGTTATTGCTTAACTAGGCTCTGTATCCAGCAGGCACATTGCCTTCTGTCGAACTATTGAGCGCTTCTTAAATCCTGGGAGTCTAGAAATAGTATTGCCTCATGAAGCCTGGGAATGTTCTCAATTAGCTTGTGGACAAGATCAATGACATATGCTCCCTTTCAGATCTGCCCCTATTTCTCTTTACTTTAAGCCTCTCGGACTAGCCCTAATCCCCCGTTTCCTTTTCCCCATATGTGCTCTGCAGAGTGGTGAAAATAGCACAAAAATCAAGAAAAATATCGTGGACTGAGAATGGAGGTTTCACCATGAACTTCCTTTTACGGAACAGTCATAAGACTGGGCTGAGGGAGCATGGAGAACACAAGTGCGGTGGGGAAATGAAACGTTTATGTATTTCCAGCATTTGCTCCCCAATGTCTGGATTATGAGGAGCAAAAAAATTTTTTTAGCAGTTGAAGAATTTAGATTTAAAAACCTTTTATTTATTTATTTTTTAAAGTTTCTTTCTTTATTTTGAGAGAGGGGGGAAGGGAAGGGATAGAGAGAGGGAGACAGAGAATCCGTAGCAGGCTCTGCACAATTGGCCCAGAGCCCAACGCGGGGCCCAAACCCATGAACCTTGAACCATGGCCCGAGCCAAAATCAAGAGTTGGATGGTTAACCAACTGAGCCACCCAGGCGCCCGATGAATTTAGATTTTTTAAGAAAGAATTTGTAGTATATCTCCTTCTTAAGAACGACAGCAAACGTGGGCTCCTTGACCTCTCTGGGGACCAGAGTACCATGCCTTTCCCTCTGAAAAGCAAGAAATTCTTCCTTTTCCTTCACCAAATTCTCTACTGCTTTTATTTGAAGCCCATTTCCATTCATGGGGTTTGTTGCAGACATGACGAGCAAACAGACTTTGAAGTTAATAATCATTATTTTCTCATTTCTGGGGATAAAGGCAACAAGAATCCCTTTAGCCTTCCCTCAGAAACCATTCTGTGTCCCTTTTAATCATCTCTGTCACTTCTCTGAACTTATTCCAGCTTTACCACATCTGCACATGACAAGCTGGAGATCTCAGAGTCCTTAAACACACCCCCAACTCTGTTCTCCAAAACATCTGCCAGCACTTGAGGCCAAGTTGAGAATTAAGCCTTCTGTTTCTATAGCTCTGGTATTGGTCACAGGCTCGCTGTTGTTGTTGCCTTTCAAAACAAAAACAAATACAAGAACAGAAAAACACCCACACAAAACATCCCACAGAAAAGAGAGAGTTTTAAGGTGACTTTAGGAATGACACCCTTCCCTTGTGACCTTGAGGATGGGCTGCTTTCTAGTTGAAGCTTCCACAGACCAACCAGGCCAAGGCACAGGGTCTGGGAACAGCAGTGCAGTTGCAGTTGATAGTACTGGGGCCTGCTGGGGAGGCTGGAGCACTCTGGAGTGAACTCCAAGAATTCTGGTTCCACATGAAAGACCCCAAAGAGCCAAAGCGATCTTGAAAAAGAAAACCAAAGCAGGAGGCATCACAATGCCAGATTTCAAGCTATACTACAAAGCTGTAATCATCAAGACAGTATGGTGCTGGCACAAGAACAGACACTCAGATCAATGGAACAGAATAGAGAACCCAGAAACGGACCCACAAACGTATGGCCAGCTAATCTTTGACAAAGCAGGAAAGACTATCCACTGGAATAAAGACAGCTTCTTCAGCAAGTGGTGCTGGGAAAGCTGGACAGCGACATGCAGAAGAATGAACCTGGACCACTTTCTTATACCAGACACAAAAATGAACTCAAAACGGATGAAAGACCTCAGTGTAAGACAGGAAGCCATCAAAATCCTCAAGGAGAAAGCAGGCGAAAACCTCTTTGACCTCGGTGGCAGCGACTTCTTACTCAACACGTCTCCGGAGGTAAGGGAAACAAAAGCAAACATGAACTACTGGGACCTCATCAAAATAAAAAAGCTTCTGCACAGTGAAGGAAACAATCAGCAAAACTAAAAGGCAACCGACAGAATGGGAGAAGATATTTGCAAATGACATATCAGATAAAGGGTTAGTATCCAAAATCTATAAAGAACTTCTCAGACTCAACACCCAAAAAACAAATAATCCAAAGAAGAAATGGGCAAAAGACATGAATAGACATTTCTCTGAGGAAGGCATCCAGATGGCCAACCGACACATGAAAACATGCTCCACATTACTCATCATCAGGGAAATGCAAATCAAAACCACAATGAGATACCACCTTACACCTGTCAGAATGGAAAACATGAACAACTCAGGCAACAACAGATGTTGGCGAGGATGCGGAGAAAGAGGATCTCTTTTGCATTGTTGGTGGCAATGCAAGCTGGCGCAGCCACTCTGGAAAACAGTATGGAGGTTCCTCAAAAAACTAAAAAGACAACTACCCTACGACCCAGCAATTGCACTACTAGGTATTTATCCAAGGGATACAGGTGTGCTGTTTTGAAGGGACACATGTGCCCCAATGTTTATAGCAACACTATCAACAATAGCCAAAGTATGGAAAGAGCCCAAATGTCCATCAACGGATGAATGGATAAAGAAGATGTGGTATATTTATACAATGGAGTATTACTTGGCAATCAAAAAGAATGAAATGTTGCCATTTGCAACTACGTGGATGGAACTGGAGGGTATTATGCTAAGTGAAATTAGTCAGAGAAAGACAAAAATCATATGAATTCACTCATATGAAGACTTTAAGAGACAAAACAGATGAACATAAGGGAAGGGAAACAAAAATAATATAAAAACAGGGAGGGGGACAAAACAGAAGAGACTCATAAATATGGAGAACAAACTGAGGGTTACTGGAGGGGGTGTGGGAGGGGGGATGGGCTAAATGGGGAAGGGGCACGAAGGAATCTACTCCTGAAATCATTGTTGCACTCTATGCTCACTATTTTGGATGTAAATTTTAAAAAATAAAAAATAAATAAAAATAAATAAAAGAATTCTGGTTCCACGTGAGAGCAGGCTGTGGGTCCCCAGATGCCAACGATGAATGTAGTTCCCCATGCGATTATTATTATTAAAATCCCACCTGTTATTATTATTCAGTACCTACATGACAAGCTGATAAAGCTGAGAATGAATAGGGAGAAATGTAAGATAAAGGCATTACATGTATGTATTGAGGCAGACACAGTTCATCAGTCCTTGATGATTAATAATCATCGATGTATGGACTCTGCTGTCGTTCACACATCTGTTCCTAACTTAGTGCGTGAGTCCCCAGTATGCTCTCCTACTCTTTCCTGACTCCTCCCCTCCAACTCCCAGGCAGCCCCTTTGTTTAGGTGGTCTTGCTTACCCTTCCGGTGGTATCTAGAAAAATTAAAAAGTGACTGATACCTGCAGGGGGTAGGATCATTATAATTCCCTTTCCTGTAAGCATCTTGCCGGCCCGTTCTCTTTCTATAGCCTCAACTGCAGTTGGAGATGTTCCCTTACGGAGAGACATTGAAAATACAAACATATTGTAGTCCTGATGAGCCTATTCATGGTTTTTGTCATCAAAGAGCGGCATAAAAAGAATAATGCCAGGGATGTGCTTTTAGTAATTGAGAGTCTAATCAATTCCACATTGTAATTGCCCCTGTCATCTGTTTACACACCTTTCATCCGTTTACAATGGAGCTCTTAAAAGGCAGGCTTGCCCCAGCCCCGTAGGTTGGGAAACACCTGTCTTCCTGCTCTCGGAACACAGCACAAAGGTTATGTTGAAAGAGAAACATCAGTCACGTTTTACAGACTGATTTTTGTTCATTTAATTCATAATTGTGAAATATTAGTGCCGGGGATCGCTTTCAGCCCAAACAGAGTTTGATTTGTAGTAAGCGGTTGATATAGTGATATCATGTGAATGATTTTCACCTATGTCTTACCTGGTTTCAGCAGCCTCCTGTGGTCTTGAAAAATTTGCAGGCCAGTTATTGTCATCAAAACGGAATAATTTTTACATATCTCAAGCTAAGCTTAGATTTTTAAAATGTTTCTTTATTTCCAATCATAATTTTCACACCTTTTATATTTCTAGAAACTTCACAGGCTTCCCTCATATATTTCCATGAAGATTGACTTGTAGCAGCCTTCTATAGGGATTAGAGCTGACATCTGTAACAGTGCCTGAGAGGAAAAAATATTAATATAGTTCCTGCTATAGGATGATCGACATTAGGATGTCATTAACAAACCAATTTCTGAAATGGAAACTGACACCGTATCGGGCATTCTGGTCTTGGGCTTGACCCAACTATAGGATCTATGCCCACGACAGGACTACTAAAGATCTTATAAACAATGCAGGAGAGAACCTTATTTTTTTTTTTCCCCTCTAAACTCTTCAGGCATGTGATGTGAATGAAATTCGAGAAGGCAGAGTGTAGCTTTTCTGGCTTTCTGGCTTGAACTCCTGTTTTCACAGGGCACCCTGCCCACCCCCCCCCCCCCCCCCCCGCCCATAATATATTTCATTTTTCCTGGGAGAAGGTGGATCAAAGCAGAAAACTCACCACATAATTTTATATTTGTTTATCTGGAATGTGAATAAAATGCATATAAATGTAGCACCTTCAAGTGGAATAGAAAACTGGGTCTCCTTTGTCTCTGGGTCTCGCAGTTATTCCCCCCCCTTCTAACCTCCCACCCACCCAGAAGAACCCTCAGTGCTGATTTCTTTATCTAGCAGTACATTCTCTCCAAGGGACTGGCTTTAACTCCTGACCAGAGTGGGGCTGAATGCTTTAACCTGCAGTTCTTGAGGGGATATTTCCCCAGCCCTTTAAAACTTTGCAAACCCACAAGTATCATTTTCACAAATGCACTTGCTTTTAGCTTGGCCTTTTCATACATAATGCAGTCGCCAACTATGCACTGAGTGTCTGTTCCTTGCTCAGAGGTCCCCAGCACCCATCCCAGTCCTTCAACTTGCTTGTAATCCAGACGTCTTAGCTATATAACTACACGGGGTGACCTGGTTTTCTCTTGATCAGTGTCCTGTTTTATTTAAAATTCCATATTCCATTACCTTAAAGTTATTTGGTTTGTGTTTTTGTATTGAAGGAGAACCGTTTTTTGATCCCTTGGGTCTGAAACTTTGCTCTGTTTCCCCATCTATTGCTATTTCAATGTTGCAGTCACCCTTTAAAAGAAGAAAAGCTTAGCAGAGGTACCATGAGCTCCTCTGAGAGAAATAAGGTGACTCTGAATCCCTCCCCATTGCTCAGTGGTGAAGCTCAGTACAGAGAGCCCCAGATAACAGGTCCAAGGTCGATGGCTGGATACAGATAAACCAGGTCTGTGGATGCACAGACCAGGATTATTTTCCCACTCCTCAAGGACCAGACAACCGACCATTCCAGGAGTGACCATTTGCGGGCCATGCTAAGGGTACCCATAGAGCTCCCAGTGTCGTGATTTTAGCACACGACGTAAACAGACGGCCCGTGGCTCACTGAACGAGCTGAACGCTTCGGACTGTCCACTTGCATCTTTAGGACAAGCAGACCATCTCCAATAGAGACAGCAGGCCAGAGCACTGTGACTGTGGCTCAATCATTTTAGATCTGGGGGCTTGCAGAGAAACACCCTTCTGTCTTTTTTTTTTTTTTTTTTTTTTGCTACGCTTCAAAGTAATTTAGAAGGGAGGAGCAGGAAAACCTTTGTTGTTTTCACTGCCCTCAACCGAGACTTTTCATGAAATAGTTGTGCAACTCTTCTTTTGTCTTGATCCCATTATTAGAAATGAATTTCCTTTGTCTTTAGGGCAGCAACAACCTTGACCTAGCGGGTGCCTTGGCGCACTATGGGCGTATCACAAAGTTCTAAAAATCGGGCAGGTCTCTGCATTGCTGGCCCTCACAACCTCCAAGAGGAATCCATCCAGTTCGGAGTAGTGTGGTTTGGAAGGGATTTAATTGCTACAAACTGTATTTGTAAACTAGCGCTTTCCACCACATCTAACAATTTCATGAAGTAATTGTTAGCAGAAACAAAATCTGTATTTATTAATGTTTATTGTTTTCTGGCTGAAGTTAATTTTCAAAGCATACTTCTGAGTGCCATTTACATTCAAAAATAAATACAGCAGATGTGTTATTAGGCCAGCTTCAGGATATTCCAGGAGGCCTAATGTGCCAACATTTACTGCATCAAGGCAAATGAGCAAATCTCCAGAGTGATCAGCTTCATGGAACTAATGTTTTATCTAATCCACTGCTTGAATGAGACATGAACATATTTCTGCTTCGCTGCGATACCAGTAATTAGCAAAGTCTCCCTAGGTCTAGTTACATTTCGAATAAAGTAAATAACTTATTCATGATTTGGCCATTTCTGATATATTCCTGTGGCTTTTAAAATTGAATGAATGAATTAAAACAAGCTGTTGCCTATAGCAATCACCATAAATGCTTCTTTAAATAGCATAGCATTAAAAAAAAAAAATCTAAATCTCCCCATACCTAAGTCTGACACTAAATCATACTCAGAATAGGGCTGCCGGATGCTGCTTTTTAAAAACCTTAAGAATAGCCCTGTACGTTTTTAACTCCAGGGGACCAATGTGTCTGATATAATTTTCAGCCTCATTTTCTGGCCTCGCTGAACAGAGGAGGACCTTTTAGAAGTTCTCCTGTTTTCACTTATCTTTCGCGTATTTCTAAAAACTCAAATGGACATCTTGTTAAAAGACGACAGAAAGCCTGTTTTATTGCAAGAGGCTTCCTTTTTGCCTAGAAAATGGATCTAGGCCTAGCTTCTCAAATTGCCAGCCTTTCTCAACGGAAGAGAGGTGACAGGGTGAATTACCTCTCCCTCCTTCAGAAAAATGCTTTCCGAATATCATCCTCTGCCCCATGGGGCTCCGCCTACCTGGGCTCATGACAGGGGAGATACGTGCGATAGTTCCACACAATCAGCATCCTTCACCTTCATCAAGCCCTAAACGCAGTGAGATGTGGCTTGTCTTGCTGCATGTGTTTTTTGATGCAAATGGAAGAAAGGACATCCCACTGCCGAAAATGCCAGGAAGCTCTTTGATCTCCTGTCTCGGGAAGATAGGATTTGAGTCTCAAGAGTCACGTGGGTATGATGGCAAAGACCTTTTGTGAGGCCAAGGATGAATGTTAAGCTGAGGAGTGACTTAGGGTATTGGTTTGCACGCGCCTTCCCTCCTGACGGTGTCGTGGAACATTCTGCACTTGGGCGATTTTTTACTCGTTGATGTTTCTCCCCAGCAAATATTCCAAGTTGGTTTTATTTTTACTTGGTTATCTACCTTTCGCCTAACGCATGATGATCGTGCTCATATGGAAGCCACCCGCTTTCACAAGCTGGTGTTTCTGGATACAGAAGAGTGATGGTGGGGTCTGTTGGTTCAGTCGTGGAATATCACCCTGAGGCTCTGGGTTAATTGGCTGGTTCCCCTCCTGGGCAATGGCACTCGGCTCGGGAAGGTACGCTGGGCACAGGAGAGAGACTGTGTGATGAGACTCTCCTGAGAACCTGGGTTGGTTATGGCCTTCACCCCAGTGTTGGGAGCGATGGCAAAAATAAGCCTCTTTCCATGCTCAAATGATGCTTCCAGAACGGTGGGCCTCCTAAATTTTTTTGTAACTTTTTGCACGTGTGCTTCAACCTTCTTAGCTGTGACGGGAGCCCATATCTATGAGTTGTTGTCAAAGGTAAATAGAAACCAAAAACAAAAGGGCACATTATAATATTGGATACGTAGTTGGTATAAATGGTGATAAATATTCCTTGCTATTGAACTACTGAAGTGGAGAATTTTATACTGTAAAAGTTGCATGATATTCTTTTTCTGACTCTGGCAGTTCTCGGCGATGAACGTTATAAATATTGAATGTTCCTATCTTTACCTTTGAAACGAAAGGAGCAGGACCAAATGTAAAAATTTAAATGAGGCTTTGGGGGTCACCGACAGACAAAGCAGTCTGTCTTTTGTTTTGATTTGCTTTCGATTCAGAAAGGCAGAAGCAAGTGAGTTAACTTTTTAAGGCACTGCAGTAGCCAAATGCACTGGCCTTAGTTTAATTTTAATTTTTCAAATAATTTCAGTCAGCCTAACTTATAAATCTTTGTAGTGCTCGACACCAGTGGATTTCTTTTTTTTTTTTTTAATTTTTTTTTTATGTTTATTTATTTTTGAAACAGAGACAGAGCATGAACGGGGGAGGGTCAGAGAGAGAGGGAGACACAGAATCTGAAACAGGCTCCAGGCTCTGAGCTGTCAGCACAGAGCCCGACGCGGGGCTCGAACTCACGGACGGTGAGATCGTGACCTGAGCCGAAAGTCGGACGCTCAACCGACTGAGCCACCCAGGCGCCCCGACATCAGTGGATTTCAAAGAGGGTACTTGGGAGTCCCCCAGACTCTTTTAGGAGGTTGGAAAGGCAAAGCTATTTTTATAATGATTTTTATACTTTCCTTGGCTTCTTCCCTGTGTTGGAACAACAACGCTTTAAAGTTATTTTAATAACAATGCTCATACGTGAATTGCCTTTTGCACTCTGTTATATTTTTCCTGATGCTGGAAAAGCAACGCTATGAATCATGGCAGTGGCACCCAATTGGACTGGTATTTACTCTTTATTGCCACCTATTGTAATAAAATAAAAAAAAAAAAGATCCCAATTTCTCCCTTCTTTTTTCCAATTTCTCTTGAGAGTATCCTTCAGGAAGCAGCAAAATTACTCATTTTTATGACATTTTGACTCCGAGTACACACCTTTTATTTTTAATTTTTTAATTTTTTTTGAGCCCACACCTTTTAATGTCCTATGTGTCAAAAATCTATATAAAGCACATTTGCTGCAGATGGAAATACAATGGTTGTCTGGAGGAAAAGCACTTGTATGATTATTTGAATTGTGAGCGGAACTATCTGCTTTTCTCCTGGAGCACCATTCTCATCTGAGAGACTGGCTGTTGGAAAACTATGGTCGTTGAGACTTGGGCTGGTGGTAGATATTTTCTAAAAAAACGAACCAAGTGAGCCTGTGACTTCAGGAAAAACAACCGACTGTGTTTGTTGCCAGGGGTGAAATTTGAGCTTTTAAGAAAAATCAGAACTCTGAAAAACGTGTGTGCCAAGGTGACCTTGACAGGTTCCATACACTTAAAGGGGCTTTTGATGAAATCCGTGGTGATACTAACAAATGTGATCACTTGATAGTGTGTAATGAAATATGTCAACCTTTGAGAGATTTGTATAAGTCAGGGAACAAAAAAATTTCCAACTCAGTGCATATTAAAAATTTATGCATCAAAGATTCATTCAAAGTACAAGGTAGTCCAGTGGATTTTAAGGAAACAGTGTGAAAAGTTGTTTGATATAGTTTCACGTTGCTTATTTCAACTAACTTGTGAGAACAGCCATTTGTGGAGTTTTGGTGTAATATTAAAGAATACTTATACAATCATATGAAAAAAACCATTAGAATATTCTTCCCTTTTCTAACTTCTTGTCTCTGTGAAGCCAGATTTTGTTCATATACTTTCATCAAAAACTCAAATAGAAGGGGTGCCTGGGTGGCTCAGCCAGTTGAGTGTCCGACTTCGTCGCAGGTCAGGATCTTGTGGTTTGTGAGTTCGAGCCCCACGTCGGGCTCTGTGCTGACAGCTCGGAGCCTGGAGCCTGCTTCGGATTCTGTGTCTCCCTCTCTCTCTGCCCCTCCCCTGCTTGAGCTCTGTCTCTCTCTCTCTCTAAAAAAAAAATTCAAATAAAAGCAAAAACATACAATAAGGATGTACCTGTCTTCTATCAAACCAGACCTGAAAGAGACTTGCAAAAATATAAAACAACGCCACTCTTCTCACTATTTTTGAAAACATGTTTATTTTCATTTAAAAGACTGGTTGACATGCAATGTGTAGATAATGGTGACTTAACAATAACAATAGTTATGTCCTTTCCAACAGGGTAAATGTTGACCTGTGTAACCCACCGAAGCAAAAGCATTCCGGGATCCTTCAGAATTATTTCACCATAAAGGATTCTGAGACCAAACAGACTGAAAACTGCTATGCTAGATAGTCTTCCTACAAAGAGTTGAGAAGTTAACAAAAATATTTGAGTTTTGCAGGTACCATTTCTGTTCCATGGTCTGATCCATCCTGGGCCAAGGATTTATTCCCAGCATGTGTACCACCTGTGGAAATGTCATAGCCTTATCTTGTCCAATATTCATCCTCACTGTCCCACCATCCTTTTGGTTCAAAAGCACAAGAACATACTGAAGGCTTTAAGAAGGAAGCATGTTCAGTTCTGTGCACCCTTCTCTTTCCAAACTTATTAGGTGAGGAAATGGTATTCGGATGTATAGTCCTTGAGAAAGGATGTAGTAAGGAAATATTTTGGGTTTTCCCCACAGGTAGTTTTATTTGTTTTTAGTTCATTATTTTGTTGTTGTAATGTACACTATTATCTTGATCTGTATTACTGTGGCTATGCTTCAAATGTTCTGTGTTTCATTTTGAATGTTTCAAAAATTCACAAACGTTCAGAAGTTGATGGGAAGATGCATTCAGGTGTCGCAGAGGTTACGTTGGAACGTTTGTCTTAGTTCGTACTCTCCATAGGTAGAAAACAAAGAGGGAAAAGGGAGAACAGATGGATCCGTCTGCAGTCTTTTTATTTTTCATGCCATATTTGTCTTTGAGATTTATTTCTGTTGTGATATGGATAACTTAAAAATGGTTGTGAAGTATTCTAGTGTATAGATAAATTCGTGAGGTCCTTACCTTCTTTATACTAGTTAACAAGTTTTTTTGTTTTTTTTTTTTTTTTTTTAATTTATTTTTGGGACAGAGAGAGACAGAGCATGAACGGGGGAGGGGCAGAGAGAGAGGGAGACACAGAATCGGAAATAGGCTCCAGGCTCCGAGCCGTCAGCCCAGAGCCCGACGCGGGGCTCGAACTCACGGACCGCGAGATCGTGACCTGGCTGAAGTCGGACGCTTAACCGACTGCGCCACCCAGGCGCCCCAACAAGTTTTGATTCCTTACTAATATATGAATGTAGCTGAAAGAAAACAAGATTAAAATATTTCACCTGCTCATCAAGATTGTTGGTTAAAATTTTACCAAAGCCATGGTAACCCTTTGTATTTAGGTTTTCAGATACCATGCAGTTGCATAAATTGGTGACTGGCTTTTTGATTTAGTTCTGCACATATACTCTAAGTCACCAATTTATTGATACAAGTTATTCTAAACCCACTTAGTGTTTTAAATTATTTTCAGCACGCAGCTTAATGTATTGTAGAGTAAAAACACTTAGAATCCAGGGGAATCCCAAATCATCTTCTCTGTCCCCATTCCTGAGAGATATTGATAGTATATAGGGAATGATTAACATGAAGTTGGCATAGATAATTTTTATGGAGTAAATTTTTTATCCCCCTCCCAAATTCATAGGTTGAAGCTTTAAACCTCACTGAGGCTGTATTTGGAGACAGGGCCAGGGAGGCAATGTTAAAGGTTCATCGAGGTCATAACGGTTAAATGAGATCAGAACTGTAGTGCCCTAATCTGATAGAGTGGTATGCTTATATAAAGAGGAAGAGACACCAGAGCTCTCTCGCTCCTTCTATTATATGAGGATACAATGAGAAGGCAGCTGTCTTCAAGCCAGGAAGAGAACATTCACCAAGAACCAAATTGGCCGGTACCTTGATCTTAGATTTTCTGGCCTCCAGAACTGTGAGAGAGAAATGTCTGTGGCATTTCATTATGGCAACCTGAGGTGGCTACTATAACCTACATATTTTAACATTTGTTCAGGCACTGCAATTTTAAGGAGTGATCACAATAAGAGTCTTTATGGATTTTGTATGAATTCTATGTCTCAGAATCAGTGAAGAATTAATGCTGGATTGATTAATGTTATTACTGACTGGTTGTTCCCCAGAATGGAACAGAGTCGCTCACTGTGGCCTGACTAGTGTGTCCTCTACTCTTACTGTGATTGTGGGTGAATTAGTTTATCAGCGCACATTATTATCATCACACTCTTCGAGATGAAGAAATGGACCGGCCAACTGTCATATGCTTAAATTTGAACTCCATACCCAGCGTTCTTTCTTTGCCACACTGCCTTTCAGTTTCAAGATTCTGTCCTGAATTATTTTATCGGTAGGACTTGGATCACCCTAAAGAGTGCTCTGATCTCGGGAAGCTTTGCGCAAAGAAAGGGAACTGCAGGAGCTGAATGACATTTAATCGACCCGAAAGCTTCTGGAAATTCCAAAGGTGGTGTTATGTGGAGTTATGTGCCACTCACAGGAACCAGCTTCTAGCAGATGGCTTGTCAAGACGAAGGAGAAAGCAAAAGGTAACTGCTCACGTGAGAAAGTGACTTAGTGTAGTGTTTTTCGATTAAAATCTATCAGTCAGGATCCTGGCAAGAACATCACTCTCTGATTGGGTGTTGGATAAGAATTTCTAGGCAGTCCTGGCTAGGGTTTTGAAAAAGCAATAAAGGTGGGAGTGGGTGCCTGGGTGTCTCATTTGGTCCTCCGACTCTTGATGTCGGCTCAGGTCACCATCTCATGATTCATGAATTCAAGCCCTGCATCTCGCTCTGTGCTGACAATGTGGAGCCTCCTGGGATTTTCTCTCTCTTCCTCTCTTTGCCCCTCTCCTTCTCGTGTCTGTCTGTCTCTCTCAAAATAAGTAAATAAACTTTTTAAAAAAGCAATGAAAGATGGCAAAGTACCACAAGGAATATTAAGAGTGCAGGGCTGTTGGGCTTCTGGGTGGTTTAGTCGGTTAAGCATTCGACTTTTGATTTTGACTCATGTCATGATCCCAGGGTTGTGGAATCTAGCCCTGTGCTGAGCGTGGAGCCTACTTAAGATTCTCTCTCCCCCCGACCTCCCTGCCTCTCCCCACAGCCTCAAAAAAAAAAAAAAAAAAAAAAGAGTCCAGGGCCCCCAAACATGAAGGGTAAAGTGAAGAGAGCAGTTACAGGAATCCGAAGAGAGAATTATGAAGGGTGGTCCCCTTAAGGGGGTTTTGACCTTTATCATAGAGTCACAGCCTGTCCATAGTGACTCACCCTCTGCTCTCTGCAAAGTAGGAGGTGGGAGCAGTGGCTTAAACCAGCAGAGGCCAAAGGTCAAGAGAACACCGATGTCTGCCTGTCCATGTGTGCACACCCAGGGTGAAGGAGGTTGGAGAGAGGATCTGGGTTAGCCCTTCCGCTTTATGGCCTCCCAGAAACCCAGGGTCTGGCCTCGTACCTTCACACATCACTCCTTGTGCTCAGCTATACCAAGTTAAGGCCAATGGCCATACATGCTGTTGAAAAAAAGGAAACATTCCACGAGGCTTGCTACGAGTGGTAAGGCCGGTTGATCCAGAACCTTTGGATTAGGTATAGGGCCCACTGCAATGGGATTTTACAACGGGGGAGAGAGATGGGGCTCAACTCCAGTGTGGCATTGGCAAGTGGAAATTCATAGCCAAAGAGCAGGTGGGGGTCAATGGATGGAAAATTACTAAGAAGAAACATCATGGGGGAGGGATATTCTGGCTAAACTGACCTAACAGGATTCTTACTGAAGGCAGGCCAGGTAGTCAGACATCTCCTGGAGGAGGGGGGCAGGGGCGGGATGAGGAATACGATAAGATATGGAGGGTGGTCCAATATAGAGGGTGGGGGATTCTGGTTACACAGAATTAGCAGGGTTCTTCCTCAAAGTGGATTTAACAAGGAAATGCACATGTGGGCCTGGAAGAAGCTTCAGGAGCCCCACTCAAAATCTGAATCTCTGTCGGTGCACTTGCAGCCTGGTGTTTTTCTTCCTCATATCAACACTGCCTTTTCAGAGACACCTCCTCTGTCTCCCCAGCTTGGGTACCTCCCTCAGTTCCCTGTTTTTACCCCCAAGGGGACCCCACTCCCCCTTTTCTTTTGTTACCGTTTCATTTCCTCCATGTACCTCCTAGTTTCTTGGGTCATAAGCATACTTACCTTGATCATCCCCTGAACATCGAAAGCTCTGTGAGAGCAGAGTCATCTATTTTCTCCCCTGATCCAACCTTAGCTCTTGGAACAGTGCTTGGGACAGAATAGACTCTGGATATATAGTAGGTGAATCAGTGAATGAGTGAATGAATGAATGAGTGGAGTGTTTTGGGTGTGCAGTAGAAAGCACAGTGTCGTAAGAAAGAAGCTGGAAGACAGCACATAGGTATGGGAGCCCAGGGCCGTGGCTGAGACCTATGGGGTTCTCTAAGAAAGCAACCTGTTACGTCTTCACGTCATCTTTCCTGAATTTACCGGCCCCGATTCCACTGAACAAAGTCATTGTTGAATCCAGTGTTTCAGCCATGCTGTCCTTGCTGCCTGTTAGGAAGGATCAGCTGGATGTCTTGATAGGCGGTGACGCATGCCCTTGTTCTCAGGGAGAATCTCGGAAACTTTGGGGACAAAGTCAATCTCATGCTTTTTTGAGAAAGTCTAACAGTTTAGGTGGCACGTTTCTGTCGTTTTCATCCTACACTACTTAGCTGTCATCTTGTTCCTATATGACAGAGTTTATAATCTTGGTTCTTTTGACCAGAAGTTTGAATGTTTTTATTCAACTCAATTTCTTATTCACTTTGCAGGTCAAGAGGATCCCGTGGGCCTGATTCGCTGATAGATGCAGTGACCACAGGTTCTATTTTTTTCTGCCAAGCTAAGATTCTCTCAACGATTTACATTTCTCTTTGTCTGAGGAAATTCTTTTTCTTCCTTTTCCCTTTAGCTCTTTCAGGAGAGAGTACTTTGAAATTTTTTGTGGTTCACAAACATCACTTTCCCCTTGAGAAACCATTGTACCTTAACAGTTGGGACTCCTGCCCCCTTTAAGATGCTTAAGGAAACTAAAAGGAGTACATTAATTAATTAAGATTGATTGAAGGGCTCACCTGTGCTGAGTACTATTCTGGACACCGGGAATATCATAAAAAACGAGAAAAACATGGTTCAGACCTCATGGAGCTTCTTGGGGGAGAAAAGATTTAGACAAAATAAAACCCCACAAAAACACATAAAAGGAAAATAAATAATTGTAAGTTGTACAAGGTAGCACATCCCCTGGGGCCTTACTTTAGAGGAAGTGTTTCTGAGGGATGGTCCTAGGATGAGCATATATGGCGGACAGGAGGTAGTCAGTTGGGCTGGGGCACTCCAGAGGGCAAAGGGCTAAGGGCTAAGTCCCCGAGTGAAGGATGAAAAATAGTGTGCATTTATGGCAGGGAAAGGAGGCCACAACGGGTGAGGAGTCATGAGTTGGGGAAGAGTGGTTTGTGATGAAGTATCAGAGAAATACAGGGCCTTGCAGGGCATGGTGAAGACACTGGGCTCCATCCAACTATAGTAGGATGACTTTGACAGTTTTAAACGGGACAGTGATATGACATCTTTCCCATTTTAAGTCATGTTTGCGCCCCTGTGGTGAGTGGCTGAGAGGTGGAAGATGTGGCCGAGGTCACTTAGAAGGCTGTAACCATGGGCTACATAAGACCAAAATGGTGGTGGCAGATATGGGGAGAAGTATACCGGTTCACAGTGATAGATCTTAGAGCTGGAGTGAACCAGACCTGCTGAAGATTTAGATGTAGGGGCTGCAGGAAAAAGAGTCATTAATAAACCTCTTAGGTTTCTGGAAAGGGGACACAGTAGCGTATGGGTTAAGAACGTTGGCCATTAAGCTAGAATGCATCCCATCTGAGATTCTTATTAGCTGTGTGACCCTGGCAAAATTAACCTCTCTGTGCCTTGGTTTTCTTCTCTATAAAATAGGGATAATAAGAAATATCTATTCCACAGATGTGAACATTAAATGGGTTATTAGTAGCTGACCTACTTATTGGCACATAGTATGTGTTGAATAAATTCTAGCTGTGTTACTACCAAAACAGAAAGACCGGGTAGAGGCTCAAGGAGTAGGATACAGTTTTGAGGGGAGCCATCAAGTGTTCCATTATTGACATAGTTGAAAGTGTCCTTTGGAAATACAAGTGGAGACAGGTGGAATCACAAGTCTGGAGCTCAGAGGGGAGGTCCAGGCGGAGGGTATAAAATTGTGGGTCATCAACATAAAGATGATTTTGAAACCCACGTAAGAATATATCACCAGTGGGGAGCGAAGTGAGATCCAGGGCTAACCCCTGGGCTCAGCCCGAGTAGAAGCGGTGAGTAAAACGGACAGAGAAGAGCATCTGGTGTGGTGTGATAGGAGGGAAACCTTGAGAGAATATAAGGCAAAAGAAGACAAGAACGAATAAGGGAATACACATCTGTATTTGGCGCACGACTGAAAGGTCTAGAAGGATGTCCTTTGCATTTGGTGATAGATCAGTGGCCATCTGACAAGGACAGTTCCAGCAGGCATGGGGCTGGGAGGACAGAGTGTTGTGTTGGGAATCGGTGGGGCTGAGGAAGTGAGACAGGAGGCAGAGACCCCTCTGCAGCGAATTTTCCTTGAAGTAGAGTGGCTGGGCAACTTGTGGAGAGGAGGTATTTTGGTGTGTGTGTGTGTGTGTGTGCATGTGTGTGCGCGTGCTTTATCTCAACAAGGGAGCAACTAGAATGGAAATTTCCCATCAGAAATTGGGAGTTTGAGGACACAGGAGAGGTAGAGGATGATCGAAGGAGTGAAATCCTTGAGAAGTGATGAGGTAGGCATCCAGAGCAAAGAGGCTGCTCATGAGTGATAGGGGGACTTTAATGCTCACAGAGAAAGAACAGTGGAGTGAGATTATGGGCTGGGGGTGGTTAAGATAAAGGGTTTATGTTTA
The DNA here is from genome assembly GCF_024362965.1 of Panthera pardus. Lineage (NCBI taxonomy): Eukaryota > Metazoa > Chordata > Mammalia > Carnivora > Felidae > Panthera > Panthera pardus. Next base: position 136,371,547 of record NW_026526765.1, read on the forward strand.
ATTTCTATTTTCTTCATGAAGTATGAGGTAATGCTGTCTGCTGGGGGTGAGGGCAGAGGAGGTATGAAAATAGCCATCTTGGGAAGTGGGAGAGAGGCTCCAGGAGAAAAAAAGAACAGGCTGGCTGGTGGAATGGAGTTCCCGCTGGAGGCTTGAGGACCTGAATCTAAAATAGAAGCATGACGTTGGGGGAGCGCCTGCGTGGCTCAGTAGCCTGAGCGTCTGACTCTTGGTTTCCGCTCAGCTCATCATCTCACAGTTTGTGAGTTCGAGCCCCACATGGGTCTCTGCACTCACAGCGCTGAGCCTGCTTGCCGAGCCTGCTTGAGAGTCTTTTTCTCCCTGTCTCTGCCCCTCCTTACCCCTCCCAAAATAAATAAATAAATTAAAAAAATATATATGAGAATCATATTGGATTGCACCATTTTCCCCTGCAGTATTCTGTCGCTGGGAATCTCCTTAAAGTGTTCAAGGTAAGGCTATTCCTGTGGACTTGAAACTCAGGAATTGATTCAGAAGAAAGAATCTACTAGTCTGATGGTGGCGGTCGCGTTAATGGAGGCTACTCGGAATGTTTCAGATGAGCTGACGATCCTTTCACCAAAATGTGAGATTTCTGTAAAAACCCCCTTCAACAGGAAACAGATACTGAGCACGGATTGGAGACACGTGTCTGTGTTTGAGATGCTCTGAGCAGCACTCACCATCGGGGCCCCACCGTTCCAAGAGAGGCCCATGTGATTGAAGACGGCAAGGAAAAATAACCCCACGTTGTTGATTTCCATACCAGTTTCTTTACAGGATGAGACTCACACCGAGCTGTGTCAAACTGACAGACATTGCTTTTAATTTTCTTGCCCGTTCCCGACCACTCTTCCATAGGTTTTTTTTTTTTTTTAATTTTTTTTTTTTAACGTTTTTATTTTTGAGACAGAGAGAGACAAAGCATGAACAGGGGAGGGTCAGAGAGAGGGAGACACAGAATCCGAAACAGGATCCAGGCTCTGAGCTGTCAGCACAGAGCCCGACGCGGGGCTCGAACTCATGGACCGTGAGATCATGACCTGAGCCAAAGTCGGCCGCTTAACCGACTGAGCCACCCAGGCTCCCCTTCCATAGGTTTTAAGGGAATGTGCATGGAAGTGTGCGCCAGCATGCAACTGTCCCGTGCACATGTGTGTGTTGCTGGTGGAGGGGTGTTGTCTTCACTTTGGGGAGTCAAGCATCTGTTCTCAGATCAGTGCTTTTTCATAGATGCACAAAACCAGATAGATCTGGTTGGTTCTGAGACCAGGGGAGTGTTCCTGAGTATGTTATCTTCGCAGGTTACTTGTCCAGGAAGCTTTTCTACACCAGGGCTTGATCACGCCACGGCTGTTTCCAATATGGCAGGAATTTCCATGCTCCTGAGACTGTGTGTGGTGGCAAGGGGCCTTTCTCTGAGACAGCGGCGGCCGTTATGTGAACTGGCTTTGAATCTGAAACGGACTAGCAAAATGATTTCTACCTTTTGGGAGATTTAACTTCTTCCTCTGTCAAAGGACAGGGTTTCCCACATGGGCTCTGTTGCTTAAGCTTTAAATATCCATTAAAATTTGTTGTGATTGGAGACCTTTACGATACCTGGTGACAGAACCAGAGGCACCCTAGCCGTGGTTTGTTAATTATTCAGACTACTGGGCCATGACTAATGCAGTCACTGAGGGAGGAAGGTGTACATGCATTGGGCTATAAGAAACATTCAAGGAAAAGCTTCTTCCCCGGGGCTCTGTCTTTGTCCATTTGGGCTACTATAAGAAGGTAAGACAGACTGGACAGCTTATCAACACCAGAAATTTACTTTTCACGGTTCTGGAGTCTGGAGGTCTGAAATCAAGGTGCCCCTGTGGTTGAGTGAGGGCCCTCCTCCAGTCTGCAGCTTCTCACCATATTCCTGACACAGGAGAGGAGACTGGGGAGCTCTGTGGGGTCTCTTTTCTAAGAGCACGAATGCCCCTCCCCAGGGTTCCACCCTCATTACTGGGTCAGGTCCCAGAGGTCTCATCTTTGTGAGTTACAATTTCAGGGTATGAATTGGCAGGGGGCACAAACATGTAGACTATAGAAAGCTCTGAGCACCTATGGGAAGAGGGCAGAAGAAAGTCCAAATCCTCTCCCTTCCTATCTGACAGGCATGTTTTCTCTCGTCTTAGGTAATGAGAGCCTCTGTCTTCCAGCGGAAACTATTTACCTGTTGTGAAAATCACTACACCTGGATTCAGAACGTGGCTCTATCATTTAACAGACGTGAGACCTTGAGCTCCCATTCAGTGGGAAGCTTGTAGGGTGATTGTTGTACAGCTTAAACGAACCTCCCAGATTGGAGGAATGTCCCGCAAATGTATCACTCGTACTCAACAATATTCCTTATCCCTAGTCAGTTGACTCTTCTGTTTTCCTTACTAATTTCTCTCAAATCCCAGAACTCGATCTGTTTTGCCAAGGAAATGACAGGAAGAAACTACCCAATTTCCTAACTTCCTGCCTGCAAATGATCTTCATTGCTTTTGTACCCCCCCCCCACTCCCCCCTTTCCACTGGGGTTTTTCTTCTTCTGATCCAGTGAGCCAGGCCTTACCGCCTTACATGCTCACATGTCCTCACAGGTATTGCTGTAGCATTTATCTGCTTAGTTCTGGTAGCAGTTTTCAGCTTCATTGTCCCCTTGCTCCCACCAATTATCAAACGCCAGTCGCCTCTACGTGTAAAACAGACCACCTTCTCTTGGGCACATGTCTCTTAGTTTCTGATGCCTGAGATGTAAGAGCACACTTGATTTTTAAAAAAAAAAAATGTTAATGTTTATTTATTTTTGAGAGAGACAGAGCACGCATGGGGGAGGGGCAGAGAGAGAGGGAGACACAGAATCCGAAATGGGCTCCAGGCTCTGAGTTGTCAGCACAGAGCCCGACGCAGGGCTCGAACTCACGGACCGAGAGATCAGGACCTGAGCTGAAGTCAGACGCCCAACTGAGCCAGCCAGGCGCCTCTGATTTTTTTTTTTTTTTTTAATCTCTTGCTTCCACATCTAGTTAATCAGTAAATGCTCACTTTCTCTTTTCTCTCTCCATTCCTCCAGCTGCTTCCCTAAGTTGAGCTCTCGTCATTTCTAGTTAGGCCCCTGGCAATCGTCACTCACCAGTCTCTTCGCCTCTTCTCCTGTGCCCGGCAAGCCATAGTCCCCAGGGAGGAGAGAAGTCGGGATCGGGTGGCTTCCCAAGGTAGAGGTTTGTAGCCTGTTCTCCCGCAAGGCCATCGGCATGGGCATCACCTGGGAATTGTTGGAACTGCAAATAATCTCACCCCTCCCCTGGTCTCCTGGATAGAAAGGCTGTGCAGGGGTGGGGAGGCGGTTCATCAGTCCGTTTGGCAAGACTTCCAGATGACTCTAATCTACAGTTTGAGTACCACTCTTCTTGAATTTAATCAAGGGGCAAATAACCCAAGAAAGGAAAAGGGGGGTCGGGAGGCAGAGCCACGTCTATTGCAGGGCTCTGTTCCGTGCCCTCTCCCAGGATGTGGTTTTTCCAGGGTTGCATCCTAGCTGCTAGCTGGCAACGAGACATATGGCTTCCTGGATGATGTCCTCCATGTGTTCTGTGCTTGGCCATCATAGCGGCAGAATCGAGGTGAGTTTTTTTCTTTTCTCAGTCTTCTTCCGTCACCGTTCAAGGTTTACCCTTGCTTGGAAACACAGGCCATCACTTGGAGTTCTGATAACACATGACCTCTGGGCTAGGAGCCGAGTTGTCTCCTTAAAGCTTTGTGACAGCAGAGGTCCCTGGTACCATGACCCTGTGCCCCAACCTCTGCGGCTCTGACCCTTGTCTCAGCTAATTCTGACCTCGCTGGGGAGATGGCATTTGAGTGGGGGCTTGAGGGTTAAGCAGGCATTCTGTAAGTGGGGAAAGGGGGAAACCTCTTTCAGGCCGAAGGAATGTTAAACACAAAGACCGAGGTATGGGATCACAAGACGCGTCAGGTGGCCGACGAAAGGAGAACAATATTTGCCCAGAAGAAGGAACGAGACTGAAAAAGGAGTTTGTCATTAGTCCTGCAGAGCTCACTCAGGAGCTTGGACTCGATTCGGGAGACATGTAATGGAGAAATGAGAGGGGTAATGTTCGAAGAGTCATAATGTCAGAAGTGTTATATCACCTGTTTGTATCTCTAGGCAGTTTTATTTCCTGGCCGAAGACACGGAAAGGCATACAATTTGTGTCTAGGTAGATTCAGAGCGGGCCGAATAAGGCTGATAAATCTACCCGAGCTCTTGCCCCGGGAGACTGCGGTAACAGCTGCATATACGTTAACACACAAGGAAACAGTATGAGACCCGCTTAGACCGAGCTGCAGGTGTCTGTGTGATCGTTTTCCCCTTGCTTTCTAAGGTGTTGACACTGGCTATCCAGGTGTGGGAATCTTTAGTGGTGACCCCTTAGCTCAGGGACATGGGAGCTCAAGACAGCCGTGTGGTGGTACAGAAGCTCCTTCAATGAGGCTGGTTCCTTCTTGAACACTCTCTCCCCCAACCTCGGCTCGCCCACCTTGACATCTCTTCCTAGGGAATGATGTTGATCTTCCGGAGTGAGGACTGTGACTTATTAAGGAAAACAACCTTTAGGCCCCTGTTACAAGACTGGTTGTGAACAGGCACCAAGATATTTCCCATCAGATGGGGCGCGTTAACCCTCGTAAGTGGCTGAAAAGCTGGCTATCCCTGTAGGTGATCAGCCTGAGCCTCTGTCATTAGTAAGGCCTGTGGCTGCTTTGATTTCAGAGTGATAATAAAGAACTTCGTGAAGAAGCTACAGCAGAACCGGCCCAAGCCCGCAGAGGAGGGGCCCACACCTGCGTCTGGTTAAAATGGATTTATTTGATCGGGTTCAAGATGTGCTGCCCAGCCCTGGTTTAAAAGTCTAAGACAAAGACTTGAGAAACAGGAGCAGGTGGTGTGCGTTGTTTTTAATTTTTTAAAAAATGTTTACTTATTTTTGAGAGGGGGAGAGAGACAGGGTGCGAGCGGGGGAGGGGCAGAGAGAGGGGGAGACACAGAATCCGAAGCGGGCTCTGAGCCAGCTGTCAGCACAGAGCCCGACGCGGGGCTCGAACTCACGAACCGCGAGGTCATGACCTGAGCCCAAGTCGGACGCTCAGCCTCCTGAGCCACCCAGGTGCCCCTTGTTGTTTTTAAATAAATGGATGTTGCTTAATTTCCTTCTATGTTGGGAGATGACAGGAACAAACTAGTCCTGTTTCTGCTGGGAGATGCTTATGCCTCAGCTGATAATAAACAAGGGCGGGAGGGCATGAGGGCCCAGAAATGTGGGTCCATCACTCCCCGCAATTACTATGTCTTATTGATAACTCAGAGCTCCATCCAGCAAGTGCCATCTCTGGAACAAAGCCTGTCACAGATCAGACTGAATCCATTAAAAAGCTTTGATTAACATGTCCCTGGGGTGCGCTGTGGAAACTTTTTATGCCAAGTGACAGCCTATTGCTGTTCCTTCAGAAGTGTCCCCCTGAAATACTCTAGTGTTTTAATCTAGTGCGCGGTTTAAATTAAAAAACGGCAATGACTTTGTGTGACCTAAATACGAGCCACTTCTATTCAGGGTGGGATTTATCAACCGCTCGCAGATGAAGTGTTCAGAGAGGCAACAATTAACCTTCCTGTGTGGTGGCTAATAATGATTATATGTATATTATACGTCGGTTGTGTGTATATAATTGCTTGTCTGTCTCGTATTCGTAAAACGTGGCCCGAGAAAGGGTCATAGTTAATGTGCTTAATTTAGTGGATACGGAGCTTTGTGTTCATCCTGAGTGGAAAACAAATTTGTTTGTGTTTGAGGAGCACAAAATCACTCTCCCTGGTGCTTTTTTATTGGTCTCTGACATGGATAGCGTAATGAACTGCAGCCTTTTGAAGCAAAGATAAAGCTTAGTCTTCTAACTGTGGAGTCGTTAGGGGCAGGGACCTGCCTGTTTCCACACAAATCTCTCCCTTTCATCCTAGGGGGGAGATTCAATCTTGATCGACCCTGTCTGTATGATGTGTGTGCACGGGGGGGTGTGTGTTTCTTTATGGTTACCATACACCCTCCTAAAATAGAAGCGTTGAATGGTCACATTTCAAAACTGTCACGAAGTACATTATACAATAAAAAATGATTCTCTTAGATGCCATAAAAAGACACTGTGGAAACTACCTCCACGAGGAGGGTACCTACCCTACCGCTCTTCATCGTGGTTTAAAGTCTCTGAAATTGGCTCAAGACAAAAAGTGCTTTTGTTGGCAGGATTAGGATTCTTAGGGATCAAACTTAAAATGAACGAGTACCGCCTGTAGGATGTAGCAGCCCTGGGGGCCCCTATGCTGCCCCCCGAACTGTACAAAGATAGGCTTCTCTCTTTTCCTGCCCCAGGAATGAAGCCAGGCTCTCCGGGTGAGGCTTACCCCTCACCGGGAACTCAGGGAGGACATCTCCACCTTTCATCATTGGATGGTACTACGTAGCTACAGAGGGAAACCCGGGCAAAGGACATTTTTCATCAGTTTTTAAAACGGAATTTCTAATGGCTTTGGCATATACAAAAATGCAATGGCCTGCTCTGGGAAGTAGGAAGCTTCTGGTCCTCGGAAAGGGCTGGGTGATTGGCATCAGGTGAGACTTGGGGAGGTCATCATTTGTGTGGCTGATGAGGTCGGACATGAAGAAAAGTGGCAGTTACTTATAGTTGAAAACATTGGAGATTTTCTTCTCAAGAACTGACAATGTTTTTCCTTGGTTCCTCCAAACCTCCCTAAAACCTCAGCAGAATATAAGCTTCATGAAGGTATATATCTTGGTATTTCATTCGTGGCTATATTCCCGGTTTATATCCCCCAGAACAGTGTAAGCCTCTAGTAAGCCCCCAACAAGTAATTGTTAAATGAGTGCATTACTAGTTTGTATAAATTTGATTTGCATTGACTTCTCAATAAGCAACAGCTTATGACCCATTATCCCCACAATGAGCAAACAGTGGATGGCTTTTCATGCTGGTCTTACCTCGTCGTGAGGGTGTTAGGCATCCTCTTCTCTTAAAGTGGATCTCTTACTGGGGCATCTTTGTCAGTCTTGGACATCTGCTAGGAGATACTCATTCCGGGAGCAGTGAATCTGGTTTTGACAAAAGTAGACCGTCCTCACTTCAAGGGCATCCAACCAAGAGCTTACCAACCACTGTGGAGCCCAGCGCTTGACATTTTTTTTTAGGTTCTGTTCCACACCTTCTGTTAATAGTGTCCGACAGCCTAGGATAAATGAGGGTCAAGGTACAGCAGAATGGATGGTGTAGTGGCTGTATCTTTTCAAGCAGTGTCTCTTTTAGTCAGGTTGGTGTCTGACCGGGTTAATTCTGAGTGACTTCCTGATTTGGAGTAGCATCTGCCCTCAAAGAGAACAGCATCCGATATGAACCCAGCCTGGGGCCGGTTTAGAGAAACCCTCCTTGGAGAAGAATGGCAAGGTAGATAGAGAATAATCACCCGTGAATTCACAAAACAGGACCTCGTCCTCCATGTCATAGCTTGTATGGAAGCTCTGATATTCCAAAACATGTCTCACTTGGATTTGAGAATTTATTTCTCCTTCCCGTGCTTCTCTTGGATGTGGTCTATGACTGCCACTACTTTCCAGACAGGGAAGGGATCCAAAGACATGAGAAAAATGTACTCTATAAAAACAAAGGACATTCTTCAGTTTTCCTATAGGGAAAACCCAAATCTGCCCAGTAGGGGGAAATTAAAAGTATGTGATTTTCTAATAACATAATCCTATATTAGATGGTTATTGACCAGGCAAATAATGAGGGAGAGAAATGTATATGGAAGAAGTATTAAGGGAAAAAGTGTAAAACATGATACAGTAAGAAAATAAGGGTTACAACTCTATATCCGTATCCTGTATCCAATATACCACACCCATCCATCCATATATATTTATTGAATATATAAAAATACTATAAAAGAATGTACAAAGTGGTAGGCATGAGCATTGCCATGATCTTTTCCAGAGAGATGCTGACCTTCAGAGAGAGGTTCAATAACATCTTCAAGGAGGGGGAGACTGAGTAGGAATTCCTTTGCCGGTTGGTTTGAAGCCAAAATCAAACCCCTTCCATTGCAACAAAGAACCGGATGTTCATCTGGTCGTTCTTTTCTGCAAAGTCGCATAAAATGGCATTTTCAAAAATGCAGTTTTGCTTCAAATATTAGTGAATCATGACTTACCATTCATGTTATGCTGACACACTGGAGGCAAATAAAAAGTGATGCTGATGAGTTTAATTTACAGTTGGGGGGTGGGGGGAGATGTTAGTGACACGGTAGATAAAAATCTCTCCTGGGCAGTTTGTTTTTCTTCTCTTTTTCAGCCTAAAACACAAAGCATTGGACTTGCACGTGGACTTTTTAGTGCTCTTTGGGCTGTGGCCACACGCTCATCTTCAGGTGCATTAATACTAATTATTTTTAATTTTTTTAATGTTTGTTTCAGAGAGAGAGAGACAGAGTGTGAGTGGGGGAGGGGCAGAGAGAGAGGGAGACACAGAACCCGAAGCAGGCTCCAGGGTCTGAGCTGTCACACAGAGCCGGACGTGGGGCTTGAACTCATGAACCGTGAGATCATGACCTGAGCCGAAGTCGGACGCCTAACTGACCGAGCCACCCAGGCGCCCCGATACTAATAATTTAGGTACTGCTGCTAACTTGATCCTAAGAGGTGAGCAAGCGTGAGATCTTTTAATCCATTCTAATGAGGAGATCTATCCAATTTAGAAAGTTAAAGTGTCAAGTCTATACAGTTGTAAATTTGAGTCCCCACCCATCTTTTCCCCCTGTCACTTTTCACTAGTAAACAATGTTTCTAACATTTTGACTTAAATGTTTTTCTTAATACTGCCAACGTGAACCAAGTAATTTTCTTTCCTAAGCTCAGTATTAAGACACTGGCACCGTTGGGCCTGTTCCAGGGAATCGTAATTGTTAATGGTCATTGGCATTGAGCATAAGGCACTTTGTGGGGAGAAAAGCTTGAGCATTGAGGCTCAGCTCTCAGTTTGAACCTGGCTGTGCTGCCGACCATTGGTGGGATCCTGTGCAAGTTAACTAATTTTTCAAAAGCAAGTTTTACTCCGCTGTGAAATGGGGATAACCTCTGCCTGCGGAGGGTTGGAAAATGTAACATACACGGGAAGGATCTGGGGTGATAGATTCTACCTCTTATTTATAAGTTCCGTGGTTCTCAGCATATCATGCCCAGACCACCACCCTCGGCCTCACGTTAGAAAGGCAAATTCTTCGCTCCCAACCCAGACCTTCTGAGTCGGAAACATCGTGGGTAGCGGTCAGCAATTCGTGTTTGCACAAGCCTCCCAGGTGATTCTGGAGCTTGTAGGGTTTTGAGAACTCCTTAGCTGAGTGGCTAAGTGTGGCATCCTCATCTGGAAAATGGGCCACAAAAAGAAAAAAAAATACACCTCCCTTGCCGGGTAATTGTGATAAGTTTATAACAGTGTTGGGTGCTTTGTATACAGGCGATGTAGGTCATTAGTGTTATATCTGAGGGACACGCTGGGGCGAATATTTGAGTCGATGTTCTTAAGTTGGCAAAATACAGTAGCTGTTTAGGTGTATGAGTTTTGGACTGAGACAACTGCCTTCAAATCCGAGCTCTGCCGCATGGAAGCCATTGGTCTAGGGAAAGTTCCCTTCTCTAGGTCTCACTGTCCTCATCTGTAAAATGGGAATAGTAATAGAATCTACCTCAAGTAATGGAGAAGGGGTCTGCTGAGTAGAGCGTCTCTGATGCAAACAGTAGTTGTTAAGAACTACGCTTCAAATGGAAATCATCTAATGGAATGCCCGATGCTCACCCAAAGATTTTTATTACTTAAAGTTGTCACGGTTAATGATCCCATCATGGATTCTTGCTTAGTCATGAAGTTTCCATATATTTCTAGAACTTTTTTTTTTTTTTTTTAAAGCTTTAGGAGCAGAAACTAGCTCATGGCCTCCAATGAGATGAATCTGATTATTTAGTTTTAGGTTCCATTTAAAAAACAATCTTGGTGTTTCTCCCCGTTCGTCACACATGGGTATAACCAGCAGCGGCCATTCTCTAGGAGGGGGTTACTCTATCTGCCCATCTCTTATTGAAGAGGAACTTGGGGTAAGGCGAATTTGGTTACTTTTAGTGCAGTGCAGTATCCAGTTCCATGCTCTGAGATGAGGCTTTGTTCTTCAGGGTTGAGATTACTTAGGTAGGCTGAAAAACCCTTCACAAAAGGCTCTGAATAGATGGTGCATGCTTCACAGACCTCCTTTTGCTAGTCTCTCTTACCTTCTTTCAGCAGGTGTGAGCTTTCTGCCTAAGATTCCTTTCCATTGTGCAACCTGGCTCTAAGCCTTCTTTGTTTCCACCCAGGTCTGGTTAACTCTTCTTTCTTGTTTTTTTTTTTTTTTTTTTTCCCCTAAGCTTCCAACCACCTGAAGGAAATCTGATCGGGAATAAGGTCATTTTTGTGTCTCTAAAAATTGCCACGTACATAAAAAGATGTGTTAAAGCCAAGCGTGACCCTTCTCAGGTCTCCAAGTCCCTTCAGATGGGCAAGGGTCTCCTTTTTTTTTTTTTTTTTTTCCAACGTTTTTGTTTTTTTTTTTTTATTTTTGGGACAGAGAGAGACAGAGCATGAACGGGGGAGGGGCAGAGAGAGAGGGAGACACAGAATCGGAAACAGGCTCCAGGCTCCGAGCCATCAGCCCAGAGCCTGACGCGGGGCTCGAACTCACGGACCGCGAGATCGTGACCTGGCTGAAGTCGGACGCTTAACCGACTGCTCCACCCAGGCGCCCCAAGGGTCTCCTTCTTGAAGAAGCTGAGTGAAATGGAGGTGGAAACTGAGGCAGAGAGGTGTATGGTCAAGCTGCAAAATGGGTTAAGAAATTGAGATCTGCCCAATCACAGCGTACGCGGAAACAAGTGAGAACTGAAGCCAATTGAGGCACCCTCGGTCCTACATCTGGGCTTTGCATGCATGCATGCATAATTAAGCTTTCAGCAGCTGTAGGCTTCTCCAGTACAACAGGGCGGGTGGGATATTGTAATACACAGTAGGCTGTATATCAATGGAAGGCTTTTTAAATTCACATGACGCTTAAGATAAAAAGACACCAGAAAAATTAAACAGCATTCACAGTGTCGGTGAATAGTGATACAGGCCACCAGGAAAACAATGGAAACCGACTCGGTTTCCCCCCATTGTTCTGCAACTCCCCCCCCCCCCCCCAACACCTCCAATAGATTAGAGCAGCCATGCTGACTTTGTTTTAAAATACACACACTCATGAGATCAAAGGGATCAATGCACATTCAAGCAACTTTCAAGGCATCACAGGAAGAGCAAAATGGTCTGTTTTCTTTTGAAAGACAACAGAGAAAATCACACACATGCGTTGAGGCATTGTGATATGCAGATGGTGAGCTTTCAGGAGAATTAAATATTCATGGAAGATAAAAATCTCTGCTATTTTTAATCTCTGTGAGGCTTTGGGCTCAATGCCCTCTGTGTTCACATGATAGACAGACTCTTCTCTGTATGTGGCTCAGATGGCATCTTGGGAGGTCACCCTCGCTCTGCTGGTTAGGCCTTCCACAGCTGGGCTGCCTGATGGTGGCCGGTTACACCCGTGGGAGAGCGTCAGTCACATTTACCTTCCTTGGGATGCACAGTCTATAGTCCAAGACCCTTGGCTGCATTGTGTTTACCAGAGTCCCCAGCCTTCATTCCATCTGATTGCTGGGGCCACAGGAAGTCTTCGAGGCCCCTGACAGAGGGAAGTCTCTCAGCTACCTGGGCACACGGAAAAGTCACCTCAGTTTCTCTTACTAACCCAGGTGCAAAAGGTAGTCTCTTCCTGCTTTTTTGGTTTTTATTGGATACTTTTGACCAGAAATTGAAGGATTTTCCAATTCTTTTCCCATCCCGGGAGCCAACCCATGTGGAAAACGCCATTCAAAAAGATAATCTTGTTTAGGAAGGAGGGCAAAAAAGATCGGTTTATTCTCCTTAGGCGGCTGAAATTAACAATTTTTTGGTCCTAGATCAACGACCTGAATGAAAACTACACCTGCTTATAGGAAGGCATTACGAAGGTGGGGAAAACGAACGTTCCTCTGAATTCCAATTTGATTTTGAGTTTAGTTAATTTTAATCCATTTAGGACACTGACTCCTTGCTCCATTGATCAGACACAATGTCACTGTGTTACCTTGACTTCTCTGCATATTTTTCTCAATTACTTTAAGACTGTATACTCTATAAGGATAAGTAATTACAGAGTAGCCATGGCAGGAGAGTCACAAAACAGTTGCTGGCATTCAGGTCACTGTATTTGCATTGCAAGGTAGTTATTGGATGACTTCTGCTGTGATGCTCTGGTCCCTTGCTTTTGGGGGTGGGTGTTACTGCTACCCTCCTCAAACAAATTCCATTTTCCCTCCACCTTAGATTGAAAAACATTGATTTTCTGGGTGTTTTGCACCCATAGTTTAAACATAAACATAAACGGGCTTGGATTTCTGGACTCAGGAATCAGACATAATCTCCTTTTTACCCCTGGCTGGGAACTGTGTTGGGTTAAAAGTAACGTTTCCATGATAAGAACCTCAGTCTTGTCTTTTTTTTTTTTTTTTAAAAAGAGTCCCAAGCCCTAATTTAAATAGGACCCCAAATTCTCCTTGCAGTGACTTCAACACTGGAATAGTATAGATGCTGGGGATTAAAGAGATAATGGAAAAAGTCTACCCCCTTGTCTCCACTGTCACCAGGCACTGCCCTGAACCAGCATCATCAGGGTCCACGTGAGAGGCAGCCGGAAAACTGTTGTCTGGGGCCCAAGCCATATTCGGGACTGCTGGGAGCCCATCTCTGCAGGGGCATGCTCCTCTCTGCACCTGAGATTTCTCACAAACAGAGCAGACCTCCATTCATTCATCAGGCCACTGTCATTCTGGAAAAGGCTGTTTACTTATTCTTCTACAAGAGGAAACGGGGATTGTTTATACCTTTGCATTTGACCAGTTGCTGTCAAAGCCAGGGTCTCTGGGGAGAGGCAGAAACACCTTGCTTGTACTATAATCACTCTGTCTACCTTACAAGTGTGAAAATACCGCTATTAATTTTAACAGCATTAAAAAAAAAAAAAACACCTCTCCCCTTGCATCCTGCTGTCCTTCCTCCCAGCCCCCTCCCCCCCACACACCCTTTTGACAGCTCAGCCCTGTGATATTTCTGATCTTTCTTAGGAGGATGTTTCCAAAGAGATAAGTGGTAGGAATCAATGCACATCATCTTAATTACCAAATACGGTGTGTTGTATTGTAACCCACTTATCTCCCACTGGCCACATGACAAATGCCTGGTTCCGGTGCTGACAGTTTGCCTCCTTCTCCAGAATGGTCCAGAAATACTTGTTGGATAACTCAAATGTCTCCAACCTGACTTTTCTATTCAAGATACCTGAGTGCTAAGAAAAATTGCATCAAAATTTAGTTTACATCATCTGTAGATGGCTGTGGCAGTAGCTGCGAAGACTGGGATTCTCCTCAGAGAGCTTTCGTAAATGTATTTTCAACATATGTCTATTTTTTAAATTTATTACTAAAAACTTTTTTTTTTTTTTAATTTTTATTTTTGAGAGACAGGGTGTGAGCAGGGGAGGGGCAGAGAGAGAGGGAGGGAGACGCAGAATTGGAAGCAGGCTCCAGGCTCTAAGCTGCCGGCACAAAGCCTGATGCGGGGCTCGAACTCGTGAACCATGAGAGGATGACTGGAAGCGAAGTCAGACGCTAAACCGACTGAGCCACGCAGGTGCCCGTCCACGTACGTGTATTTTTTAAAATTACAAAGTAATCCACTTTGGTTGGATTACTTTATTGCTTTATTAAAGCAATAAAAAATACAGACTAATGAAACGTAAATCTAGACCTAGATAGACATCTAGATGCTGTAGGGTCAGACCTTAGCACATGGGAGCCTCTGCAGAGGTAAGGAGTCATGAACGGGGGCATTAGGGACACTGGAGAAGGCTGGACGTCTACATAAGTATCTGATGATCTTGTCACCCAAGATAGAACTCCAGGGGCATCCTTGGGTTTGTTTGTTTGTTTGTTTGTTTGTTTGTTTGTTTGTTTTTGCCATTTGCACCTTCCACATCACACATACTCCTTATTTTATATTCTAAATATTTATACATTCTGTGCCCTCTTAGCCAGTGTCTCTTAGCTAGCTTCTGGTCTGGGAACTGTCAGGTCTGTGTATCAGCGAGGCTGCCTCTGTAAACACAAATTTGACGTTGGCCATTTCCCACAAAATCCCTCAGTAACTCCCTGTGTCCCACGGGACAAAGGCAAACGATCCCTGTGTTCTGTGTCCAGTCCGCCTGTGAGCCACATCTCCTGTCAGGATCACTCTGAAGCGCCTCAGTGAGAATCGACTCATCTAACCCTTTTAGGTTTGGAAGTCACCTTGTCCTTGGAGCCTGTTCTGGATCCTTACTTCCCCAGAGAGGCTTAGGATCCCCTTTTCTCGTATCCCGTGATACTCTGTGCATCTCTAAGTCACTGACGTGCTGGGTGATAGCCCTCTTAGCTTAGGGTTGTGGTTCTGGCAGGAACATTGCCTGGTGGTGATGCTTGGTGCATTTCAGGTCATTTTTTTCCCCGTAACAGGAAAGGAGAGCATCGCAAGAGTAGTGAGGAGTGCATGCAGAGGGTGTTGGGCTGGCACCCATGATGAGGCCCTGGGCCTTACGGAGAGAAAAGGGCCCCAGGAGGATCTTGGACCTGAAGGATCCCCACTTGGCCTATTCTGTGCATGTGTCGTGGGACCTATTCCTTTCTCTCCCTTCCATTTGAAGGAAGGGGGCCAAATGGAAACCAAGATATTACAATCAGTTACCTTTTGTTTGGAAAAGTTGTAATCTTGCCTGAACTACAGGCTTACATTAACCTGAAGTTTTTAATGTTCTGGAAGGTGTGTGTCTTTGTTTTAAGGCTCTATAGCACAAGAATGTCCCTATCTTTGTCCACTTGACTCTAGAGAACTGCCATTACAGACTAATAAAAATGACACTTTTCAATAGCTAACCTTCTTGCCTTTTTCACTGTATTTATTTTTAAGAAAATTTTTAAAGACATTTTTTTAATTGAAGTATAATTACTTACAGTGTTAGTTTCAGGCGTACAGTATAGCAATTCAACAATTCTGTACATTTCTTCCTGCTCATCACGGTAACTGTACTCCTTTATTTCTCTTTTCCACCTCTCTCTTTTCTGGAAACCACCCATTTGTTCTCTGTACCTGACAGCCTATTTTTGTGTGTGTCTTTTTTCTTTTGTTTCTTAAATTCCACGTATGAATGAAACGATAGGGTATTTGTCTTTCTCTGTTTGAATTATTTCACTTAACCTTATACCCTCTAGATTCATCCATTGTGTTGCGAATGGCAAGATCATAGCCTTTTTTATGACTATGTCGATTCATCCGTGGATGAGCATTTGAATTGCTTCCATATCTTGACTTATTGCAAATAATGCTGCGATAAACATGGGAGGGCATGTATGTTTTCAAACGAGTGTTTTTGTGTTTTGGGGGTAAATACCCAGTAGTAGAATTACTGATTCATATAGTAATGATATTTTTAACTTTGTTTTTAATTTTAGTTTATATGTGAGACAGAAAGGGTGCATGCGAGCAGGGGAGAGGCAGAAAGAGAGGGAAACAGAGAATCCCAAGCAGGCTCCCGCTGTCAGCCCAAAGCCTGACTTGGGGCTCGAACTCACGAACCATGACATCATGATCTGAGCTGAAGTGGGCCATTGAGCCGCGCAGGCACCCCTATAATTTTAACTTTTGGAGCAAATTCCAAACTGTCACAGTGGCTAGACCAATTTGCATGGTAATCACCAATGCATGAGAGTTCCTTTCTCCCCACATTGTTACCGATACTTAATATTTCTTGTCTTTTTCATTCTTGCCATTCTTACACGTGTAAGGTGATCTCTCGTGGTGGTTTCTTTTTGTATTTCCCTCATGATGAGTGATAATGAATCTTTTCATGAGTCTGTTGGCCTTCTGTATATCTTCTTTGGAAAAATGTCTGTTCAGGTTCTCTGCCCGCTTTAACATTAGTCTCTTTCGTTTTTTGGTGTTGAGTTGTATAAGTTCTTTACTTATTTTGGATATTAACCCCTTACCAGATCATTTGCAAATATCTTCTCCCATTCAGTAGGCTGTCTTTTTGTTTTGTTGATTGTTTCTTTGGTGGTGCAGAAGCTTCTCTTTTGATGTAGTCCCAATACTTCATTTTGGCTTTACTTTCCCTTGCCTCAGAAGATCTATCCAGAAAAATGTTGCTATGGCAGATGCCAGAGAAATTTCCGCCTGTGCTCTCTTCTAGGATTTTTATGATTTCAGGTGCACATTGAGGTCTTTAATCCATTTGGAGTTGATTTTTGTGTACGGTATACAAAAAATTGGTTCAGTTTCACTCCTTTGCATGTTGCTGTCCGGTTTTTCCAGCACAATTTGTTGAAGAGACTGTCTTCCCGTTGTATATTTTTGCCTCCTTTGTCATAGATTATTTGACCATGTGAGTTTATTTCTGGGCTGTATTCTGTTTCATTGATCTCTGCGTCTGTTTTTGTGCCAGTACCGTGCTGTGTTAATTACTACAGTTATGTAATGTATCTTGAAATCTGGGACTGTGATATCCCCCAGCTTTGTTTGTCTTGCTCAAGATTGTTTTGGCTATGTGGGGTCTTTGGTTTCATACGGATTTTAGTATCATCTTCTTGGCCTCGTTTAACCTTTTGTAAAAGGAATGTTGAGCAATATATGTGTGGTAAATCCAGTTTTTGTGTTAAGTATTACATGTGTATAAAGTTCTGAAAACTAGATCCTTTATGTATACCTAATTTTTTTTTTTTACTTAAACTTAAATCCAGAGAGTCATAGGCTGTAACACACTAAAAGGGCCTGGACATAATTTACTCTAATTGCCTGATTTTACAAACAAACATGCTAAAGTTAAGAGTGTAAGCTCAGGAGCTGAGTTTACCTTCTGACATAAAATTGCTATGTGACCTTGGGCAGATTACTCAACCTCTCTGTGTCAGCTTCCTCTTTGGTGAAATGGGAGTAAAAAAGATTGACTTCTAGGTTTGTGTGGAGAATTAAATGGGTTAATAGTAAGTGCTCACGAATGTTTGTTGTTATTATAGTTTTCTATGTCTCCTGGCAAATTAACCAAGACTCAAATCCGGGTTAGTGCCTGGATGATCTAGGGCCATAACCAGCATTAAAATCCAACTCCTATCCAAGGTTTGTGCTGCACCTCTCTCATTTTCCAAATCTATCCAGTTTTCCTGCCTTTCCTGTAAGATTTTGTAAATGTGGTTAAAGAGCATTTTTTCCCATTAGGGCTGTGTATGCAGCCCCATACGCATTTTCCTGGTTGCGTTTGTGTGCCTGTGTCCTCTATTGCTCTCTTCAATTCAGTTTCTGCCTGCCCTACAGAGGTGCCTTAGGCCCATCAAACACTTGGAGGGTGCAGTCAGCCACGCTGATGGTCCAGGGGACCTCACACAAAATAGGCAAACTTAAATTCGTAATTCTGAAAGGCTATATACAGGACGAGGGCTGAAGATCAGCCCTTTTTGTTTTGGGGCAGATTCCCACACAGGTCAGGGCTCACTGCTTTCAACAAAGACCTTTCGCTCCGATGTGCACGTTCTGCTCAACCCCTCCTGAGACCCCGGCCCTCAGTGACATTCACTTTTGGACAGCTGCTGGGCCCTTCCACCCAGTCTGACTGCAGCTGTTACTGAGAGGAGACCAGATCCAGCTGAGGATGAAGGACAAGTGTGGGACCGGAATGAATGGTGTGCCAAGTGTAGACTATGGCTCGCCAACCTCTGCTTACTAGCATCCTCAGCCATCACCTAAAACTGGGCAAACACGCTAAGTTGTCTAGGATAATCTGATTTACACTTGTTGTTCTGGCACAGTTGTAAATAGGATCTCCGTTCACACCCAGAAGTGCCTGCCCATCCAAGATGCAGGACCGCACTCACCCTCCCTGATCCTGTATCCTCTAGGATTTATGTGTTTCATCCCCCTCCTGGTTGGCACTGCTTAGACAGGAACTGTTCCCAATTTGTATATGAGCCCTCTGTTTTTCCCTTGTTTCTCCCCTGCGCTCTGGCATTCCCCCTACCATGAGACAACTCTGCTGTACTCTGAGCCTCTAGAGAATGTGTCTCATATTCCTGGCCCCTGGCTTTCCTGACAGCATGCTTTGGGGGTGGGGTGATGGTGTGCGGGCTGGGAGCTGCTCAGGCCTGCCCTCGGACGACTTTGGTCTTCTCTTCAGTGGATCGCAATAGCCTGCCCACCTGCACCCCTCCTGGAGTGACAACAAGAAGTAGAGGGAGCTCCTTCATTCTTATAAATGAGGCTTTTGTGAATCTCATGGCCTCTGCAATGGTAAAGGACCTGACTTTGTCCAAAGAGAGGTCTGGCCTTTGCCCTCAGTCTCTGGGAGGTAATCTATATCATACGTGGTAGGAGTGACTCTGGTTAGGGCAGGAACTGACTCATCAGATCTCAGAGGGGGACTAGCCTCAGAGTCGAGGTAAGGTGGGTGGCTGGCCATACCAGCCAGACCAACCATGTGACTTAGGGTGGGGGCTTCCGGTCCCATGGTATTAGTCGGCCATCAGCCTGGGGAAGGAGGTCCGCTGTGTGGGCAAGTAGTCAAACAATCAAGCTTGCATAATGGAGCCTCAGGGAAAACCGTGATCAACAAAGCTGGGGGGAAGTTTTCCTGACTTTCCCTGGTTGGCATGACTCTGTGCTCATTGTCACATGTGGACGGTGGGCAGGTAATGCCCCCTGTCTCCACACGGAAGGGACAGCAGAAGCTTCATGTTTGAGACCCCTCTCCCTTCGACCCACTCTGTGCCAGGTGCTTCATCTTTTGGCAGATTTTGACCTGCTTCCTTTGCCTGTAATACATTGTCACGGTGGGTATCGCAGCCCTCAGTGAGTTCTCTGAGTCCTTCCAGTGAATGATCCACCATGAGGGCCATTAGGGGAATCTCCTGAACTTGTAGTTGGTGTCAGAAGTGAGGGTGATCCCGGGTAGAGACTGTGCCCTGTGTCTTACACACTTTGGTGAAATTCAGGCAGGGTCAGTGTTGGTACCTTTGCATTTCTAGGGAAGATGAGACACATTCCGGTCCCTTTTCTCTCAAGGGCCTTCCGGCTCCTTTTCTAGGTAGAGTTGCCGGGGGAGGGTTGCTAGTTCCTCCCACGTCAGTGCAATGCAAAAGGTCTAATATCCCAAGATTAGCTGAACATGCACTTCACATCTCTACCCAGATAGTGAAAATACTGAACCACTTCCATTGCTGACAGCAGAGTCCCTCCTGGTGGCCTTCATGAGACCTCTCGATAAACCTGCACTGCAATGTTAGAGGAAGGGAGAAGAAGAGGTGCATACAAGAGGCACAACTGATGGGTTTCACTTCAAGGGAGACGGGTGGGGATTGAACACAAGGGCGGCTGGGGGAGAGCAGGGTGAGAACAGCAGTCAGTGGAAAGCCTAGGGTGGGGGCACCCACTCGGCATGAGGACACCGATGCCCTGGCTCCACGTGGAGCCTGTCAGCTGCCCCATCTGTGGTTTCTCCAGGGGCCTTGCCTCCCTCCCCACCACAGAGGCTCCCCACCGCCTCGTGCGAGGGGGTCTGAGCTTCTCTGTGGGATCTACACACACCCAGCAAAGCTCTGGAGGCAGCACAGGCCTGGAGACAAGTCTGCTGTGGCCGTTTGCAGAAGCCTTCCGGATGACTTTGACCTCCAGACAATGGACTTGGGGGCATGAAGTACTTTGGATCACTGGCGTTTCTGGTACCTACACACTGTCTTACTTCCTGAGCACTGACCACTTATTAACCACTTTGCTAAGTGGTTGGCTCCTTCGCTCTTCACTCATTTTCGTCCTACGGGGTGGGTACTTTGTCCGTGTTATGGTAGAGAAGCCTGACATACAGATTCATACTCGGTCAACAGCGCCTTTATTCCAGCTCCTCCTCAAGAGCGTCCACTGGCTCCTTGGGTGTTTGACATTGAATTCAGGCTTTCCACCTACACCTGCCACCCTGCCCGGCCTTGAGACCCAACCTCACTGGCCCCTAGGGCCTGACCTCTTACCCTTCCCTGCTCCAGCCTCTTGGACTCTGCCATTGAGAGAAACTCAACAGCAGCTCATGAACAGCTCATGTTCATTTCCACCTATGGGTCCCGAGGCCTTGCTTCCTCTTCTCCATCCGCGCAGTCTTTCCTTCCTGGCCTGGGTGACCCCACCTGCTCTACCCCCCTGGACGCCGTCATGGTCTCCCTGCCCGCACTCCGTGCACTGGGTGCTCTGCGCACCCTTCTGTCCTCGTGGCTGGGTGCCTGTGGAGTGGCCCCTGGCCGGGATGGCCCCAGGGAGCACGCCCTGGGAAGGGTTACGTGTGCTGCGTGCAAGCTACCAAAATGACGATGAGTGAGGATGGTAAGAGTAGTACAGGTTTTGAGTTTTCCTAGCTGAGCTGCTAGGCAGGTGGTATGAGAAAGCTAATTTGTGTTGACTCTCCGTGAAAGAACGATGATGTTGTAGGGCGAGTCGGCAAATGTCTGGAATGGGGAGGCGGATCTCAAGAGTCTACCTTTGCTCATCGGCACCGGGCACATTCTGTCTACAATCCCTTCTCATCCACCCACTCACCTCTCTATGTTTTATCGTTCTGATTTCCAGCATTTTAGATATGCTTGAATTCTTAGATTCCTTACTTAGAGCATTAGTGGGTATGGTAGATAGAATAATACTCCCCTTGCACACACACCCCCCCCCCCCCCAGTTGTTCATGTCCTCACGATCCCTGGGACCTGTGAATGTATCAGGTGAATGCAGAGGGGAATTAAGGCTGCTAAGCAGCTGACCTTCGGATGAGAGGGTGCTGGATGTCCCTGGTGGGTCTAATATCGCAAGGGTCCTTAAACGCAGGGGAGGAGGCAGAAGAGATCAGAGTCACGGGGAAATGTCACTAGAGGAGAAGGCTCAGAGCGATAGGGCGTTGTGTCATGTCAACAGGTCGGTTTGTGGTCATATGTTACAGCGGCAATGGAAGCAGATAGAGTGATGACTGCAGAGATGTCTATGGAAAACTGTTGAGACTCCCTGCTCACAAGCCCAGCCTCTGAGGCTGCCTGATAGCAAGTCTTGGCTCTTGAGGGGCACCCGGGTGGCTCAGTCGGTTAAGCGTCCGTCTCTTGAGTCGGGTTCAGGTCATGATCTCGCGGTTCGAGCCCCACAGAGGGCTCTGTGCTGACAGCTCAGAGCCTGGAGCCTGCTTCGGATTCTCTGCCTCCCTCCCTTTGTGCCCTTGCCAGCTCGTGCATTGTCTCTTTCTCTCTCTCTCGAAGGTAAAGAAAGCATTAAAACAAAAAAAATCTTGGCTCTTGAGATGTTGATTTCCACCCCTCCCAGTGTTATCGTCAGAATCAAGTGAGGTAATGTGTCCACAGTGCTGAAAATGGTGCCACGCGGTCCCTTGTTGCTATTTACCATTATTTTTCTATGCTACTGTAGCTGGTGCCATTCATAATCTGCAAAAAAAATTATGTTTAGTAAACATGTGGCTCCTGTATACATGGGCTACTGGGTTTTGCATTTGTCTAACTGGAAGACCTGGGTTCACACTCTACCTTTGCGTAAAGGCCTCGGCCTTGCTACAAGAACTCTGTCTTTGAGATGTGGAGAAATGTTCAAAGCTCAACACACAGCTTTCAGGGTGCACAAGGGAAACACCGTACTGAAATCAGAGGGAGCACAAGTAGCTGATTTCCAGTGAGTTCGACAATTTTGTTTCATTTTGTTTAAAGTTTATTTCTTGGGGGCACCTGGGTGGCTCAGTCGGTTGAACGTCCGACTTCGGCTCAGGTCATGATCTCGTGGTCCGTGAGTTCAAGCCCCTCATCGGGCTCTGTGCTGGCAGCTCAGAGCCTGGAGCCTGCTTTCGATTCTGTGTCTCCCTCTCTCTCTGCCCCTCCCCTGCTCATGCTCTGTCTCTCTCTCTGTCAAAAATAAATAAACATTAAAAAAAAAAAATTAAAGTTTATTTCTTTATTTCGATAGAGACAGAGACAGCGTGAGTGGGGAAGGGGCAGAGAGGGAGACCGCGAATCCCAAGCAGGCTCTGGCACCGTCATTCTGGAGCCTGATGCGGGGCTTGAACCCACGAAACCGTGAGATCATGATCTCAGTGGAAACCGTGAGTTGACGGCTTAACCAACTCAACCACCCAGATGCCCTGAGTTGGATAGGTTTTAATTTTCCCTCTCTGAGTTCCTGGAAGGTGGGGGTCAGAACTAGGTTAGGGAATGATTTTCTTGAGCCATTTCATGGAGGTATGGGCAGGCAAAGAGTTTGTTTAAAAACCTATTGCAAAGTAAGTTGGGGATGTCAGATTGGGGTTATGTAGAAAGCTCATTTATCAAAAAAAAAGCAAGGCAAGTTGCCTTTTTTGTTTTGTTTTTGGTGTGTGATGTCTCACTGGAAGGCTTTCAGTGTTTGTCTTAGTCCCTGACTCTCTTAAAAACCCAGTTCCTATCCCAGGCTGAAGCACCTCTGTCTCCTTTTCCACTCTGGCCTCTCCCTTTCCATGCTCCACCGTCATCCTGTTAGTGATCATATGTAAGGTCTTCAAAATTCCACCATTTCACATGTGCCCATCTTCGGCTTTCTCACAGCCCCTCCCTCACTTGTGCCTCGTGCCTTGTGCCTAGACTATGACCAGCGCCTCCTGGCTGGGTTGCTTTCAGACTCTCCTTCTTAAAACTTGTTCTCCATAGATTCAATTACTTTCTTGAGGCACAGTTTGTGATATGAACCACTCCATTCTGCCCAGTGCTTTAGTATCTCTTACTGGTAACTCAGTTAAATATCAGGGCCTCGTCCCAGCATCCAAGACCATGGTCCATGCTTCGTACACTGTGAGGTTTCCTTGTCTACAGGCCCTGGAGGCTACCTGGGTTCATGCTGCTGCTCCTTCTGAGCTGACTCTCTCCATTCCTCTTGAGAGAGAGAGAGAGAGAGAGAGAGAGAGAGAGAGAGAGAGCAAGTGACCTCACACTGCAGCAGGAGAGGGACAGAGAGAGTGGGAGACAGAATCCCAAGTAGGCTCTAAGCTGTCAGCATAGAACACACTGTGGATTCGAACTCATGAATTGCAAGGTCATGTCCTGAGCCCAAGTCAAGAGTCGGATGCTTAGCCGACTGAGCCATCCAGGAGTCCACATTTATTATATGTTCTTGATGAAACTTTAGTTTTACGGACCCTTATGTACTTTTATCTCCACTAATGGAAGCTCTTCAAGGTTAGGGTCTAGGAGTGCTCCATATCTATGAACATAAACTACACTTTGGTACATTACCTTGAACATGGTGGTAGTCTAAAGCTATCTTATAAGTGAAATTCCCTCATTGGTGAAGCTATCATTTTCTTTCAAAATACAGATAGAAAAAGTACATAATATAATGTGAGAGCCCATGAAATGGGGAAACACAACATGCCTTGGCATCCTTGGGCTGAATTCTGCCTTGTGGGTTAGAGGAGACTAATAGCTGAATGGATTCCACCAATACAAACACGCACATGCGCGCACACACACACACACACTCACACGCACACCCTGTAGCTGAGCCTGAAATGAAATGCATAGCTTGTTTACAGAGAGGCTTCAAGGTAAAAGTCAAGCCCTTGAAGATAACATTATGGAATAGTTTCCTCTTGCTAGGTCACCAGTTAACCCCAAACTCCCTGGCGGAAAACAATCACCATCATCTCGCATAGCTTCTCTGGGCCAGGGAAGGGGAGTGACCCTACTGGGTGTTTCTTGCTCAGATTCTGTTACGACCTTGGGTTCAACAGTGGCTGAGGTTGTAGTCAGCGAAGACAAGACTCAGACTAGAGAGACTGATACAAGGATCCTTAGTCCTGTGGCCTATGAGTGCTCACTCTGGGCAGATATCCTCAGTTCCCCCCTACATGGTCTTCTCCACTGGGCACATCAGTGTTGTGTGTTTTTCAAAGGTTTGTTTATTTTGAGAGAGAGAGAGAGAGAGTGGGAGAGAGAATGTGAGTGAGGGAGGGGAAGAGAGAGAAGGAGAGAGTATCCCCAACAGGTTCCATACTCAGCACAGAACCTAACCCGGGGCTCAATCTCATGACCTCAGGATCGCAACCTGAGCTGATAGGAAGAGTCAGATGCTCAACCAGCTGAGCCACCCAGGTGTCCCAGGCACATCCAGAATTTATTGACACTGTGGCTGGCTTCCACCAGAGTGAGGGGGCCCTATGCAGAGTGGAGAGAGACTACCCAGGAACTTGAATATTGGAAAGTGAAAATCACTGGTGCCCTGTTGGAAGCTGCCTACCATGCTCCCGTTGCTGACGTCCAATTATTCTATGTTTTGGGCCCCTGGTAGAAAAAAGTTTGTTGCCTTTACTGGAATCCTGTGGGGTTTGGTGGGCTCTGAGGCATTAGTCGTCAGCTCTAGAATTCCAGGCTTGGCTTTCTGGGAGGCTATCTTGCCCTTTTTAGAACCCGTCCCCCCCAATTCCAAGCATACCTACTTAGTGGTGGCCTTGGTTCCTGGGCCTCTCAATTACAGTGGGAAGAATGCAGCAGCCATGCCATTAATGCACAGCCATCCATGGCTTCTGGACAAGAATTTGATTAAACATGGTAAAATCAGTCCTGATGCAGCCAGAATGCCCCATGTACTGCTGACTTTTTGGTAGGGCTGAAATTAAGGGCCGATTTCTTCCGAATGGAAGGTATTTCTCTCTCCCTTTGGAAGCAAATCCTTTTAATAAGGATCTGGATTGGGTTCACTTATTTATTCAGCACTCTCTCAGCGGCAAGTTGATGATGAGATACATTCCATTTCGGTGACACACACATTTGAAAGGATTCATGCTTCTGATCATAAAAGATAAAGTTTTTTTTCTTTCTCAACATCTGGAGCCTGATGAATAATTACTATAATTAAACAAGAGGCCATTGTATATTTGGGTATTTTTAAAGCTTCCAATGCCTCTCTGTGTGCAAGATTCACGTTGCACGCTCTTTGTTCTAAAGCGTTGTACTGTGCAGTGCTCACAATCTACTGAGGAGCCCTCATGGCTGGCGTGAAAAGTAGGTCATTACTGCCTAATCTTCATCACTCCCTTTTTCTGCTTCTCCAAAAGCTTTAATAACTGAGTTCACTGCACCCCTCAGGATTCTCCACCTGGCCCCACAGCACCTCATAGCTCTGGAGGGGTAGAAGCTGGACAGGGCATCAGGGACAGGGGTGTTAGCTCCTCTTCTCCACCCCACCAACGTGACTGGCTTAGTGAAATCATCTTGTCCTCATCCGTGCCACCTCAGTGGTTGTTGACATTACTAGGGATCGATTTATTTTTTATTTTAATTAAAAAAAAATTAAGGTTATTTATTTTTGAGTGAGACAGAGACATGGGGAGCAGGGGGAGGGATACAGAGAGAGGGAGAGAGAGAATCCTAAGCAGGCTTTGCACAATCAACACAGAGTCCGATGCAGAGCTCGAATTCACAAAACCATGAGATCATGATCTGAGCCAAAACCAAGAGTCAGACGCTTAGCCAACTGAGCCACCAGGGAGCCCCAATGCTCCTAGGGGTAGATTTTAGATGAACCCCCATGAGATAGAAACCACCTGCAGTCTTGAATTTGTTGAGTACATATTTCTTTTTTTTTTTAGTTATAAAATGCATCTTTATTTATTTTGAGGGGTGCAGAGGGGCAGAGGGAGAGAGAGAGAATGAGAGAGAAAGAATCTCCTGAGCACAGAGCCCGATGCAGGGCTTGATCTCCCCAATCGTGAGCTCATAACCTGAGTTGAAATCAAAAGTCAGATGTCCAGGTGCCCCTTAAGTGCCTATTTTTTAACAAAATTATATTAGTCTTATTATCGTTCCATCATCTGGTTACCCTTCCAGGTTTATTCCCCTCAGTATTAGAACATGTTCATTCCTGTGCAGAATCCTGGTGCTTTGCTAGTCAAGCTGACCTTGGCACTGGGGTTGCTTCCAAGAACCTGAATCGACAGATGGATTTGGCGTATCCAGCTTTGTGATAGAAGCCCTGAAAATAACCCTAATCACCTAGAGCCCAAAGGGTCTTTGATACATGCTATATCCTCATTTCTTATTGAGTTTGCCATTTATTCAACTTCATGGATGTTAATTATTTTTGGCAGACAAGGAACTGCAAATATATCTTGATGTTCTTATAAATGAATTGCTTTATATTTCACAATATTCTTTAAGTGCCTTGTACATGGTAGGTGCTCAGTAAATTCTTACCACTTGATTGAGTGACATGAATTCACGATCGTTTGTTAATATTTATGTTTGGCCTTTTGAATCGTGATTCCAGAGGCAAAAATAACTAGGAGGATGGTGTGAAGTAAATCTGGACCTAATTAATACATGATGTTAGGAGGTTTATCATTAGAGAAAATCTTTTGTGAATCTGTATTACTATGTATGTATGCATTCATTCACTCATTCAAAGTAGGCTCCGTTCCCAGCCTGGAGCCCAATGTGGAGCTTAAACTCCAAATCCCGAGATCAAGACCTGAGGTGAGATCAAGAGTTGCAATTTCTTGTCTGCCAAAAAATAATTAACATCCATGAAGTTGAATAAATGGTGAACTCAACAAGAAATGAGGATATAGCATGTACCAAAGACCCTTCGGGCTCTAGGTGATTAGGGTTATTTTCAGGGCTTCTATCACAAAGCTGGAGATGCCAAATCCATCTATAGGTTCAAGTTCTTGGATAATAACCCCAATGCCAAGGTCAGCCTGCCTAACAAAGCACCTGAGCCACCCAGGTGCCCCTATACTAGCAGTTAAATAAATATTTACTATCACATAAAAAAATGATGTGGAGCTTGTTATAAGAGAATGAATGGTACCAAAATTTGTTGATGAATAAACGTTTTGCCTATGGAATCTTGAAGAATTGAGGGCATAGTCATAGCTAGGAATAACAAGTTAATGGCTATCTTCACCTCTTCTCATTGATTGAAGGAGACT
The DNA here is from genome assembly GCF_024362965.1 of Panthera pardus. Lineage (NCBI taxonomy): Eukaryota > Metazoa > Chordata > Mammalia > Carnivora > Felidae > Panthera > Panthera pardus. The sequence continues at coordinate 136,398,875 of NW_026526765.1, forward strand.
TATGAAAGTACTAAGACAGACAGCCACCATCAAACATGATGGAATGAAACCTGCTTTAGTTTTTTGTGATTTAGTGTTTTAAAATAATCCAGGGGAGGTGAATTAAAGCCGATGCTCTGTCTCAACAAAAGAAATCTGCTGGTATAAGAAACATTTAGGTAGCTATTGCAAAGACGAAAGTATTCATTTTTAAGGCAAAAAGAACATAGATGTTCATATTAAGTGTATATACTAAAACGGCATGTATGGATATTAGATACATACAGATTTAGAGTTAGGGCTCATACATCCTGTTGGAGGAATCATGAAAATGATCCTTTGTAAAGAGTTACTGGTGCCAACCGGCAGAATGTAAAGTGAGTGCATTCATTTATCCCCGCAATGTGTCAGATGACCAGCTTTCATAAAAAGTACTATTAACCTAAAAAATTAGGGTCAGTAAAAGCCTAGCTCTAATTCACAAAACTCAAAAAGCTGAACCGTTAGACCCAATGAGCTCATCATGATAGATTAAAGACCAAACATAAAGACATTATGAAATATGTGATTTTAATATGTTTGATCATATCAGAGCAATCCTTTAATAGCATGATTTTATCGTGGAACTTTCCGAGTTTTTCCTGAAACCCAAGAAGGCGTTCTAAAAGAATTTAACCCATTCTTGTGTCACAGCTGGAACTCTTAAGAGTGAGCTATCGTGTTACCTCATTCAACTCTGAGCATAAGTCTGGTCTTTATCATTACTTGCATTTCACAAAGGAGGAAACAGAAATGGCTGATTTGCATGTCCCTGCATTTTCTGCTATGCTCCTGTTAGGATCACTTGTGGAATGGTCAGAAACAAATAGAGGGATGTTCAGATGGTCATTCTTGTGACCAAGAGGTAATAAAAAACAGTTCTCAACTTGGAGCCTCAAAGTCAAGTGTGTGTATTCTCCTTTTCCTAGTGGACAAAATATAGAAGGTGGGGCACGCCCCTCCAGACTGGAGAACTTGGTGGGCACCCTCATTCTTTCCCGGGGAAGTTGAGGCCAGCCCAGCCATGAAAGACACGCTGAGAATCAACATGATGGACACTGAGGGAAGGAGACAACTGAATTAAAAGCCCTTTCTCCTTTGCTAACAACCAGTCCACACGTGGAAAAAAGCTCAATTATACCTTTTACCTCTAAAGATTGGGACATGCATCCAACATTCCATTCCCATGGTTACCATGAGGACAAAGCTCCTAAAGGCTCAGACGTTTCTGAGGATGGTTGGCGGGAGAACACAGCTTTGCTCTTAGCGTGATTTTGTGACCAGGCCCAGATGGAAACTGCCATAGTCTGAATATGTGTGCCACCCAAACTCACGGAGAAATTGTAAGGCCCTGTGTGATGGTGTTCGAGAGTGTGGTCCTGGGGTTGGGGGGTGCTTAGGCCATGAGCGTGGAGCTCTCCTGAGCAGGATTTAGTGCCTTAGGAAAGGGACTCCAGAGAGATCCCTAGCCCTGTCCCCCATATCAGAACACAGAGAGAAGGTGCTGGCTAAGACGCAGGAAGAGGTCCCTCACCACATGTGACCCAGCTGCCACGTTGTTGTCAGACTTGCCAACCTCTAGAGCTGCGAGAGATAAATTTCTGTTGTTAATTAACCACCCAGTGTGTGCTGTTGGGTTAGAGCAGCCCAGATGGATTAAGTAAGACAGGGACTGTGGGCATCTTGACTTGCTCATGATCTGGTCCTTTAAAAATCATACTCTTGACAAACTTCCGGATTTGACGAGTCCGAGCTCTGTGTAGGAGACAAGTGGACAGGGAGGTCTCATTTTCTGTCTCAAGCCAGTCAGCTCTGCTAGCCTTGAATACTCTGCTCAGTAGAACCCAGCAGGCAGCTGCCTGGCCCACCCTTCTTGTAAGTCAGGGGCAGCGGAGTGGCTCAGCCCCCCCTTCCTGTGTGTTTTGTCCAAACACAATACTTTATCTGTAACAAGGGACATGGGAAACCCAAGTTGCTCCATCTTGGGATGTTTCTGTGACTCTCTTAGTACCTCTTAGAGAACAGTGTCCTAGGCAAGTGTGCCTGGCCTGCCCTTAATTCAGCTCTGTTCCTGACAATATGATTTATAGAACAGAGAACCTTGTGTATCAGGGGTTTCCTGTTTCCATTGCCAGAAAGTCATTACTTGATTGCATATGTATTTGCAAGCATGCAGAAGAAAAATGATCAAAAGTTTTTTGACTACCTCCTTCTTCCATTAAGGGAGGAATGTTCTTGAATTTTCTCTTGTCATGCTGAAAATTCTCTTTTCCAATCTCCACTTAATTATCTCTCCCACCTAGGAAGGCCCAGTTTTATCTTCTTCCCTACTCTAGGTAGGCACCCTTCTCACCTACTAAAACATACAAATAGGAGGTTTGGGGAGGATTTGAGAAGATGACTCTTTGGGAGGAGGAGACCTTTAATTTCAAAACCCACTCCAAGGAGGTATGTAAACCTCCAATCTACCTCTTTGTTGTATCATTTCTAGCTACACACAAACCTCAATAATCATTTAGTGTTGTTAACAACAACAAAAAAGACTCCGGCATTTGTGATGAAGAGATTTTGCTTATATTTGTTTCAGGGAACCTGTACCCATTTGTTTTAGTAAGCTTTAAAATTGTTCAGCACAGGGGTTCCTGGCTGCCTTAGTCAGTGGAACATGTGAGTCTTGACCTTGGAGTTGTGAGTTCAAGTCCCACATTAGGCACAGAGATTACTTTAAAAAAAAAAAAAGAAGAAAGAAAAAGAAATGGTTCAACAGAAATTATTCCAACTGTTGTGTAATGGTAAAATTCAAACTTTTTTTTTTTGTGGGCAAAATCTTTATTAATTTCAATTATGAAGACATCTTATTTTACCTCTAAATGAAAGAGTTTGGAGAAAAGTATTAACCATTGTGGAGTCTAGGTTGTTTGAAAGGTTTTCTAGGAGCACCTGTGTGGTCCAGTAGGTTAAACATCTGACTCTTGGTTGCAGCTCAGGTCATGATCTCACAGTTTGGTGAGACTGAGCCCCGTGCTGCCCGCACAGAGTCTGCTTGGGATTCTCTCTTTGTCTCTGTCTCTCTCTCTCTCTTTGTCTCTGCTTCCTCGTGCCATCTCTTTCCCTCTCAAAATAAATAAAAATAAATAAGTTATTGTCTGTATTTCTTTTAAATATGTTAGCTTATAATAAGTGGCATGATACTGAAAAAAAGTAGTATGTTGGCTTTGAAAGTTAACTTTCCTTAGATATGTCATCAGGATTAGTTCTCTCAGGTTAAAAAAAAAAAAAGCTTAAATTTGGGGCACCTGGGTGGCTCAGTCAGTTAAGCATCTGACTCTTGCTTTAGGCTGAGGTCATAATCTCACAATGTGTGAGTTTGAGCCCAAGTCGGACTCTGGGCTGGCAGTGGGGAGCCTGCTTGGGGTTCCATCTCCTCTCTCTCTGACCCTCCCCCACTCACATTGTCTCTGTCTTTCTCAAAATAAATAAACTTTTTAAAAAACTCTTAAATTCACCTTTATTTATTTATTGAGAAGGAGAGAGAGCACGTTCTTGCATGAGCAGGGGAGAGACAGAAAGAGAGAGAGAGAGAGAGAGCGCGATCCCAAGCAGGTGCCACGCTTAGCACAAAGCCTGACCCAGGGTTCGACCTCAGGAACTGTGAAATCATGACCTGAGCCAAAATGAAGAGTCAGATCCTCAGCCGACTGAGCCACCCTGGTGCCCCTTCAATTCTACTTTAAATAAAAGTAATTTTCAGATGTGCTTGACTAATTGCATATAATTCCTTGTCACATTTTTAATGAAGCTGCTAAAATGCTTCATAAGCTGACACATTAATTTAGTACTACAAGACGATATTGTAGTACTTAACTCCAAACTTTCTCCCACAGCGTGGACCATCAGGCATAGCAACGCTCCGTGTTGTTGTGAAATGCACACTGTTGGCCTCTTGGCAGTGGACTCTTAACTGGCCCAGAAGTTTCTGGGCTAAGAACAGACTGGAATCAGGGTAGGATAGGATGTGAGGTTGTGTGACCAGTTAGCATACCCCTACATGAGAAAGGGTGGTCATTTACTCTGGGCCGGGTGCTGGAGTACAGAGGCAATTAGATACCAAAGTCTTCCATTTCGGGGAACTTATTTTTTAGTAAACAAACAAAGAACAATGATAATCATCATCACTATTAGAAAACAAAACTGAATCTTCTCATAGGGACCAAGCCATGATGGAAGGGCTCTGTGCATGTGTGTTTTGTTTAATATGTTTTATTTTTTATTTTTTTAAATGTTTATTTATTTTTTTATTTTGAGAAAGAGAGCAGGGGAAGGCCAGAGGGAGACAGACAAAGAGAATCCTAAGCAGGTTCTGTGCTGTCAGTACAGAGCCTGATGTGGGGCTTAACCTCGTGAACCATGAGATTGTGACCTGAGCTGAAGTCAAGATTCAAATGCTTAACAGACTGAGCCACCCAGGAGATCACTGAGCCACCGTGAGATCGTGACCTGAGCTGAAACCAAGAGTCCGTCGCTTAATCAACTGAGCCACTCAGGCACCTCTCACTTTGTTTTACTTTTAAGGGAAGTATCATGGATACACAAAGTTTCAGGTGTACAATACAGTGATTCAGCAACTCTATCCCTTATGCTGTGGTCACTGCAAATGTAGGTAACATCTGACACCAAACGATGATCTTATAATACTGTTGACTGTGATGTGTTTAATTGTCTTTGCTTTTTATTTACGGTCTTTGTTTTTCCAAATGAAGTAACTAGTCTAGTTAGTGAGCCAGGATGCAAAAATTCATCCCCTTTAAAATCCAGGGTCCGTTTGTGGGGGTGCTGGTGGAAAAGTGGGAAGGAGACAGAAATAGAGTGAATGTTCGCATTGTGGTCATTTTCTTTCCTGTTGTAAATACCTTTTTTTACAGAGCTCTGATGTGTGCATTTTCAAGTTAACAGTGAAATCATATAGGCCAACTGCCTATGGTAATCATGGATATTACATAGACACTTGTTGATGAGTGTAAACTAAAATACTTGATCTAGCTGAAGTGTTTTCTTTCGTTAAAAAATAAAAACACATATTGGGATGCCTGGGTGGCTCAGTCAGTTAAGGGTCTGACTTCGGCTCAGGTCATGATCTCGGGACTTGTGAGTTCGAGCCCCACGTCGGACTCTGTGCTGACAGCTCGGAGCCTGGAGCCTGCTTCGGATTCTGTGTCTCCCTCTCTCTTTGCCCCTTCCCTGCTTGTGCTCTGTCTCTGTCTCTGTATCAAAAATAAAGAAATAATAAAAACATAAAAACATATCTAAATGCAGGAATGGGAATCACAAAAGGATATTTAAGAAGCACTAGTCTTTGAAAAGTGGTTAAATTACAGTAACAACCCAAAATAAGACATACTTTTTACCTTCTAGCTCTTTCATGAAAAATCACCTCATGTAGCACGAATACCCATGTTTGGCCTTATTATTACAATTAGACCCATGCACAGCAGAGTCCCAGGGTTTCCCGAGATGGATCTCAATGCCATGAGGGAGATGAATGCCAAAGAATGTCTATACTTCAGGTCATTGCCGCGATTAGCCTTGTCTTTGTCGGGCCCTATTTGGAAAGGAAAAACGTTTTAATGTTTATAAATGGCTACTATGATTGTATTGTGGGCTCTGAGCCACGAGTGACTGAGTCGGTTGCACTAGAAAATACTGTGGGTCCATTAGTCTCAAGACACCAGGTAGCCGGGGCAGTGGTCTTGGCTCGAGACTCATCATGGTACCGGGAGGGTCTGTGACTAGCAATGCTGGGTCATCTGGTCACAGTGTTCTACAACCACGTGCGAAGAGCATTTGAGCCAGGAGCCAGTCACCTCCTCCCAAGTCCACAGAAGGTTCTGTTGCAATCCATTCATCCCTTGCCCAGAAGGGCCACTGGGGACAATGATGAACCTAACTGAGGGCTGGGAGAAATCAGATAAGCACCTCTATTGTATTGACATTCTCTAGTGGCTTGGGGACGCAGAGTTTTTCTGAGGCTCAGACAAAGAAGCTCAGAAACCCCAGTGGTTTTAGAGGTTGATGGTGACTATGTGGGTTTCTCTTTAATCACACCAGAAGGTTCCCATTGTTTAATTGGACGACTCAATAGTCCTTGTGAGTTTTGAAAAACAAAATTCTCCTTACACTGGTGTCCTTCATAGCCGTCAGATAAAGGCTCTCCTACCCCGGAGGTCATATACCGTTTTGAAAAGGAAATGATCTAATCTGGGAAAATAAGTAAAGCCTAAATGAACAGACTAACACGGGTCACTGGGATTTAAATACACGTCTTAGGTTCCTCCCACTATATTTGATTATAAAAGAAAAAAAAAATGTACCAGGAGCCCAGCCCTGAGCCAAATCAGGGAATCAGGGAAGTTTGGTTTTTGGCGTCTTACAGGTTTCACTGTGGGTGCTTTTGACCTTCCTTCTTAACAATGCCATCAGCACCCTGCCCTCCCCTGGCTCCCCGCCTCCCAGATAAACGCACACACCTTTCATCCACCCCCTTGGCATCTGTTTGGTTTCTCTTATCAACCTGCTGCTTTCATCTCTGCTCAGCCATTTAAGTCCTAATTCACCTTGGAGCGGATAGTGACACGCAGAGGGACTCCGCTGAGATATGAGGTTCAAGACACGGAGGAAGAAGCATGCAGCGGCATGGGCAGGTCAGTGGTGAATCTGGAGCCCCAGGGAAGGACATTCCATCTGCTGCCTACCCAGCCCCGTCTGGTCCTCCCCAGCCTGGTGCTGATCTATCACCTCTCTCATCTGGTGCCACCAGGCACATGGCCTCTGCCAGCTGAGGTCGCTGGATTTTCCTTTTGGCCTCTCTTCCTCTCCCTCTACATTCCAAAATCTTCAGAAAACTGGAAGCCGTTCAGAGATAGCAATTGTGAATGTAAATAACAGCGGACAGTAACATAAATAAAGGCCCTTGCTCCTCTAAGTGTGGTTTCCAGACCAGGAGACTTGACGTTCTTTGGCAGCTCATTGGAAATGCAAGGTCTTGGGCTCATCCCACGCCCCCTGGATCAGATCTCAAGAACTTCCCAGGTTATCGGATACATCTGGGACACATACTGCCCTGTGTCTCAGTACTTACCCATTAATTACATTCGAATTGTGGACACTTTTTCTGTACTAGAAAAATGCCATGGTGACATGGACACTGCTTTTCACACCTAACCTTGAAAGAACGATTAAGGAAAGAAATACTCATATTGAGTACGTATACTGATGATTTTCCAACCTGTAAACACCAATGATTGAACATGTGACTGTGCATTTGAATGTTTTGTTACTGAAGTATAGTTGACGTACAGTTATACGTTTGAGGTGTACAAGGTAGTGATTCAGCAATTCTATGCATTTCTCAGTGCTCATCAAGATAAGTGTCCTCTTAATTCCCTTTAATTCACCCACCCTCCCATCCGCCTCCCCTCTGGCAACCACCAATTTGTTCTCTGTCCTTAAGAGTGTGTGTTTGTTTGTTTGCTTGTTTGTCTCTCCTTTGTTCATTTTTTTCCTTTTCTAGAAAATATTTATTTATTTTGAGAGACAGAGTGCCTAAGGGGGGGGGGGTGGTGTAGAGAGAGAGGGAGAGACAGAGAGTCCCAAGCAGGCTCTGTATGGTCAGTGTGGGGCCCAAGGTGGGGATCAGTCCCATGAACCACGAGATCATGACTTGAGTTGAAATCATGAATCAGACCCTTAATCAGTTAAACCACCTAGGCACCCCGTTTGTTCCTTTGTTTTGTTTTTTTAAGCTCCGCATGTAAGTGAAATCCTACGGTATTTGTCTTGCCCTGACTGAATTCATTTAGCATAATACCCTGTAGGTCCATTCATGTTTTGGCAAATGGCAAAGATCTTAATCTTGTTTATGGCTGAGTAATATTCCACTGCATGCACACACATGGGTACATACATAGCTACCATTTCTTCTTTAGCCATTCTCCTTTATCCATTCATCTGTTCATAGATGTTTGGGTTGCTTCTATATCTTCCGTATGGTAAATACCGCTGCAATAAACTTAGGACTAGGTATATCTTTTTGAATTAGTGTTGTTGTTTTCTTGGGGTAAATACCCAGCAGTGGAATTATTGGGTCGTACAGTGGTTTTATTTTTAATTTTTTGAGGAACCTCTGGAATGTCTTCCATTGCTGTTGTACCAGTTTGCATTCCCACCAGTAACACATGACGGTGCCTTTTTCTACACATTCTTCCCAACCCTTGCTATTTCTTGTGATTTTGATTTTAGCCATTTTGACAGGTGTAAAGTCATACCTCACTATGGTTTTGGTTTGCATTTCCTTAATGAGTGGTAATGAGTCTGTTGGCCATCTGTGTCTTTGGAAAAATGTCTATTCAGTTCTTCCCATCTTTAATTGGATTATTCGGGTGGTTTTTTTTTCTTTTTCTTTTTTTTTTTTTTTTTGGTGTGGGGTTGTATAAGTTCTTTATATATTCCAGATACTAAACCCTTGTTGGATATATCATTTGCACCTATCTTCTCCCACCCAGTAGGTTGCCTTTTTGTTTTGTTGATGGTTTCTATATAAAAATATTATTTTTAAACGATTACTTTTTAAAAACATCCCTAATGAAAAAAATGTATAAAAACACAGTAGTTGAGTAGCTATTTGGAACTCTGTTTTATTTGATAGAGAAATGGCAGGATCTGGAAATTTGTTCTTTTCCCCTCCAGAAAAATTAATCTACTCATTTGACCCATTGTAGTTTTTTGAAGATGGCTACAAATACATTTCACATCGCATATGCTTTTCCTGCAATGTGACTTTGAAATTTTTTTCCAGCTGAAGTTGAGGTCTATGTTGCTTCCCCTTGGCATCAGGCAGGCTTTGATGACTGGACCAGCGGAGTATGGTGGGAGTGGTTCTACATGAATCTGAGACAATTTCACGTCGGCCTTGCTGGAATTCTGGAATATTTGACTGTTCAGTACTGACTCTTTACGTTTTTAGCCTCTAAGTGAACAGCGCTACTCTGAGAAATTCCAAACCCGTCCAGTTAGAGTACGTGGAAAGGCTCTGAGACGCTGGGTAGCCCAGCCTTTCATTGGTCCAAATGCACCAAACGAGAGACCATGAGTCAGAGCTAATCAGTTGAATTCTTGACCCACAGACCCCACGAGAAAAGATCAAACAATTGTTCTTCTTTGAAGCCAGTAAGTGACTGCTTACAAGTATTTTATTGCTTCCTGGCTAATGATATTTTGTGTTCTCATGCCAGCTTTCGGTGGTGATATCTAAGTTTGAGATAAAACTACGGATGGTGAATTGAGGTTGGTGTTGTCTAAGTGGTAAGAAGATTTTTGAAAGAGAAATGGAAGATGACAGAAATGGGATATTGGAATCCCGTGGGCAGATGGGACGGCAGAAGACAATGGAAGTCAGCAGCTGGGGAATGCCTTTGGTTGGGGCATTTATAGAGCACGGAGAATTTAGGTAACAGAAAAAAGTTGGGGCCAGCTTATAGGGGTTATTAAATGGCAGACTAAAGTTTGACTTTGATCTGTGGACAAAGAGACCTGATTGACAGTTTGGCATATGCGCCCGTGTTGGAGGGAGGATGGTGATACTTACCTAATTGCTGTGGCACAGTTACAATTGTGCATAATGTGAAATACGTCCCGTAAACTTGACCGTGATTCCCATCTGAATACAGTACCAGGATGTGCTCTTTCATGCTTGGTCTTCATGATTTGTTTTTCATGTGACAAGGGCACATGCTCACACTTTACAAAAGCAGAGGGAATATGGCTCACAGCTGCATTTGGGCCACTCTTAAACTCCAGGGAATTTCACTCCTTGTTTCTATTTTTATAACCATCTTTCACTTCTTCTCTTTTTCCCCTTTTAGATTCAGCCGCAGCCGTATCCAATAAAACACAGTGACAGATAGATGGATCTTACAGAAAATCTGCTGATTGCTCTCTCTGTAAACCTCACCTGTAAACAATAGAAGGACATTTGTTTCTCTGTCATGTTTCTGTTAGTACATAAAGATGAAGAACCAAATCAATGTTAGGAAAAAAGAAAAAAAAAAGAATATGTTATGGTTGTCTCCTAGTTGGCTCTTTGGTCACCATTCTCCCTCAGAACGTGCTTTTACGTTTTGACGATCTATTTCACCGGAGACAAAAGAATTTCTGTTGCTCTGATTTTCAAGTTTCTCAGTGAGGAGACCCTAGAGACGCCAAATCCTAGTTATTGAAAAATGTTGACTTATTTTATTCCTCGGATTCTGTGAAGCACCGTAGCCAGGATATGGTGTCATGATACCATCTCAGAAATTGTTACATGTGGAATATTCGGGAATATGCTAAGTACTTGGTTTAATAAAACTGTTTACATGAAAGAGTTGGATATTTCAAGAAGAGCCAGGATAGTGACAAAATGAGGTTCACCACTCCATCTTCGTTTCTCACCTGTCGCTAGCCCCCAGCCAGTCATTGACACAGGCACTAGAAAGATCTTTTGAGTTCACCACACAGTGAGTTATATCTCTGTGTAGTTCAAGTTGTATAGATAGACGCTCTGCCTTGGTAAGGATCACTTAGCTCTACCTGTGATACCAATGTTTCTTCTGCTGCCGGACAGGACCTTCGTGTTTAGACTTTGCACAGCTGGAAAATGCATCCCTTGGTCAACAAGGTAAAGCACAGAAAGGATGCCTGTGTGCTTTGTGGCAGGTGAGTGATTCGGGTCCCTCGTGGAGGCAGATGGACAAGGATCCGAACAGCAGTACAGATGGATAATTTAGGCACCATGCGGTCCCTTGGGGTTTGTACTGCTGGAAAACATTTTCAGCCCCAAGTAATAAAAATGACAGACAGTCACTCAGCCTACGTGGAATTGTATCCTGTCATCTTTAGTCAGGAAAATCTGCCTCTGAAGTCATTGGGGGGTTTTAGACCGAGAATGGGGATAAAATATGCCCCTGGAAGTAAAGACAATGGAATTAATGTTTAGCTGAGCAATTCCGAGCACATTTTAGTGACATGTAGAAGAAATTATGGAAATTGCACAATTTCTCTTATAAGTGCATCATCACATTACTTGGTATCATGGTAGCCACCAATTTGTTTCCGAGGATGGATTTAACTGGCTTATTCATAGAATTCCACAGGGAAAATTGCCTTTCTTTTCTTCCTTAAAAGTCTATTAAGAACCTCATTCTATCACCGAGTTCTGGCTCTTTGAGAGCAGCATGAAGTACCCAATGGGGAATTAAAAATTATATCCTTTACTTAATCCTTTGAGCATTTTTGCATAGAGTTAACATGGTGATGAACGTGGTGGCTGGAACTCAAATGTTACTCCCATGAAGGAAAGAGAATGCTAGAACAGTCACAGGAAGAGGCACAGGAGAGACCCAGAGCCAGACCCAGGCTCCTAATAGGTGGTCTAAAGATGGGCAAAACTCTTGCTTTCTCCTTCTCCTGACACACAGACCCCATAGCCTCCTTCCGATCACGGGGGTGCCAGCTTTAGACACGTAATTTTACTGAAAGTCGTTGCTTGCTCTCAAAATACAAGTGATTTTTTAAAGTCAGGTGTCTCTTTAAATTCCCATAGTTTTCTTCTGAGAGCTCTTCAAGATGAGCGGAGTTAGATATATGTAATACATGTGTTTATTATATACATTATGTATGTTACATGCATGTTCCCTACATACATATTGAAGCGCCACGAGGTCCGACACCTTTATACCTTGAAGAAACACGCTATTTAGATCTTTTGAGACCATCGTGTTGATTGATCAAAGATAGGGTGGAAAGGGGCAAGAACTTGTTCCTGTGTGTTTCAGGTCTGAGAATTTCTTCTTAGAATTCTTTGATTTCTCCCCTTGGTATATTTTCTTTCCCCAACACTAAATGTTCAGTGAATTTTCCTTCAGGATTTGGTTGGAGGATGGGCACAGATAAGTGGTTCCTCTCCTCTCCAGTCTGCCACACTCTTGGGCAGCACATTTTCAGGTGCCCGCTCTGGGTACCTTATAGGCTCTGGCCTTATATACCTCTAGGCTCTTATATGCTCTGGGCATCCCTTTTCCTCCCCGTTCAGATGGTATCACAGGATTTGGACACGAGTTCGATCGACTAGACTTTCCACTCAGATTTTTATCTTTCCTTTTGTTATGCTCATTCTGGTCTTGCAAAGTCTTTTGTCAAAGTGCCAACCATCCACTACCCTCCCCAGAAAATGTTGTTGACGTGACGGGTTCCATCTTCTCTGTATCAGGTAAATGATGTAGTGGGTTTTCATGCACAAATGACAGTGAGCAAATGAATACAGATTGTTTGCTGGGATGCGATCAAAAAGGATACAGCCACAGACGAGGACCTCAACCCAAACTCCAAGGTCTGGGGATTCAGTATGAAAACAGATCTCTCTGAATCTCTTTCACCTGTTGCCCGGTGGCAATTTGTCCAGTTTTCTTTGGAAAACGAATGATTCCCCCGGTAAACGTCTTGACATTATTTCCTAACACACTTCTGATCCTGGTGGCGTATATTCCTGGCAAAATCCAAGTGTGAAAACACAAGTGGATGAAGCAGATCCTTCTGTCGTTCAGTTCTTGATTGAAGAAGTAGAATGAGACAGGTCCCGATACTGGATACTAGGGCAGCTGGAAGCTTCTTTCCCTGCCGCACGCTGTAATTAAAGAAGAGAGACATCACCGTGGGACCAGGTCCGAGGCGCTGTCCAGTTGAAAAGGTCACTGCTGCAAATGAGCACTTAGTGTTCCCCCCACTGCTGTGGGCACTCTGGCTGCTGAAGGAGCTGCAGAAACACAATGCCTGGATAAACCAGGCCTTGGTTTATCCAGTGATCTGCTTGTCACAAGTCCGGTCATTATGGGTCTGCCCTGAATCACAGAGGATAATGCTGTCCGGATGGGGAAAAGCGAGATTTTGAAAACACGCCCGTCAACAGAACAGAACAAAGGGATATTGCGTGTGTTGGTGGGAAGGATGTGGTGGACCAAGTGCGGGGGGTTTGGCTTTGAAGCCCCATGATAAACCCCAAATATTTGGGAGCTGCTTTCTCTGGCAGTCTCTGAGCTTGGCAGCAAAGCTTTTTTTTTTTTTTTTTTTTTTTTTGGCGTACTAAATGGGGATTTGAATAAATGGTTAGGAATGCCAGGGTTAAATTGACTGTTATTAGCACGTTCTCCCAGAATGAGTTGCTTTATTAGGGATTGTCCTTAAGACAGATTGATTTAAAACCCAGAACCTCTGCTTTGTTTTGATAGGGGTGGAAACTTGAAACAGCGAAGACAATGGAGGAGGGCTCTGTGGCAGATTTAAAATGAGGAGGGGTGAGTCGTGGAAGGAGGAGTCAGGAGGGGGAACGTCCTCCCGTGAGCCTGGGCCTGTCCCAGCCCGCACCCTTCCAAACCCCACAATGCAGTGGGCAGACAGGGTTTTTGTGAGCCTCTCTGGAGCCAGGGGTTTGACCTTGAAGCAGATGACCCCCTCTCCAAGGTAGCCCAGATAGAAACTTCATTTCTTTGCCCGCTTCAGTCAAATCCACAAAAGGAACGAAGACAATTCTCATCTTCCCAGCCCCAAAGGCAAGATTTTGTTTGATATTCCAGACAAAGCCCTGAAATTGCGTTTGACAAGAGAGGCTCCCAAATAGTGAATCATCTAAGGTTTTGACACATGAATCAGATTTTCCCTTTGTGTGATGAGGTAAGCTTTCAAATTGTAAGGTAAGATGATCACGCTGTGTTTCACACAGGGGAGGGAGGCAGCTAGCTCTCCCCACCCTCTCCTCCTTAGGGTGTCTCCTTGAACCCATCATAAGCACTGTTTTTATATAGGCTTAGACTTTTTGATTTCACAGTGGAAGGTGGTGGGTTCTTGGGATGCTCAGAACTGTAAATTCATGCCTCTAAGATTAATTTAGAAGTTCCATGTAGTCCTGCAGGAGGTCATCTCAGGAAAGAACCCTCTAATTGTTCTCTCTTCCGCTCCTGGGTCTCAACGCGTATGAAATTCTGCCCAAACGTTGTCCAGGTTTTCGTGCCTGTAAATCTGCAATGTTCCCTCATAGACCGTGTTCTCTCTCCTCTGTATTGAAACGGGGAGGTCTTTTGTGGGCAAGCTTGTTTGCCTTCCCTGATGGGGCTCAAAGGGCTTGTGGGGTACGTTGAGAAGTGGGTAGAGCCAGCCGGGAGGTGAGTGAATAGAATAAGCAGCACAGGGTGAAGAAGGGGGTTTCCTGATGGATGACGGTGCAGCCGCTCTGTTTCACCCTGGTCTCGCCTCTGCTCATCTCTGACGGGGATTAAGTGAGCGGGCTCCACCACTCCCTGGGCTTGCCACCCGTTCAAGCATGCATTTTCTTAAGTTTGGGTTTTGCAGTTCCATTGATGGCTGCTTCTTAAGCAGCTTGCCTGAGCCTCGTGGAGGCAGTTGGTGCTAACTTCTTGGCACCCAAAGCTGCCTTTCTTTATAGAGGCTTGGCTCTTTTCACCGAGGCATTTTGTTGTCAAGCCCCGAGTTGCCAGCGTGGAGTTACTATCACTCTTGCAACAAAAACTAAGTTTATAAGCTTGTAATTAGTGTTTAATGTTTAATATTTACACAGAGCTTTACAAAGCTCAAAACAGTCTAACAGAAAGAAAAGGGGAAGAAAGCAAAAGAAAACAAAAGCGCATTGGAATGGGCATGGAATGGTAGGAAGTCACATAAAACGTAAATGCTACACACACACACACACACACACACACACACACACACACGAATGAAGACTCTTTCGTCTTCTTTTTGAATAAGCACTTTCTAGATAACCGCTGAGAAATTACTGGCACATATTCTTAGTGTTTTTTTTTTTATTCAAAAATCATTACTTCCATTATTCCAGAAGTAACATTATTCAATAATGTTTTTTTGAGTCCAGGCAATGACACTTAGGGGCTTTGGCCATAGATTTTATTATTATGTTTGGAGGGGAGGGAAAAAACGTTTTCTTCTGTTCTTCTGAGTTCCTGGCTGAGCCTTTGTAATAAAAGACAGATTAACAAGATACAAACAAACAGATGATTTATTATTAACATGTGTACATCATAAAGTTATGGGCGATAGCCAGGGAAGAATTAATAACTGTGAGGCAGCCTAAGCCACCAGATTCAGTACCATCATTAAAGTTCCCCCAAAAGACGTGTGTGTGCGTGTGTATGTGTGTATGGGCAGTGACAGTTACGCAACATTGTCAAGAAAGGCAAGGGTAGGGTTTGTTAGGCAGGTTTAAGATGTATTCAACATAGACCAGATTTTTCTGATTTAGAATCCTCTTGTTCCTTGCAAATGGGTGTTTCTTTTATAAATGCAAATGTCCCTTGTAACAGAGCAACTTCTGCTCTGCTTTTATGTCTTCTCCTCTTTCCCAAAATAACACCCTCAAATTCTTATACCCAGGAACATTTTGCTGCCCTTAATGTTCAACAGGCTGCCTCTGCTTGGGGCCCTGGGTCTTTATCCTTCTTCTCTGTTTCCTTTTTCTTTCTCTTCCTCCTCCTTAGGCGGTTTGTTTCTTTTTGCTCAATGTATTTTAATATTTAAAATCATAATAATACAAAAAAATTGTGATGGGAAGATTACTAATGGAAGTAAAAATTCCCCTGAGTCATCTCTAAGCCAAATTTCCTCTGAATTTATCAGTCCTTTTTCTTGACTGGTGTGTATATCCTTGAGGATCACTTTCGCTTTCTTTTCTTTTTTAAAAGATTTTTATTTTTGGGGTCCGCCTGGGTGGCTCAGTCAGTTAAGCGTCTGACTTCATCTCAGGTCATGATCTCAAGGTCCGCGAGTTCGAGCCCCACGTTGGGCTCTGTGCTGACAGCTCGGAGTCTAGAGCCTGCTTTGGATTTTGTGTCTCCCTCTCTCTCTGCCCCTCCCCTGCTCATGCTCTGTCTCTCTCTGTCTCAAAAATGAATAAAAACGTTAAAAAAATCTCTCTTTCAAAAATAAACATTAAAAAAATTTTTTTAAAGGTTTTTATTTTTTAAAGTGATCTCTGCATTTAACTTGGGCTTGAACTCATAACCTTAAGATCGAGAGTTGAATGCTCTACCAACTAAGCCAGCCAGATGCCCCCGGATCACTTTCATTGCACACATATGTGTGTGTAGATGTGTGATAGTGTGTGCACAAAGAGGTATTCAGTTGGTGAATTCTGAAAAATAATAGTAATGATAGCTAATAGTTCTTGAGTACTTATGTTCTAGGCGCTGCTGTAAACATGCTACGTTTTGTCCTCCTGACAATACTATGAGGGTTAGTATTGTTTGTGTCCACGTTTTACTTAGAAGAAAACTAGGAGCCCAGAGAGATTAAGTAACTTGCTTGGGATTGTACAGTCTGCAAGTAGGCAGGATTCATATCCAGGTCAGTACCTGCAACCCCTGTGCTCGATTTTTCTCGGTATCGGCAACATTGTGTCCGGGAGTTTTTTTCTGTATCAATGAATTCTGAATTACTCTATTCTTCTTAATGGTCGTCTAGTTCTTCATTTCAGGGATCAGCCATATTCTGTTTAACCATTTCCAATTGGCAAATTTTTGGTTGCTACTAGCTTTTCACCATAAATATCTACTGCAAAGTCTTGTATTCGTATGTTCATGAACATACATGGGTGTTTTTCTCAATGACAGAAGAGAAGTGGGGATTTCTGCCTCGATACATATTGCCGAGTTGCTTGCAAAACGTTGCTCTCATTTCCATTTCAAATCCGTATTGTGTGAGAGTACATATTTCCCTTTGTCTTGTCAACTCTTGATGTTATTGATGTTTAAAATTTTTGCCAACTGGATGAGAGAAAACTTGACATCCCATTGTTTAAACAGTGGTCATGTTTTCCCCGTTTGAATTTTATTTTTATATATTGCTGTTGTGAGCAGCTGCTCTAAATTTTATTACAGCCAGGATTTTCCCTGGCCATCCCATCTGGGGGTACAGCTGGGGTCACTTCAACTGCAATTACCCATGTCTAGCACAATGACTAGAACATAGTCAGAACTAAATAAATAATGATGGAACAGATAAACCAAATGTCACTGACTTCTGACTCCACCTACTTCTCTAGTTCCTGGAACTTCTTAAAATTAACTCTCAAGTCATCTGGGTCCATTTCACACATGATCACAAACAGACTAGTTGAGTCAGAACTTCCAGTGGTCACATTGCCACTTGGTGTTACCCTCAACTCAGACCCTATGGTGTTTTCTGCTCCTCTCCCAAGCACACGGTTCCCTCCCAGTGGCACAATGGACCACAGGGACTGCCTGAGTGGATGCGCTAACTGTGCGGTGGTCTGAGAAGAGGAACAGCTCACTCCATCTGCCTCATTTGTTAGAGGATTCTCATGGCAGTGTCTCCTACATCCTGCGTCTTCAAAAATTTAGAGAAGTGTTTTTGTTTTTTTTTTTCACTGTTTATCTAACAGTCTCTCTCTTCTTAAAGGAAACACATTTCTAGGAGGCTAAGTTTTTCTCTTGGGATCATTTTGTTTCCCTCAGAGTAACCCCGCTCCATGAAAATATGCCTCTGTTTTACTAATTCATCAAACAATTCCAGACATGCCTGAATGGCAATACTAGACAGTGGTGTCCTCTCACGCCTCGTCATCTCTCCAGTTCCCTGAAATCTCCCGCTGTGAGCTGTTAGAAAATATAATTATTAATAAAATTGTTTCATCAGAGGCAAAGGATTAAGGCCCACGGTACTAATTTTGAAATGTTTATATAAGGAGTTTTTTGGTAATTGTTTTAGAAGAAGATTGCCGTATAAAAGATTGCTACATTTTTTCTGCAAACACGCGTTTAAGGCCTAAGCTATGGTGGTGCTGTGATATAAACGCACAGTCATGTCTGCAAGAGAATGATAAAGACACGCCCAGCAAAAATTTGGCATAATCAAGGATAGCACATACTCTGATGGTCTGGAGAAGATTTGAAGGGGCCACGGTAGGGAGTTGGTGAAATTTATCACTGGGGATGAGGAAACCCTCTCTGTCAGGGTCTTGGTTCAGCTAAGGGGATCTTTTTTGATCTTTAGTTTTGGGGAGCTGAAGTTACTATGACTTTGCTGTCGTCACACGAACTCCAACCATAATGACGGATAGTGGGTCACAGAAGATCTGTTCCCCTAAACTGACATTTAGCCTGAAACTAACACCAAACCACTTCCGATAAATGTGAGTGTGTTTTTAAAGCCTCTGTCCTACAAGTTTTATAAATATTATCCTAAAATGCCCTGCTGTAACAGGAAATAATGTGATTACATGAAATAAACCAGACTTTGGAAAGTCCCCCCAAACACTTGTCGTCAAAGGTTACTTGGAGAAAAATCTGATCATGGTGGCTGAGAGGGACTCGATCTCATTTGTATCATGTAAGGGTTGATGTGTGTCTTTATCTTTACCTATTCCAGGTCTTTTTTTTTTTTTTATTATCTTTAGTTATTTTTTTTTTTTTTCAATATCCTATTCCAGGTCTTTAAGTGTATGCATTTCATATGATAATATGTCTATTTTCTTTCTTTATTTTTTTTTTTCTTCAATATCCTATTCCAGGGTTTAAGTGTATGCATTTCATATGATTATATGTCTATTCTGTGTTTAGTTTTAAATGGGCTTTAAAGGAAATAGAAAATAGTGTTAATGAACTCAAGTCTATCAGATATTTTCTATCTTCAAGTTCGTCATAAAATATCTGATACACGGAGATACACGGAGGGCAAATGGGAGAATGCCACCACCTTTGTGATGATACTTTTTTTATTTTCAAGGTCAGAGGGTAACACATGGGTGTATATTCTCCTAGAATTTTTAAGAAAACAGTTTAACACTTACAGTCTCTAATTTGAGATGTTCCCAGGTGAACCTAGAAAAAAGTAGGGTGGAGGTGAGAGGTTGGCATGAGTGAGTGAGCTTTAGTCCTTTGGGAGATAGCTGCATACAGGTTGTGTTTGTCTATTCATACAACAAAAATAATGAACATTATATACGGTGCCATGTGTGTGAGGTAGGGTATGGAAAGACAGGAATTTTTTTTCTTTTTAAAGAAGTCGTAGTCTAGTTCAGTAGACATAGACCTCACCGTGCAGTTTTAGTGCCGTAGAATGCTGTCTCTAGCTGGTCTTATACTAAACTGAACTATAGGCAAGATGTGTGCCATAGGACCTAAAAGGTGGGAATGACTGACCTCTCAGAACTGAAGGAGACTTATCATTTAAAGTGATGTTTTATGGATAACAAGTATATGAATTTTTTTGTTTTCCCTTTAAGAAAAAGGCAATTACAAAACCCAGGGAAGAATAAAGCAAAACAAACACAACCCAAATGTTGCAAGGGAATAATGGTTGAAAAATGGAACAAACCCAAATATGAAACGATTTCTCATAATTAATGACTTTTAAGAAAGAGTCATTCATTTGAGTCCTTAGATCTCTTGATCCTTTGCTTTTAAATGGTACACAGTTTATGACTTTGGGCCTGCGAATAAAGAAATATAATCCTGGCACCCTGCTGAGCTTTGTAGTCAACACTATTTTACATGTCAGATTAATCCAAACACTTTGATTGGTTCAGTCTTTACCTTGCTAAATCCTCATCTTCAAGTTAAAAGAGAATGCCCAAAGAAAATCAGCAATTTCAGTAAACATTTAGCGTTAACTAAATAACTAGAAACATTGAGATTAAGGTAGTTGTCTCTGGGAAGCACCACTGTGGAGGTGGAGAGGAATGAAGATAGAAAAATGTTTTTTTAATGTTTATTCATTTTTTTGAGAGAGAGATGGAGACAGAGCGCAAGCAGGGGAGGGGCAGAGAGAGAGGGAGACGCAGAATCCGAAGCAGGCTCCAAGCTCTGAGCTGTCAATATGGAGCCCGACGCAGGGCCCGAACCCACAAACTGGGATGTCATGACCTGAGCTGAAATCCGATGCTTAACCAACAGAGCCACCCAGATAAGGTCAACCTTTTAGAATTTAAAATGACTTCTGTGCTACTTAAAAAAAAAAAAAAAATGTATGTATTACTTTCGTTTTTAAAAGGTGACTCAGAAAACTCTAAGATAAATCATTGATTAGTCAATGCAGAGAATCAGAATTATTCCAAATGACCACCCTTAGCCCTGTGAACCCTACAGATCTAGGGGGTACTTTTCTTTTTTGCTTCTGCTAATACTCTATTAGGCAGTACTTACCTTCCTCACAGTGGGCATGGACTGTGCCACATCCCTTTTTTGTTCTACCAAACGAGATACGTAGAAGAGAAGGAATGGAAGAAACAAGGTTCAGTAGCCATTTGTCCTGAAGATAAATGGTTACAAGTGCTTTTGCTACTAAATTATGCTAATCCACTCTGTAATCCAATCACCATTTTCTAAATGACAAGGGACCCTAGTGCCAAAGGAACTGTAGTCAATTTTCTCTTTTGTCCCAATAGGTCAATTATTCTTTTTTTTCCTGAGGTGAAAGAATAACTTTCTTCCCTGGAACTTGGGCGGGATCTGAAATGCATACCCCCCACTGGATCTGCCAAACTATTACTGCTCCATTAGAACCAGCTGAGATCATAATTACCTAAGAAATACTAGTGTTCAATCCACGTTCTAGGGTGTCAGTGACTCCTGGCACCCCGGCTCATTCAAGAGTCAAGAATCGTATGTTCTGCCCTTTATTTTCCCTTTGGACTTCTGTGACCCCACATGCTGAAGAATCCACAGAGCAATGTCTTAGAGCTGCTTAAGGGGAGTGAAAACCCACCCATTCGGCACGAATTCACGTGTGTGTTGTGGCATCCATAAGGGAAACGGTATGAAACTTTACTGTGTTGAAGCATGGGCATTCCTCACACGTTGGTTCCTGAAATAACACCAGGCACAAAGAGGAAATTAGAAAGGTCTGTGGATAGGGATTGCTCATCGTATGGATGGCTGGTAGGCATAAAGATCCAGGAATACAACACAAATGGAAGGCACGTACCCTTTTACCCTTAGTGATGCTCTGCGTCGTGGCCACTGGGAAATGTGAGTAGGAGATTTAGTAATGTTTCCCAAACCAAATGATTTTAAGGATTATTTTTTTCTCCTCCATGTTTCTACCTTAGGACACCATTTACCTTGATTGAAAGGTGTGTGTGTGTGTGTGTGTGTGTGTGTGTGTGTGTGTGCGCGCGTGCGCGCAGAAGAGAAGGTGCCTTGATTAGCTCTCAAGTGTCCTTCTTGGATAATCAATATCATCCTGGCAAAAGCCGGCATCAGCATCCAAGGCCTCACTGTTAGGGCAGCTTTATCAGGCATATTTCCTCAGTCTCTGAATACCCCAAATAGTGTTACCAATGATTTTTCATCCTTGGAGGGTATTTGGATTTGGAAGACCGTCAAAATGTATTTGGAGGCAAGCCTGATAAATAAGCAAGTGGGTGATGAAGCTGAGAAATAGCATATTTAGAGAAGTAACAAAAAACAAATGATCGTAAATCTTTTTTTTTTTTCTTTTGGCAATGTACATTTTGGAATACGTAAAGTATTTAACACCTCAAAGTGACTCAAAATGGGACTTGAATTTGTTCTCTATAGAAACTAGAGAATGAGTATCAGAGGCCCCCCTGCTCTCTGAGGAAATGGCTGGTGGGTGGCAATGTTATTTATATAGATGAATAACTTGGGAACTTTGACAATACTCTCATCAGATAAGTGGAGGATATTATTCTTGAGATACAGCCCTCTGGCTCCTTGTCTCCAGTTCCAAATTCTGTAGTAATCACCTGGCCTTCACAGCAAATGTCATTAACCTGGGGAAAGGAAAAAGGAAATTTGATCTACTTGGGCGTTCTAGGCAGAGCCTGTCAGATGTGTAGACAACAGACAGCTGTAGAAAAGGTCAAAGAAAGCAAGCACATTATGGAAACTAACTCTCCCCCTCCCTTCCCCACCAAATCAAGTAGGCTTCTCTTAGACTCCAAAGGCATTTTTCTGTACTCTATAAGTAATTACATGTAAAAAAAAATTGTTTTCATGCAGTCAAGACAGAATGGAAAGGCTGCAAAAGAATTTTTATTCTTTGCAGTAATCTAACGTTTTAATTGCGGAAGACATTTTTCCCCCCTCTCAAGGTAAAAACAAACAATATCAGTAGCACTCTCCACCTCCCTTTTCCAAAATCACACCTTATGAATTATTTCTTGATTGTCCTCAACATGCGATTCGCTTTTGCCCATAGCTGATGTATACATTAAGAGTAGTTGTTGGTCACAGAAATATATTAGCCATGGGCTTGACCTGCAAAAGGGAGCAGTATATTAAAAGAAAAGAAAAGAGAATAAATGACTAAGGGATCACCAAGCAGGAAGAAAAACAGTCAGTAGAGGAAGGCAGAGTTGAGAGAGGCACTCAAATTTGCCTCGTAGCCCTCATGTTGATCGTAGTGCTACTCAACTCTCGCTCAACTCTGTCCATTTTAGATGTGCCTTTTACCTGGAAATGAAAACATGTTTCACAAATCTCTTCCCATGGTTGTTCGGAGATATTCTTATTGGCAGGTCATAATTATGTGATTATTGGCAGTTATGTAAATTCTTTTATTCTTTACCGCTTTATGTGTTTCTTTCTCTTATTGGTCACTTTTAGACTTTGACTTCTACTTTAGGGACATAAAGATTTTAGTTTCAGTTCAATAAATCGATTTTGTAAAAATTAAGTAGCAAATTCAATCAAACCAGTGGAATAAGTGTGGAGTCAGTTAGTACAAACTCAAGCTTGAGTGATACCAGCAGGGTTAAGTGCCCTAATTTGTGCATATATACGTATTAAGAGGAAATAGGGTTTTTTTTTTCCCCACGATAACCCTGCTGTAAAAGAATATCTGATTTTCATACTTGAAGATTTTGAAGAAAAACTTTGCAGATTTTTCATGGAAGGTCATGAAATTGTTATAATTTATAAAATATATTTTATCTAGATGGCATTATCTTTTAAAATAAAAGGGTCTAAAACAGATGTTGACAGGAAGCAGATGGTGAGAAGCAGAATTTTTTAATACAACTAAAAAATTGTAAGGGCTGCGTGAGTTGAACATGTACACGAACTCGTTCCTGTCATGTTTGTTTCTTTAGTGTTTATATTGCAAGCCTTGTTTTGGAGGGTTCTGTCTTCTATATCGGCAAATATTACAGGATTGTAAAGGAGGTGAGAGCAGGGACTGAGTTTTTCCTTTGCTCTGAGAAACCTTGCTCCAAGACGGGAGCCGAATAGTGATGCTGGATGTAGAAACTCTTAAGTTTACATCCTCGTTATGGTGTCTGATGAAGGGGCCTCAGGCCAATGCTTTGGGGTGATTTTGCAGTGCCGTAACGCTAGACTGAACTATTTACCTCTGTTGCCAACATTGCCAAAGACCTGAAATGTGACCTCATGCAAATTATACAGTGTTTTTTATATTGCAGAAGAATGTTACTGGCTTTAGACAAACATTGCAGTGATCGGCGAAGTTCCACCGATACTTTAAATTTAGTCCTATGGCTCAAGAAAAGAGTCTGGAATTCTCTTCGGTCAGAGGAATAGTTATTGGCGACGCACGGCCCATTTTCAGAGCCTTCTTGACTGGGGCTGGTACCCTTTGGGCAAATAGGCAAGTTTTTTTGGTTTCTGGGGAGACATTTGATTCTTGACTGTGATGATGGACCTTGGTACCTCTCTCCTAAAAGGCAACAATTATCGGGGACATTAGAGCCACTTTATCATCATTTTCACTGTTGCCAAAGGTGGATAAGTCACCCTGTGGTCGTCTGGCTCCACTCCCACTGCAGCAGTATATTAAAGGATGTTTTTCTGTCTAGATCCTTGTGCGTCGAAAGGGAACTGAAGATGAGTCCCCTGACGGTGGTCACATGAATGCTGATGAAGGAATGTGTCTATGTCCAATTAAACCTGTTTTCCTTCTGCTGCTTTATGGGGAACAGGTAAGGAGCTGAGATCTCCCTGCCACGAGGTGTGAACGGCAATGGGTGTGAGGTCAAAAGTCTTGGGTTTGGGGACACTGTTTCGCTGTGAGACCACGGGCAAATTGCTGAAGCCCTTTGTGTCTTCGTGGTTTTTTTCATGTGCCGAGTGAGAATCAATAATATCTTCTCTAGCTGTGTCACAGTGTTGTGAAAGCAAGGTGGGTGCGAAATGCACAAATGGGTTGTGTACCGTGACCCTCGTATGAGTGTTGGTATTTACTGGTTACATGTCCTTGGCTGTAAGCCCTAGCAATGACTCTTGGCTGACTCAAGTTAGAAGGAATTTATTGGAAGGATATCAGAGGCACACAGAATTACCAGAAGTCTAGAAGACCATGCTGGGATGTGGCAGGAAATAGGGCAGCACTAGAGGCGAAGAAGCACGATGCTCTAGAATTCCCTGCAGGAACCGTCCTTGGGGATGGAGGGGAGATTTAGTCGTTTCCAGGACCTTTGACCTTATGCTCAGATTTAAATACTGGGGAAAGGAACTCAATTTGTCTCAGTCTGTATTGTGGTCTGATCCCTTGGGCTCGGGAAGGGCTTGGCGCCCGATTATTGTCCCAGCAGACTATGTGCAGTGGAGAAGCCATTTCCCAGAAGAAATCAAGAGTCCTGTTAGAAAAGGAATGGATACTGGACAATCTCAAAATCCACAGTGAAAACTCGGCGGTGCTTACGTCCCCGGTGTGGGATATAAAATTTACACATTCAAAGTCAGTGACTCTGAGCCCCTGTTCCCTGCACTGGGGGATGATCTTTTTCTTCTTCTTCTTCTTCTTCTTCCTGGGTTTCACCTGACAACCTTCCAAGAACAGTAATGATTGCTCAGACCCAAGAGTGAATTGTGATTACCACAGCCTCAGGCAGAGAAGAGAAATCTGAGATGTGGCTTAGCCTAAGGAAGAGTCCTGTTTTGGGGTTGTTGATGTTACAGCCCACTGTAACGCTGTTGAAATCTAGATGGTCTAACTTGTCTGGACCTCACCTTCTTTGTCCTCTGCCTGAAGTTGGACCCTGTCTGGGTACGTGCTGTAAATCAGGGGGCTTTTCCCTGAAGACATGCACTGTCCATTATCCTTCATTTAAAGTGCTAAAGCGCTTGCCAAGATGATGACGTGGCCATAGTTTATTCTTTGCACGTACAGGTCAAAGAGGGAATTTTTCTGTCCTCCAATCCGTCAAGGTCTGGCTGTGAATCTGGTGCCTGCATCCAGGGGATTTCTTGTCTCATTCATACCTTGTGCCTGGATTCCTCCTTTCTCCTGATGTGTGAGCCCTTGTCTTGGGGGTAAAGGAGGTCCCTCTCCCTCCCCGTCCCAGGGCGCTAGTCACTATACCACCTGGATGATCTTTCTTTTTATTTATTTATTTATTTATTTATTTATTTATTTATTTTTTTTTTTTTTAACGTTTATTTATTTTTGAGACAGAGAGAGACAGAGCATGAATGGGGGAGGGTCAGAGAGAGGGAGACACAGAATCTGAAACAGGCTCCAGGCTCTGAGCGGTCAGCACAGAGCCTGACGCGGGGCTCGAACTCACGGACCGTGAGATCATGACCTGAGCCGAAGTCGGACACCCAACCGACTGAGCCACCCAGGCGCCCCTGGATGATCTTTCTTAAAGACTCACAGGGAAGTACAGGGATGTTGTGCTTCAACTAGTACATTTAATCACTCTTTCAGGTGGGAGAGTACTTTCAGTGTGAATGAGAATCAAGTCAGAGAAAATGAGGGCAGTTAAAATAAGGACAGGGAACGTAGGCAGGGAAATGTAACAGGCCAGTTCACGGAGGCAAGAGCTGTGTGTTTTCTTGCTCTTTTTCTTCTGCCCCAGTCTGAGTCCTTTCCCTTCTTTTCACTGGATTTGCCTACATTGTTCACACGGTGATGCAAAGCTTATTTTTCCGCAGATCCCCACAAGTACATAGATTAGTATAATCGGGTACAGAAAAATGATGGTGCCTGAGCTGGCAGTAAGAGGGACAGGTCTGCGGAAAGATAAGTGCATTTGAAGCAAAAGCCTGGTAGATAGTAGAAAAAGCATGTGTCCAGGATGGTCTCTGACGCCACCGAGTTGGGGCCAGGACAAAATTCTAGTGAAGAAATACACGTTTGTCCTTCTCCTCTTCTCATCCTAAGACAAGCTGTTGTGGCGTTTGAGTGGAGACAAGGTTAGGACATGGAAAACTTGATTTAGTCTTGTGTTTCTTGACCTTCTAAGCTGATCACAAATACCAAGTCGTTTGTGAAGAAGATGTTGCGTTAGATGGCCCCGAAGGGCCTTCGAGGACAAGAGAAGCAGACCAGGGCTCCTTAAGCCCACTGTGCATTAGGTTAAGCTGCCCCGAGTCAGGATTCCTTGGAAAGGTCAAGTAGTTACCGATCCGGGGGCCAGCAAATGATGTAGCTTCGAATCTGAGCTATGTCCTTGCTTGAGGTTGCTTTTAATCAGAACACTCAGTGGATGCATTCTCCAGTTTAGGACAATACCAGGCCTTCCCATAATGCATAGTCATCTAGACATACTTCCAAGGATGCCACAAGTGGTTTGTCCGGGAGACTCCCTCCCCAAATGTCAATTGGGTCCGTGTTTGCTGTGAAATGGGAACACATGAGAATAATCACATCTTCTGGGAAGATGATATTTGCAGTCCCTGCTTTCCAAAACATTTCACAATTTCAATCATGCTGTTGTTGGTTTGTTTGTTTTTTTAATACATCTCAGCTGTTTGGCAGGGACTTATCAATACATTTTGGTTGATCAAACAGAAAGATTAACATCTAGTTTGTGCATTTGCTTTATTCTCTGACACAGACGTGTTTTTTTTTTTAATCAAGACAACTTGTTCAAATATGTTCGCTCAACTTAGAATGATGTTCCAGCAAAGGTAGGAAAGAGGCTCTCTGAAACATTTTTGATGTGATCTAATGAGTCAAATAAAGAACAGCATACAGAAACACCTTGCGTTTTCTCAACACATCGAAAATGCTCAGAGCGTTAAAGGAAAAAGAATTTGAAGCCCTCCACGTCTGTTTTCTGTTTGTTAGCAAAATTTTGGCAGTAGCCACAACTGTTTACATGGGGGAACATGAGTCAGTCTAATTTAACATGATGTGAATGTGTTTTGGAGTAAAAATGTGCACAGTATATCATGAAATTATGCGCTGGTCCTAGATCCAAATAATGTCAGAGCTGAAAAAGCTGAGAGAGCATCCAGCTTAACCCTCTTACTTAAATGATGAGAAAATGGGGGCCTAACCTGGTGAAGTGGCTTACCCAAGATCAAACGGCTAGTCATTTGCAGAACTCATCACCTTACAATCTCTATTTGCCCTTCATTCTACTTTTCCGTGACGGTGGTGTTATGCTCTGTTGATGGTCTTTGTCCTCCCCTCTAAAAGACGACTTTGGATAAATACTTCCATTTAGTGACCAAAACATATCTGAATATCAGGCGAAGGACTTTGAAAATCAAAACCCAGGCCAAATCATTACCCAGCATATAGAACCTCTACTTCTGTATCGGCTCCATTAGCCAAAACTGGTTAAATCATCTCTTGAAGTAGGAAAAATTAATGTTTTCTCCGAAGTTTACATCATGATTCTGGGACTGAATTTGGCTTGGCTTAGAACTCATTTCTGTAACAGGGCAATGGACATTAAGCAAAGGGCAAAATTGGGGGTGCCTGGGTGGCTCAGTCAGTTGGACATCTGACTCTTGATTTTGTCTCAGGTCATGATCTCGTGGTTCGTGGGTTCAAGCCCCACTTTGGGCTCTGAGCCAACTGCATGGAGCTTGCTGGGAATCCTCTCTCTCTCTCTCTCTCTCTCTCCCTCCCTCCCTCCCTCCCTCCCTCCCTCCCTCTTGTCTCTTCCCTTCTTGTGCTGTCTCCTCAAAATAAACTTAAAATTTTTTTTTTTTAAAAAAGAGAAGGCCAAAATTGAAGATCAGGGAAAGAGGATTCAAGTTTTCTAAAGGGGAAGATGAATCTCTTGGATGAAATATTTAAAGAAAACCATTCTTTCAGTCCTGACAGACTGAGAGGTGGAGAGAAATTTTCCATAAGCGTTCTGGTCACAGCAAGCAAGATTACTTTTCTCCAGGTCAGTAATATGTATCAGACACACTGGGCTTCAAACCTGGATGTGTCACACAAGCTTAGGTCTCAATTTCTTTCTCTAAAAAAAAGAGGTAAAGCAATAATTGACCTCATGGCACTGAAGTAAGAGTAAGCTCCTGGCAAAAACCAGTTACATTTTTGGTGGTCTAACAGCAAACTACTGGAAAGAGAAATGAAGCAAACGATCCCTTTTACAAGAGCATCAAACAATCCTAAAATTTGAATGGGACCAGAAAGACCTTGAATAGCCAAAGCAATTTTGAAATAGAAGAATGAAGCGGGAGGCATAATTCACCCTGATTTTAAACGATATTGCAAAGCTGTAGTAATCAAAACAGTGCAGTATTGACATAAAAACAGAAACCTGGATCAGCGCTCAAAACATCACTAATCATAAGAGCAACGCAAGTTAACATCACAATGAGATGTTAACCTACTCCCGTTAGGATGTGTATTATTGAAAAGAGAGGACATAACAAATGCTGTCGAGATGTAAAAAAATAAATAAAAAATAGAGGCGCCTGGGTGGCTGATTCAGTGAAGTGTCCGATTTCAGCTCGGGTCATGATCTCACGGTTTGTGAGTTTGAGACCCGTGTCAGGCTCTGTGCCGACGGGTTGGAGCCTGGAGCCTGCTTCAAGTTGTGCGTCTCCCTTTCTCTCTGCCCCTTCCCTACTTGGGCTCTGTCTCTCTGTCTCTGTCTCTGTCTCTCTCAAAAATAAATAAACATTAAAAAAATTTTAAATAAAAAGGTAATACAAAATAAAACATAAAGGGCAGGGGGATCCCTGTGCACTGTTGGGGGGAATGTAAACTGGTGCAGCCCCGATGAAAAACAATATGGAGATTCGTCAAAAAATTAAAAATGATCCATATGATCCAGCAATCCCATTTTTCGGTATACATACAGAGAACACAAAATTACTATCTTGAAGAGATCTCTGTATTCCCATAGTCATTTCAACAGTATTCACAACAGCCAACGTACAGAATGGGTACAGAAGCAGTGGGGGGTGTGTGTGTGTGTGTGTGTGTGTGTGTGTATACACATGCATACATATATGTACATAAAATGGATCTTACTTGGCCTTTCAAAAGAAGGCAACCTTGACATTTGTGACAACATGGATGAACCTGGGGAAATTATGTTAAATGAAATGATCCAGACAGAAAAACACGGCTAGCATAGTGTCACTTGTATGTGGAATCATAGGAAGAAAAAAAAAAAGTGAACTCCTAGACACAGGGTAAAATGTGGTTGTCAGGGACTCAGGAGTGGGACAGATAGAGTCGTAAAAGGGTAGAAACGTTCAGTTATAAGATCTGATGATCTGATGTATAACATGGCGGTTGTAGTTACTGAGACTGTTGTCTGAGTGAAATGTGCTATGAGGGTAGAAACTGAGTTCTCTCTCTCACACAAAGAAAATGCTTGAGATGAACGTGTTGATTAACTTGATAGTGGGAATCCTTCCACAGTGTAGACATATATATCATCAGACTGTATGCTTTAAGTGTATTACAGTGTGGTTTATATATACAACGGAATACTATGTGGCAATGAGAAAGAGTGAAATCTGGCCATTTGTAGCAACGTGGATGGAACTGGAGGGTATTATGCTACGTGAAGTAAGTCAGGCAGAGAAAGATCCCATATGTTTTCACTCATATGCGGATCTTCACAAACTTAGCAGGAGACCATGGAGGAAGGGAAGGAGGGAAAAAAACTTAGGGAGGGAGCCAAACCATAAGAGACTCTTATTTTTTTATTAAAAAAATTTTTTTAACCTTTATTTATTATTGAGAGACAGACAGACCGTGAGGAGGAGAGGGGCAGAGAGAGAGGTAGACACAGAATCTGAAGCAGGCTCCAGGCTCTGAGCTGTCAGCACAGAGCCTGACGTGGGGCTCGAACTCATGAACCACGAGCGAGATCATGACCTGAATCGAAGTCGGATGCTTAACCAACTGAGCCACCCAGGTGCCCTATAAGAGACTCTTATGAGAACAAACTGAGGGTTGATAGGGGGTGGGAGGGGGGAGGGTGGAGGATGGGCATTGAGGAGGACACCTGTTGGGATGAGCTCTGGGTGCTGTATGGAAACCAATTTGACAATAAGTTTCATGGTTAAAAAATAAATAAATAAATAAATGTATTAAGGTTTTCGTAATCAACTATACCTCAATAGGGCTGAAAAAAAAAGTGAAGAAACAGGATGTTCTCCAACATCAAGAGGTAGATCCTGTTCCCTCACCCCATTGCCTGTGGGCTGGCCTTGTGACTCAGCTTTGACTTTGAATGGAGTGATGTCTGAGTTCTGGGATATGGGCTTCCAGAGACCACGCAGTTTCTGTCTTTGCCCTCTTGGAGTGCGGCCCTGAATCCCCCCCTGAAAGGAAGCTGATGGAGCTTACAGAAGGATGCAGGGCCCCACACGGGAGAAATAATCTGCCTGAGCCCACAGGCTGCCAAGCTGCCAGGAACGTGAGGGAGGCCATCTCGGGTCTTCCCGTCCAGGGGAGCCCCCGGCTGAAGGCAGCCACACGTGAAGACCCAGAGGATAAATTCATGCCTGCCACACGGTCATGCTCACCCTTGGGAGGGCACACACCCGCTGTCTTGGCATGCAGATGTTTGTGAGGTCATGCCCCCGCCCCACCTAGGGTTTTCCCTGAGGCTGTTTTCTTTTGCCCCCCTGCTGCATTCAGAGGTCCCATACCTCTCCTGTCCCGTCCATACAACTGGGGACACCAGATACGAGAACCATTACTGATTGTGACCTGGTGGGTTATGCGTGAGGCTTTCGCTTCCCTTAGGATTTCAGCCAAAGCTGCTGGCCACTGATGGTTATACAGGTGGTGTGATCACATACAGAAGGAAAAAAAGATGTCACGTGAGCTTGGGGTTCTCTTTTCTCAGTCCCATTAAAACATCGTATCAGTTGCCTTTGAAGGACAGCCCTGTCACCAAATAAATTTTCAGAAAATGTGAACTATGCTGTCGATAATTATTAGCTAATAATTATCCACAGAGCATTTTACAGTTTATAAAGCAGGCCCAATAGCTTTATCTTAATTAAATCTCAAAATAACCCCTTGGGCAAATTATGTTTTCCACCGTATAGAATATGGAATAATGTTACCGGAAGTTAGTATCTTGTTTAAAATCTTTGGAATCTGACGTTACACCCAGGGTTCATAACCTGCTC
The DNA here is from genome assembly GCF_024362965.1 of Panthera pardus. NCBI lineage: Eukaryota > Metazoa > Chordata > Mammalia > Carnivora > Felidae > Panthera > Panthera pardus. The sequence continues at coordinate 136,430,305 of NW_026526765.1, forward strand.
TTTGGATGCCATTTTAAATTTCTGTATTCTGCTTCTGTGTAAGTGACCTATAAATACATGATATCATAGGTATCACTAGTGAAAGGGTATTAAAGCTTGGCTGTAAATAGTGAATTAATAATCTGATTTCAACTTGCTCTCTTGGCTTAGCCTCTGAGATGCTCCCTCAGTGTATTGTTAATTAGCATGATGTCTAATAATTCGCTAATGTCCTTGGTTTGAGTTACTCCTAATGTACCTCTCATGTCCTTTCCCAGGGCAGAAAGATGTGGTACAAATTGTCACAAAGGTCTAGCACCTTCTTAGGCAGCTGTCTTCCCGTGGTGAAGCATATTGGCTGGTAGTCCTCTAGGAAGTACAGAAGAATCGGGGCAGAATATTCCCAAGAGGCAGTGGCTTATAGTGGGTGTCGCCGAAATGTTTTCTGCAAGAGAGACCGAAGCCATCAAAGGAGTATGAATCAAAATCATAAAGGTTAAAAACAAAAAACAAAAAACCACAACCTCAAGGAGCTACCACTTCGCACCTGTTATGGTGGCTCTAATCAAAAGGACAAATAATAAACATTTTGATGAGACGTGGAAAAACAAGAACTCTCGTACACTGCTGGTGGGAATTTAAAACGGTGTAGCCACCTCAGAAAAGCTGGGAGTTGCTCAAAAATCTAAAAATAGTTACCATGTGACCCAACAATGTGACTTCTGGAATTGATATTACCTGTTTATGTCAAATGTTACACATTAAGCTTCGTGGCAGCATTCGTCACAATAGGGGGAAAATGGAAAGAGTCTGATTGTCCATCCACTGATGCATGGATGAATAAAATGTGGTCATCCGTATAATGGGATATTATTTGGCAGTAAAAAAAAATATTTGAAATACTAATATGCTACCACGTGGGTGAACCTTAGTGACATTGTGCTTAGTGAAAGATGACAGTTATAAAGGCCCTTTATTGTATGATTCCATTTGTCTGAAAAGGCCAGGATTGATAAATTCATAGCACTGCAAAGTAGATTAATTATTTCCTTGGACTGTGGCGAGGGGCAGAGTGGTTGGGAGGTGATGACTAGGGAGGAGTAGGATTTCTTTGGGGGCCGGTAAACGTGTTCTGTAATTCACTGAGGTGCTGGACGCACAAGTCTGTGAGTGTAGCCAAAGCCCTTGAATTGTATTATTTTGAAGGACTAAATTGTATGATATGTGAATTATATTTCAGTGGAGCTCTTAGAAGAAGAAGAGAGAGCAGGGCATACTAAATGCTCAAGTGGTACAAGTATTAAGATGCTCAAGGAGAGAAATAGCTCTAAAGGCTTATCTCTGAGGTGCAAACGTCAAATGCTGGGGAGCCTGATGTGGGTTTCACACCCTTTCCTCCTCGGTGAGAAGCTCGGGGTTTGGAGTTTCCTCCTAAGTGTGGGCGGCTGCACCGTGGATGGGCTTTCCGGCGAGACCCTGTGCCAGCCTCTCCTCCCCACTCTCTCATTTGCCTGATAGGTTCAAGTCACCCACTCAGGTTTTGATATTCTTTCCTGAGCAAACTGTTCCATAAATAGCTATAGGTTCAGAGTGTTCAGGGGAGGAGGTGACTTTCAGATCTTTCTATGTCACTGTCGTAAACAGGAACCACGGTCAGGGTCTTGACAGTGGGTTTCTCGTCAGTAGGAAGTGAACATTTGGGCTTCTGCATGGCCAGGGGGAGGAGGGGAGTTAGACAAAGTGAGGGGAGCTAAGGTTTATTCTAGTAAGGAGAGTGGCTGCTGTATTCAATGCACTACATGAGGCCCTCTGCCCACCTCTTAATTCTCGCACTCATGTGGCGAGATAGGTATAATTATTTTTGATCGGGAGTTGAGTCAACTGAGGCTGCAAGAGAATAAGCGGTTGGTCACCTGGCCCACAAGGAGCAGCCCCGGAATATAAAACCAGGTCTGTTTCCTGCTGAAGCTTGTGACTTCGAAATCCTCGATTCAGACAAACGTGGGGAACTGACCCTCTGGAGTCTGGGGCCTGCAGAAGTGACCACAGACAAAGGTGCCGTACAAAATACACGCAGGGACTGCGGCCCCACGTTAGTCAGGTTTGACTCGTCGTATTTACCTTTGATTTAGGGGAGGGGGTCATGCGCTGCTGCCGGGGGATGGGCACCCACGGGGATCCTGCTGACCACTACCCCACCTTTACTTGGCGAACGCGTCTGGCTGTCCCCCTTTGCAGATGGTCAAAGTGCTTGCCCTTACGGCTAATTGCCTCCTTGCTTCTGAGCGTCCCCTCCGCACTCGGGGACTGCTTTGTGTAACAGGGCCCTAGGCAGCTGCTGTGAGCCCGGGGGTCAGGCGAATGTGGGTTGAGGACAGGAAGACACCTGCCTCTTGCATGCAAAGATGGGACAAATGACAACATTTGTTGCCTTGGATCTGAGCAGCCCAGGCAGCATGTGTGAGGGCCTCGCAAGCTCTGTTTTCTTCATGAGCGTGGGTCCCTCTTTTCATATCTGGAGCAGGGAACAGATGTTTCATCAAAAGACACATTTAAAATAAAGATAATTATGCAGTAAGAGGCTTAATTACATCAGCTTATTCAGGTCCACTTAATTGCCTGACGGCCTGAGTGCCGCCCCCTTATTTGCAACAGAACCTCTCATGTTTTGCTGGTTTGTCAAATCCTTTGATGGCTCGAGGAAGACGTTATTGACTTAGCAATTCAGAAAATATCAATTCCTTATATACGGCTGGGAGAGGAAAGTGTAAATATTTTTAACAAGCAATAAAGAACCGTCATTTTCCTAGAGGTGGTTTACGGTGTCCCATAAAGGATTAATGATGGCAAGGACTCAGAGAGGTAAGCCTGAACTAGGTATTTCCTTTCCAGTTGTCTCTTTGGTCATATCTGAAAGCTGGCTGGCAAATTAAAATCCCAGAGAGAAGGTGATTTGCTAATTTAAGGAGGCCATTTGAATCATGTGACGGTGAAGCAAGTGACCAAAAAAAAAAAAAGAAAAGAAAGAAAAGAAAAAGCAGTTTCCTGGTGCTATTTCCATCTCGCCGTAACTTCAAAGGCATAGATTAGTTCTGTTTCAGACAGGTGTCCTGTTCCCTGTCTCCTCCCTAGCCCACCAGCTTTTTTGAAGCACTATTTTCTATTTCGAATGCCTCTATTTTCTCTCACCTTTCATTTCTTTCACCAAAGCTTGCATCCTGACTCCTGCCCGCACCGTTTCAGTCTTCTGAGCACAGATGTCCAACTCTGCTGCTTTTTAGTCCTTATCTCATGAGGTGGTCTGGAGCATTTACGTAAACTCTTCTACCGTGGCTTCCAGGGTATTGCACCCTCCTGGACTGACCCCTTGAATCAGCCTGGATACCATCAGGAAACAGATGGCACGTTCATACTGAGAAATTGAAGGGAGTGTGATTGAGGGGCTCTTGACAAAGGTCGGGGAAGCCTGCAAGGTTGGGGCAATTTGCTGGGGATATAGACAGAGGAGCTGTGAGCGCCCGTAGGGCTCAGAGGCAGGAGCAGTTAGCTCAACTGCCACATGGAGAGAAACCCCAACAGAAGCTGTGCACTTGTGAGAGAGAGCGAGCTCATCTAGGGCAATCTAGTAGGGAGAGGGTTAGGGGAATAAATACTCCAACTTCACTCTCTCCCTAACTCTGATTTCTGCCAGTGCTTACCAGTGGCCCAGTGAGCCTGACTGTCAATGGACAAGGGAGACCATGGAGGCAGCTCGCATAGATCAGCCTCCTGGCATGGAGCAGGGTGGAAAGTGGATTTGGAAGGGCAAACAGAAAGTACCCACTACATCCCCATCTATCGTTTGTTCTCTTCTTAGGATCGCTTATCAGCCCTTCTTCCATCACCGTGTCTATTAAGTATAACGTTCCTGAAGGCTCTGTACGCCCCTCTTCTCCTTGTCCTAGACAACCTCACCTACTTCTTGGTAGGTGACGATGCTGGAAGTATTATATTGTGGCTGTATTGATAGTTTCCATGTCCGCCTGTCTCCTTTTCTCCCAAGCTCCGTTGGCTTGATGTGCCCATATTAAATGACCTGCCCCTCCCTTAGTTTTAATACATTCACATAGAACTCCTCTTTCTCCCAGTTGGATTCTCCTTGAACTCTGTCCTGGGTTCATGTTCTCCTCGAAGACCCTAGGCTAAAATCATCATACTTCTCTTTATTTTCATCACTTTCACCCATCCATTTGGCTACCAAATTCTGTAAATTACATCTCTGAATTATCTCTAGTATTTCTTTGCTCCTCTCCATTGCTCTGGGCAAGGCCATGGGTCATGCTTCCATTTTTGAAAAAATTTTTTAATTTATATGTACTCGTCGGGGATCACTTCCTTGCTTCTTGTCCTTAAATTTTACATGGTATTCTCCACACTCCTTCTCAAGTTATCTTTCTAAAGTAGTTTACATTTTGTTAAAAGCCTTCAGTGTCTTAACATGACCTGTAAAATAAGGTCAATAGTTTAGGATGGTTTTATAGCCCATTGCATCATAATCCCAACCTATATTTCTATCCACACAGCTTAGTATATATATCCTTTTAAGTAATTCATCCTTCATATCTCCATTCCTTTTATCATGCTGCCTTCAAATTAGTATATGCAAATGTCAATGTCAATGAGGGAAGCAGTCTATATGACAAACAGGGAATGAAGAAGATCGGGGCGATTAGAGAGAACATCCCAAGTTAATGTTGGAAGCTGACCTTACCCACACTCCTGTTTCCTGAGAGATTTGGGGGAGTCCATCAATTTTCCTACCATATGATGGCAAAAATAGCTACCTGTGGAGACCCATGGTTTAGTGACCAAGGGAGAATACAACAAAATGCTGTTTTTCTGAAGTGGAGTGATGGGTGATTTGCAGCTTCTAACAGGGTGACCCTGGATGCAGGGCTGACCCCAGATTCCTGAACACAGGATATTCCTATTTGACAGCTTTATCAGCTGGGATGTGAATTAACTCTTGAAGGAGTAGGTAATGAGGAGTTTTCTGCCCTGAATTCTGCATTCTTATGGGGTCACCTGAGTAGAATGGGTCAGCACCTTGACTAGAGAACTGGAAAATGTGTTAGAAAATTGCATGGTGAGTATTAGAATCTTCCAATTTCTTGGAATTCATAGGCTTCCAAAAGGGCTAGAGCTTGGCCAAAACTCACACCAAACCACCTAATCTTCCCCTTGAAGTGGGGACAAGTGATGTGTCCATACAAAGAGCTGCTTGCTGGGTCTCCTGTGAGTACTTGAAAACAGCATGGATCACGAGGCACGGGCAAAAGTGCCAGGGAGTGGTAAGGCCAGGTACCTAGTGCTTGGATCAGCATTCTCCAAGAGCTTGTAGGCCATGGGAAAAAGGACCAAGACCCCTGGTGGGGGAACTTCATCCTCCTAACCCATGTACTCCTTTGAGAGCTCTCACAGTGGACTTTATGTTGGATCTCACATCTTCTCTCCCCCTGTAGTCATGGTGATGCGTGCACTTTCTTAAATCGCACGCTTCATACTCTGAACTTGGCCATTCCTCCCTTCTCCCCATGTTCGTGATAACTTTCGCAGCCCTTGTAACGAAGGAGAGTTTTAATCTCCTTGAAGCACCAGCCTTCTTGATCTTGGATACTTGTTCCGCCTTTCTATCTTGGGGGTTGAAAACAGTGTTCACATACCTTCATGTCCACAAATGTGTTTATCATTGCCTGCTCCAGACTGATAGCCTGATGCAACAATGTACTAGATAGAAATGGCCTAGTCCTACTTAACCTGCACAAGTCATGATTTCTTCGGATACTACACAGTCTGCCTAGAAAAACCTCCCTACTCATCCACCCACAATATAATCACAATGAACTCTTCTCTCACCTCGCGTAATTAGCTGTAGAAGTCCTCCTCAGGAGGACTTAGGTGACTTAGTCATCCTAAGAACCATGTAAAATACAATGCACCTGTCCCTGAGCCCTAGGAGAAGTTATTTGAATAAGAGGGGGCATCTGAGTTTGTTCTCAAGAAGTATCCATGCACACTCAGGTTCTAGGGACCAATCCTGTAGTCCTAAGGTTTCCTTTCATGACTGTCATGAGTGGTCTTATAAGCTCTCACACTCCAGATCTCAGCTCCAGGAACCTGGGAATTACTTTCTGTTCCATTCCAGACAGGGCTGTAAAAATATAGCCAGCATTGCGTTGTACCATATGATAGGAACATGTGACTGTAAGTGATGGGCAGCACCTTGTACTCCAGAGTTCTCTTCTTACCCTATGTAGATGCTCCCCTTTCCATCCTTCATGGCCCCGTTCAAGTGACCACTTGCTTTCATGAAGCGTGTCCGGGCGCCCAGCCAGAATTGATGGAAATACCACGGGGGGAGTGGGGGAGGGGAAGAATGGGTCCCAAATTATGCAGAGACTTTGCAACCTGGCCAATCTTGTGTCAATAAGAAATAATACTTGTTTAATCCTCACGACCACGTTGTGAGATGGCACTTGTAGCTCCCTTTGTGGAAAAGAAAACTAAGGATCAAGGAGGTATTACAGTTGGCTTAAGATCACATAGATACTGAGTAGGAGAACCAGCAGTCACACATGAATCTGTTGCAGATGAAAAGTCTGTTTCTCTCCACAACGCATTTTTTTCCCCAGTTAACTTCATTTCCTATATAGTATACTGAGTTTTTACATCACAGCTGCAAAGCCAAGTTCTTCGGGGGGTTAGATGGGTAATAAATACAATTGTGTGGAGAAGCCAAATGTAAATCAGCAGAGAGTGAGCTGGCCAGTGGATGCTGGGCTTGAAACATTCAAATTAGAACTCAACATAACAAGCAGACCCAGCAGGGCTATAGACCAAATTTGCCTTCAGGACGTGAGTTTGCTACGGTATCTTTTTTTAAATCTATGTATGTGTGTGTGTGTGTGTGTGTGTGTATACACATATATGTATACATGTATATATACGTGTATATATATATACACGTATATATACATGTATACATATATGTGTGTATATGTGTGTGTGTGTGTGTATATATATATATATATATATATATATATATACAATTTATTGTCAAATTGGTTTCCATACAACACCCAGCGCTCATCCCAACAGGTGCCCTCCTCAATGCCTATCACCCACTTTCCCCTCGCCCCCATCCCCCCTTTTGTCCAGGTCTCTTCACAAAGTAGAAACACTATAGATGTCCTGTCAGTTAAACAAAAGAAATTAAATACTTGCCTTTAATCTTCAAATGGGTTTTTTTCAAATTGTATTTCTATAGACATATATCCATATGAAGGTAATTTAAAACTATTAAAATGGTTTGGTCAAAATTACTGCCCACCCCTCAACTGCCCATCTAGAAATTTGAAGTGACCAATGAGACATGAAGGCCAGAAATTATAGATTGGTCTGATTCCTTTTTGTTGGCCTCAAAAATCACAAAAGAGATGTTTGGTTTCCCAGTAGCTCTGAAGATGGGGTCTGTTCAACAGGACACAGTGGTTTCACCCCTGAAATGCATTTTGTTTATTATCCGCAAGCTCTCTTTAAGAGTATTACACAGCAAAACTGCGTATTGAACTCAGGTGTGGCTCATGAGTAAGCCTCTGGGAACAGTGGCTCTGGCCAGTTCCTTGTTCTGGGGCCTACCCATCACCACCAGCCAATACATCAATCTAACTGGCCTTGGTATGTGGTTTTCAGAAAATGAAAGAGAATTGCTTCAAGGAAGCCAAGATCCAAAAAGCTCTGTCAATTACTGTTGGTTTTCTGACAGGGAAGATTTATGGGTGATCTTATTTTATAAAAATTATGAAGCCTTTGAACTAAAAATAAGTACTGGACCGAAACTAGAGGAGGAAGAGATTATTTCATCATCCAGGAATTTGTTTCCCTTCATGTTCTACTGCTTTAGACTTTGTATGGATTTATACACACTAATTTTCTCAGTATGAAGTCCAAGGTTGTCCTTAAATTAGAAGGCCCTGCTTAATATGAAGTTACCAAATTTATCTTAAAGGAGGAGAAGGATAATCATCCTGTAATGATTTTAAACTAATGCTTATGGGTACGGTCATTTCAAGCAAACACTGATGAGTTGGGAAAGACTTTCCAGCCACCTTTGGCATTTCAACAGCATTTATTATCGTTCTGTGGCCTACATTAACTACTATTTTTAAGGGTAGCCACAAAGATTGACCATGTATAATTGAAAATCTGAAAACCGCTTTCCCTATGTTTATTTAAATGTAAATAGCACCTGTTTTGAATTAAACTTTGTACTACTTTGCCCAGAATTCTTCAAAGAAACTTATTCTTAGACCTATATAGTATGCCAATATATAAGACAATCTAAGTTTCTTACATGTGCTGCTTAGTTTTACATAGCTCCTTTTCAGCTTGCCTCGGAGGACTTTCTCAGCGATTCAGAGACATGTCTCTGTTTCTTCCAGCAGTAGTTGAGATGTTCTGCATTTTCTATGGATCCGTGGGTTTTGATTCCCCAACGTTCACCTCATTTCCCGACCCCAAAACCTACGCCTCTCTGCACCTGTTCTCTCATTTTACTTTCATTACATTTTTTGGTGGTTAGATTAATATCCAGTGTTTGGATTATTATAACCACGTAAATCTGAAAGTAGGTAAATATGTAAATATGACCATACATACAATGTCTTCTCTATTATATTGAATACTTTTGAAGTCCTTTTTATTTTTCCTAAAAGGATCATTTCAATGTACTCTACAGCCCATTCTTTGCTTCCTTATCTTTGGCCACCCTGCACAATTGTATTACCTGCCTAATTAATCCTTGAAGAAATTGATTTTTTGTGGTCCTATAATCCCTACTAGGACTTTCTGAAAGAATTCTAAAACTCCTTTCAATCTAGTCGAACACATGAAATTGTCTCTCAATTTCTTTATTTTTCCTCTTAGAAATTCCCTCCTGGAACCCTCGGTTATCCTTCTATGATGTGTACTGGTTGTTTTCTAGACCCATTGCACAGCTGTTGTCCTGGAACTTGTGCTCTAGGAAATGATAAATTACAAAACCACCCAGTATCGTTTACCCTTTCCTACCTTACCCTGTGTCTTTGCACCTTCTCCCATCCAGCAGGGACAGTTACGTCCCTTCCCTTGAATCTCGGCTGTCGTCCCTCCCTCTTGGAACTCTGCTGCCTCCATGACAAAATCCCAGCCTACCTGGAAAATGCGCCACCCTGTGGACAAAGATGATCTACCTTGTTGAGGCAGTTCTAGAGTAGGTAGTCTTATAGGTGACCCAGAAATTGAGCACAGGTGCATGAAACCATCCAGGACCGGAAGAACTCAGCTAAGCCTAGTTCATTTTGCCAACTTGCAGAATCTTGAGCTAAACAAATAGTTGCCATTTCAAGTATCTAGTTTGAGAGTTGTTATAAAAACTCTCAGAGTTCACATATAATTGGTTTCAGGAGAAGGTACCAGGTGAATTTATGGGAGGTGGAAAGATAGCATCCCGAGCATGTGGTTATGGTGTTGGTGCTCAGTAGGCTCTAGACGCCGAGGACTCTGAGGTATGAGAAGCAGCTTTGGTTCAAGAACATGTTGAAAGTTGTTTTTTTTTTTTTTTTTTTTTTTTTTTTAATAAGATATAATTCACATAACATAAAATTTACCAGTTTAAAGTGTAAAATGCAGTGGATTTTAGTACATTCACAGGGTTGTGCAACCATCACCACTATCTAATTTGAGAGCATTTTAATCGCCCCTAAAAGAAACCCTACACCTATTGGCAATCACTCTCTGTTCCTCTCTCACCTCAATCTCTAGGAACCACTCATCTACTACTGGTCACTATGAATTTGCCTCTTCTGGACATTTCATATAATAGGACTTCTTTGGCTTCTTTCATTTGGCACAGACTTTTAGCTCTTATATTTAGATCTTTGATCCATTTTGGCTTAACATATGTATAGGGTAGGAGGTAAGCTGGCTGACTTGATTATTTTACAACCAGATATCCAGTCGAGAGTGTTTTTCTGGCTGAATATATTCCATGGGGAGGTGAAATTCTTCCCTAAGAAATTCTACTACAAGAGGTGAAGGAAGGAGCCTAAGTTTAGAAGTGCTTTCTAATAAGGAAATGGGGGTCTGTATGACTGGACAGACCTCACCCTCAGGCAGACAACAAAGGGGCAAGTGAAACTAAGGAGTTAGATACTATGGGTGGAAAAGATTGACACCTAAATCAACACCTGGTGATTGGGTTCCCATCACTTCAAATTCCTAAACTTTTTAAGTAAAGCCACAGTATCTCAATTGTACTCTGAGAAACGAGACAGTAAGTTGAGAAAGATCACCACAGAAATGGTGAATGGACAGTGCCAAATGAACATTTTACTGGGAGATTTTACCCTATTGGGTTTAAGTTCGCACTTTTTGGGTTTGGGACAGCAGGCATCGCCTGAGAGCATGTGGTGATGCTGAACCAAGGCTCGTCTCTCCACTCTCCTCTCAGACATCATTGAATGTTTGCTTTCTGCCGTTCAGTAACTCTTACGATGGACTGTCAGACTATACTTTTGCCTGCAGTAACAGTTCTAGAAGGCCAGAGGTTATCTTGTTTTCTCACTCTGATGGTTGTGGAGCCAGGGCTATAATTATCTTGTGTACCACATTACATGTTCAGAATCTTAGGGAAGGGATTGTGGTCCTTCAATTTATAACAGGAAATATATATCTGACCTTCATCCCCAGTTTTGGCACAGAGCTCATAAAACTCTTGGCATTTTCTAAGTAATAAGAGCAATAAACTTGCCCTTTGTTATATTAATGAGATGACTTTTTGAAAGCACCTAAGTCTGAGGGCTGTTTGCCAGTGGATCTGACCATGTGATTAGAGGGTTGGAACTTTGAGTCCCATCCCCTGACTTCTGGGGAGGGAAGGGGGGCTAGAGGTTGAATCGATTGCCAATAGGCAGTGATTTAATCAATCTTGCCTTTGTTAGGAAGCCTCCATAAAAAACCCAAAAGGTCGGGGCTGGGAGAGCTTCCAGGTTGGTGAACATGTAGAGATGTGGGGAGAGTGTCATGCTTACCAAAGCCATGGAAATGCTGTGCCCTCGCGCATACTTTGCTCTATCCGTCTCTTCTATCTGGCTGTTCCTGAGTTAAACCCTCTAATATCTTTTTGCAATCAATTGGTATTCTAGTGGGTAAATGAATTTCCTGAGTTCTGTGAGCTGCTCTAGTAAATGCCTTGAACCCAAGGAGAGGCCTTTGGAAGCTGTGATTTATAGCTGGTCAATCAGGGGATACTTGGGTGGTTCATTCGGGCTCTTGATTTCGGCTCAGGTCATGGTCTCACAGTAGTGAGATCGGGCCCCATGCGGGGCTCCACACTGGGTATGGAGCCTGCTTTGGATTCTATACTCCCCTCCCCCCCGCTGCCCTTCCACTCATGCTTCCTTTCTCTCTCACTCTCTCTCTCTCTCAAAAAAAATAAATAAACACTTATAGCGGGTCAGAAGTACATGTCACAGCCTGGACTTGCTGTTGGCTTCTGAAGTGGAGAGTGGTCTTGTGAGCCCCGTGGAATCTGATGCTGTCTCTTGATAGATGGTATCAGAGTTGAGTTGAATTGCAGGACACCCAGCTGGTGCCCTCTGTATAATAGAATTGGGTTCAGAAGCTGTGGGATGGAGTCAGAAAGTTGAACTAATACCACTTTTGATGTATGGAAGAAACTGTATTCAATACAAAGAGAAACATCCCAAGATGCAGCCGGTGAAGGAACGACTTTCCTCAGGCATCAAGAACTCCAATACCTGAAAGATGAAAGAATCCTGAATTAGGGAGGATGAAATTGGAACTTGAAGAATTTCAGACGTGGGACCGTTATTAACTCACTAGGTCTAGAAAAATGGATTTTTAACCTTAATGCCTTTGGACTTCACCCTGCCCCAAATTTTTACTCACAAAGGTAAAATAACTTGATTTGAACTTTCATATATTTGCATTGTAATGCTTTTGAATTGTAATGTGATAATGGGAGGGTATATATATATATTAAAATCTGAGTTATCTCTACATTGTTGACATTTTATTATTGGAGTATCTTTATACATTTTTTATTGGATATTTTCATGTTTTCGCTTAATCTTATTACTAATTCTCATACGTTATGTCAGACAGTGTGTCTGGACATTATTTAGAGTGAGAAATAGAACTGTGAATAGGTTTTCAGCCTTGAATGCAGAAGAGCTTTGAAAGTAATTTAATTACTACATTATTGAAACTTATTTTAAAGTGTTCTTGGGTGGGTGTGTGTCAGGGATGGGGGTTCGGGGGGTGAGGTCAGTGTTGGTCCCAGTGATCCAAGGAGGTTACCCAAATGTGAATGTTACCGGGAAAGTGACCTCATGAGGGTCATTCTGGTGCTATGATATACACCTGTTTTCACCCCAGCATGATAGTCCCTCATCTGTCTCCCCTACCTTCACCTATCATACATGTCATAGTTAAGCACAATGTATTAAGGAAAAATTCCACTGGTGAGGGACTTTTGGAGAAATCTTTCTTTCCCATTCCAGATGTTGCTGTCCATGTAGGGAAGATCTCCAGTAGCATAATCCCTGCCCCCCTCACACCCCTTTGGCTCATTCCACAGAAGAGGACCCAGGTTTCTTACTGTGTGGCGCTTCGTTTCTCAAAGGGAACATTCAAAAAGTAAGCATTCCAAGAACCTCAGGCAGGAGCTGCAAGGTTTATGATAAAGTAGCCTCAGAGGTCCCAGAATGTCATGTCTGTTATATTATATTCATTAAACAAGTCACTAAAGCCAGCCTAGATTCCATGGGGAGGGAAATTAGATTGCATCTTATGATGTGAGGAACAGCATGCTTGTCTAGGCAAGGTAGGATTGATGGCAGCCATCTCTGGAGACTTTCTCCCCTACATGTTAAACCTTTTTCCACCATTTTACTTCCAACCTGTCTGTGCTTTGTGATGATGTAGTTTATAAGAAACATTTTAAAGTTGGGTCTTGATTTTTTTTTTTTTAACCTAATAATTTCTGCCTTTTAATAAGTGTGTTTAGTTCGTTTACATTTAATATAATTATTGGTACAGTTGGATTCAAATCTCCCATGTGAATGTTTGTTTTATATTTAATCCATTTGTTCTTTGTTCTGCTCTTCCTCCTTCTCTGTCTCCCCTTGAGTGAATCGCATTCATCATATTCATTTTGCGTTACGTGTTGTCTATATAATCTCTTATGTTAAATTTGCTTTTAGTAATTGCTTTAGAGGGTATAATATGAATTATTAAATTGTCATCTACTTCAATGAGCAGCATAAGAACTTTAAAATAAAGTCATTCCCTTGATTCCATCCCACACTGTGTTCTTTCATTGTGTATACCTTAGCCATTGTTAGAATTTTTGCTAATAAACATAACAAAATTTTAAAGACATCATGTATTTGTATTTGCGTATGTGTACATATATTATATAATTTAATATATAATCATATATATGTGCACAGTACATATTATATAAAACAAATACATTTGTGTGTGTATACACACATGTTTCTAGTGGACAGATAGATCTCTCTTTCTGATCTACTCTACCCTTACTCTTTAGGTCCACTACTCCCCAGCACTCAGTGAAGACACATGGAAAAGACATGGTGACTGGTCGGACACCTGCTTTGTGACTTGTTGAAGCTCCTTTGGGTTGTCACCTGTCCTGCTTCTCACGTGAGGCTCTTAAAAGGTCTTTAGAATTTTGGCTACAGAGTCTCTAAGTGGATTCCTCCTCAGGCTGTGATTCTGCCAGGTAGGGGAGCAATGCTAAGCCTTTCTTCTACAAAAGGTTCATTACTCTGAATGTGAGTCCATTCGGGTTTCACTGTGTCCTCCTCTCACGTTGGTCCGTTTGTTTTTTCTTGGATTCTGTAGCTTTTCCAAACTTTTGTTGTTGTTAGGGTGGCAGTTGCTGCCTGTTGTTCCTTTCTGTGTATGAATCAGAGCAGTCTTTTCCAAATTCTTTAGAAATAAGAGACTTCACAAGCAGGGTTCCTTCCCCCTCAAAGACCTTTACTCTTGAAATTGTCTTTTACCTGTTTACCTTTCAGGTTTCAGCTTAAAAATCATTTCCTCATGAGAGACCTCTCTCATCATCTTTGTCTTTCTCTTCTGATTGTAAATCTTTTTCTCTGTGAAGTTCTCAGTAGTTGTCATAGTGATGGGATTAATACTCTGTAGTTAATGTGGCTATTGTTCCCCGTGGAAAATAGGGATGGAGTGGAGGAAGAAAGATTTTCAGGATAATAGTTACCTGTGTGTTGTCTGCCTTGGATTTTTTTCTGTTACGTTCTATCAGTTACTCCCATTTCTTTGGAGAAATGATCCCCCCAGGTTCTGCGTAGTCTTAGGAGGCTGTTATTCTGCAGCGACTCTGAGCTGTACCTCTCTCCTCTTCTCAGTGGGGGAGTGAGCTAGGCTGAACCAACCGTAGTACCCTACTCCTAGTTAGATACCGATATTACTCAGTACTCCTCAGTTGCAAGCAACAGTATCTCAAGTTCAAGAAGCTTAATCAATACGGGAATTCATTTGTTTATGTAACTGGGAAGTATAAAGAGCTTGCTTCAAAAATCGACTCACAAGCCTTTTTTTTTTTTTCCACGCGCTTCATTTCATAGAGTAATGGCAATGAAGAATGTTGGCTTTCTGTCCTTACACTAGTTTAGACATTATATCATCTCATAGGTTCCTTATAGCTGTGATAGGTCAATGGATCTGGTTTCATTACTAATTCCTTAGCGATTGGCCAATATCCTACAGTTGAACTGCTGTATACCTTCATACTGGAGATAATATATGCTAAATGAGAAATACCGGAACCATTGCACCTCATTAGTAAAAACCAGATTATTATGAAGAAAGCGTACTGGTGGCAATAATCATTTCTTTCATTAGTTTCAAATGGTGTAGTTTTACGGAGCCAGTGTCAATGCAGACTGCAGTGGGATCTGTTCACCTGCCTTTCTCTTTTTCTCACTTCTCCCCTCTTGATCTCTTCTCTCTTTTCTCTCTCTTATTCCTTTGTCTCCTTTGCTTTCTTCTTAGCCACTTCTTTTCTTATTTCCTTCCCTCTTTATTACATAAACTAAACTCGCTTTCATTCGAATTCCTAGCAAGGAGACAGTAAAGCCAAATAAAATGACAATTTGCTAGGACAGGATAGGCCAGTGAAGAATCCCTCAAATGTTATAGCCTCTTGTGGGGCTGGGCCGGTTTCTATTAAACTCGTTTAGTGGGAAAGAATTCCCCAGGACGAGGATCTGGCTAAGCCTGATAGGCTCTGGGGCAGGGTTACTACCTCTCCAGGGCTTTCCATTTGGTGGGTTGTGATGATAAAACCAGCTCTGAGTACAGGAGATTTTCATTTGATGAGTGGTCTGAATATCCACTTAGTGGTTATAAAATATTTGCTGCTGAAAGCCACAGAGCATTGATAAACAGATCCTGGACAGTTGAGTTATTGCAATCTACTTAACACGAGGAGAACAAATTATGAGTCAAATGTGCCAGTTTAATAACCTGACTCAGGGCAAAGGGCTGCTTGAGGCGGGTATTAACCCTGCATATGCTTTGTCTGGCCGAGACCCCGGGGGGTGGGCCATGACGTACCAAGGCCATTCAGGTGGGTTTGCTATGAGAACTAAGGTACGCAGAGAGGAAATTTAAAAAGGCCCATCTGGTAAAGGAAATAAACAATTTGTAAAAGTGCCATATGGTATTGAATATACTACCTAGGCTCCCTCTGGTTTATATCTCATCTTCCTTAGATGACGTGTGCTTAGCCTGATTAAATCTTGTCTTCCGCACAATACTGTATTCCTTCATGTAATCGGGGGAAGGGAAGTAATATTTGTCTGTTCTCTATTAGTCATTTGAACCTAGGTCAGTCTTCTCAGTCCAGGTATTACCAACAGTCCCGTTGAAATCTGACTCCTTTTCTGCACTTCCCCAGATGATGCTGTTCTTTAACATGTGCAGAAAGGGATGGCTCCCTGTCCCTCAAGGGAACCACACTGGGAATGCATCTCATGGGTGCGTGATTTCCCAAAGCAAACGAAGTAGAAACGGTGGTCGTTGCTGAAGAGGCACCCACACATGCATTTGGGGGTGTGCGTGGAAAGGTCAGATTGGTGGGCCGGGGAAAGCGACGTCCGTGGACGGTGTGTGGGCGTTGTTTCTCACAGCCTGTTGTTCTGAGAATTTTGCTTATTCAAAGCTATGGGGTGGCATTGGAGTCTCAGCCCAGGTGGGGTGGCACATTCCTTCCTGCATTTCCATTTCATTCACTCGCGCTCTGCACACTCACCTCTGCCTCCCGGCGCTGTGAGCCTGCGCGTCCACACACACACGCGCGCACGCACGCACACACACGCGCTTCAGACTTGAGGTCTGGTTGCTCGGAACCTTTGCCCCACAAGCCAGTTTCCCTTCCTTCTCTGCCCCCAAGACTGGAATTGCTGCTGGAAATCTACTTGCAGAATCCAGAGACTCTGCAGACGTGGAATTAAAATAAAGGTGTGCGAAATAAAGAAAAAAAAATGCACAGAATCGCATTAAGCCCCACGGTATTCTTCTTGCTGTTGGCCTACTCCCAATAGTTTGAAATTGATTTTCCTGAGCCAAGAATTTCCGCGCATGAAATGTGCTGCGCTAGGAAGGCTTTTAAGACCTCTTCACCTTAAAGGGCAAACCTCCGAGTGGGGCTCTAGAAAGCAGTCTAGATTTGGCATGCCACTTAAACCACGATTAGTAGGGCATGTCGGCAGGCTAGAAATAGCTGCGTTTGTGAACCTCCTGGTCCTCAGCTCTTGACTGCCAGCCAAGCCCCAAATCAGTCCCAAAGAATGAAAACTCAGATAATAATGAGACAATGGAGCTCGCATGCCGAAACTCAGGAAAGCATCGTGCTCTCCATAGGGTGACTTCGGGCCGGGTCAAACAAGGAACAGTGACCTTGGCCTACCGGCCCTGTGTCTCCAGGACAGCGTGCCTGGTCCCTGTACCCATAGCCTCCGTTCTCCCGAGGTCGGTTTCCTGGGTAGTAACCTGGGGGCCGATTTTGTTGGCTTTCTCCCGGGGAATGTAATGGGCTTCTTCCACCTGAATGTCTGGTGCTTTCCATCGGCTGGGATATTTTGCAAGGAAAGGCTTTTTAGGAGAACAAGATACTCAGCTCGACTCCTCTTCTGAGCTGGTGTGAGGCCGACTTGATAGATTTTTTCCTTCCCGTTGAAATATGTCCTGGGTGCCTTGCTTGACAAGCTGTTGTAAAACGTTTAGAGATCTCTCTTACTTTGAGGCTGTCCTTTTCTCGGGTCTGAATCCGAGCCGGGTGGCGAATGGACACCCTTTTCCACTTTGCCTCCCTTCTTAGCCGGGTGGGCATTTTTTGCTGCCATTTGTTAAGGAGAATCAGCCATAAATCAGGGCTCATTTTCCATTTTCTTCTTATTGATGGAAGGGCTGTAGGAACGCAGCTTGTCTCGCAAGCTCCTGGAGCCCTGCAGGACTGCAAGCTGCATACAATAAAAGTTGTTTTGACAGAAAACTGACCAGACATGACAATGGACAGAGGGAGATGACGGAAGGGAGGGGGAAGAGAGTATACACGCTTGTCTGTTTTGAACTGAGGTGCACTCTCTCTTTATTCTTTGTTAAATTACTTTTTCATATGAAGGACACAAAGGGAACGGCCCGTACTGGCAGCCAGAAGGCAGAAAACAAACCCTTTGAAATTTCTAATTTGTTTATAGATGGTCCTCCAGGAGCCGGCTGGAAAATAATTTTGTCTGCCAGAGACAGTGAACAGCCACCCGAGGGTGTTGTGAAAAAAATGACTCTCTCGTTTTGGTCCTTGAATGTCTCATTGTTGAACACTCAGCAGTTGTTTTGAAATTACTCATCTGGCAGGGAAAGAAAATGAAAGAAAAATCCTTCTTCTGCTCTCTGGCCTGAGCTTTTAGGAAACTTATTTTTTAAAAAGTTGTTGTTTTTTTTAAATGTGACTTTAAACTGTGTGTCGATTTTGGGGTGACCCAAAGGTTTGTTCATTGTGTCCCCTCCTCTTTCCCTGTCCGACCAAGATTGTTGTTGTGGGTCTGGGAAGTGACATTCCCAGATCAGTGACTTCACACTGTGTGGGAGATACTGTGTGATTCTCTGAGAATCTCAGAGATTCTGTCTAGGATATGCTACAAATCGAACTGTTTTCTGGATAATTCCACAGATTCTGTAGACCGTTCATTCTGTTTTTAGTTACGGATGAAATGGGGGTTTGGAGATAGTCAGGGGATCTCTATTGTCTTGTATAGGAGAGTTTCTAGAAGTTTCTCAGTTTGGCTGTTTGTGAAATGGGCATTTTATGGTGATGTTGTGGAGATACCCTTCCACCCGATGTAGGTGAGCCCCATTGTTTTCCCAGAAACCTAGATGACTTACTTGTAGGATAACATCTCATACAATCCTTTCATTTTTTTTTCCACTTTAGAGAGAGCACGCACACGCAAGGGAGAGAGGGAGGGAGGGAGGGAGAGAGAGAGAGAGAGAGAGAGAGAGAGACAGAGAGAGAGAGAGAATGCTAAGCAGGCTCCATGCTCAGTGCAGAGCCCTACGCAGGGCTCGACCCCAATGACCCTGGGATCGTGACCTGAGGCAGAATCAAGAGGCAGATGCCCAACTGAATGAGCCACCCAGGTGCCCCTAATGCTTTCATTTTATAGATTAGGAAACTGAGACCCAGTGGACCCGATGAAGGCAGCACAGCTGTTTGGGCAGAGTTACTGTTAGAACTCAGGTCTCAACTGTTAACCCAAGTGTTATTGCTTCCCCTTTTCCTTATCTCACGGCATTGGGGCCACAGTAATGGTAAGCACTATGTCTATTTTGCATGAATCTCTCTAAATTCCTAGATTCGACTCCTTCCTGTAAGCCCAGAAGAGGGCTAGCTATTTGACTCTTGAAGCTGGCAGAGTAATCCAAGGAGGTCCATCCTAAGCTCCCGTCTGTGCCTGTCCTTTTAGTATGGGTAGGGAAAAGTGCCGGACGGTAGGAAGACTGTTACGATACATCCTCCTGGGCTTTTAGTGTCCTCTTGTTATCCTTCTCTGTGTTCCTTTGGGCTCTTTTTCCTTACACTTCCGTTCTTCAACTTCCTGTCCCTCTCCCTTCCTGGTAACACTCGTTGGAGGACCTTCCTGGATCTTGTACAGAGAAAATTGGAAGCCACCAACCAGGTTTCCTACAAACTCCCATCTCTGTGCCCACACTTGGATCTCTGCCCATTTTGTTCTCCTTATATTTCTGTGAAATGCGTGTCCCTTCTTCCAAATAGATGTCCCCTCCCTACTGGACTCCTCTTCATCTATCCGTTGTGTTTCTTCTCTCCTTATATCTTTAACTTTGTTCCATTTGGTGATTTCTTTCCAATCTATGCTTGAGCCTCCCCCCCCCACTGATCTCGTATCTTCCTCTGACTACTGACTTTCCTTTTTCTTAACAGCCAATCTTCTTGCAATAAGAAGCCTACACTGCTGTTTCCTTTTTTTCTTCTTTACCTGCCCTTATCTTTCAACCCAAAGTAATCTGGGTTTTCCTCCCACTACTCTTCTGAATCTACTCTTGTGGGTCACAAGAGATGGGCTTTTTGCAAAACTCATTGGATATACACTTTCTAGGAATCCTCATATTTAACTCATGGGCAGCATTTGAAACTGATAATTGCATTTATCTGAAAACACTTTTCTCATTGACATACATGGCATCAGAGACTCCTGGTTTCCCTATTATTCTCTGACCACTTCCTCTTGGATTTTTTTTTTTTTTTGTTTTGCATTTTCATCGTTTATCTGCTTAGGTCTTTAGTATTGGCCCCCGTTAGACTCTCCCCAGACCATATCACCCCTTCCGTTTCACTATGTTTAATTTTTCATCCTTATTCTCACAACTCCCCAATCTTTATTTCCAACACATGTGTCTTTACTGGACTTCAGACCCACTCATTCAGTCACCTACTAGACATCTGTGCTTGGATGTTCTACAGGCATCTCCAACTCAGTGCAGAACAAATTATCTTTTGTCTCAAACCCGCTCTTTCTCCCATGTATTTGCGTAAGCAAATAACGCTGCAGCTCAGGCTACTAACTTGAGATTTCTCCTCAATCTTTTTTCCCTAACCGATGCTTCTCATTCAATGCCTTGAAGACATCTTCACACAACCCTAATTATTTTTCAAATCCATCCAATTTTCTACATACCTTAGTCCCAGCCCCTGTCCTCTCTTGCTTGGGTTACTCCATGTACTTCTAACTTGTCTAGCTCCTGTACTGTTCCCAGTCTCCTTTCTATACTGCAGCCAAAATGATATTCCTAAAACAAAAATCTATCCAAGTCATTCTCTTGTTTTACGTTTCTCCGTGGCTCGGTATTGTGTAAAAAAAACACACACACACATAATACTTTGTCACTTTTTAAGTGAATTACATGATGTCGCCTCTACTTATCCATTCTACTTCATCTTGCCTCTTTTCGTTGCTTTTACTCTTTGGTGTAGTAAACTTACTTCCTTTCCACTGATATGTCATCCTTTTCCTGTCTCTTTCAGTGAACAAGAGTTTACTAAGCATTTACTAGGTGCTAAACAGCATGTAGGAGAACCACTTGTAGGTCTGCCTTTACTCTGTCTTCACTCTTTGTCTTGTCCATCTTCCTTTTAATGTAGCTAAATCTCACCCATTACCCTGGACTTTCCCTGGGAGGTTTCCTCTGATATCTTTCCCGTTAAAGGTTCCTGCTGTTTGCTTCTGAAGGGTCACCTTGAGAGTCTTTCCTGGCAGTGCTTTCTACTTTCTTTTATAATTGTTTATGTAATTACTGGTCTTCCACACTAGATTGTACGGGCATAAGAGTACAGACCATAATCTGCATTGCTCACCACTAGGTCTCTATGGTTTAGGACAGTTGAACTAAGGAGAGGTTTGGTCAGTGCTGGTTGAGTAGAGAAGCGAGTATTTTTTAAAGTTTGGAAGAAGAACGTGCATGATATTTTCAATGCTAGCAATCTTCAACTAACGATAATAATAAAACATGCAGTCGACAGCCAAAGAGGTAAGAGAAGTTATGTTTCAACTTCATCCTTTCATCAGAGAGTTTTAGAACATTCCCGGACAGACCTGGCCTAATAGAAAGAGGAGATTAAATAATATGTGGTCCCGGCATGCTTACAAATGTCTACAGAGGGCCCCATATTAGTCGCACGTTGACATAACTCAGGGAGGGTCACGGCAGGTGTCAGCCTTCTGGTTCTCTACTGCCAGGATCGAGAGACTCAGCGAACCAACCCTGTGTGGCCATGATGTCCAGGTTCTCCCTCAGGTATGTGAGGAACAGAGAGAACGGGAAAGGAAAAGAGAAAAATAGAAGGGGAGTGAAGATAAATGTAGTGATTGTGGGGTCTCTGCAAACTGTATGTTTTCAATCTTGAGCTTGATCTCCAAGGTTAATGAGCAGTAGCCTGTCCAACCTGTGATAAAAGGTACAGTGATATTTGTGGCAAGGTTGCTACATGCAAGGAGTTCTTATTAGTATAAAATCACCTAGAGGAACAAATATAAAGAGTGACAGAGAATGACTTTATAATGGTACAAAGTTAATGAGCACAGGAATAAAGGGCCTAGGGCTAAAAGGCAAAACTTAATATTTGTGTAAGGGATAGCACGATGATCATTAATAAGACTGATAACGCATTATTAATGGGATCAGAGCTAGCAACGTGGCAAAGATTCCAACGTGATTATTCTGTTAGGTAATTTATAACCTGTGTTTATCGTAAAAAAAAAAATCCCCTGGAAATATTCACCTATCAAATATAATGGCAGGTCGGATTTAATAAAAGCTATACTATTTATTGGGTTTTACCATATGCGGTAAATGGTGCTAAGACTTATTAGCACTATTGGATTTAGTCTTCGTGGCAAACATGAAGTCGATGATATTATCCCCATTTCACCTACTGACTCTAGTCCATAGGTAGGCCTGGGTTTTAGGATTCCACAGCCCGTCTTCTGAATGGCTAGGCTCTCCAGCTATTCTGCTGTAGATTGTGGAAAAGTCCTTTTCTCACTGTGACATGTGCAGGGTGGGCTGGGCTGGATGTGAAGATGAGGAGAGGGCCTGGAAGCTCAATTCTGAATGTGCCTCCCCCCCCAACAGAGTTACCAGTCGGAATGATTTGTGCTTAGATGAACCACTTACCCGAAAGTGGTACCTGACATTTATGTCATCTCTTAAAAGCGGTGGGGAGGGGGGCACACTGTTCCTAAAAGATCCCTGTTAGTATATCTTACATGAATAATACTTGAAGCCAGCGGTTAGCAAACGCATATGGAGAAAACTCTACGTGTCTAGTTTTCAAATAGATACGGGGGCGCTGTTGAAAACAGCACCAAGTCCAGTAAGAGTGATGGATACGTAAACAACAGAATAAAAGGCCAAGAAGTAAGAGAAAGTATCCCATCTCTTCATCTCTTGCCTCCTCCTGGATTCCTTCAGGAATGAGCATGTGACTCCCGTGACTCACGTTCTTTGCCAGAGGTTTGAGTCGTGAGCATAATGGCACAGGAGAGAAAACAGGACTTGTGTCCCCCTGAGGGTACCGCTCTGGAGAGATGGCCCGTTATTCCCCACCGCCAAGATTCCTAGAACTACCCTCTTTCTCTGCTTCCTGGGGCCTGATGGTCCTCTTGTAAGTCTTTGAGAGACTTAGAGCTCATCAATCTCATCAATGGATTTCTCTTGTATAATTGTATCTTGTGTTGTTGCTGCTGTTGTCTTTTCTTGTTATTAGCAAGAGACTGCTTTTGTTGTCATTGTAAGACCGTGGATAATCCACAAATTGGTGGCAGGAATGGCTTGTAGTGGACAACCAAAGCTAAAAGATGGAATTGGTTGAGTCATGGCAGAGTGTGGGACAGTGAAGATCCTCCCACCTCTGACAGAGAAGTCAACAATGCTTGTTAAGTGACAGCGGAGCACCTCCTGATGGTGTCATTTCTTGTTTTATTTTTGATACAGATCTATGCATACAGCACAATGTAACTTTGGAAGGTTTTGTGAACACATGCCGGCATCTTGGAATTTTCGACTTTAAAAAAAATTAATAAGCATGGGGCATCTGGGTGGTTCAGTCAGTTAGGCATTTGACGCTTGGTTTCAGCTCAGGTCATGATCCCAGGGTTCGTGAGTTCGAGCCCTGCATCGGGCTCCATGCTGCTGGTGCAGACCCTGCTTAGGATGTTCTTTCTACCTCTTTCTCTGCCTCTTTCCTGCTCTCTCTCTCAAAATAAATAAAGTTTAAAAGAAAGAAAATAATAGGCTTAATTAATTTAATTTTTAAAGAAGTTTTAGGCTCGAAGCAAAATTGAACGGAAGGTACAGAGAGTTCCCATATACTCCTTACCCCTACACACCTACAACCTCCCCCTCTTGATCACTTTACGAAGTTCTCAGAAAGATGTTGTAAGAAAGGTCCTCACTCGGATATAAGCTAGATCATCTCAGCACAGAGGAGAGGGCTCTGCCATGAGAACAATTTAAAAGTTGAGGGCTGTGAGGGGACCCCTCACTAAGAGACAGATATACAAAGGGTAACCCTAACCCTAACCCAGATCCAGAGACCATGCCTTGACAAATTCTCTGACTTCAATTATTCATCTCTGGATTTTCTAGAAAGTTAACTGTGCAGTAGCCAAGTGAATTTTTAAGGTACTCATTTTGCAAGGTCTGGGTCTGCAATTTCTTAGCCCCTAAAACTTCAGGGACAAACAAATTGGGGTACTCTGGCAGTCAAGTCGCCAGGGAAAGACTATTCTTCAGTTTTCTCCCATACGTGATTTTGAAGAACAGCGGACATGGATGGTCTTTCCAGAGGAAGAACCAGGAAGGTCGTATTAACTAATTTAGAAAAGCCACTTTACTGATGGGTGGGGAACGTCTGCAATCCCCGTCTGGCAGAATACGATATGTGTTTGAGAGCAGTACCCATCGCTGGTGGTTTTCCATTGGCTGTTCTTGGCCTCTTTAACTTATTTTACTCCACTACTGTATGTGGAGTGTGTTGGGTGGTTAATTTTACAGGCTCCTAGCAGTACAAGCCTCACTTGCTTGGACTGAGAGAGGAGGTCCTGAACCAGGAGGTAGACCTGGCCATTGGGTAAACTTTTTGATTGTCAGTTTTGAATCATGTGCTTTCGATCGTTAGTGGAAGAGCTGGTAGCGACAGTGTTCTGGAAATACTATGTGTGAAAAAAAAAAAAAAAAAAGAGTAGTATGAATGTTAGCCAGGCTCTGGGTAGAATATAACGGAAATCTTTGGTCTTCCCATCATCTTTTAATGCCTTTTTCAAGGAAGAACCCAGTTTTCTGTAGTTTAAACTTTTCCTTCATTTAGTATCAGTGGACCATTGTATCCTGTCCTGCTACCCTTTCTACAAATAGGATGGTCATAGAAAAGGCAGTTAAAAACTAAATTCTCCCCTCCCTAGTTACAGAGACTGGTTTAGGATTGGACAGGTGGTCTAAGCTAGGCTCATTAGAGACCTCTCTGTGACACTTCTGTTAATGGTCTTGGAGAAGAAGCCTTGTCTTTACTAGCATCACTAAACCAAGAGGCTGTGAGTCCCGGGCCGCTCTTAGCCACTGACCTGTCACACACAGAGTCTTTCATGGGGAGTGAAGAGACAGAGAGGGAACCAAGGACCCGGCTTATATATTTGGAGCCCCAGGATATGTAAAGCCGTCTTCCCCCACCCTACCCCCACCAAGCTGGTTTGTACGCTGCCGCCTACATTGCAAAGCAGTTGGGAGCAAGAAAGTATCAATTCTTAATTACCTGCCTGGAGGTTGGCTTCAAAGGGGACCAGGCTTTTGAGATGGGTTTAGAAGCAGGAGCCAGGGGTTTCCAGTCAGGAAGCATGGGAAAAGGCATTCACACAGAGGCTCATGCCTCAAGGCAGACTTACAAGAGTGTGCAGTCTATGAAGGGGATAGACATTCCAAGCATCAGCAAGGGGGGCAGAGAAATAGAGATTAATTTCTGGAAGGTGGTGTGAGGGTGAGACCAAGCAGGGCTTGTTTGCTTTCTAGTGGGTTCCAGCTTCATCATATAACCTTGAAGGGCGTTTTGAGGGGAAATAGCAGAGCAAGGGGGGGGGGGGGGGGGGTGGGCTGGCCAGGAAGCGTGGGCGTTGGAAAGAGCAGGCACTCAAGGACCCAAATGCCTGGAAGCAAATGCTGGCTCTGTCATTTCTTCTCTGGGTGACTTTGGATGAGTTAGTTACCCTCCTTTTGCCTCGCTTTCTTGGTCTGTAAAATGGGGCTGCTACCCACAGCACCCACAGCTCTTACAGATTTGTTACAAATATCAAATAAGCCAAATGGAAAACCCCTCAATACGTGCTTAACCCAGGCTAATTTCTCCATAGTGGATTATTATCTGTAATTCCGAAGTAAAATTTGGGGGAGAGAATTGAGGATTTTTGGAGGGATGGGAGGCAAACTCTCGATCATTTGTAGGTATTACCCCTTGAACACAGATGAGTTTCTCAGCCTAGATAATGGGTCTCCAGCAGGCTCCAGGAGAAGAGGATGTAGGCCTAGCCCGTTTGGGCAGGAGAAGGGGAGCAGAGTAAAAGACGGGTTCAGAGCACGTGATGTCATTCAGAAGACAGGCTTGGGTGCACCTCTCGAGTTCGGGGCTTGGGCGGCCCCCGGGGAATCACATGAGTTCACTGGGGCAATGCAGGAAATAGCTGTGGTTGGGGAGACAGACTCCAGAGGCCAACAGCCAATGGGAAATTTGTGCCTAGAGATGGCCTTGACTGTGGCAAATCAGTGGAGGAGTCTTTGAAGATGTGAGAGATAACTCTTCAATTGAAACTTCAGACAGGGGTCTGCAGGAGGCCAAAGCAATAGCTCAGAGGGCACGGGGCCAGATCGTTCAGTTAACGCCACGGTGAGAAGTTCCACGGGATCCTTAATAGTTCTCACGAGTCAGGGATTCCATTTGATGCCCTATCACCCAGAACACAGGTTTAGCAAACACGCTGCCCTAGATGTCAGCAGCAGGACAGGCAGAGCCCTCAAGGGCCACTACCAGGTTTAAGGCAAGGGCAGAGCACAATTGTAAAGGTACAGAAAGGTAAGGAGAAAGCAGAGGGAGGAGGGCGATGTGGAAGAGCACAGAAAAAGAGAAAGCGAGCGAGAGAAAAAGCATGACAGGAGGCATGTAAGGCGGGAGTAGATGCATAGCTCAAACACTTGATACATTCTCTAAAGACCGTTTTCCTCCTGTGCCCGAGAGCCTCCTGGGGAGATGCGATAAACCCAGAGAATTCCACTATTATGTCTGTTTCACTTTCTCTGCGGCCCTCATTTAAATTATTGCCTCTCTTGCCATTGTCCTTGGAGTATATACCTAGAATTTCACTACGTGTTAAAAATCAACATTCACTTACATTTGGCACGCAGGCTAAGCCTTCCCTTAGATGCTGCGGCGTGGTAGCAGCCGTGAGATACTTTCTTTACCATTGAAAACTCACGTCCGGCTGTCTTCTTCATCGTGACTAGGTTTCAGGAAGACTCCATATGTATATTGCCTGCACCAGACCAGCAGGGGACTGCTCTGAAGGTAGGAATCGTGCAGCTTTCTCTCACCCATAGTATTTAAGATAGTTTCTGGGAAATAGTAGTTAACTCAAAACATGCTAGTGAATGAAGCATCTACTATTTGCTGCCGCTTTGGCTGCCATAGTGAGCAGGAGGAGAAAATTAAATAGTTGGGCTTACTTGGATTTGAATTGTTGGCCCATTAGCCACTGCTCTGTAACTTTGGGCAGATGCCTTCTAGGAGCCTCCTTTCTCCACCGAGAATGGGAGGAAAAATATTTTCATGGACTCTACAGGCTTGTACTGAAAACGGAATGAGATGATACACAGTATGTGATGCCTAGTGAGTGCTCAATAAGTGTTAGGGAAAAACAAATTCAAACTCTCCTTTTCCGGTGTAGTCTTTTACTGTCTCTCACAGTCATAACAAGTCACAGAGTTCACAAATGCATGCGATAGCGTGTGAAATTTGGAGGGAAAAAAAACACCACCTCACGCATGATCGTTTTTGGAACATCCTGCCTGGTTTCAGTATATAGTCTGGCCCCCTCTACTTAAACAGCAGCAGGTCCTTGAAGGGGAAAGTGAGACTGTAAGAAACCTGACCTCAAGTCCAAGCTCTGACAATTACTATTTAATCCTAAACAAGCTGTGTTTGTAACCGCCCCTTAGAAAGAGCTGGTCTGTCTGGATCATTACTGTATTCTCACTGTGTAGAAAAGAGCGTGCCGTGCGTATAGGAAGCACCCAGTAATGACCTTTTGAATCCATGTATCTGTAAAACAGGATTTTGTAAAAATTAAGTGAGATAATAATAATCATAGTTAATGGTTTTTGAATGCTCTTGGTGCTCTAGGCCCTCTTCTGAGCGCTTCAAATGTGCTGATTCATTGATTTCTCCCAATCATTCTGCGTGGGAGGTGAGCTTATCTTTCATCTCATAGCTGTGCACATGTGGGCAAAAATAGAATCAAGAAATTGCCCAAAATCATAGAGCTAGAAATGAACAAAACCAAGGTTTTTCCTAAATAGTCTGGCTGCACAACCCAGGCTCTTAGTGACAAGGGTATATTGACCATCGGTATGGGTATTGTAATTGTCTACCCATTCTCAGCTTTGCATAACCACCCAGATTTTCATTCAGTTATTTAAACCTTCTTCATGTGGAGTTCGTGTGCACGGCAACTTTATACTTTAGAACTTATTTTTTTTTTGCAAATGAGGATATATTTGTGTGTGTGTGAGGGTATTGTCCTGAAAAAGCAAAATGGAGCTCTGAAAATTAGGATATTGACATTTATTCATTGCTTTCATCTTTTTCTCAAATCACATTCAAGTTTTGTCAATTGTCCAATGAGTGACTTCTAAGCATAATAGTCCAATCCAGATGTGGCCATGCTTTTCGTTTTCACGTCTTTCCGCCTCTTTCGATCTAGAATAGTCCTTCAGTCCTTCCTTCCACGGCAGTTATTTTGTGAAATATCCCTCCATTTGAGTTTGTTCCCTGTTTGCTCATGGTTAGTTTGAGGTTACGCATCGTTGGCAAGAATATCACAGAAGTTGATGCAGCCCGTGAGTGGTGCACGATGTCTTCATGGATGTCCCCCTCACCTCCATCAGGTTCCACACATGACATCCGGTCACTCGATCCCCTACCGTCAACACCCTCATGACCCTGCTCAGGCTTTGACACTCTGCTCTGGGCAGCCACAGCTCCCATCTTCCCCTCCCTACACCAATGCCTACTTTGCTCAGGCCCCACCTGTTGACTTTTAGACCGAATTGTTTAAGAGCATAAAGTAAAGGAAATGAAGGAAAGGAACAAGAAAGAAAAGGGAAGATGATAAGGAAGAAGAGGAGGAGGGAGAGTCAAACCTATACCCACTATACCCATTGATTTTCACTTTTAATAGCCCATTGATCTTTGTAGTTTAAGCCAATATGAGGGTTAGTTGGTTGGTTTCTGTTGTTATTCGCAAACCAAAACCTATTAACCTATATATAAAGCTCATAATAAAGAGCAGGTGAGCAATAATGGAAAGCTCTTGTGGGGTGGTGATGTATTTGCAAAAAGACATTACACACGGAATCCTAAGACCTGAGGTTAACCCAAGAAATAGCTGTGTCACCGAGTACAAGACACATTAGTAAAGCCCTTGGTTCTTTATATATAAAGTGAGAATAATGGTTGTTACTTTATGAATGCTATTAAAGCTGCTCTTAGGGGTTGAATTGTGTCTCCCCCAGAAAGATAGGTTGAAGTCTGAGCCCCCAGTAGCTTAGAACGTGACTTTATTTGGATACAAGGTCCCTGCAGATATAATAAGTTCAGATGACATCATAGTGGAGTAGGCTGGTCCCCTCATCTGATGAGAGTGGCCTTCTTATAAGGGGATGGGCATGTAAAGGGATGAAAATACAGAGAAAACGATTGTGAACATGAGGCAGAGATTGGAGGGATTTATTTGCCAGCTGAGGAATGCCAAGGATCATCTGTCATCGCTAGAAGGAGGAAAGAGGTATGGACAGATTCTCTCTCGCGGCTCTCAGATGGAACCAACCTCACCAATACCCTGATCTTGGATGTCTGTCTTCCTGAACTGTGAAAGAAAAAAGTTCTATTGTTCTAAGCTGCCCAGTTGGTGGTGCTTTGTTTCAGCACCCCTAGGAAACGAGTGGGCATACTTTATAAAATTGAAAGCTGTAAATGAATGTAAGCAATTACTATTACGGTATCTTTCTAACTTCACTATTGAGAATGACGTAAGTCATTGAAAAATTCCCATCCCTGGTGCAGCCACTATGGAAAACAGTGTGGAGTTTCCTCAGAAAATTAAAAATAGACCTACCCTATGACCCAGCAATAGCACTGCTAGGAATTTACCCAAGGGATATAGGAGTACTGATCCATAGGGGCACTTGTACCCCAATGTTTATAGCAGCACTCTCAACAATAGCCAAATTATGGAAAGAGCCTAAATGTCCATCAACTGGCGAATGGATAAAGAAATTGTGGTTTATATACACAATGGAGTACTACGTGGCAATGAGAAAGAACGAAATATGGCCCTTTGTAGCAACGTGGATGGAACTGGAGAGTGTGATGCTAAGTGAAATAAGCCATACAGAGAAAGACAGATACCATATGGTTTCACTCTTAGGTGGATCCTGAGAAACTTAACAGAAACCCATGGGGGAGGGGAAGGAAAAAAAAAAAAGAGGTTAGAGTGGGAGAGAGCCAAAGCATAAGAGACTGTTAAAAAACTGAGAACAAACTAAGGGTTGATGGGGGGTGGGAGAGAGGGGAGGGTGGGCGATGGGTATTGAGGAGGGCACCCTTTGGGATGAACACTGGGTGTTGTATGGAAACCAATTTGACAATAAATTTCATATATTGAAAAATAAAATAAAAGAAAAAAGAAAAATTCCCATCCCTTCTAAAACTACTTTTCTTGTTGCTGTGCTGGAAAAGACCTAGAAGTTCATGAACACCAAGGTGACCTCATTTTGGCTTATACCTTGTGACACAGACTCATCACTTGTGAACCTATCAGAAGAGGTGATTGGTTTGCCATGAACACATCCCCTGCAGTTCTGACCTCAAGTGATGTTATCCAGACAAGGATGTGCACTTTCCCTGAGTCACAGTGTGTCTTTTGTGCTTCCAAAATAATACTAACAGTAAACTTTGGTTATGGTTACTTTACATCAGACACTGCTCCAAACACTTCATGTGCGTTATCCCTTTTAATCTACACGACTCCCTTACAATGTGCCTGATCCTAGGTGAGATTCACCAGTAGAAGACAATCCACCTTAAGTAGTTGACTTCCCTTTTCTCTACCAAGAAAGGAAAGCTTAAGGGCCATCAACCTACAGAAGTCTTGGGGGCTAGATCCTCTGCATCTGCCGCCATCATCTTGTAACTTTCCTGTTCTCTTGCCTCTGAGCACTTGGCCTTTCAACAATCCCTCCTCTCATGTTATGTATTCCAATATACACAGCCTTTTATGAATAGAGGCTACCATTTCTTAATGTCTCTGGGTTTGGTTTAAACCCCAGTGGCACTCTTCCATCATTATTCTTTCTCATGGGTCATGAGTTTTAAAGGTATTTATTTTTGGTTACACAATTTTTCACGGTGAAGAGTACCCATGAGCTTGCACAGGTCAAAGAATACCCATGACCTAGGCACTCTACAATTTACCCTGAATTATTATTA
The DNA here is from genome assembly GCF_024362965.1 of Panthera pardus. Lineage (NCBI taxonomy): Eukaryota > Metazoa > Chordata > Mammalia > Carnivora > Felidae > Panthera > Panthera pardus. Next base: position 136,461,263 of record NW_026526765.1, read on the forward strand.
GAGGCAAATTACTCTCAGAAGTATCTTTTCAGCATCTTCCTTAGTACCTTTTCTGGTAAAAGAAAGGCCTTCTATTATTGCATGCGTTTATTTACAATAATTGTGTTTCTTTGCTTTGGGGCTGAATGACCCCGGTCACCAGATTTTTCTTAGTTGCTCCTGATAATTTCCTTGGTCATACTCCCTTTTGACTGCCCCACAAGATTTTCCTTTTGGGGTACACAAATCTCAGTCTACCAGCAAATTAGTATTAGTAGCCAGAAATAAAAGCTTGTATCTATTGTCTGCCAATCAGAGGGAGATACTAGTCTACTGTTGAAAATTTAAGTTACGGATTTAGTACCACTTGTACCTTTGGCTTCTCATAGTAGTATCTTAAGACTCACCTGCTTTGGAAGAGGCTTCGCTAACAGAGGTCAAAAGGACTGTGTCTCTTAACAACAGAAAAATACATCCAATAAAAATCACTTGGTTCTCCCATTTTGTTAAGCGGAGAGCAACACTTGCTATAAATCAAAATAGTCATATGAGTTATTTTTTTCCACTAACATCAAAACCAATTACCTGCTGTAGTCATGGAATTTTATCCAGTCTGGAATAGTTGATGATATTTATGAGGTACTTACCACGTATTCGGTCATTGTCTAGGTACTTTACCTGTGTTAATTTAATCTGTATCGCCCTAGGAGGTCAGAGAGATGATTGGTCCCATTCTCCCAATGATGCCCTGAGGCTAAGAGAGATTAAATCAGTTATCCGGATTCTTGGAGCAGGAGACAGAGACAGTGTCTGAACCCAAGCAGTGAGCTCCAGAACGCTGCTTTAAACTCTGCAGTAAACACTAAACTGGGTGACTGTTCTCAAGAGCTATGCATTGATTCTTAGGCATTTCATCAGATTTTCTCCTTTTGCAAGCTTTAGTTACTTTCTAAAGGCCCATTTTGCTTAGCATCGATTTCACATGCCTTACATCTAGCTCCGTGAAACTTTTCAATTGAATTGATTTAGAATTAAGTAGTGCATCTTTCAGAACAGTTTAGATAATGCATTTGGTCTAAGTTTTGCAGTAGAATTGAATTCCAACTCCACCTCCTATAAATTTTTTTTTTTTCTTAATCCAAAAGTTGGCTCTGTTGTTGGGCAGATAGTGGATGGGCTGGTCGACGGTCCACATATCTTATCCTTCTTCATTACCAGCCTTAAGTCTAGTAGCAACCATAAGTACGCCAGTCTTCTTGGTGACGAATTGGGATGGGACAGGATTACAAGAAACCTGCTCGTGGCCAAAACCAGGTTCAACACTTGCACGCTACTAAATTTCAACAAGGATATCATGCTTGCTGTGTCTATAGAAAAGTTGTTGTCCAAAACGGTGAGCTGTTTTCTAGCGTTTTTCAATGCTAGGAGTCCTGTGTTACCAAGGCAGAAAAGATGACGACATGATTTTTTTATGTTTCCCCAATAATTTTAATTCAGAGAGGACCCCGCTTTAAGTTAGAAGGTTAAGATGAGGAATGAAGAACAAGCAATCACAGAAACAAGAGGAATAAATCTGTATGTTCTTACGACTTTGTTTGGCCCGTGACTGCTTATGCAAAATACACGATTAAGTCAAGAAAACAACTCAGGAAAAGCTGCTTGGATTTGAAGTGGTAGTCTAGAAGAAAAGAAGGCAATTAACTGAAGAGTAGTGGTCTGGTGTCCTGTGAAATTCTGTGTCATTCGTTTCCGGAGCTGGGTGTGAAGAGAGCTTTGTGCCAGTAGATCCAAGAGAAAGTCCTATAAAGGGCAGCATATCCTTGAGCTTGAGTACAGTCCCATCTTTCCAAGACCCGTCTGGAGGTCATGACTGGATCTCTGGGAAATGAAGGTAAATGGGCTGAAAACATAGTGTGCTTTCCCTGCCTGTAGGTGCCCAATGGCAACAAAAACTGAAGGTGAGATTCTGTGGTTTTACCTTAAACGCGAAAGGCATATATCTGATTCCTGCAAAGGAATTCACTGTGTCAGGTAGCCCCATGTGTACAACAAAAAGTAGAAAGCAACGAATACGGTTCGTACGTTTCAGCGTTCTTTTGAAAAATTATTTTTCCATCTTTTGTCTTCATCTTCGATACCTGCGTGCACGCGCGCACACACACACACACACACACACACACACACACACGCTATTGAGCCAAATAAAAATATATCCAAAACTTTGTTAAGCAAGTCCTACAAAATCAGAGGATAATTAAGATTTTCATTTTAAGCCAGCGTGACCCTGTACACAGTGGTGTAGGTTGGTCTCATGGTGGAGCTGGTCGTATATAAACTGAATTTTCTACCAGATCGGTGAGAAATCTGGTGTTGGAAAAGGTGCGCTCTCAACAGGAATGCAGCTTCTCAGAAATTCTTGCTGCCGTCCCGAACCACAACAGCAAGTCACTTCAGAGTGCGCTGGGGCAAATCACATACTGTCATCACGTCGTGGATCATAATGAAGCCTAGAGGCTGATGGAACCCACAGCCCTCAACGCTAATCTCCATGCCAGGCTGGAGGCTTGAGAAGTTTTCTGATGGGGATAGAGAGGAAGGGATTGAAAGCTGAAGTGAATGATTAAAGCCACATGAACCCCATAGGTGAAATTATTTCAACAGCAACATGTCTTATAGCCGAAGTGTTGATGATTAATAAAATGAACAGAACAGGTCAGAAATTCCCTAGCTGCCTCAGGTCACAGGGTAGGAGGGTCAGTCAGGACCCGGCGGGATTGCCTGCTGCCTGGGGGCCAGGCCAGAGCCCCTTCCAGAGATGCATGGCGGAGAGCGAAATATGGGCCATTGCAAGGGAAAGTCGTTTTTTGGCCCTTAAAACTGGCACAAGTAGGCATGCGTGCATCTTTTGCACATGTCCTATTTATTTTTATAAATTAAAGAAATGCCTCAAAGAGCACGTTACCTTTTTAAAATTCACGGAAGGGTGTTTCTGAAAAGGGTAAATAACAACGCGCAAGTTTATATGCAAGGTCCTCCCAGCCAATCACCACAATAGGTCAGTGTCAAGGGCTTTATTTTAATTCCACTCCTTCCCTCCCACCCCCACCCCCTGAATATAGAAGTAATACATTTCCGGGGTGCCTGGGTGTCTCAGTGGGTTGCACATCCGACTTTGGCTCAGCTCATGATCTCATTGATCTCATGGTTTGGGAGTTCAAGCATAGGGCTCTGTGCTGAGAGCTCAGAATGTAGAGCCTGCTTCGCATCGTGTGTCCCATTCACTGTCTGCCCCTCCCCCACTCATGATCTGTCTCTCTCAAAAGTAAATAAAACGTTTGAAAAAAAGAGGTGCCAATGCATGCTACACCATGGATGAAACCTGGAAATGTGTGGCTAAGTGAGAGAAGCCAGGGGCGCCTGGGTGGCTCAGTGAGCTGAGTGTCTGACATCGGCTCAGGTCATAATCTTACAGTTCGTGGGTTCGAGCCCCGTGTCAGGCTCTGTGCTGACAACTCAGAGCCTGGAGCCTGCTTCTGATTCTGTGTCTCCCTCTCTCTCTGCCCCACCCCTGATCACGCTCTGTCTCTCTCTCTCTCAAAAATCAATAAATGTTAAAAGAAAAAAAAATTTAAAAAGAAGTAATGCATTTCCACTGGAGAAAAAAATTGAAAAATGAAAAAAAATCATGGAGGGAAAGAAAGAAGCACTGATATTTCTGTTACCAGTAATAACTCTAAAACATATTTAGTTGTATTTTGTGACCATTTTTGGTCCACACATACACATTTCTCCCATAGTTAAAGCTGTAATGTACATATAGCTTTATACCCTGACTTATTTAATTTAGTGATAGGCATTTTTCATCCAAATTATAATCCTTTTAATGGCACCATTATATTTCACCATACTTGTAGACCAGGATGCATTTATTCATTCCTATGTTGTCGGACATTTACTTGTTCTTTTTTTGTTGTAATTGATCTGTGATGGAGACCTTTGAACTAAGAACACTGTTCACATTTCTGATTGTATTTTAATGATTATCCTGAAGATCTTTTTTTTTTTTTTCTTAACTTATGCCTCTCTTTGGGGGAAGATAGTGCTATCAGATGAGTATACGCGGTATGTTCCATGGATGGAGTCCCTCATGGACAAATTCTTCTCACTTCATATAATTCACCAGTGAATGTATCAAACGCACATTACGTAATTTACAAAACTCATTCTTTCAACTTGATCAACCACACATGTGAGGCACAGAGCCGATCTGTTGGTCCATGTGAAGCCTTGTAGAGTTGTGGTTACCGTGATTAGAGATTCATTGCTTTAGGCGTTGTAGAAATGCAACTCTTTAAGGCTGAGTAACTCTTTCCATGGATAACCCCACAGCTAGATAAATGATACCTTGGGAAAGTTATAAATTTCTATCACTTGATTTCAACTGGAGAATGTAATACCACAATGCTGACTCCTCCGTCCTCATCAGATCACAAACAAGGATAGACTTTCCATCTGATTCGACATGGCAGCTGAATCTACTGTATCCATTTCTGACTCCGCAAGACTGTCAATCTCGCCACTGAATAATATAAAACCTGCGCTTGCCAAGTCTCTTGCTTACATGCCAGATGGAGGAAAACTGCCACCATATCCAATTTGTAAGCTTGAGTATCTGATCAGAGAGAAAAAAAAAATCATTATTCTTGTGACCAAGAATGGAAAGAACCATGTGATGATCCATGGATGATGAACTTACGGAGGACGAAAAAAAGCAGGGTGCGTAAGCTCACAACACAATCCGCCTCTTGCCAGACATGGTTAATGTGTATTCATGTAAACATATAAAAGCTATGTTTTCACAAAACTGGGCGTGCTGTAGAAAGTACATCTCAGCTTTGCAGCATTGCTATGCCCCTAAACTGTTTGATAAATGAGTTTTCAAGGCTATGCTGAAATAGTGGGTCAAGGAAAGGTAAAATACATTATGGGTGAGAGAATTAATCTGGTCAAAGGATAAATATTTTAGAATGTAAATCTGCACAGGGTGAGATCATCTCTGCTCATCTCTGTCTGTTTAGATCTGGCATCGAATCATCCATATTTAGGCCCTGTGTTTACTGTGTGATGATAATATGATTGGGGTAGCAATAATAACATTTTGAATTTTTCTAGTACCTTATAGCCAATGGAGTTGAAGTGTAGCACAATATGCCAACCCAAAATATGTCAGTTTAGCCTGACTATTTTGAGCTGAAGGCAATTGAGAAGAAGCAGATGAAAGAAAACCTCTCTGCCCTCCCTCTATTTGGCCAAAAGCAGAATATGCGTTTGTAAAGGGTTCTCCTCTACCAGGAAGGACAGAACTTAACCATCAGAGACAACTCTAGACCCTCATCAGCCTGGAACAGAGTCACAGGAAGCTACACAACAGACCTTGCTTAAACTAGCCTATAACTACCATTGGTTTCCCCAATATATTGCCTTCCTAGAATTTGTTCACTGTGAGAGCTCAAAGCCCTTTTCCCTTTACTTGTTAATCCACTAAAAATTTATCGTTCTTTTGTCATGATGCTGTATGAACCCAAGTGTTAGCAACCCCTTTGATCGCTTCATCATGAGGTATTCTCGTGTGTGCGCGATGCCCATGTCAATAAACTTCTGTTTCCTTCTCCCGTGTTAATCTGTCTTTTATCACTCTCACTTATGGGGGCCTCTGCCAGAGAACCTAACATGGGTAGAGGGAAAGATGTTTTCCCTCCCCTACAAAGTGATCATGTCTATTATTTTATCAGGAGAATAAATGTGTCTAAAATGGTTCCAAGATGCATTTGTAGCATTCCTTTCCCTGTCCCTCAACTTGCATCTCCTACCTAATCTGCTTTTTGGTACAGGTCATGGTGAGCGAGTGTCACCCAACTGTAGAGCAGACATTGGAGTTAGAAAGCCTACGTGGGCTTTGGGGATGTAGGCACCATATTTGGGTTATCACTAACATGGAGGACATCAACCAAGAGGGAAGTTGGTAAAGATCCATGGCAACAATGTTTGTGAAACTGTATTGAAATTCGAGTAGCTAGTGCGTATTTTTTTGTTACGTTATACCCATCGTGCTGTTTTTAAATGATATTCTGTGTAGATATATTTGGGTTTGCATCTCTCCGTGTTGCCATGCATATAATACCCATGTGTATAGGTCTGTATGTTTGATGTGCACACATAGGCATGTGTATGTAGTGCATGTATGTGTATGCGGGGAGAGTTTATGTTATATGACAGAATGTTTGGTTAGCCCTGTGAACTGATGGCCTGAGCTGTTCTGATATTTTTATTTTTGCATGTGCAACATCTCTATGATATTTGACTCTGTGAGTAGAATTACCATTTTCGCATGACTAAAAGTAAATTATTAATAACTTCCCGAGGCGTACAGTCCCTTTGAAGTCTTTGCCAAAAAGAAGAGGTAGGATCTTAGGTAATTTACTCGTGTCTGAGGATATGCCAGTTCTGGCCTAATCACCGATGTGAGGATTGTAGATTGATAGGTATAGCCCTGTGTCCTCCATTCTCATGAGCTGGTATGTGACTGTCCCTGTGGTCTCTGGGTTTTCTTGTTTGTGTGCTTTTATTTGTTTGTTTGGTCTTCACCACTTTTAAAATAATGCCTATTTGTTTTGAGAAAGAGAGAGAGAGCATGCATGAGCATGAGCTGGGGAGGGGCAGAGAGAGAGGGAGAATGAGAATCCTAAGCAGGTTCCATGCTATCAGCACGGAGCGCTGAGCCCGACGTGGGACTTGATCCCACAACCTGTGAGGTCATGCCCTGGGTCAAAATCAGGAGCCAGACGCTTAACAAACTGAGCCACCGAGGCACCCCTTCCCCTTTTTAATAAGCCATCGGGGAAGTAGGATTGGAGATGGTCTGGAATTTTCCCCCTCCCCTGATTTTCCCAGTGCCCATAGTGGAAAGACTATAGACATCCCTCCAGTAGCGTGCATCCTGTATGACATTCCCGTGGTACTTGCCAAGTACCTCTTTTCGACTGCCACAGTGAGTGTCATTCTATGTTGTCGTGTTTTACTACTAGACTCTGGGTACCAAGACAGCACAAATGAGGCTGTCTTATTTGTGCTTGGTGCCCGGTACATGGCCACCCACTAAATACTGGCCTGAAGGCACAAATGAATCAATAGCAGGTAACTGGGGAAAGCTCCCAGGATCTAATGCAAATGCTGAGTATAAAGAATTAGTCCTGGAAATGGACTCCTTCTCCCCTGCTGACGAGGCAAACAAAGCCAATTTTTTGAATAACAACCTTGTAAATAACATTAGTGGCAGAATTTAGTGGAGAAGTGAGACAGCCCATGTGAAAAAGAACCTCTTTTTCTATCTGAAGTTTCAGCTTATTTTGCTGAGTGTAAAATTCTTTTATATACTTCTACGAGAAGGAAGGAGGCTGGCTTTATTATATAGGCATAAATGCAGGATGAGGAACTTTGAAAAAGCAAAGCAATTGAAATTCTGTATAGAAAATGTTTTAAAAGGCTAATGCATGCATACTGTTGTACATCTGGGAGTAAAGTGACCATGAAAAGGAAAGAAAAGAGACAGAAAAACTCCTTCGTATTTGTACCAATAAAATGTAAATGCATGTTATTTCTCTATGAACATCATCATATTGGATTTGTAGAGCACTGTTTCCCAGAGTTTAAAATGCAACAATCCATAGAGAGAAATTGTTCCTCTGGCAGCCAAGCCTTGAAAAAAAAAATTGGGATTAAAAGCAAATACATACGAACAAAAAAATTCTTTCTCAGCTCGCCTACTAGAAATCAAACCCATTTTATATACATATGAACAAAAAAATTATCTCTCAGCTCACATGCTAGAAATCAAACCAATTTGATTTCAAACTATTAGCAAGAAATGCCCGGCCTATTTACCACCTGCATTTTCCCAATAATTTATAATTAGAACTCAGCAGTAAGTATTGATTTCCAATTGATGGATATCATCTGTGCCCTAATAAACTGACAGACCTTCAGAAATCTATCCAGGGAGACCTTTAGAATCCATGACATGAGTTAAACATATTTTATTTAACACCAGAGGAAATTTGCATTTCATCTCTCAGGCTTTGACGAAGCCACTGTAAATGATTTAGCTTAGCTTTTAGATTTCAGAGTCATTGGGCACACTCTTGTATAATTCTTAGCCTTTGTTCAACCAAATGGAGACGACCGACGGTTAGCGTGTGGAATAACATGTCAAAAATACGGGATGCTTAAATTCACGGTTTGTGGATTTAGTAAAGATGTGGAATAAAGCCTTTGATGCGTGTAAAAATCACAGTCAAATGTAAGTGAAACCTAATTGTAACATGTAAATGAGGTCTAATTGTTTACCGTGCTCTTGTAACTGGAATCCTGCTGGGTGATATGCCCAGGCGTCCCCTAGGAAGTGGTAATGGTAATTCATTGAGATCTGGGGGAGGGTTAGCTCCCACAAATGCTGTCATTGTTTATGGGCTGATGGGTGGGGCATTTCTTTCAGGAGCGAGATCTTGTGTTTTGCGTGGCCGGCGGCTTATCGGAGGCATGGCCACTGGGGACAGGTGACAGATTCACACGGAAAAGGCTAGGTTTTAAGAAAAGGCAAGGCAGAGAATCCGTGTCCTTAAAAGGTAGCTCTGCACAAACTGAGGACCCTCCAGGAATGCATTATTTTACCAGCATTATTGTACTATTCTTCTAATGGGAGAAAAAAACCAGGTAGACGGGTCCTCATCAGTAAGTACTCTGCATTACTAATGTGTTGAGTTACCGTAACTTCCATTTAGATTTTTCTAGCAGAACTAAGGTTTGGTGTTTTTTCTTGTTTGTTTTGGTCTTGTTTTGGGGTTTTTTTTTGGGGAGGGGGAGGGTTTGTTTTTTAAGGAAGGCAGCAACAAACAGGTTTAATGTAAAGTGGGTGCCCTTGAGCCTTTCCGTGTGGATTTTGTTTGTTTTCTGGGGAAAAAAAAAAAGGATCCTATTAGCAGGTTCATTTGTATAATAATCATTCATTAAAATAGGCTCGGTGGCAGTGAAATCCTGCACTTGAATTCCAGCAGAAAGCCTTTAAAAAGCTAAAATGTCAAAACAATAAAACTAATTAAGGCAACAAAATAGCTTTTTCCAGCTTAATGACAAGCTGGTCCAAAAACACACTTCAATGATTTTTCTTTCCTCCAGAGACACTTTAAGTAAAGCAAGGATAGAATTTTCCACAATCATTATCCAGCCCAGTGTCATCTAGGAACCTAGCCCAACTGAACTGTCTGGCAGAGGGGGTAACATGTCTACTTTTGGCTTCCCTCTCTCTCCCCTCCCTCTCCCTGCCCTCCCTCTCCCTCTCCCTCTCCGCCTGTCTTCCTCAAACAATTCTGAAGGTTTACAAGGCTCCAGGCACTGAGGAGACTGAACCAGTTGTGGATCCTAAAGTCAAACAGCAGATGAACTAGACAGGAAGACAACATGTAAATAAACTCGAATTCAGGGGAGAAAAGGAACACGTTTCAAAACGACAGAGAAGTCGCAAGTAACTTCTCTACACCCTTTGCCCAGGGACTGGATTCAAGCTCTGCCATTTATTCTGGCAACATCTTCATAGCAAAGGATCCAGTCCAGAGTCGTGGCTTGGTCTCAGTTGTCGCTTCGATGTGGAACAGTTCGTCAGTATGTCTTTGATTTTCGTGATCTTAATCATTTTTGAAGGTGATAGGTCGGTCATTTTATGGGCTGCCTATGAAATACCCACAAATAGGTGGGTATTTGCGGCTGACACTTGACGTCTTGATGTGTCAATGTGCTTTCATTTTCGGGACAGTTGACGTTGATCTGATGGCTGTTGGGCTTGCTGTATCCGCAAGCTCAGTCGGTACTGGTGTATGGAGCAGTTCGTAGACTCCCCTTGTGTGGTTCTCCCCACATATTCTAGCAGCATCAGTCCCTCATTCAAGAGCTTGTGGAATGCCTAGACCTTTCTGATTGTTCTTTGTGTTCTGGTGTAGAATACCCAAAGTACTCATTAGGTGCCAAGAAGGTTAATTTTTCTTCCTAATGTGAGTGGATACAAAGAAATTTGGTGACTATGTTGAACTGTAAACCTATCTCTGAAAAAGATCACAAAAGACCTCGAGAACTCCTTTAGTAAAGGCATTTCCTAACCAGCACCTTACTCAGCCTTGCCCATACTGGTTTAACGATAATTTTTGGTTGATATTTAACCAGCAAAAAACAAAAACAAAAGCAAAACTACACACATAAAGAAAAGGTAATTTAAGATGAAACAGAGAAAAGTGGGGGGAGGGGGAACTTGAGTGTTCCAGGTTGGCAGAAAATTCTGGTAAGTCGTAGCTTAGACAAGGTTAAAAGTCTTGAATGCAGTCTCACCATTTTGAACTTTATCGAGATTAATGTACAATTGTAGGCAATTATGTTTTCTGCACTGTTTACAGACTTGAGAAGAAATAACATTTGTTGAGTGCCCCCTTCATCTCAGCTATACACACACACACATACACACACACACACACACACACACACACACGCACGCACCCTAAAGACTTAAACTACCCAACTCCATAGAGCTTGCATTAATAGGACTTTACTTTTCTGTTGTCTTTAATGATATAGCTACCATTCCAGGAGAATCTTGCACAAGCAGATAACTTGATTGTTCATTATAGGAACTTTCCAGGAAGACTCATCAATTCTTCAGTGGAAAGTATCAACAGCTTACTAAACTCCACGATTCTTTGAATTCCTACCCTCAGAGATCCTTGCCTTGCTCTTTCCACTTGAAGGAGATCAGAACATGCCACCCTAGGGGCGCCTGGGTGGCTCGGTCGGTTGAGCGTCCGACTTTAGCTCAGTTCACGATCTCACGGTCCGTGAGTTGGAGCCCAGCGTCGGGCTCTGAGCTGATGGCTCAGAGCCTGGAGCCTGTTTCAGATTCTGTGTCTCCCTCTCTCTCTGACCCTCCCCCATTCATGCTCTGTCTCTCTCTGTCTCAAAAATAAATAAACGTTAAAAAAAATTTTTAAAAAGAACATGCCACCCTAAATATGCCATGTTTCGCATAAGGATTATTCTGTGTGAAGATAATTGAGAATCAACAGAGGCAGAGAGAAGCCATCTCGAAGCTTCCCATATGTAACTAAACTTCTGGAAAAAAGAGCAAGTTCTGGAAAAAAAGGCTGCCCCAAATTCCTTCTTTTAGGCAGATTTACTCGCAGAAAAAAAAAAGTGAATAAAATATATTGAAATCCTTTCTCTGGGGGAATTTTATGGCCCTGAAAGAGAAGTAAAGACCTCTCATAGTGTATAGATAACCATTATCACAGACTTTTGTATCTCCCAATTGTTTTCCTAAAAACCCACATGGCTTTCTTAAAGAAACCTATTTGTTTTTTCTGTCAGAAGCCTTTCTCCCCATCTCCCTTTCCCCTACTAAGTTAGGCATGTAAACCTCTAATTATTTAGTGAGTCTATGACCTCTATTGCTGGCTGCCATGTGCAAACAAATAAACGTTTCTCTCCTGGGAATCTTTTGTCAGTTTCGTTCACAGCCCCCCCATCACTAAGCTTAAGAGAGGAGAGGGAAAGATATTTCCTCCCCTTAATCACTTGTCCTAATTGTTACATCGTGGTCCTCACCCAATCCTATGGAGTCTACCCATCGAAAGACCTAATTTCATGCAAACTTCCAGTTCTGAGTGGATTCTGATCTTTCTGCCTCTGAGTTACGACCAAAATTCTGTGAAGGCAGTGTTCTCCATTGTTGTGATAAGTAATAGACTGAGTTCTGTCTCATCAGCAGGGTTTGTGGGTGATAACTGGGGGGGGGGGGGGGGGGCAACACTCAGTATTCTCGGGTTAATTACCTAACCATTTTTTAAACCAAAAACTCCCAATATTTTTAAACTCTGTGGAGAGGATCCTTTGGCACTGCTACTCGACCTCTCAGTCAGTGTCTTTAGGTAGAATACTGGTCTCTGTTGGGCTAATGTTATTTTGTGGCCAGGGGAAAAACGTATGGTATGAATAAATGGGACTGGGTAGCTCTGGAAGACCGAGAAAGGGTCTCTCCTCTTCAGGACAGAAATCCAAGCCCTGGAATGGACCCTGAAGCCGTGTTGATGCCAGAGCATAAGGCAAAGCACAAGCTGACCTTTCCCCCACCCCCACCCCCACCCCCAGCCCCCCAGGTGGGATGTGTGTGACTTTCCTCAGGTGTTACTGGCTGCCCAAGGGCAAAGCAAAGGACAGAAAACAAATGGTTAAATGGGTAGAGTCTCCAGCAGTTTACAGATACCTTGGTGTATTACAAGAAAGGGGCAATCTTATCAATAGCCTCATCTCCAGGAGCTTCCTCTAGTCTTAAGAATAATGCTTTGCTAGAGGGAAAAACAGTGTTAGTTGACAATAGTTAGACCTCCAGTAATCGGAGTCTTCTTTAGAAACTTCCTCTTGACTTTACCTCCCCCATCTCCACGGTATATAAGCAGTCACTCTTCACAACCCCACTGTGGCTCTTTCTGCCCACGGGTCCTGTCCCTGTGCTTTTAATAAAGCCACCTTTTTTGCACCAAAGACACCTTCCAGAATTCTTTCTTGGCCGCCAGCTCCGAACCCCCAGCACTCCAAAACCCCATCAGTGTGAGATCTGTAAACTTCCAGGAGAAGGTTTGCCTGTCTTGCAGGCTGGGTAAGAAAGCCTGTTGAGTAGAAAACTCCTTGGCTGGAAAGTCTAAAACCTTTCAAGGAGAAAAAAAAAATGTAAGTAAACTGCTTACATATCCAACAGAACAAAACAACAGGTAAACAATATTAAGAAGAAACCAAAGTTATTAACTTTAACTGAAACTTAATGCAGTGGATGCATTTTTTCCCTTGCAGCTTCAATGAGCTGTTTGCAAATACGTTTCCTTTTTTTTAATGTTTAAAAAAAATTTTTTAATGTTTATTTATTTGTGTGTGTGTGTGTGAGAGAGAGAGAAAGAGAGAGAGAGAGAGAGCAGGGGAGGGGCAGAGAGAGAGGGAGACACAGAACCAGAAGCAGGCTCCACGCTCTGAGCTGTCAGCACAGAGCTGACGTGCAGCTCGAACTCATGAACTGTGAGAACATGACCTGAGCCGAAGTCAGATGCTTATCCAACTGAGCCATGCAGGCGCCCCTGTAAATACATTTTCTTTTTTGCAGGCAGTGTATACGAGAGGAAGGTTTTCCCTCCTGTGACTCATTTTTCATAAACACATTTGGTACCATTGTAATTTTGTCATTTACATTTCTTGGTTCTTATGTTCTGGGGGCCACAAGGCACTCCTAATCCAGAAAGATTTGCAAATGGTGGAAACGTGGGTGATTGTTATGTATCTTCCCTTACACCCTGTAGGTATTTCTCAACCCCCCCCCCCCCCCCATCCCGTCCCCTCACTCTTCCTTCCCCTCAATCCACGGGTTTGATCTCTCTACCAGCAAATGTGTAATTCTGTGCTCTGGCTTCATTTCCATCCACTTGCTTTGTCTATTCTTGGAGTGAAGACTTCAACTTTCAATTCTTTTTTTGTTTGTTTTTTTTAAAAGTTTATTTATTTAGAGAGAGACAGAGACAGAGACAGCACGAGTGCGGGAGGGGCAGAGAGAGAGGAGACAGAATCTCAAGCAGGCTACCCAGACAATGCAGAGCCCTATGTGGGGCTTGAACTCTTGAAACCTGAGCTGAAACCAAGAGTTGGACGCTCAACCCACTGAGCCACCCAGGCGCCCCAACCTTCGATTATTTTCCTACTTACTTGAAAAATAGATGACATGGGTAATATTCGTGTGGAGAATGTTTTTGAGGTTCTTAAAGGCTTTTAAGAAGCAAACGTGCACATATTGTATATTTGCAAATGGGGGGAGTGATTATTTTAACAAGAACGTTGTCTTGATCAGAAGACAAAGATAGGAGCCCTGGCAGTTTAATATGGTGTTTGATTATTTCTTGGAAGATAAAAAGAATTTAATTTGTCATATTTGTTAGATTAAAATACTGTCTATTAATGTACATTATGTTTCTTTAATTTTTTTTTTTTTAACGTTTATTTATTTTTGAGACAGAGAAAGACAGAGCATGAACGGGGGAGGGTCAGAGAGAGGGAGACACAGAATCGGAAACAGGCTCCAGGCTCTGAGCTGTCAGCACAGAGCCCGACACGGGGCTCGAACTCACAGACTGCGAGATCATGACCTGAGCCGAAGTCAGCCGCCCAACCGACTGAGCCACCCAGGCGCCCCACATTATGTTTCTTTAAAAAAGGTTCTCTAACAAAATACAATGATTGCCAGGTTTAAGCTAGCTTTTATCTGCTCTTCACTTCTATCATGTTCAGTTTATTCACGTCCTTCTTTAATTTGTCTGTTAGGTTATTTATACTTTACTTATTAATTTGTAAAAATATTGTATGTAATAAGGACCTCAACCCTCTATATCTCATGCATTTACACGTATTTTTGCCAGCTTAGTACTGACACTTTTGATTTTCTGATACGCAAAATCATTAGATTTTTTTGTATTCAGATCTCCGAGCATATATTCTAGATTTTTCTTAGGCTTTATTTATTCATTTGCTTAGAATGACACTTTCATATCCTGTAATCAGAGAGTAATGTCCATTTTGTTTTGGTTGGGTTGGGTTTGCTTTCGGTTCCGCTGAAACTCTAAAGTTTTAGGGAAAACTGAAAAGCCATTTTAGCTACAGTAAGTTTTACGGCCACATAAAATTACTAGAAAGGATACTAAGAATGATAAAGTTTTGGAGTTAGAAACTTTGAGCTCCTTTGTTTGGTTTAATCAACATTAGAGTCGGCTACCCAGGTGGTTTTTCTGATGGATCTTTGAAGCCACTAATTCTCAGCTTTGGCCTGATGTTAGAATCTCTTGGGGAGCAGTCCATTTTTCTGTGGTCTTGGCCCTCCCTCCAACGATTTTGATTTCATCGGTCTGGGTCAAGTGGATGCATCAGCCTTAAAAAAGAAAAAGAAAGGGGCGCCTGGGTGGCTCAGTCGGTTAGGCGTCCGACTTCGGCTCAGGTCACGATCTAGCGGTCCGTGAGTTCGAGCCCCGCGTCGGGTTCTGGGCTGATGGCTCAGAGCCTGGAGCCTGCTTCCCATTCTGTATCTCCCTCTCTCTCCGCCCCTCCCCCGTTCATGGTCTGTCTCTCTCTGTCTCAAAAATAAATAAAAACATCTAAAAAAAATTAAAAAATAAAAAAAATAATAAAATAAAAATAAAAGGAAATTCCTTAGGTCCTTCTCCTGTGCAACCTCGGTTGAAAACCAGTGTCATCCAACTGTTTTCATTTCTAGAAATAGAAGCTGAGGCTCGCCGAGGAGTCAGGACATGAGAGTTTAGATAAATGCTCAGGAGTCCGATAGTTGGTCCAGTCTGCTTTTTCCTACACTTGGGCTTTTCTTGTTGTTGGGAGATCGCGGGCAGGAAGAACCCAGGCCAGCTTCTCTAGTTTGCAAGGTCTTCTTTTCCCCTCACACCGATGGGCAGTTGGTTTCATGATTACATGGATTCTTAACCTAGTTTCTTTCCTTGTTGTAAGGATCGTGTCAAGGCTTTGCGTTAATATTCCCCTCCCTATCCTTTTCCCGACCCGCGAAGGCAAGCAGACAGACCTAAAAAGTTAAATATTTATGGTGCTTTTTCATTGATAGTTGAGGCTGTACCTTGCCTTTCTCTCTCTCAGGGATTGGCAGTGGATTGAAAGGAAATGCGGGATGGAAAACAGATGGGTGAAGGAAGACACAGAACAAGACATGGGGACAAGGTGACAGCGGGGTGGAACATATACCAGAAGGATCTGCTTCCTTCTGCCTTAGAATTTCTTGCTCGTTGCCAGTGTGATGAAGCCCTCTGAAACCCCAGAGATGTGGGAGGAGGGAAATGTTTGCCAGAAGCAGAAGGAGGCAGTGGCAATGATGTGTGAAGCTCAGGTCCCTGATAAAGTTGATGATAGCAACACTGCTCTGCATTTTCTGAGGCACCATGACAGTTGGTATAGTGCCCTTCTTTTTTAATTGTTTATTTATTTTTCAGAGAGAGGGAGAGGCAGAGTATGAGTGGGGGACGTGCAGACAGAGAGGGAGGCACAGAAATTGAAGCAGGCTCCAGGCTCTGAGCTGTCAGCACAGAGTCCGACGCGGGGCTCGAACCCAGAACCTCAAGATCGTGACCTAAGCTGAAGTCAGATGCTTAACCCGCCGAGCCAGCCAGGTGCCCCTGGTACAGTGTCTTGAATCGTCTACACTCTGTATGTTAGAAATGAAGGTAGCCTTGGAAAAGTTTTATCTGACTGCTTCAACTTCCAAATAAGATGAATCGTCAGAGTCTATGATCTAACTAGATGTCGGTGCCCTGGGTATTTTGTCTGTATTATTTAGTGCCATGATCCCAGGACTTAGAATAGTGCTTCACACTGAACTAGAGCTCTGCAAAAGATCTGTTTAATGAATGAATGAACATCGGGTCCAAGTCCTAAAGTCAGATCCCCCCCTTTGCCCCCGCCCCCCGGCCCCGGGGTCAGACAGGGGGCAGGATAATAGGGAAGCAGGACCCTGCGGACCTCAAAAAGGTTACTCGTAGGTGTTTTTTATTTCTTGCCTTTTAGTTTTTACTAAAATGCTACGTTGGGCAAAAGTGCTGAAGACCAAGTTTGGCCCAGAGCGGCCAGGCTGTGATCTCTGTACCTGGCCGCTGTGGTATTTTTGGTAATCTGTGAGTTTAGCTGATGGTGAAACCAAGCCCCTCCAAGGGCTTTCATTTCTCGGCGTGGCAAGGATTTCAACAGGTTGCTTGGATCCTAGAGCCCAGGGTTTCTAAGCTGAATGAGCCCCCAGAGATGATAGGCACACCCATTTCATTTTCTCATGAGGAAGCCGCTGCCCAGAGAGGTGAAGTAAAGTATTGGAAATTAAACAACCTGGTAAAAGTGAAACGTTTCTGGATCCGGGGGACTGGAATCCCAATCTGGCGTTATGGCTCCCACGCCACGCTGACTATGCACTTTATGGAAAAAGCTTTATTGCATTAATTCTCTAAATGATCATTGCTTAACTGGAACCAGGCCTGCTTTTATTTTAATTGAGATTTTATTTTCGCCTGCCTCGAGCAAGGAGAGCATTATGGTATTTTAAATGAGAACCAAGGAATTACCTGCACTTCAAATATTAGCAGTTACATTCTGCTAAAGACGCATGTGGACTATCTATTAGAAACATGTCGTAGGTAAACCAGAAACATTTCATACTAATTGTTATAAGCGTATTATCCATCAAAATGTAAATTTCCCAAAGAGGGCTTTATGGGGCTCATAATTTCCTTTATTACAAAATGGACTTGAAAACTCTGGCTGGCTCCTTGTCCTTATGTAAAACCTTCATTTCCTGTGGTGCCTCCAATTTATTTTTCCACAGCTCTAACAGCTTTCACACTGTGATTTTCTATATCTGTTGCAAACGTTCAACAATTTACAGAGAAAATTTTAGTCCGCGGCTTTCTGCTTTTAGCTTTTCATGTATAAAGATTAAAGAATGAATTTGCAATCAGCAGATATAGAGAAAACATCTCCTGCTAGAATAAAATAGATGGTTCAACGTCTGAAACCCCAATGGAATGTATAATATCTACCTACAGCACTTCCTCTCTTTTGTATTGCGCCTCCTGATAAATAGGCCCCCAGAAGAGACAATTTGGGAAGCTGGAAAGTACTTTATTTTTCTTTATAGCATGACATAGCATTGGCCAGACCTTGCAGGCGGGAGAAGCATCGGAAGCAGAGAGGCAGGAGGAGACCTAGGGGTGATAGTGACTGACAAATCAAAAGAAACTTTACGCTGCCTAATGCGAACCTTGAAGGCTGACGCTCTTTTGGAAAACAGCGCAGAATTGGAGATTACACCTAGAATGTTGATTATCCGCTGTTGCCACCTCAGGACTTAAAAACATGGTAATGCAGTCAGGCACATGCTGGTACATTACTTAGAGGCTGTTTGCGGGGTGTGTGTTTGTGTGTGTGTGTGTGTGTGTGTGTGTGTGTGTGTGAGAAGAGAGAGAGAGAGGGAGGGAGGGAAGAAGTGAGTGGGGGAGAGAGAGAGATTTTTGCATTTCTTTAGTAAAAATGCCAGCTTTTGTAAAAATGGTTTTCTTTGAGGTTGGGTTTATAAAAGCAGAGCTCAAACACGGGAAAGGAAGTGTTCAGCCTGTCCAGTTTGCTCTGACCTATCTAAATGGGGATCCTGCAGACTTCTCAGGCTGGGGGAGTACCTCTCCTCTGAGATCTCCAATCTAGTGTGTCTGAATCTGATCTGCCTGACCCACGCCTCTCGCAAAAACAAGAGCTACTCTTCCAGAAAGGCACGAATATGAAAGCTTTTATTTCCGTCGTTAGTTTGTACCTTTTTTTATTGGGGGGATCTAATGGAATGTAAGTACTGCTCCAGGGATTCCGACCCAGCAACTCTAACCCTGCGTGGTGGGTTTGAAAGCACATTTTCCCTGCCAGGTGATCAGTGCATTGGGTGAGGAACCGGTGGAGAGTAAAACAATAGTTTTATGAGCTCAATTGTGTCCCCTCACAATTCATGCGTTGAACGTACTAATCCCCAGCACATCAGAATGTGACTATGTTTGGAGATAAGGCCTTTAAAGAAGTAATTAAGATAAAATGAGGTTGTATGGGTGGGCCTTAATCCAATATGGCTGGTGTCCTTAGAAGAAGGAGAAATCAGGGCATACATAGACATGGAGGAAGGACCAGCAGAAGAAGACAGCCATGTACAAGCCAAGGAGAGAGGCCTCAGAAGGAGCTAGTCTTCCTGACACCTTCATCATTGATTTCTGGCTTCCAGAACTGTGAGAAAATACTTGTCTTTTGTTTAGTCCACCGCGTCTGTGGTACGTTGTTATGGCGGCCCTAGCAAACTATTACAATGAGTTTCAAGAATATATTAGTGGAATTAAAATTATTTTATATGGTGTTTGACCTTCTCCTGTGACTCTCCTATCCAAGCCCTCCTTTATGTCTCTACTGCCATTACAGTTTTAAAGACTTTTTTTTTTTTAATCTGCGATACAGTTGGGCAATAGCGAGAACACACTGGTTGAGGAACAGGACGAGCCTTACCAGCAGTGAGATCGAAGTGATTGCTGGGGAAGGTGCTAGGGAAGAGAAGGAGAAATTATTCACTGCCTTATGAGCCATATCTGCTTCCGCAGGTCCCATCTCCTGCATGGTGGTTATGAGTATGGATTGCGTGAGAGAATAAAATCGAGGACTGTTGGCATTATAAACGGATCACCATGCACGGTAACTACGTGTTTCACAGGAGAATGTATGTTCACTCTTGTAAACCCATTCAGAGGCTGGAGAGATCACTTGGCTAAAAGCGTCGTGAGACTGAGATTGAAGCTGGACACTGACGCAGCACCCAGGGGGTGGTGATGTGCAGATACCCCGGCCACTCGTGTTTGGTCACAGATCAGCGGCAGCGGCAGCCCTTTAAAGTTCGTTAGCAATGCAGTATCTTGGACCCTACTTCAGATCTACTGAACCAGAATTTGCATTTTAGCAGCATCTCCAAGTAATACAGATTACAATTTGATCCTTACTAATGTATAGTATCGACAAGATACCTCTGCCAAGAGAAGGATCCAACATGGGGAGACGATGAGTAGAGTGGTCTCACAGGGCAGTTGGTGAAGCTCAATCCCACCTAAGGTACAGGGTTCCAGAGCTGGGGAAGATCTTTTAAGCTTCTTTTTGTCACTAACGGGTTTCTCCAAGATGGAGTAGGTCAACAGAAGCTTCCTTCCAGGAGCTTTTTGAGTGTTCTAGTGATCCACCCATCCTCCTACCAGCTCAGAGCCCCAGAAACTGAAATTTACCAGCCCCCAGCTATCCATTTTATACTCAGTTGATCCTTGAACGACATAGATATATATGAACTGGATGAATCCACTTGTAAGTGATTTTTTTTTCAATAACTATAGTCCAGTACTGTAAATGTATTTTCCTTATAATTTTCTTAACACCTTCTTTTCTCTAGCTTGCTTTATTGTACAAATACAGTATAGAATACACATAACACGCGAAATAGGTGTTCATCGACGATGTTATCGGTAACGTTTCTGGGCAACAGTAGGCTATTACTAGTTAGGTTTTTGGAGTGAGTCAAAAGTTGCATGCAGGTTTTTGACCACGTGGGAGGGTAGCACTCTAGCCCCTGCATTGTTCAAGGTCATCCGCGTGCATCTCCTCATCCACCTTTGCTCTCTGGATCGAGTAGTGGGATATGAGAGGGCAGTGAGTGATGGAGGAGAAGCTTGGAGCCACAGATGATGCTTTTCTTACGTTATTTTATTCCTGACAGACCTCAGAGGAAAAACAAACTCCGCAGAAGAACATTTGATTAATGAAGCTCTTTTCAAAACTCGAAAAGTTTGAGGTGCCTGGGTGGCTCAGTTGGTTAAGCATCTGACACTTGGTTTCAGTTCAGGTCTTGAGCTCACAGTTTCATGGGTTCGAGCCCCACGTTGGACTCTGTGCTGACAGCGTGAAGCCTTGTTGGGATTCTGTCTCTCCCTTTCTGTTTGCCGTTCCCCCAGTCGTACTGCCTCTCTCTTGAAATAACCAAACTTAAAACAAACAAACAAACCTCAAAACACTGAGGCCTGGAAAACATGGTGGCAGGGGGTGCACTTTGTTGTCACCATTATCATTTTCACTGTCTTTAAACGAGAATCTCTTTCATGTCCATTGCTTCACCTGTATGACTTCGGATGCTTACAGCAACCCTATAGTTATCATTTCTGCATGTCCAGTGGGGACCCTGAAGTTCAAGGGCTAGCCTGGACAGTGCCAGGGTTGGGATGGTAATAGCCCGCTCCAAAGACTTTAGTGCCTACTTTGGGCTGTATTTCTGCCCATTTGCCATGTTTCTTCCCTCTTCTGCCCTCTGTCCTTTCATAATGCCCTGCTGAACACTCACAGTAAGAACCACATTTTTCAGAAACCCAGTTTTCTCATCCATACCTGTTGGAATGGATTCTCTTTGAGATACTATCAAACTCCATGTTTCTATAATTTATGAAAAAGGCAGCCCCACACAAGCCACATACAGGTGCTTAAGTCTTTTTTTTTTTTTTAAGTTTATTTATTTATTTAGAGATAGAGTGAGAGAAAGAGAGGGAGAGAGAGAATCCCAAGCAGGCTCTGCTCTATCAGTACAGAGCTCAATGTGGGGCTTGATCTCAAAACCCAGAGATTATGACCTGAGCTGAAATCAAGAGTTGGATGCTTAACCTACTGAGCCACCTAGGCATCCCACAACCACTTAAGTCTTACAGTTGGTTCAAAAAAACACATCTTTAGATTCTATATTGTTTATTTCTGCTCTGATCTTTATTATTTCTCTTCTTCTTCTGGGTTTGGGGTGTCTTTGCTGTTCAGCTTCTATTTCCTTTAAGTGTGCTATTAGATTTTGTATTTGGTATTTTTCTTCTTTCTTGAGATAGGCCTGGATTGCATTGTATTTTCTTCTCAGGGCTGCCTTTGCTGCATCCCAAAGCGTTTGGATTGTTGTATTTTCATTTTCATTTGTTTCCATATATTTTTAAATTTCTTCTCTAACTGCCTGGTTGGCCCATTCATTCTTTAGTAGGGTGTTCTTTGACCTCCATACTTTTGGAGGTTTTCCAGACTTTTTCCGGTGGTTGATATCAAGTTTCATAGCATTGTGCTCTGAAAGTGTGCATGGTCTGATCTCAGTTCTTTTATAATTATGAAGGGCTGTTTTGCGATCCAGTATGTGATCTATCTTGGAGAATGTTCCATGTGCACTCGAGAAGAAAGTATATTCCATTGTTTTGGGATGCAGAGTTCTAACTATATCTGTCAAGTCCATCTGATCCAATGTATCATTCAGGCCCCTTGTTTCTTTATTGATCCTGTGTCTAGATGATCTATCCATTGTTGTAAGTGGGGTATTAAAGACTCCTGCAATTACCACATTCTTATCAATAAGTTTGCTTATGTTGGTGAGTAATTGTATTATATATTTGGGGGCTTCTGTATCCGGCGCATAGACATTTATAATTGTTAGCTCTTCCTGATGAATGACCATTATTATATAATGCCCTTCTTCATCTCTTGTTACAGCCTTTAATTTAAAGTCTAGTTTGCCTGATATAAGTATGGCTACTCTAGCTTTCTTTTGACTTCCAGTAACATGTTAGATAGTTCGCCATCCCCTCACTTTCAATTTGAAAGGTGTCTTCGGGTCTAAAATTAGTCTCTTGTAGACAGCAGATAGATGGGTCTCATTTTTTATCCATTCTGATACCCTATGTCTTTTGGTTGGAGCATTTAGTCCATTTACATTCAGTGTTATTATGATACCACCTCACGCCAGAGTGGCTAAAATGAACACATCAGGAGACTATAGATGCTGGAAAGGATGTGGAGAAACGGGAACCCTCTTGCACTGTTGGTGGGAATGCAAACTGGTGCAGACGCTCTGGAAAACAGTGTGGAGGTTCCTCAAACAATTAAACATAGATCTACCCTAGGACCCAGCAATAGCACTGCTAAGAATTTGCCCAAGGGATACAGGAGTACCGATGCAAAGGGGCACTTGTACCCCAATGTTGATAGCAGCACTTTCAACAATAGCCAAATTATGGAAAGAGCCTAAATGTCCATCAACTGATGAATGGATAAAGAAATTGTAGTTTATATACACAATGGAATACTACTTAGCAATGAGGAAGAATGAAATATGGCCCTTTCTAGCAACGTGGATGGAACTGGAGAGCATTATGCTAAGTGAAATAAGTGAGGCAGAGAAAGACAGATACCATATGTTTTCACTCCTATGCAGATCCTGAGAAACTCAACAGAAGACCAGCGGGGAGGAGAAGGGGAAAAAAATGTTACAGAGAGGGAAGGAGGCAAATCATAAGAGACTCTTTAAAACTGAGAATAAACTGAGGGTTGATGGGGAGTGGGAGGGAGGGGGGGTGATGGGTATTAGGAGGGCATCTGTTGGGATGAGCACTGGGTGTTGTATGGAAACAAATTTGACAATAAATTTCTTATAAAAAAAACCCACATCTTTAAATGTAAAGAAAGAAAAATAACTGTGATGGGCATCCAAGTACACACTACACACATAACAAAGCCTGCCATGATCCGTGATCCCCACGGATCCCTTTTCTTTTCATCCTTTGTCCCTACTGGATGGGCTAAGCCTTGAAAGATGACAGGGAAAGGGTTTTGGGGGCACAGTGCTGACGTGGGCAGGGTAGAGGTGGGAAAGGAAAAGGAGCTTTGGAGAGGAAGGTTCAGAACAAAAACAGAGGAGACAGCCTCGTAAGATGGGCACCTTTCTTATTCCTCTAGTGACTTACAAGTTGAAAACTAGGGGCGCCTGGGTGGATCGGTAGGTTAAGGGTCCGACTTTGTCTCAGGTCACGATCTCACGGTTCGCGAGTTCGAGCCCCGTGTAGGGCTCTGTGCTGACAGTTCCGAGCCTGGAGCCTGCTTCGGATTCTGTGTCTCCCTCTGTCTCTCTCAAAAATAAAAAAAAAAATTAAAAATGTTTTTTAAAAGAGTTGAAAACTAGATTATATATTTAAGAAGTTATTAATCTAGTATTTTTTGGAAATGGAAGAGAAAGGAACAGTTGGTGAGAGCAGGATGTGGGAAGCGGAGCTGTGCCCAAACTGGACATTTCCCATTTCACAGTTTTGCTTCCCAGTCAGGAACCAGGGCAGTCCTCCTCCTGTGACATCGCATCAAAGCATCAAGTGCAGTTCTTACAGAAGATCATCAGCAAATACTTCGGTTTGAATCTTTTTCCAGAGCAAAGACTGTGAGTCACATTAATCACAAGAGTACATGAAAAAAAAGGAAAAAAAAGGAGCGACATTTGAAGTTGCTGATTTACTGTGTCTTAAAATTGAAAGGGTTGAATGCAGGGAGTAGACATCACTGTCTTCAAAGCATAGATAAGGCTGATATTGAACATTGTCAAAAAAGCAAGAAACAGATACTGCAAATAATATATAAGAGTGTCTTTCAAGGCTTTCTAATAACATATTGTCCTATGGTGACTTTGACCCTCCACACCAAACGCTAAGGAATACTTAAGCCCAATATGTCATGTTAGTAGAAATGCAAAAATAAAGCCTAGATTGGATCAGTTAAGAGTTGTTGCCTCCCTTTCTAATGGGAAGCCAGAGTACAATTAATGAAAGCTATGTAAATGTGCTCCAGGCTGTTAAGATTACAAAGAGAGTTCGGGGCTGGGGATAAAAAATTGGGAGAATGGGATCCACAATCAATTACAGAGAAGGTCCTCCTATCTCGGACAGGCACACACACTTTGATATCTCATCAGGGAACCAATTGCATCCCGGCGCCTTTTGGAAGCAAGTTGTAGGAACATGCTCCCTCCTATTTGGGGAGTGATACAAGGCGGCTATTTTTGAATGATTAATTAAAGGGAATCAATCTTCATTGCTTTGCTACTGACGTGAAAAGCGCCATGCCTGTGCAATAATGGCATGCAATTATTCAACTACCCCTTTGGCAAGGACAACGTAATTAGTCCTGGTGGTGTCGAGAGATTCTTTTTATTCCCAACAAATTGGCAGTTTTAATCAAGTGTTGCTGGAAATTTATCATAACACAGGGAAAACAATAGGTGAAGGTACAGGGCCCCAAGCTGTGTGACTCCTATCTACAATGGTACAAATTTACAATGCTAACAGCATGATAAATACTACCAATCCGTGAATGCGTTGATTATAATTTCATATCAGCACCAAGCCTTGGCAATTCCTATTTGTTTAGAAACACGGCAGTAACCCTTTGGGTGCTGCCTTGCGTTTGTTCGCTGAGAAAGTGAAGGTGTTCACCCTGTCCTGGGTGCCGGTGGCTGGGAACTTGGAAGGTTTCAAAGCACAGGGAACGGGGGAGGTGCCCAGAAATGCTAACCTACTCCATCCACAGGAGCCTAGGAACTGCGGAGAGCAGGGCAGGTGAGATGACAGGCAAACTCACCATGTCCTATACTGTGTTTTACTCCCAAGAGCCTTCTGCTGGGCCAATTCTCCAGGGATCCAAAGACAGGCCTTCTTTCCACTCTCTCTTCTCCCTCCTTCCATGTATTTTCATGACTCCTGAGATCTTTGCTTAAAAATAATAGCTATTTATCAAGCGCTTAAGAAGCATGCCAGGTATTATGTTAAGTGATTTATAGCGTGTTGTCTCATTTATTTCTGTGCAACACTTTATATTGGGGACTACTCTAGTTTCTATCATCTCTGATTTTATAGGTGAGAATTTGAGGCTTGGAAAATGCAGGGCAGTAGAGCAAGGACCCCAAACCGGGTGGCTGCATTCCACAGCTGCCTGCGTAACCTCCTGCACTCTTAGGATGATGTGGTCTTAGAGGTCTGGCAGTAAAAAGATAGACTTACGTTGTGTGCCTCAACTTGAGCTAGAATGCCACAGCCTACATTATGTCTGCCTTGGTATTCCAAGAAGAAATCAGTGCTGTTACCTTCAGGGTCTTGTATATTTTATGGTGTGCTTCCATAACTCACATATATTTGTGTGTATAGGGGGTGGGCAGAGAGTTGAAAGGGTAGATATACAGAAAACCACAATTGCTATAACTTACCTCATCGATTAGAATCACCTAGAGTCCTTGTTAAAAATTAGGTTCCCAGGTCCCTACTCCAGATCTATTTACTCAGATCCCTGAGGAAGATCTTGGAAATCTGTATATCCCGTGATCATGCTCTAAGGCAGAATATCCCATCTGTGTTAGTTTCATGAAATATTAATCAGTATATGGACCCCTCTCCCCTGCTCATGCTCTCTCTCTTAAATAAAAATAATAATACAAAATTTTTTTGTAATGTAATCATTCTATGGAAAATATTTCCCCAGGTCAGATGATTGAGAGATATATGGATTATAAGATATTTAACCGGTTTCTTCTAAGAGACTCCAAATTTGATGCATAGTGAGGATTTCAAGGAGAAACTGATACTCACATGCTTGCCTAAGTCCTTGGGCTATGGATCCCTCTCTTCAAGGGGCATCTCTGGGGATGAGGAACTTGCAGGGCGTACCCTGGGAGATCCAGATCCAAAGGATGCTTAATGAAATAAAAGCATCACCAAGAAAACTTCCACTGCCAGCCTGAACAGCCTGAACAGTTCTGGAATCATTTGGAGGCATAATCACCAGTGTCTCTTCCCTAAAGGTACTTTAAGGCGATTTCTTTTTTTTTTTTTAATTTTTTTTTTTCAACATTTTTTATTTATTTTTGGGACAGAGAGAGACAGAGCATGAACGGGGGAGGGGCAGAGAGAGAGGGAGACACAGAATCGGAAACAGGCTCCAGGCTCCGAGCCATCAGCCCAGAGCCTGACGCGGGGCTCGAACTCACGGACCGCGAGATCGTGACCTGGCTGAAGTCGGACGCTTAACCGACTGCGCCACCCAGGCGCCCCTTTAAGGCGATTTCTGGAAAACATTTCTAAGGAAACGGTGACACATTTATCCAGAAATTAGAGAGTGGGCTGAATTTGCTTGTTTCCAGTGAACTTGAGAAATGGATTAAATATCTCTCTGATGGGAGATTTTTAAGAGCATGTCCTTAGAGTCCATGCTGGAATGGTCCTCAAGAAATAAACCATGATCCATTTTTTTTTTTCCTCTCTTTCTGCTGTCACAGGACCAGCGTAGGCTGAGGGAATAAAAGTGGTTATTTAAAGGCTGTTTTGGCATTCGGAAGGAGCTTGGAATCCTAGGTTGAAACCGGTTTGAAACACATCTCGTAAATCAAAGGATGTTAGCCCAAATCGCATTGCTTAAAGGTGAGCCCTCTTCCAAACAATCTAAAAGCTCTGAGAAGTCGCGATTGGCACAGTTAACACCAGAGTAGCTGATTTCTGGCCTTTGTAAAACGCGGTGGACCTAAAGCGGGTTTCAGGAAGGAGCACATCAAGAACTAACTCCCAAACCCAGCAGAGCTCATTTGTGGACAAGGCCTTGTCATTTGCCGCCTGATCTCACTTTTACTTCTTTGTTCTACTTGTCGCAAGAAGGAACATCTGGCTCAGAGCCTGGAAAGCAGACTGGATCTTGTCATTGCACCTGCCCCGGGAGGAGAAGGAGGAATACTTTACTGACAAAAGGTAGGATTTTCAGAGCCGCATTCCCACCCATTAAAGCAGCTTGTTTGATCCCTTCAGAAGCTTAAGATCAAAGGGAGGCTTTTTCCGAGCTGCCAACCCATGAAGCTCCAGGCACAGAGAAGGACCTCTTTGTTTGCACACAGCCAGGTGGACGAGCCATGGCACTTCCCAGCCGCAGGAGGGGCCGTGGACAGGTTGAAGGGTTGTCTTCATAGCTGGCTGGTGCCCGTTGGATCCCGGACCTTCCCAGGAAAGCAGACGTCCCTGTAAGAAGAACTCGGCAGGTCACAGCCACTATTCGACGAAGGACCTCCTAAAGCCTCTCTCTTTCTCTGCCTCTACCTGGAGAACACGTTACCGGCATTCATTTTATCCCCTAATCTCAAAGCTTTCTGTGTACAAGAAAAGCTCCCAGGTCCTTTCCTCCCCTGTAATTTACTGAACCCCATCGTGAGAAAACAACCCTGTAGTCTTAGTGTATTTACAAATCTCCATTTTACGTCGCACTTGCTGGCGTGGGCGCTAATGGAGGGTATGAACCAGGCAAATGAACTTGGACTAGATTCCCTGAGAAAGGGTGATGAGAGAATTCTGACCCCCCTCAGCCTGTCGCCACCTCCTTGCCAATAGCGGGAGCCCTGTTGGCCTCAGGCCACCGCCACATGCTGATTCTGGGCACAGCTCAAGGAATGGCTGGGTAGAGGTTCCCCCCCACCCCCCGCCCCGCCCAGAAGAGAGACAGCCAGACTGTGACTTCTTCTGGCAAGGGTTATAGAGTGCTGCAGAAGATTTTTGCTTTAAAAGTAATAACAACTTCCTCCTGCACACAAACAAACATGTATAAGCCTATCCAGAAAAACCCTCCCAGTCGCTGGAAGAAATACAGGACTATACAGAAAGTGACTGTGGCTCTTCGTCTAATAATCTACACGTTTTAAGCCCAGAACCTACAGGAAGAGATCCAGGTGTAAGTTCAAAGTAGTTATGAATCTGTAGGGGAGAGGAAAGAGGAAAAAATGTGCCTGGATGCCTGAAAATAGGGACAGCGACCACAGAAGACAAAGGCCGAAGGAATGGGATTAAAAAAAACCACGGTCCAGAGGCACAGTGGGTGCGTGTGCAACGGGGCTGAGTCTGCTCTTGGCCCAGGGATTTGTTGTACCCTGGGACAGATTTTTCCCATAGAAAAGAATCTTCCAGAAACCCAAGTGGGGTGGAAGTGTCATAGGATTCTGTCTAGAAATTTCCCGAAGCATCATGTTTTGTTTTTGTTTTCGTTTTTGTTTTTTGTTTTGTTTTGTTTTGTTTTGTTTTGTTTTGTTTTAAAGCTCTGACTCTCTTCTAGGTCCTGTGTCTGAGGGCTGTTCGGCGAGAGGATGAGCAGAGAAAAGCTCCATTTTCTGACAGGGTTAGCTGAGGGTTAGCTCCGATCTTGGAGAAAGGAAATACTATCCATTTTGGATTAGAAGTTTCGGTTAGAACTAGACCAAGAGCCTTCAAAGCTCTGAGCAAGTCACACAGACTTAACTTCTGCACACTCAGCCCTAAGGACTGCAGGAATCTACCTTACATCAAGTGCTCCATGACCCCAGAGAGAGAAGGGAGCGGCCTGAGTGACAGGTCACAGCTTTACTAAGTAAGGCAATGAGAGACCTCAGTGGGGCGGGGGAGCAAAGTAGGAGTGGGGGAAGCCATTCAGTTTGCACGCATGTCCTTGGGCAGAGTCCTCTGTGAGAGGAAGTCAGGGTGTCACTGTCTTCCCTTGGGCTCCACCTGGGCCATTGTTCTGTTCCTGTTTCCCCTCTTGGACCGCCGCAGTGACAAGAGGGAATGAGCGGTTGCAGTATTCACTGTGCAGCCGCTGAAGTTTGTATAGCTTTCTCCACTGGGGACCCAGAGGTAAAGCAGGTGCACTGGTAAATATTGAGACATGGAGAGTTAAACAAGGCCTTTTACCAGCTTGGAGGGATCACGCTAGGACACAGGTTGAGTTCGGGCTTGGACCATACACCTGGCTCTCCATGCCTCGGCTGGAGAACGGCAGAGCCAGGCATCCCGCTTCGGGGCTCTCCTCGGCATCAGAAAGAAGCAGGCAGGGCGTTCCCCCAAGGCAGGAGACTCTTGGATCTCATTTTTCTGGACGTTGGAGGGAGTGCTTTAGTAGGTTGTTGACTGCTGTTCAGAGTCTGTGACACGCGTTGGCCATCACATGCTCTCGGGGGAGGGCGCAGATGTAGGTGAGCCTTCCTCGTATCCCCTGGTCCCAGTATTTCCAATCTGGGGAGAGGTTCGGTGTTCCCTAAGAAATGCAGTCCCTTCTCCTAGAAGGAAATGAAACATAGACCTTTCTCCCCTTTTTTTTGGATGCACCCCCTCTTAGAGTAATGAGGCTAAAAAGCACCTTCGTTTATTTTTTGTTTTATCAACCCCCTAGGAGGAAATTGAGGCCCAGTGAAAATAGCTGACCTCAGACCTGGCATGACGGGTGATGGGGACAAATGCGGTCGGCAGAAAGCCTTGAAACCAAGGAGCCCATTGTGATTGGTGTAGCCACTTAATCCTCAGCAAGGCAGAAACCGTGTCTGTCCACAGACGTGTATCGTTGTTTAGCCAAGTTCCTGGCACAGAGCGGGGACTCAATAAAAATGTTCGTCTCTCACAACCTAAGTTTAATCCTCTGTCAAGTCCTTGTGGCCCCACTTTCAAAATCTGTCTCAACCCAACCACTCCTCACCTCCACTGCTTCTGCCCTGGACTCAGCTGATTCATTTCTTGCCTGGGGTGTTACAACCAACTCTATATGAGTCTTGCTCTGTGTGTTACTACCACCTTCTCCATAAATTTTTTCTTTCCCATAGCAAGTAGAATCATCCTTTGAAAAAATAAAACAGATGGAGGCACCTGGGTGGCTCAGTCGGTTAAAGTGTCCAACTCTTGGTTTCTGCTCAAGTCATAATCTCATGGTTTGTGAGTTACAGACCTGTGTCGGGCTCTGCGTTGACCCTGTGGAGCTGGCTTGGGATTCTCTCTCTCTCTCTCTCTCTCCCTCTCTTTCTGTCCCTCCCTGCCTTTCTCTCTCTCTCTCTCAAAATCAATGAATAAACTTAAAAAAATGATTAAAAAATTAGAGGTAAGACAGATGATGCAACTCTTCTCCACAGCTTCCGGTGCGTTCCTCAGCCCCAACATATGCATCACTGACTCTCCCAGCACCTCCTGGTAGTTTTTCTCCCGCTGCTCCAGCCATGTGGAACCCCTTGTGATTCTCCACGAAGCCATTCTACCACATCAGGGTTTGGCAACTCCTTCCCCGGCTCGGCTCTCCACTTGGCTCCCTGCATTACCTTCCTCAGACCTTTGCTTGAATGCCACTGTCTAAGCAATCCCAGACCATTCGATTAAGAACTACCCCCTCCCAGCCTACCCTTTCCATCTCCTTTCCCCGCTTTATTAGTCACTGCGACACTCGTCATCATCTGACATTCTGTGTAATTTACTTGATTATTGTCTTTCTCCCGCTGGAATGGAAACACAGGGGGTCAGGGATTTTTGGTTTTGTCTTATCCCTGGTGACCAGTAGTACTTAATAGGCACTGGAGTAATATTTATTCGGAAAAGGGATAAAGGAACAGAGCTAGCTCTCTTACACCAAAGATTAGCCTATAGCAAACTCCTTGCCCCTGTTCTGCCTCCGTAATAACATCGCGGTGCATTTGTCAGTTGATGGAAAGCCCCCGGTGATACAAAATATGGGCACCAAAGACCTCGGTTCTAACCCTGGCTTCATTCTGTTAGCTGTGTGACCTCTCTGGGCCTCGCTTTCCATCAAAGTTAAGTAAAAATCGTAATGTCTTATCTTGCCTAACTCAAAGAGCTGCTAGGAGGGTAAAACGTTATATATATATATATATATATATTATATATATATATATATATATAAAAGCATCTTGAAAACTAGAAAGCTCTGAGATGTCCGTTATTATTATTTCCTCTGAAATCTGCCTCCCTAAGGAAGTGCTTCACACTTTAGGTGAGGTAATAAAGCATCGCTCCAGCCAGACAAGTCATTGTAACAAATTGGATGCCTTGTTAATTTCATAGGCCAGAAATAAGGGAGGTGATGGGCCCCTTAGAACATTGTTTCGCTGTGAATTCTAAGCAGCAATTATCAGGGCGCATGTTTTCTTCATCTACCTGATTTGGTGAAAACCCTGGTGATACATTTGGCAGCAACGAGCAGAACCTGTCAGTGAGGTTTGCTTAATGGTCCTCAAGCCACAGGTATTTATTGGATATCTAGATGCTGAGGTGGAAAGCAAGTTGCCTAAGAATATAAGCTCTTGGCCATAAGTGTAGTCTAATAAAATACAGACTCTTAGTGCACATCATGCAGATGTGTCTTACAGATCTCGGTAGTCGTGAGTGTAATAGCAACATTTCTGGCACTTGCCAGAAATTGTCTCTGTCTCCATTGCTCCCTGTCCTCTCTCTTGTTTGAGCCTCTGGCAACCCTCACCCCCCATGGCTTCTGCAGAACACCATGAAAATCGCCTGTCTTTATTCTTGGTGTTTCTTCCACCTCAAATGCCTTCTCTCTCTTGTCTATTTCTCTTTTCCTTTGTAGCCTTTTTTTCCCCTCCCTACTCTCCTTTCTCCTGCCCAAACTTGTTAATCCAAGGTGTAAGACCGGGCTTACCTACACACTTTGCAGTACCTTTGAGTTACTTCGCCCCGCACCCCCCACCCCCCACCGTCTTGTTGAGTTAGATGCTACTTTTCCAAGCTCCCCAGCAGCGCATAGAATAAAATCTAAGTTGGAAGCAGAATGAAATCTAGTCTTTCCCTGGACTCTATGCTCTGACCCGTCCTCCTGTGGGTCTCATCTCCCCCCATGCTTCCCTGCGAATATTGGCTTTATTGACGTTCTTCACATTCTTCCAACGTGCCAAACTTAAGTCTTGGGGTCCTTACATTTGCTCTTTTCTCTGCCTAGACACGATATTGGTGTGTCTGTTCGATGTTCTCTCTTCAAATATTTGTGGCATGGTCGATTGCCTATTTGTGGCCCCATGCCTAACAGAGCTAAAGAAGTGTTTGTTGAGCTAATCTGAAAATGTGCTATGATCTCTGAAACCCACTGCCAAGACAAGAAATGATAGCCTTTCTTCAGGTGAGTATTAACCACACCGTGGTATCTTCTCTGCAATGTCAAGGTGTTGTATTTCTGAATTAGTAGGATTTCACTGAGGAACTAATAATAATCTTTAGAACTAATAAAAGATGTTAGAACTTTTGCCTTTGGATCTTAGAGATGAGTCCAACCTCCCTCATGTTATAAATGAGAAAACTGGGGCACCTGGGTGGCCCAGTCGGTTAAGCCTCCGACTTCCTCTCAGGCATGATCTGGCCCTTCATGAGTTTGAGCCCCACATTGGGGTCTCTGCTGTCAGCATGGAGCTTGGTTTGGATCGTCTGTCCCCCTTTCTCTCTGCCTCTCCCCCCTCATGCATGCTTATGCTCGCTCACTCTCTCCCTCAAAAATAAGCATTAAAAATGTTTAAAAAATAAATAAATGAGAAAACTATGATGTATCATTTACAGAATCATGGGCTGTAGCACCTTCATGGTTTTCAAAGCAAGAGTGTGGATTCTGAGTTAACAGAAAGGTGTGGTTGTGTGCCTGTCATTGTGATGGTTGGACCTGGGAAGCCGAAATCTGTGCCTATGTGCCAACCTCCTGGTTCCCTGTGAATCTCTGTCTCTATATCCCTACCATTCCCCCTGCATTCCTATTGACAACCCAGAGAAGGGGGCATGACCCCAAGACTTGGCAAGTGGAAGCAGGCAGTAAAACATGAACTTCATGACAACATTTTAGTGCTCTCACTACATCCCTTACAGTTTGGGACTCTGTGCCAGAAGAGAGCAGGAGATACTTCTATAATGTGGGTTGTTGGCTTTGAATGCCAAGAGCCTCAGAGCCTTCGTACCATCGGTGGGTCACTCATTGCCCATGGTGACCCCACTGGGGTGATTCACTGTGCGGCAGAATGGGGCTTCTCAACGTTGGGAGGATTCAGTAATTATTGATTGGCTTGGTTTATGGCCATACCACCTAATGTGCCCGCTCCCATCTGATTGGCTTGGGCTTCAGAGACCTAGCAGGCTGCTTAGATTCCATCTGTGGTTACCTCTGACTGTGAAAGTACTGAGGTGTGCAGGTGCAGTGGGGTTGTCTTAACCAGGGATTCACAGCTTTGCGAAGGATCCCTTAAAAGTCCATTGGAAACAGTGATCTACAGGCTAACAACTACAGGGGTCTTAATAAAAATTAAATCAGATTCAATGATCAAAGAATCATAGATTTCTCACCGTCTTCTGGGTTAATACGTCCTGTTCCCAGGAACCAGTCCAAAAGTGTGACAGAGGCATGATCTCTCCTATGTGCCAAAAGCAAACTGGATTCAAACCAAAAACTAGTTTCCACATCTTTCAAATTCTAATGAGCACACTTATATAGAGGGAGGAAGCTCTGAACAGCTGGGCAGAAGATTGACATTCTCGGTTTTCTTTTGAGTCTGTCTTACTAAAGGATATCATAATTCGGTGGCTACATCCTCCTACCTATCTCGGCCCCCAATATGGCCTTAAACAGTGGACAGTGTTGCTTAAAAATACTGTGAAAATCCTAAAAATCACCAGTTGATAAGTGTCACCGATTTCGAGGCTTATTTCTATCCTACGTTTTTAGATCTCATTATAACCCTTCGAGTTCGTCCGTTGCGAAAGGTGTATTTCATAGTTAGGGTTATTGTAATTGCCATGTGCCATTGCATTCTGTGTTCTGGACTCATGATTAGGTAGGATATGAAAAAGGACGGTTACAGAGGTACAGTGGAAACAACCAGGCTCCAGGCATGACTCTGGTATTGGCTCTTGATTTCTGAACAAATCACCTTCTCTGAACCTTGGCGCTCTCTGAAAAATTAGTGCTGTGGGCTCGAGCAGAAAATCAGCTTGCAGGCTGGATTGAAACTTCACTAAAGCGATACAGTGGATCTAAAGGGGCTACAAAAACTTCGCCGCAAATGTTACTCCTACCTCCAGATATCCAGAGGGAATCAGACACAGATGTTTATATATGGAATGTCATCATTTTAAAGATTTACCATTAGGGACGTTTGGGTGGCTCGGTCGGTTAAGCACCTGGCTCCTGATTTAAGCTCAGATCATGATCTCAAAGTTTCGTGGGTTTGAGCTCCACATAGGGCTCCGTGCTGGCAAAGCCCTCCCTCTCTCTCTCTGTCCCTCCCCTGCTCACTCTCTCTGTCTCTCAAAATAAATGAATAAACACTAAAAAAATAAAATGTACAATTATTAATACATACTAAAGAATAGTTTGATGACCTCAACCAAATACATCTGAGGTAATGTTCAGCTTGTGGACTTTTTGTGACCTTGGGATAAAGAGTATTTAGAATGCTTCCTAGGTGGAAGATGTCAGACAGGAGAAATAATAGTTATGTCATCTCTCACATACCGTAATGCCTACTCTCCTTGTGGACAATGGCAACATGAAATCACCAGAAGGACATTTAACGATCCATTGAGGGGCACCCTGGCTCTTGGCCTTGGTTGGTCCTTTGCATCATCTTTCTGGTCGTGTTTTGCCCACTACCTGGGTCTATAACATTTGTCCTCAGCACAAGATCACCTCACAAGGGGATCTTACTGAAACAGGAGAACCGTGTCATCCAGGAAAAACTCCCTTAGTTTTCCATACCCTGAATCTTTTTTTTTTTTTTTTTTTGTAAGGTGACTAAGACAGTTTTTGACACGCGAGAGTACGCAAGAGACTAAAACAATACAACGGATGACTCCTGAACAAACAAGGTCTTTTCCCAAACCTGGATTCCTTTTCCAGTTTAATCAACAAAATTGAGAGGGCAAAGTTGTACAGTCAGCATTGTTGAATCATTAGCACCAGGTTGAATGCAAATTGCCTCTAATTATGTGTGGAGTTGAATTAATTAATTATATATGGAGAAGAAGCTCTGAACAGCTGGGCAGAAACTTTGAAGCTTTCAGATCGCTTCTGTGCTCTGCTTCCTGAATAATATCATAATTTGGCTGATACACTTGCCTCCTGACTCAGATTGCCCCTTAAACTTCATTGCCTAAAAGCCCCACGTGATCAACTATGTTGATCAACTATGTTGATGCTTCTGGGTTCAGGCCGACACTGGGTTTTGAGGTCATCAACTGGTAAACTCAAGTTTGAACATATGTCTTCTGTTAGCAGGAAAATTGTGCAGCCATGAAATATTGTCTAAATAAGCACATATGTGCGTTTAGAGAATGTCACTCATGTGTTCATCTTGGGCAAACATTCATACTGTAACCAGTCTTAACCCTTCCATTCCTGCTTTCACGCGGTGTCCAGAAAGAGGTTCTATTTAATATTCGCTGTCTTTAAGACCCCCCTCTGAACTTCGAATGAATTACTTTTTTTCGAGCTTTATTTCCAAGTTCAATATTTGATAATACTACAAGGTTTTGCACAACGCCAGAAATCTACATTACTTGTCGTAAAGTGGTGATCTGTTACACTGCTTGACATTTAGTTAAAGATAAAAAAAAAAAAAAAAGTGAGGTAGAAAGGGAGAGAAGGAGAGGAGAAAAAGTATGGCTCACACAGGGAGGCTTTGTGTCTGATCTGAGGAACTGTCCAACCCCGCTGAGGTCTCTTATCTTAATGACTTTGCTTAAGAAGTTGTCTTGTCAGAGCTCTTGAAAAGCTTTTGCCTTACATGAATAATTTACCAACAGAGGTGATTTGGGTCTGATGAGATTAAAAATAAATCTCAGTGGTAAGGAACAAGTTTGAAGGAGTTGAATGTAAGAATAGAAAAGTTTCATAGGATCCTGGGAGAAGTGCTCAAAAGGTCATTACATGTATTATTCTGGTTTTAAGAAGGGCTCTCCTAAAGATTTCTCTTTAGAGGAATAGCCCAATGAAAAAGATCCAAACTCAAGGAAGGAAATCTACTATTGTTCCCATAGTGATTTAGTCTGTTACCTCCCCCCACCCCCCGCCACCATCCATTAGGGAAATTAGATGTATATTTTCACAATTCTGATTTGAAGACCGCTCTTGGTAGAGTTAGAGAATATACCGACATCGTTCGAGTACATTCTAAAACTGTATTGACCACTGGGCTGTCCTCTTTGGATACAGTGCATCATGTTCACTGGGCAATGCTCTCATGTTAGGGGCCTATCCTTCTACTCAGAAAATACCTCTCAGAACTTACAGGAAATGTAGAAGGAGAAGCCCTGTCAGCCCTTCTCGGAGACTCCTCATTTTGAAACTCAGCTTACACTCACTTGAAAGCTGAATATATGTCTCATCAGGGACCACTTACCAGGAAGGACACAAAAACTGGAAATCTACTATGTGGCAGGTATTTAGAAAGCGCAGCACTTAAAAAATACTAGCCTAGAGGGAGAAGGGAGAACACTTAGCAGTCAAGAAACCACATGATGCAGTGGGCACGGTTACTGCGAGAACCTCCTCACCATCCTGTGTTTGTAGGGGTGGGAGTAGGTGGACGAGAAACCTAGGTCAACCAGGAGATTTTCCTGGGCCTGAATGCTTTAAGAGCTATGTCCTAAAAGCCTCAGCCATACTTATCTTAATGTGGGAAATCTCGAGGCAGGTAGGATCACTTTAAGTAAACAATGGGCAAGGAAAGGTTTCTGTTGGCTTTTTTGAGGTTTCAATGCAAATCTCGAATCTTGTCCAAAATAAACATTGCATCGAAGGCATTAAGCTCTAGGATTAGCATCTGACTGGAGATCTCAGAGGCTTAAGAGTAAGTTGCAAATGTGTCAAATGAAAATGTTGCAGGGCTCAGAGAAGAAGAGTCAACCCGGAGAGGGTAGAGAAAGAAACTGCGGACCCGCAGCAGAGCCCTGGCTCTTCAGCTGGAGGTGCAGGAAATCTCTTGGTGGTGCTTCGCATCAGGAGTTTCCTGTGTGCAAGGTAGGCAACAGGAACAAACCTATCCCAGCGCACAGCAGGAGACCTGGACCAGAGCACAGGCAAGAACAAAATGGGACAGGAGGTTCTGCGAAGAGCTAGAGAGTCAAAGGTCCACTTTGTCCACCACAGCAAACCACGTGTGCCAAGAGCATGCGGCAGGCACATGCAGCCTCCCACAAGGCGCATGCTGCAGAGTGCGGCCTCAATAGGCTACCGGACCTGGCTGAGAGCTTCCAGGGTTCAAGATCTCTGTGTTTCAGTGTTTGTTCCCAAACGTCCAGGCCCTTTGGGCTAAATGTGGACTGCAGGTCTGGAGTCTGCTAGAACCTGGAAAGTTGGAGTTGAGTAGTGACGCGATTCTCTTCATATCTGTTGGAACTTATCGTAATTCAGAGTCCATTGGAAATCCAATAAATGTTTATTTGATGATGTTTATCAAACGCTTTTATAGATACTGTGGGAAGAGGGCAAGATACCATTTGTACCGACAGGGACTGGAATAGACAGCCTGCAGTTTTTATTGGCATATGAAAGTGATTCTTTTTTTTTTTTTTTTTTTTTTGGCTTATGTCCTTTGGAAGTTTGCTTTATTATTTTTTATTACTTCCAACCCTACTGATCAGCAAATCATCCCAATGAGGGTTGTCAGATTTAGTAAATAAAAATACAGGGCCAGTTACATTTCAATTTCATATAAACAATGAACGTTTTTTAGTACAAATGTGTTCCAAATGTTGCATGTCTCAAATGTATACACGTCTTACTGCATTAGGAAATAAGCCTTTAAAATAAATATCTATATATGTGGGTTGCCAGATTTAGCAAATAAAAATATAGGATCCCCAGTTAAACTTGGATTTTATAGAAATAACAAATAACTTTTGGTTATTAGACATTGTTACACTAAAATTTATTGGTTATTTGAAATTCAAATTTAATGGAGTGCCCTGTACTTAATATGGCAACCTAAATCCCAATGCCACGAATGCATTCTTTCGTCTTGTTCGTTTTTTTGAATCCCCTACGAAGTGTTAGGTACATGGTATTATGGATTTAATGTCTATGTAACCCCCACCCCCAATTTGCATAGTAAAGCCCTAACACCCAATGTGACGGTATTTGGAGACGGAGCTTTTGAGAGATGATGAGGGGTAGGTGAAATCATGAGAATGAGACCCCACTATGGGATTAATACTCTTGTAAAAAGAGACACCAGAGAGCTTGTGCACATGCTCTCTCTCATTGCCTCCCTCTTTTCCTCCCTCACCACACCACAAAGGAAAGGTCACACGAGCACACAAGATGTTGGCCACCTGTAAGCCAAGAGAAGAGCCCTACAGGATAGAAACTAGTCATGCTGGCACCCAGATCTTGGACTTCTAGCTTCCAGAACTATGAGAATAATGAGAATATAAGTTTCTGTCACCTAAGCCCCACAGTCTGTGGCAACACGAGCCAATGAAAATAGACGGCATGGTTTAGACGTGGTGAAAGGGTTCAAAATGAGTAAGGTGTGGATTGTGCCCTCAAGGACCTCTCTCCAGAGAAGATGGAAGAATGCACAATGGTGCTTGGTCTGTTCTGCTTTGTTGCCCAAATCTCTCCTGCATCTGCTCCTTCGTGTTTCAGCCACGAGTTCCACTCCAGGATGGACCCCACATGAGTATAAATGCCCATGTCATATTGAACAGTGTCATACCCACGCATGATACTCTTCTTCCCAGGGATCCCATGGTCCCATCCATCCTTACCACCGCCAACCGAGATAATTTTTAAAACGTGGGCCTTATCAAAATGCTCCTCCGGGTAAAACCCATTAGTGTTTATTTGTTTCCTCTAAAACAAAAGTGCAATCTCCACTGCGTCACAGGATTTGGTTGATGACTTCTGCCGGCTTGCTACCTATTCCTCTTTCTGTATGAATCCTACACTCAGGCAGTACCACCTGTTATGGATTGAATTAATGGAGTCCTAATCCAACATCTGAGAGTGTGACCCTATCTGAAAACAGATTCTTTACAAATAAAATTAGGTCGGGGCGCCTGGGTGGCTCAGTGGGTTGGGCGTCCGACTTCGGCTCAGGTCACCATCTCGCGGTCCGTGAGTTCGAGCCCTGCGTCGGGCTCTGGGCTGATGGCTCGGAGCCTGGAGCCTGTTTCCGAGTCTGTGTCTCCCTCTCTCTCTGCCCCTCCCCAGTTCATGCTCTGTCTCTCTCTGTCTCAAAAATAAATAAATGTTAAAAAAAAAAATTAAAAAAAAAAAATTAGGTCTGTTAGAATTGGTCTTCCAGATGCTCCTGTTAAAGATGCTACTGATACTCCTATAAAAAGGGGAAATTCGGACATAGAGGCAGACATGCATAGGAGGAAGGTGATGTAGAGAGACAGAGGGAGAATATCACGGGAAGATGTCCATTTGTGGCGAATCATCTAAAAATGAAGGGATGGTGGGGGTTCCTGAGTGGCTCGGTCGGTTGAGGGTTCAACTCTTGATTTTGGCTCTGGTCATGATCTCAGGGTCATGGGATCGAGCCCTGTGTTGGACCCCACAGTGAGTGTGGAGCCTGCTTAAGACTCTCTCTTTCTGTGTGTGTGTGTGTGTGTGTGTGTGTGTGTGTCCTGTCCCCACTTGTGCATGCTCTCTTCTCTCTCTCTTTCTCTAAAAAAATAGATAAAAAAAAATAAAAGTGAAGAAATGGCAAAGCTTGCCACAAACCACCAGCAGATAGGAAGAGGCAGGGGAGTGGTTCCTCTACAGGTCTCAGAGGGAGCATGGCCTTCCTTGCTGACATCTTGGTTTTGGACTTGCAGCCTTCCGTGTTGTACGGCAATAAATTTCAGTTGCTTTAAGTCACCCAGTTTGTCGTACTTTATTCCAGCTGCCTTAGGAAATTAATGCACCACCTGACTTGTTTTTTTCTTGAATGTGTCATGCCACCTCATGTCCTCTGGTCTTGCTCATGCCGTCACCTTGATCTGCTATGTCTCGTCCCCGACCTCTCCCTGTTGACTTCGTGGCCTAGCAAAGACCGTGAGGGACACTTTCCCTGAGTGTGTGCCCTCCAGGCAGAATAAATTGGCCTTTCAGCTGCACTCACGCAGAAATTTGTTCACACCTCTACTCTCACGCTATTATATGCTATTGTTTCCAGTCATTTAACACCTAATGAACATCGCAAATATTTGTTGGCCATGCGAAGCGCGTAACACAGTGTAGGTATTTGTACACTGCCATTTAACTTTCCCATAAACTCTGTGCAAAGCACGTTTTATTAGTAGTTCTGTTTACAGATGGGGAGGCGTAATGTTAAAGAGTTGAGTACACTGTGCAAGATCGTGTATCTCTAACAAAGCCAGAATTCAAGTTCAGGCCATCTGATGCCACCGTCAACCACTCTGGCACAGAGTCTTCCCTATATGTGTGTTTCTCTCCCTTTTCGGAAATTGGACACTTTCAACTTTTTACCTTAGCATCCCACCTATAGTGGCACTCAGCACAGTGTGAAATTTCAGGATATTCCACTGCATTCAGTTGCAATAATTATGATACACGTAGTGTGTCTTAGGTGAAAAGGATAGCATGAACTGCAAAGGAGAGAGATCATACTTACTAGAGAATTGGCAAATATTTTAGTTAGTATGTCATTGGCATATTTATCATGTAATCATTCTTTGTGTTTTGAAGGACACTATTGAGATGTCACCAAGACAGCATATCTCTTCAACATTTGCCATACTTTTCTCAAACTTTTCCTTGGTTCTTGCTTCATTCCATATAACTTTTCCAGTTATCTGACCACTGACCTGAATGGGGATAAACATGGAAAAATTGGTTGTTGTATGTGAGATATAAAAATGGAATCTTCTGGGGTGCCTGGGTGGCTCAGTGGTTAAGCGTCCAACTTCAGCTCAGGTCACGATCTCACGGTTCGTGAGTTCGAGCCCCGCGTCGGGCTCTGGGCTGATGGCTCAGAGCCTGGAGCCTGCTTCCGATTCTGTGTCTCCCTCTCTCTCTGCCCCTCCCCTGTTCGTGCTCTGTCTCTCTCTGTCCCCAAAATAAATAAACGTTAAAAAAAAATTAAAAAAAAATGGAATCTTCCTAGAATTTCAGAAGTATTTCCCACTAACTCACTTTTTATTGAAAGTTCATTACGTGCCAGGTAGTATTCTGGAAGTAGTGGTTAAGAATATGGTTGATGTAATAAACAAGCAAGATTATATCACCTTTCTATAAGGGAGTAAGATTTACAAATATTTATTTGGATCTAGTCGAGACAATAAGGATGCTCATTTTTTCTTATGCCTTCACAAGACATGTCATTTTGTTGCTAAAATTCCTGGATGTCTCATGGAAAAGAAGGATGTTCTCAATGAAGTATTTCCCAAGAGTTGAATGTTAACAAGTGTTACCAGAAAAAATTATTCAATACAGGAAATAAAAAGAAAATCAGCCACTTTTATCTGTTTGTTATAACTGCAGGATTTCTCTGTGCTGACAGCATAGAGCCCAATGCGGGGCTCAAACTCACGAACTGTGAGATCATGACTCGAGCTGAAGTTGGACGCTTACCCAACTGATCCATCCAGGTGCTCCAGAGTAGTAATTTGTTTAATGTTTCAAGTTTTTATTTAATTTCTGTCACTTACATACAATACTCAGTGATCCTCACAATAACTACCACCCATTTAATCAAAAACCTCCCAACAAACAAAACTCCAGGGCCAGATGGCTTCCCAGGGGAATTCTACCAAACATTCAAAGAAGAGTTAATACCTTTTTTTCTCAAACTATTCCAAAAAAATAGAAATGGAAGAAAAACTTCCAAACTTATTCCACAATGCCAGCATCACCTTGCCTCCAAAGCCAGACAAAGACCCCGCTAAAAAGGAGAATTACAGGCCAGTATTCCTTATGAACGTGGAAGCAAAAATTCTCAACAGGATACTAGTAAATCAAATCCAATAGTACATTAAAAGAATTATTCACCGTGACCGAGTGGGACTTATTCCTGGACTGCAAGAGTGGTTCACTACAAATCAATGTAATCAAAGTGGTAAAAGATCTGTACGCTGAAAACTATAGAACACTTAATGAAAGAAATTGAAGAGGGCACAAGTCAATGGAAAAACATTCCATGCCCATAGATTGGAAGAACACACGTTGTTAAAATGTCCATCCTACCCAATCAATATACACATTTAATGCAACCCTTATCAAAATACCACCAGAATTTTTCACAGAGCTAGAACAATCCTAAAATGTGGATGGAAGCACAAAAAAACCCAAATAGCCAAAGCCATTCTGAAAAAGCAAAGCAAAGCTGGAGGCATCACAATTCTGGACTTCAAGTTATATTACAAAGCCATAGTCATCAAGATAGTATGGTACTGGCACAAAAACAGACACATAGATCAATAGAACAGAATGGAAAACCCAGAAAGGGACTTGCAACTCTATGGTCAACTTATCTTTGACAAAGCAGGAAAAAATATCCAATGGAAAAAAAACCAGTCTCTTCAACTGGACGACAACATGCAGAAGAATGAAACTGGACCACTTTCTTACACGACACACAAAAATAAATTCTAAATGGATGAAAGATCTTAATGTGAGACAGGAAATCCTCAAGATCCTCAAGGAGAACACGGCTAGTAACCTCTTTGACCTCAACCGAAGAAACTTCTTACTAGACACATCTCCGGAGGCACAGGAAACAAAAGCAAAAGTGACTCATTGGGACTTCATCAAGATACAAAGGTTCTGCACAAGGAAAAAAAAATCAACAAAACTAAACGGCAATCTACAGAATGGGAGAAGATATTTGCAAATGACGTATCTGTTAGTAGTCACTGTAAATCCCCAGAATAAGAAATTGAGGCATTTTGCATATTTATTTCTCTCCTTTACCTTCTCAATAAGGCAATCCAAGAAAAGCATTTTATGAACTTTTGGTTTATTATTCATTTGCTAGAGATGAGAAGAAAGCTTTGGGGTTTTTTTGCCATTATTTTAAAATTAGCAAATGTTTTGAGTACTATTTGTCTTGGAATAACCTTCTTTGAGTTACCAAGTTTATCAATAGTTTAAGACTTACACAAGACTTACACGTTCCAGTGTGTCTTTTCCTCAGTGAGAAAATTACAACTGAGCCCTGAACTTTTTGTCTGCTACTGCATTTTCTTCTTGAGTTTAGATCAGGAAGTATATTTATCCATCATATCCTTAGGAATGGATTAATGAGTAAGTGAACTAAACAAATAGCATACTTTTTGCATCTTGGAAATTTAGGAAGGCCTTTGTGTAACTTTTTGTATATTGCTAATGTACCAATACAAAGTGACTGGATTCAGCCTTACTAAGGGAAATCACAAAAACTGAAGAGCTGAGGAAGGAATGGTGAAAATCAATAGCTGCATGTTCATTGAGGCATGTGAAAAGATGCTAAAAAATGAAGTATTAGGTAAATGGTAAGATTATCCGTTTACCTTACCAGTCAATAAAATGCAATCTGTGCTGGTAAAATTGAAAGAATTTCAAATTGGGAACTGTTACGATTTCTAAAAGTGACTCTGGAATATTCTGGAAGCACAGTGACTTGTGTGCCTGGATTTTTTTTTTTAATATGTCTCTATTTATTTTTAAGAGAGAGAGAGAGGGAGGGAGGAGGGAGGAAGTGAGAGCATAAGCAGAGCAGGGGCAGAGAGAGAGAGAGGGAAACATAGAATCTGAAGCAGACTCCAGGCTCTATGCTGTCAGCACAGAGCCCGTCTCGGGGTTTGAACCCATGGACTATGAGATCATGACCTGAGCTGAAGTCGGATGCTTAACCAACTGGGCCACCCAGGTGCCCCATGGAATCTTTATTGTTCATCCACGTTGGTACATTTTGTTGGGATTTCAACAATGAAAAACCTGAAGTTTGGGAAAAGAGA
The DNA here is from genome assembly GCF_024362965.1 of Panthera pardus. NCBI lineage: Eukaryota > Metazoa > Chordata > Mammalia > Carnivora > Felidae > Panthera > Panthera pardus. The sequence goes on from NW_026526765.1 coordinate 136,505,524, forward strand.
GAAAAAAGCAAGGGCAAGGCTACCTTTTGTATATTTTGTTGAGAAATGTCTATACAAGGATAAAATGGCGATGGATCTGCTAAACTGTAAATAATTGAACTCACACACCCTCCTCTCTCTTTTCCTCTGTTTCTCTTCTTCCCCTCTCTCTTCCATCGAGTTCATTGCAGGCAATTGCTGTTTAGAAATGTTGAAAAAATGTTTGCTGCGGGAAACTAAGCTTTGGAGAAGGACAGTACATTAGACAGCAGTTTGGCATGAGAATTAATAGACGTTCTTCTGCCGTTGTAAAGGCTCCGAATAAAGGGTTAAGAGCCTTTAGGAACTGATCGAGTAATGTCATATCTGAAACTAATTATACCTGAATGTCCTAAAACTGGTTTTTAAAAAAATCAATTTTCAGAAGAAATTGCTAAGGGAAATGATCAGACGGTTATAAAATACCCACTGTGGTCGCTTTATATGTACATTACTTTATGTACTCCTCATGATAACACTGTAAGGTAGATATCATCTCCATTCTATAGATACAGGTGTTAAAACTCAGAGAAATTATGTAACTTGATCAGCTTTATACAAGATATGGAAGACCAGATTTGAACTTGGATCTTTTAGCAGACACTTAATGTTTTTGACGCATTCTCCCCCTCCTCTTGACTTTGATATCACCGGAGTCAGGTTTGTATGTGATCAAGACGTGGGAAGAGAGACTCAGACTGGGGGGAAGATCTGTGTTTTATGTCCCTGGGTAGATCATCGTCAATCAGTTGGCTCGTGGAAATGTCAGACTAGTTTTATGTTAATTGAGCTTAGAATGAGCAGAAGGGTACAATCATACAGCGTATCAGAGTCTCCCCCAGGATAGTTGAATTAATGCTTCATTCCTTGCATCCCCCACCCCCTCTGCCACCATCCCCAGTATAGACTTGCATCCTCTCTGCTATGAATAACCTGGAGACTGGGTATAAGAACAGTTTTGTTTCTATTTTCAACCCCTCCTGCCTTCCTTCTCTCCTTCTGTCTCTCCCTTGTTCTTTCATTCTTTCTCTCCCTCCTTTCTTCTTTCCCTTATTCCTTCCTTCCTTCCTTACCTCTCTACTTTCTCCCTTTTGTAGAATTTTCTGGATACCTCATCAGTATCCATTCTCTACTTTCAACTTCTAGATATTATCCTATTGGTTGTTAAGTTGGGGGTGACGCCACCTCCTGATCCAGACATGGATCTTGATTAGCTTAAGCTGGTCGTAATAATCTTATCCCCCGTTTCCTGACCAATAGTTCATAAAGAGGAGGCAATCACCTAAGCTTAGGTGGGCTTTTCACACCCCCTGGGTGGTGACATTGTGCAAATAGAATGTCTGACACTGTGGAAGTTATTTTACTACCAAGAAGAAAGCCAACTCAAAGATAAAACTACTATAGAAGAAGCCAGAGCCAAGAGAATCTCAGAAAAACAGAGGTAGAACTGATGAAACACTTTGAAGTTCTTAACTTTTGGATTTTTCATTTATGTGGTCCAATAAATTAATATGTAAGCCAATTTAATGTGGCTTTTCAGTTGCTTGCTATGGAAAGTATTCTCCATGGTACATCCTTCCTCCTTTCAGTAAGAATATATTGAATACCTACTATATTTCAAAAATCTATATGTATCAAAGAATACAAAGAAGCAAAATCTCTCATTGCAAGAAGCTATACCTTTATTTTTTTTGGTCTACAAATTCCATTTATTTATCCCACTTCCACACCTCTTTTTAGGTGGACATTTTCTTCTGTTTTGGGTCTCATTGTGGCTGTGGGTGCTGAGATCATCAAATTACTCTGACCTTCTGGGTTAGACCCCATATATTTGAGAAGAATGGCACCCCATTTGGATCAAAAGATGTCTAGGACCAAATCCAAGGCCACTCTTAAGGCCTCCTTTGATTCACTGATCCCTAGGAGAGCCAAAGCATTTTATCTTGTCAGAGTAAAGAGATTTGGTGTGGATCATCCTTCTTCTCTTAATACCGTCTCTTTGCATCTGGTGAGGCCCAGCTGTCACAGTGGAAAGTAGGGGAGAGATGGAATAAAAGATGAAACTTGCTGTGGGAAAGTACTAAAGCCAGAGGCCAAGTTCATCCATTGGTGATAGTGGTCATAGACCCAGGAAAGCCGAGTGCATGTCATTCTACTGGGCGCAATGTTGTCACGGTGACAGTAGGAGCTAGGAGACTAAGAATTAGATCAAATACCCTGTATCCAGTATTGATCATCCCTTCCTTATTTCAAGGAATTCGCCGGACCCCTAATAGCACAGCCTGGGAACCTAACCATACATAGGACCCTCATTGTGTGTAGCTCACATCTCAGGAGAGGGAATAGATAAACAAGTAGATATAAATGCAGAGGGAGAGATAATAAAATAGAAGGAAGGGGAAGCTATGCTTCTACCCAAGGATCAGGAAAGGTTTGACATGGGATGCAGTGCATAGACTGAGGGCCGAAAAAGTGGTATTATCTATGGTCCTGAAAGGACTGGGACCTATTCTCGTCCCAATTCCTGGTCCAACATGTGTATTCCTTCGTTCGTTCGTTTATTTATTTAATTAGTTAATTAGTTGCTATTATTTATTTATCAGTGCAGAGCCCAACGTGGGGCTCCTACTCACAAACTGTGAGATCGTGACCTGAGCTGAAAACAAGAGTTGGACACCTCACCAGTTGAGCCACCCAGCTGCCCCTGACATATGTCTCAAAAGACAAATCATGCCTCCCTGTTGTGAAGAGCCCACGTGAACTGATATGGAAGAAGTATCCAGAAGAATGGGGTTGGACATGAAGAATAACTCTGAGAAAAGGGAAGGCTGTATACATCAAGACCAACAAATACCAGGAAAGAGGTCATCACTGAGAAGCTTGATGAAGCAGGAAACTGAGTTAAACCTGAAAGGAAGTGCCTCTGTGGAGAAGTCAGGTGCTCAGTTGTCCTCCAAAATTAATCTGTACAAGAAAACTGCCATAGGGCAGAGCATCAGATCGCAAGGTTGAGAGCGGACAAAATGCTGTCAACTGATGTCATGTTAGAGAATTGCTCTAAAGACATGCTATCAAATTCTTTGGGTTGCCATCTTTTCTGTATATTTAGTGGTTTGGGACCTGTGGGTGAACAGTCTATAAAGACACATAGTATCCTTTGTAGTAATTCCTGAAGAGAAAAAGGGAGTTTTTAGTGATCGTTCAACAAATTTATATCGAGGGCCTATTTTGTGGTAGGTACTCTATTAGGTAATTTGTTTCTTAATCTTTCCCAAGTTGTTTAGTTATACACCTCCTCTGTCATAAAGAAATAGGACTGCTAATAAAGATTAGTAAAATATAAGACAGCTTAAGTGTAAACCGGTCTTTCCTGCTCCTGTTTTTAACTCTATCCAATTCTCTTCTTTATATCGGACGGACTCTATAACCTCCGTATCCTTTTGATTATGACCATATAGGCCAATCGGTTTGTAACTCCACTCTGTAAATTCCAACTCCTATCAGCAAGTTTAATTCTCTAGTCTCCACCTTAACTATCTCCTGGACAGTTGGGATGCCAAGTCAGAAAGAGTCAGAATGAGGAAGACAAGAGGGAAAATAGGTCTCGTACATCCATCCCTCTTCCCTTCTCTCTCATTTCTGCTCCTCTTTCCTCCTCCGGCAAGGCAAAGATGGCCTTCTGTTACTGGTCTGTTACAACATCCGTGGCCAGAGGTGCCCCTGGCTTGCAGATCTCTCATTTTACCTAGTCCCAGGTGCTCTCGGTGGCCTCTGCTGAAATTGTGGTCTTGAGTATGTGAATACAGTTGCCTTAGGGCTGTGCTCAGATCCAGCCACCCCAGTCACCAAAGGCACCTCAGAGAGGCACGGCTAAGCTTCTGTGGCCTACTGCCTCAACTCCCTTGTGCCCTCCTCCCTCCCTTGGCTGGAGCCACAAGGACCACTGAGATCTTCTCTGCGTGGCGAAGGTGCTTTATGGCACCCTGTCTTGAAAAGAACGGCAGGGTTCCCGTTGATATCGGTGACTGAGTGGAAACACAGATCAGTGCCATTGAAAGAAGAATTTGTTGCTTTTATTTCTTAAGAGAGGGGGGTACGCCATTCCTTGCCAGGCCTAATGGGTCTTGACCAGGAGGCACAAGCCCAAGTGAAGGGAAAACCTGGGAAAGAAGCTTCACTGGTGTTTCTGTGGGAAAGAAAAGGCAGAATAGGGCTAGCAGTTTCGGCCTTGGGTAGATTCTTAGTCATCGGGTCCTTGGCCTTGGGTCGACTGAGAGCAGGAGACAGACTGGCTTGGTGTGTGAGTTAGAGAAATGAGGTGGTTTGGCACTTGGGGCTTGGAACTGGGTGGTTTACACAGGAAAGCTGTGTTCCCAGCCCTAGCCCTAGCCCTTTGCTCTCTTTTGAGAATCAGCTCACTCTCAGAGGGGTAGTCTTTCCCTGGCCAGCAAGATTTTTAAGATGTGAAAACATCATACAGTACAGAAAATTGAAAAAAAAAAAAAATGACACGATTAATAGCCGTTCACCCTGTGGCCTCTTTATACCCTTCCAGCCAGTCCTTCCAAGTCTCTAGACCAGAAAAGGCACAGTCTTTACGTCTAGGTACATTTCCTATGCTTCAGAAGACCGTCAGATTGTTTTTCAAACTCCTTCCCATCATTCCCCTCTTAGAAAGCAGCCCTGCGGAGAGCGGAGAGCTTGTGGGTTCTGTGCTCCAGGTAAAGTCCACCCAGGGAGACAGAGGCTTCCAGAGACTATCTCCCCTGTTTGAAATCACCCTCATTATTTTTGCAAGATTGAGCAATACATTTCACCTCTCACCCCTCACGAGGAACAAAAGGAAAATCATCGCCTAATGCTATAGACTGAATTGTGTCCCCTTCCCCATATTCCTATGTTGAGGCCTCAACCCCTAATGTGACTGTATTTGGCAATAGGACCTATATAAGCAGGTGAATGAGGTTAAGTGAGGTCTTAAGGGCGGGGCCTGATATGATAGGGTTAGTGTCCTTGTAAGAAGAGACTCCTTCCCTCCTTACCCAATGCCCACAGAGAAATGCCATGTGAGGAGTCAACAAGACAGCAGCCACCTACAGGCCAAGAGAAAAGGCCTCAAAACGAGACGACCTTGCTGGCACCTTAATCTTGGACCTCCCAGCTCAGCACTAGGAATTTCAACAAGAAATTTGTGTTGTCGAAGTCACCCGGTCTGTGGTATTTTGCTACGGTGGCTCGAGACCCATACAGCTGGGACCATCTAATGCCCACGGGTTGGTAGTGACTATTTTAAATCCTGCTTCTCCATTCTCTCTTGTCCTTTGTTTACACGGACTCGGGTGGTGACAGCCACGGTGGTGTAGTTGTATCAGTGCCAGAGCAAGGTCTTCATGAACCCCAGGGAAATTTGCTCTGAGTGATCGTGGGTAACGGGACTACCTTGGGCCTCGACTGCCATTTTTGGATAGATCCTCCTCGGCATCCTCTTGCATTCCCCGTCTGTCCACATAGAAACGGAAGCAACGAACCTGGTGTCCTGTGAGTCACTTCTCCCTGGGTGTGTAAGTCTTACCTCTCCGTTCCCGTTGTCAATTCCTTGAAGCCTGGGCTCCTAACAGCCTGGGACAGTGCTTGGTAGGGACAAAGAGCTTTGCTGTTTTGCCTCTCCGAGAAGTGGTATCTCCTGTTAGTTCCTCTGCCTTACGCTGCATTCGTCACCTGCCGGTATCACTGTTGAGAATCCTGCTTCACACCCAGGAATATTTAAAACATATGAAGTCCCCCACAAAAGGGAGGGGATCGCGAGTCGCATGGCATTTGCTTATAAGTGGATTTTAACTTGGGGGGGGGGGCAAACCGGGTTGTTTTTTACATAGCCACTATTGAGGAAATGGCCGCTCCGTTGAACCCAGAGCTTTGCTTTTTTCTTGTTTTCGTCCCACTGTCTGATCGCCCTGTTTCTTTCGCAAGCAGACCCTGCCTGGTAACCACAGTTGGTGCCCAGAGTACCCCGGGGTCCTCCATGGGCCGCAGGTTCCCGAATAGAGAACAGGTGCAGCCACACCCCCTCCGCACACAAAGATATTTTGTCTGAATGGGCACAACATGGAAGAATGGGATGTATTAATAGCTAAATAGTGTCTTTATTAACAGTAGAACAGCTGGCAGTTCTATATGACAGCGCTCATTCCAATCCATTTTATCCAATTGCAGAACTCTAAGCACGCTCCACCAGGGAACTAAGGGGACCACACGCAAGCAATCAGCCATTCAACAGCTCTCTAATTGCTTCACAGTTGGAAGTGTGTTCTCCTCAGCCACTGTTATTCTTCTAGGAGGAATTGTTGGTGCACTAGCCTATCTAGAATCAAGTGCCGCTAATGCAGATAAGCTGCTTGAAGAAACTTCCTTTGTTTTGCAAGGCCTCGTGAGCCCTCGTTGTCCTCGGTGGGGGCGCTCCCCAGTCCGGCTGATCAGAAATCCCTAGTGGTGGGTGCCGGGAGGGAGGTTGATGCGGGGTCTCGGCATCTCTGTTATCTCCTAGCAAAGCGATTCCCCTGAAGAGGGGAAAATAAACTCCCAGCTCATAAAGATCCTGTTAGACCCTGCTTGAGAACCTTTCTTCAGGGCGTCCTACTGAGCGGAAGAATAGATTCAGTGAGTCAGTGCAGATGTATAAATGCCTGCCGCTGTACTCCCAGTGTCTGAGCGGTGGGAGGCGGCCCTGGGAGGTATCCGTGTCAGGGTATAATCAGGTCACACAGGTAAGAGGGAGGAAAGATGGGAAGGAATTGCGGGGCGGGGCGGGGGGAGGGGGAGCGGGGTGCGGCTCACATCACAACCCACGGAGCAAATTTAAAACAAGACCCAGGACATCTAGGCAGACATAAAAAAAAATAATCATAATAACCCTTCATTCCCTCCATGTATGTATCAAAGAAGGCTGGGGCACAACAGGACTTAAATCATCCGCAATGTCAAATAAAGGAGGCTGGGTTACTTTCTTATTCTTTTCAACTAGTGTTTAATTTTCGCTGTGTGTTTGTTTTATTTGCAGTTTACGCAGCCTGAGAAAATATTGTTTGCAGAGCATTGTATTTCTGCCTTTTTACAGGGTAATTCCTGTTTGGTGAGTTTTCAAAGTATCCTTTGGGGAGAATATTAAAAAGCTCTTGGCTGTATTTAGCCCAGACAAATACAGGCAGATATGAAATTATAAAATCTTCCTGATTTGCAGGGCTTCCTTTGTTCTCTCTGATCATCTGGGGATTAAATGCCTCAGAGGAATACGAGTTATTGTTGAGCGTTTGCCAATCAGGCCACCGATCCATCTCAGGTTCACCCAAGTTATTGTTGGGACTTCTGGTTTTGCCCTCGTTAGCATGTAGCTCCAGATAATAAAATGATAGGTTACTCCAAATGTATCTGCCCCCGTTTTTCTTTTTTTAATTGCCCCCAAATGGCTTTCAAGAGACATTTTTTTTTTCCATCCCTACTGATGGGACTTTCTGAATAAAGAAACACATCTTTGGCCACGACAATAGATTCAGATGAAATGGAAATCATTGTCGGAAAGAAAATAGACCCTAGAGAGCTCAGGACAGTGAAAATCACCCATTCACAAAGAAAGTCGCCAAAGCTTTCATGAAAGGCGACAAAGACGCGGGAGACCAAGCAATAGAGTCCAAAAGGAGGCAAAAGGTCATGTCTTTTATAGGCGCTCTTTTATGTCGCTTCCACGATGGGTTAAGGTTTCAGAGCAGTGTAAATTCCCCGCAAGAATTCTTTAATTCTCAGCCCTCCTGCCAAGAAAGTGAAGATGCATATGCATCTGTTTGGAAATCTCCCAAATGCATGTGCAAAATGGGCCAAGCCACAGTCACTGCCAAACACAGGGAGCCGGTCCCAGCCTCGTGCAGAGGACTTCATTTTCAGGGCGAAGGCACCTGCAGACAATGCCAGGAAGGCAGGAGGGGGGAGGCGAGGGTAGTTTGGGCGACAGGATGCCAGGGTCTGCTTAGAGTGGGATAAACAGATCAGATTCCTCTCTAGTCCGTGTGGATATTTAAAGGGACACGCCCCAACATGTCCACTTGTTAAGAACTAACATTATCTCCCTGCAAAATTGAATTTATACCGCCCGCCACCCCCCCCCCCCCCCCCCCCCCCCCGCCCCACACCCTCACTCGACATGACTTTGTGGCTGTCTGGTTGAGTTCATCGTCAGGGAAAGATGATACCCCAGGCCCTTCTGATCTGGGGTTTCTTGACAATTTAAATCAGCATCTCCCTTTTCTCGGGAGGTGACAGAGTTCAAAGAAATCTCCATATTTACCTCTGCTTGAATAGGTATGTTCAAGGGAGTATCTGACTTGTGGACCTTTTTTTGAAGTGTATACCTGTGTGTGATCTGGAGCGAGTTATTTCTCGTAGCTGGTGGTGGCTGTCACATTTGCCCACAGGTCTTACCTGGGCAATAGTTTCGTCTCAAAGTTTGTCATAAAGGGAGTAGGGAAAAATTTGCATTTTTATGTCTTTTTAACCCTTTCAAAAGTGAACTAACTTTCACGGCGGTCTTATGAGATAGGGTCGTTATTCTTATCTCAGTCTATGTGGGCGCTCTGGGGACACACCCATAGTCATAGTGGTTCCAGAAGCTTCCCCACTAAGCTGGTCTTTCCCTTCATCAGAGCACTCATTAATTTTTAGCGGAAGCAAGAGTTCAAAGAGAGGCATTGAGTAGAATTGTGTTGTTCTTGGTGTGTCAAAAGCCACGTGTCTCCTCAGGCTTTCCTAAGGCTGAAATGATCTCTGTCAGCTCGGCAATTTTTGTTCCTTCTTTTCTCTCACTCCACCTGTGTATCCAGTCAGACTCTCTCCAAGTTTTAGATCTTTTCCTCACGGACTTGAGGTGTTCTTATCTAGCCTTCTTCTGGGGCACATTCTGTGAGACTATGTGTCCTAGTTTCCTCAACCTGTGGTCCCAGTTTCTTTTTCCATATAAGGGATACTGATTACGTGAAAATGATAAATCTTCCAACTCTGAGACTGTTCTAGTTCTCGGAGCCAACCACTTGACGTTCCTGCCAATGCCCACATCACCACTTCCTGCTTTGGCCACGCGAAGGGATGGAAAGCGCCATCTGGGAAGAGGGTCTGTCCTTCCCCATGTGCCAGACCTGCCAGGGAGCTGCTGACCATGTGTGCCTGAGGGCCGGCTCCCCTCTCCTTGTGGTACTGAGCAGGGCTACCAGCCCACAGCCTGCTGGCTCAGTCAGAGGTTCTCTTCCCACCAGGGGAAGGACGAGGGGACAGGTATCTTGACTTTAGTAAGTCTAAAAGGGGAGTTTAGTCTTTGATTAATGCCTTTGTGATTTTTTTTTTAAGTTTATTTAATCTTGAGAGAGAGAGAACAAGGAAGGGGCAGAGAGAGAGGGAGAGAGAGAGGAACCCAAGCAGGCACTGCACTGTCAGCAAAGAGCCCAATGCGGGGCTCGATCTCATGAACTGTGAGATCATGACCTGAGCTGAAATCAAGAGTCAGGGAGGTGCAACCGACTGGGCCTCCCAGGCGCTCCTGCCTTTGTGATTCTTTTCAGCTCTCTGTGCGCATTTGGTTTGGTCTTTAATATGTGGACTGTGGTGTGTGAGAGTATGGCGTGGTAACTATCTACTTCTTTTATTGAGTGACTCCAAGGCTCATGTTGACATAGTCTGGGGTGAAGCAGGGCAGGATTATCTCAGAGCCTGCCGAGGTAGCATCGCAGGTACCACTAAGTAGTAGATGAGCTTCGGAAAGGAAATTGTTTTTAATTGAGGTACCATTGACATACTAACATTATGTTAGGTTCAGGTATACAGCATGATTTGACATTTGTATCTGTTGCAAAATGGTCACCACAATAAATCTAGTTAACATCTGTCACCCTACGGAGTTATAGAAAATGTTTTCTCCCGTGATGAAGGCTTTTAAGATCTACTCTCTTTAGCACTTGTCAAATATGCAGTAGAGTATTATTAACTGTAGTCGTCATGCTGTATATTACATCCCCATGATATCTATTCTTTTTTTTTTCTGAGAGAGAGAGAGAGAGGGAGAGAAAATGAATGTAGGGAAGGGGCAGAGGGAGAGAGAGAGAGAGAGAGAGAGAGAGAATCTCAAGCAGTCTCCATGCTCAGCCTGGAGCCCAACGTGGGGCTCGATTCTATGATCCAGGGGTCATGACCTGAGCTGAAATCAAGAGTCAGATGCTCAACCAATTGAGCCCCCCAGGCGCCCCTCTATGACATTTATTCTATAACTGGAACTTTGCATCTTTTGATCCCCTGGACCCATTTCACCTCCCTCCATCACCCCCCACCCCTAATAACCACCAGTTTGTTCCCTGTATCTATGAGCTTGGGTTTTTCTGAAAGTGTATTATGAGTAATAACAGAAGAACTGGCTAAATAAATTCTAGTACCTTTATTCAATGGAATCCCAAGAGCCTGCTAGAAAGGATGATGTAGCACTGTATTTATTGACCTGGAAAGATGCTCATGACACAATAACATGTATAAAATTATTCCACTTAGGTAAAATTATAGCTTTTTATATCCATATATATTTATATGTGTAGACACATGTCTAGAGGGTTATTTATAAATTAACTCTGGTCATCTCTGGGTGGTAGATTTTTATGTGAATAATTTTTTTTTTCCCAGTCGTAACTAGGTGAGGTGATAGATACATTAAATAACCTTACTGTGGTAATGATTTTGCAATATGCACATCTATCACAGATTACACTCTATACCTTAAATGTATACAATGGTGTATGTCAATCATATGGCAGTATAGCTGGGAAGCTTTTTTTTTCGTGTGTGTGTGTGTGTGTGTGTGTGTGTGTGTGTGTAATTTAAAAATTTCTCAGAGTGAGAAAATCTCCTATTTCGTAGCAAGAGAAAGCAAAGCTAACTTCATTTTGATAAAAGACGTCTTTTCTTGGTTTTTCATTGAGAAGCTTTGCAATTTCATCTTCTTCAGCAGTATCAGAAAGCATTTACAAAGTGTATTATTGGTGACTGAGGCATTTTTAGACACCAGACAGTCATTTGGATGAACCTTAACCCTACCTTTCCATAGCACAATAAAGCAGGAATATAAAAGACACTGAGAAGCAACTATAAATGAAACTCATGCATTCGACAATAGGGATAGTCAGTGTTTCCCTAATCTCTCTTGCGTACGTCGTTGTAAAGTCTGGGAAGGTATCAGTCAGAATCAATTTGCATGTACAGGATCTAGGTATGAAATTTTGAGTTGCTCAGATGCAATTGCCCCAAGGATCTTAGAATTCCAAAGGTAGGCAAGACCCATAAGGTCATTTCATTCAACTGCCCACCTAGTACCTGATTCCCTTCCTGCATGTAGCACTTATATTTAATGAGAAGGGAGCAGGGTTCTGATAATTTACAGTTTGCCAGGGCTCTCAAGAGGAAAGAGCAGGCTTTTTAATCTCCCTGAGAATATGTTCGGAAAGCAGTTAATGATGTTTGCTGGGGGTTCTCCGGTGAATTCTCATGGCTGTAGATTCAGGAGCGCTGGGGGGGATTGGGGTTGAGAACAGGGAGAAGGGGGTCTTGAGAAGTTCTTAGACCACCATCTGAGAAGTATGATGTGACAGTTGGACAAATAATGGAGATCACTGTATTTGTTGGTGATAAAGGATCTGAACACAGTTAGGGAGGATGGAAAAGCCAGACAGGAGAGAAATCCAAGGATGCATGAAATAAGGAAGGACACACAGAGGTAGACATTACCTCTGGAAGGAACAATGGCAGGGGGCAGAAGAAGATGGAATAAGAAACTGAAGTTTCTCTTCAGTAGAGAAGAGAAACTCAAGTGGCTTTTTTTTTTAAAGTTTATTTATTTTGAGAGAGAATCCCAAGTAGGCTCTGCACTGTCAGCGTGGAGCCTCACATGGGGCTCACGCTCACGAAGCTTGGGTTTGCGATCTGAGGCGAAATCAAGAGTCGGATGCTCTACCAACTGAGCCACCCAGGCACCCCAAACTCAAACGACTTTAAAAAGGCCAACGCTGGGATGTTTAAACAGCAGTATACTGATTGTCTTTGACCAAAAAATCCCAAGATTCACGAATCCAAAAGCACATTATCTTCCATAGTCATCTAACATGTTTGCTTACCACCTAGACAGTAAGATCTCTTTCACCTTGTCCCAAGCTTTGGTTGTCCGAAAGGCAAAGCAGAACAAAAATAGGGATCTGAACCCAGGACTCATAAATGGTTTGTGGTTAGAAATCAGAGGCCCATGAACTTGGATGGGGGAAAAAAATCCTTTATTTTGACTAATCTGTAACTAAAGGGGATGTTTCTTCCAATTATGAGTATAGGCAAGACCTCAGTAGTAACTAGGATGATAGGCACCTGTGACTTTGTCACCAGTGAGACTCACGGATGCTTTTGTATCACGTTAGAGTTTCTGCAGAAAACTTGATACTGATCACTTACCTCAAAATGACGATGTGCATTTGACCCTCTGCCCAGTTCTGTTATTTGATGAGTTAGTAACTAAGCACATGGATTATTATGTCACAAATGTCTGTCACTGAATGTGTTTAGACATTTTGATAAGTATTTTTGAATATACATGATTTCCTTTGTATTCTTCTGAATTTTGTCTTATACACATAAGCACATTATGATGAGAAGGGGTTCCCAGACTTCTCCAGCTGAGATTCCCTACCTTAGACACAGAAAGAACATTCTATCTAAAACAACCCACTTGGGTGCCTGGGTGGCTCGGTCAGTCAAGCATTCAACTTCGGCTCAGGTCATGATCTCATGGCTCTTGAGTTCGAGCCCCGCATCGGGCTCTGTGCTGACAGCTCAGAGCCTGGAACCTGTTTGTATTCTGTGTCTCCCTCTCTCTCTCTGCTCCACCCCCCACTCATGCTCTGCCCCCCCCCTCAAAATATAAAAATTAAAAAATTAAAAAATTTAAAAAAAAAGATTTATTATAAGGTCTGAGGGGCATGGGAGTCCACCCCATCTGAGGACACTCTTCAAGCTTCCTGTATGTCTTCCTTGAGGAGACAGAGACAGGCATCCTCCAGGCATCCTGGGGCCCAAATCTTACAAGCAGCATTTGAAGGAAGGAGTCCCTTCTTCCTGTCGAATGGGGCGTCTGTCTTAGCGTTATTAATAAGCCTTGGTGGTAAGACAGATTGATGAGATTCCTCTAGAAAATTAAAACCTGTTAATATAAAATAGTATTCCGCTGATAATTGCATTCCTAGAGGAAACAAATGTATAGAAATGACACTCAGGACACCTGCTCTGAGTCAGGGATGCCTTAAGCGTTCACCAAGTTGGCACCCTCTCAGCACAGAGCCCAACAATGGGCTCAAACTCCTGTTCTGAGCATTCCCTTGTTCTCAGAAGGGATAATGCTCCCATACCCACTTGAAGTCAGGCATCCTAAGGCACGAGGGTACAAATATCCGTTTGCTTTAAGCAATTGTATTTTGCCCACATTGGCTGCACCATCTCGTACATATAACACTCTAGTGACAGCTCCTTCCAAATGGACAGACGGCAATGAAGGGGGGGGGAGAAACAGGAAAGCCCCACAGCCACGGTGTTCGTGTGTTTCCAACAAAGGATGCACCTACCCAGCACTCCCTCTTTGAAGCAGCGACACTGTGGAGTGTATAGCAGATGGTTCTGCCACGTCAGGCCCACAGCTGTGTGTTTCTGGCATGAGAACAATGTTTGAATTCCGTACAGAAATTTTGCGAGATATGTTTCTTGTTGCCTTTTCATGAATTTTATTTGGTAATTTTTTTTTTTAGACCATAAAGAGTCTGGAGACCATATTGAGAAAATGCTGGCAAAGGAAAGCTATTTGTTAGCTAGCCAGGTTTATTTAAAGAGGATCAATCACGTAGGATTCCTGGAAGAGAGGCGGCCTGTTGGCACCTATCATGCGTGTCCACAAAATCAGAGGCGTGGTACCGTTGTCCTGCTCTCTTACGATTCACTTACCCAGGCAGGAAGGAAAGAGAATTTCAGTAGGAAACAAATAGAAGACTAGGACTCTTCAGTATCTAGAAGGCTCAGTCATTCTCCGAGTATATCCAGCACGTAGCATTTCAAACTGAGGGAGCAAGGTTTTGAACTAATAAAGTGCACCATTGCCTGATTTTCTAGAAACGGTGCTGGCTCATTTCTGGGTCCACTCTGAAGGATTTCTCCCATGTTCATTCTAGGAGTACTCGCGATAAAATTATGGGACAGTTTTATGTCTTCTTTACTCCACCTCCCTACAGGGAAGCTTTAACCTTGCCCCATGACATGTGTGTGTGTGTGTGTGTGTGTGTGTGTGTGTGTGTTGCGCGCGTGTGTGCGCGCACGCGTGTGGCCAGACCTCAATTCCATTTTGGCTTGGAATTACTGATTTCTCCAAGATAACCCAGCAAGTCGGAATAAACCCAGATGTAGGACATAGGCCTCTCTAATTCCAACCGCATGTATAATTCAGCAGGGCCCACTGATGTATTTAAAGAATCACGAGCTGGCCACTTGGTTTGAAGCAGAGATGTGAAGGAAGGCAGTGCGGGTTGTAAAACGCTTTTTGTTTTTTGAAGCAAATGCGTCCTTTCCCTCTGGAAACCCTGCCATTTCCTCTGGTCCTCTAATCCTAAACTTGGTGTCTGAAATAAATTTCGGAGGGATTCCACTATGTTGTTGAGAGGCTCCAGGGACTGCTACTGTTATCAGAGAAAGGGGTCCAGCGCCATTCAGGGTGTTATTCAATAGCGTGTCTGGCCGTCTGCAGCTGGCACCAGAACTCTCTCTGGGCTGTCATAGGAGCCGGTCCTCTGATTGACGGCACCTCATAACTGGGGTCAGAGCTTCAACAGCTGCTCGCGGGAGCAGATTCCTCTGCCTCACATTTGATGGATAAACCAGAAGAATCTGGCAGTCAGATCCATATTAATGGCTGTGGCCAGCTTTCCCTTTCATGACTTTCTTGCTTTTTCATTGTGTGGGAGATTGAATTTGAAAGTGAACTTTGTTCCACACCCTAGCCCATGGCAGTGCGCAAATGAGGGGCAACTGCACGGAGGCGTCGCTTGCATGCGGCACACCCGCCAAAGCAGATGTATGAAAAATGGAAATGACCAGGGTGGATGGGGCAGACTTGCCTTTTTTTTTTTTTTTTTTTTTTTTTTAATAGGACCCGAGCTTCTGCTGAGGAGCTTTTCAGGGAGGCTGTGAGGAGGGGAATGTGCTGGAGTTTGAGCAGTGTTCCCTTAAGTAGCTTTCCTGCAGAAAACTGCAAGCAAGCTCCAAAGTAGCCAAAGCCACACGAAGAGCAAAGGAGTTGTAGCCACGCCCGCACCTGTGACTCAGATGCCCACGCTACATCCATTGACTGGATGCGCTGTGCTGTTCTGTTAGGAATGGAGAGGCTCTTTGGACTCAGCGTCGGAGAAGGAAACCAGAATACCTATGATGGCAACTATGAAATGTTGCCATCCCCTTGGGGCCCCTGGGTGGCTCAGTTGGTTAAGCATCCGACTTTGGCTCAGGTTCAAGCCCTGGGTTGGGTCAGGTCGGGCTCTGTGCTCACAGCTCAGAGCCTGGAGCCTGCTTCAGATTCTGTGTCTCCCTCTCTCTCTCTGCCCCTCCCCCACTCGTGTTCTCTCTGTCTCACTCTCTCTCTCAAAAGTAAATAAAGCTTAAAAAAAATATTGCCATCTCCAAACAACAGAAGACCCCCCGCCCCCATCCATCCCCATCTCCACACCTTCCTGCCCAGATTCCACCACCATGTAGATAACCTTAGGAGTGGAGTGTATTTTATTTGTAATGAAATTCACTGCAAAATGTTCCCATCCTTCTTTCATTCCTGCTACTTAAAAAAATGTTTTTTAATGGTTATTTATGTTTGAGAGAGAGAGAGAGAGACAGAGGTGCAAGTGGGGAGGGGCAGAGAGAGAGAGAGAGAGAGAGAGAGAATCCAAAGCAGGCTCCAGGCTCTGAGCTGTCAGCACAGAGCCCGACACTGGGCTCGAACTCGTAGACTGAGAGATCATGACCTGAGCCGAAGCTGGATACTCAAACAACCAAGTCACCCAGGCACCCCCCTGCTACTTTTTTTTGCAGTATTTTCTCCCACTGTGTGGATGATGTTCTTATTCTCTTGACAATGCCTTGCTCAGAGCAGGAATTTTTAATCCGAATCAAATTCAGCTAAGCGATTATTGTCTTTGGTGTCCTATCTAAAAAGTACCCTCTACACCCAACATCATCTTGGCTTTCTTCTATGTTATGTTCCAGGCATTTTAAAATTTTGTGTTTGACCTTTTGGTCTGTGATCCATTTTGAGTTAAATTTTGTGATGAGTGTAAGGTTTGTGTCTAGAGCCATTTTTTTTTTTTGACATGTGGATGTCCAGTTGTCCCATCATCATTTGTTGAAAAGATTATCTTTCCTCCATTATATTGCCTTTGCCCCTTTATCAAAGATCAGTTAACAGTATTCACAGGGGTCTCCCTGCAGGTTCTCTGGGTTTTCCCAGGGAACTATCTTGATTATTGTAACTTTACAGTAAGTCTTAAAATCAGGTGATGTCATTCCTCCAACTTTGATCTTTTCCTTCACTATTTTATTGCCTATTCTGGGTGTTTGCCTTTCCTTATAAACTTTAGAATCAGTTTGTTGATATCCACAAATAACTTGCTGCTGTTTCTTTAACCTGGAATTTCTTGGAGTGGCTTATCTTAGAGAATTGTTGATAAATTCTAATGGCCAACCGGCTCTCCCTCCTCTCCCACACTCTGCCCTCCCCTTTAAGAATTCTGCCATAATTAGACTGGAGGTGGGGGGATGAGGGGTAGGCTCCCCAGAGAGATTCTAAGATATCACCAGAGTTGAAAACCACTGTTTATTTTCATCGTTATCTTAACAACAACTGTAATGCCAATACATTTCCTTGAAATTTATTTGGAAAGCCATGACTTTGGTCGAATCTTCTCAGGAATATACTTTCTGCCTCTCCCTGCGTTGCTGTGTGCTTTGTAGACGTTCCTTGTTTCCTGTGGCTTGCCTTCTGCTGGGAGAAGCTTGACCTGCCTCAGACAAAATCGTGGAACAGGAAAATTTTTTTCTTCTGGTGCAAATTATACACCCTCCCCTTTTACCTTTAATGACTTTTTTTTTTTTTTTTTTGAGAGAGAGAGAGAGAGAGCGCATACAGGAGTGAGTGGGGCAGATGGAGAGAGGGAGAGAGAATCCCAAGCAGTCTCGTGTTCAGCCCAGAGCCCAATCCAGGGCTTGATCCCACAACTCTGGGATCATGACCTGAGCCGAAATGAGAACTGGGTTGCTCAGCTGACTGAGTCACCCAAGAACACCCCCCCCTCCCCCGCCAACCTTCAATGAATTTTTTAAAGGAAAAAAATCTTACTATAAAGTCTTCAATCATGACCTTATTTGAGACTTGAATCAGTTACTAGGTATGGAATAGTGGGGACATCTGCTCTGGGAACGCTTGCTTGTGTATACGTTTTCTCCACTTGGACCCTGCCAGACTTCCTTTCCTTCGTTCTCCTCTCTTCCCCTTGTCTTTCTCCATTACTTTGTCCTGTCTCTTTAAGGTTCACCTTCCTGCTTTCAGCATTTGCCTTGGATTTCTTCAGCTTCTCACCCTCCCTTCATCTTTGCTTCTTAGTCCAGGCTCCCTGTTCCAAGAGAGAGTTCAAGGCACTTTAACTTGTTAATTAACTCTCCTTGAGGGAGGAGGGGCAGATTTGCATGAATAAAACTGAGAGACTGATTTAATCAAAGAAAGAAAGAGCCCATGTGTGGACTATGAACCTACTTGCGATGTGACTTTGGAGATGGTATTCTGCCACGCTGTGCCTCAGTTTCCTTATCTATAAAATAGGGACCTGGTAGCCTCTGCCTCATTAAGCTTGTTGCACAAATCCAGTGAGTGGGTGTTTAGCTCTTGCTTACTTGTCAGGCAATAACTGCTCACTAACTGTTACATATGACTATTATTGTTACTTCTTGTTACTTCTAAAGTTAGAGAATAGACTTTCTGACACAGAGAAAAGAATGCATTAACAAATGGATAAGAACAATTTGTGATTGATGCACGTATTGCTTGGTGGAAATGTCATTCATTTATGGAAGCTAACATTTCCTTTACTGACACTTAATTTGCCTGTAAATTTCCATGTTCATAACCCAGGTGAATTTCCATTTGAACAAATATTTTAGAGTAAAGCTGTTCTTCTGTGTCCACCATGGAATTAAGTAGATGAAATTTGTTAATCTGGGTGTGGCTAGTCTCTGCATCATAGACTCTGAACAATAAGCACTCTGTCTGGTTCTCCTCTGCTTACATGACACTTTTGCAAGAAGTATCTGTGCTTCTGTGCTATTTTTGGTTATTGACAAGGCAGGGAAAAGGGTAGGGCTGCAGCTCAGTCTTTGGTTCTGGGGTCTACTTTTAAGTAATACATTTTTTTCATCTTTTCCAGATTTAAAGTTCTGATTAAATAAAAAAAAATAACATCCCTTATCACAAAACAAAGCAGACAATAACTGAAGGGCAGAGGGGAAGGAAATTGATTCTGAGCATTTTCTTCCGTGTTCTGTTAATAGAGTTTGAGCTAAGTGCCACAGAACTCTCCTAGAACCCCGCTTTAGCTCCTGTGGCACCTTCTCATCTGCCAACAACCACCAACACTGTCTACCCTGCATCTCTAGAGCCCGTGACACATTCAGGGGTTGTGAGCTGAGACCAGTGATATCTTCCTTTCCCACCTATTCTTCCCCAACAGAAGGACTCAGAGATTGTTTGGAAATACGGAGAAATATGGAGGAATATGGCAAGATGGGGGCTGTTGGGGATGCATCTCCTTTACTCTAAACACACAAAAATTTCTATGGGGAACCCCTTATATGCCTATGACTAGCTCAGGTGAGATATTGGTAATCATTCAATCTAAGATACAAGTAGGGGCCAGTGACCTTGGTTGACCCAGAACTGAGAGATTTCTTGGGACATGGGAATTTTATTGCAAAAAGAGTCCCAGGCCGACTGGCCTTTGGGGCTTTTTTTTTGGGGGGGGGGGGTTGGTTATCATAGAAATAAGAACTACACATTGGATAGGATTATTTACCTCTGAACAAAAGATTCCCGTGTTATAGGTACGTAAAAGCAAAGTAATATATTCTGAGATATAAAAACCAGTTGGCTAATGTACCTTGTAGGCTCTGCCTGACCTCATTTACCACACTGCTCTGCTCCCCATCTCTATAAATACTTCCTCAGCCTAACAGGTGGAACTTCCCTCGTTATATTGAAGCATGCTGTATTAGTTCTCTATCACTGGGTAACAGATGACCCCCAAACCACAATAATCATTTCTTCTGGTTTCCATTGGGTTGGGAATTCAGACAAGGCATGGCAGGGATGGCTTCTGTCTGCTCCACATGCCCGGGCCTCGTCTGGAAGACTCCAAGTCTTGAGGTTTGAAACCACCTAAGAGCTGAAGGGCATCCTTCCTCCAAGATGGCTCAGTCTCATGGGCTCCCCATTACACTGCTCTCCATGGGGTTGAATATCCTCACTGCACCTCCTCCCAGAGCTAGTAATCCGAGGGCGAACATGGCAGGAATGGAAGTGGCTTTTATGAGCTGGCTTTGGAATTCACCTGCCATCAATTCAATTACGTTCCAATCATTAGAAGTGAGTCACTGGTGCAGTCACGGGGAAGAGAAAGACGTTTTCCTGTTTAAAGGTAGGAATGTCACAGAGTTTGTGGGCATATTTAGACACCACGTCTGGTGTTGTGAACAAATCCCTCTGTGCATAAAACAGTGGCAATGGTATGATGATGCCAAAAACTTCATAAACGCTGGTTTCATTCTAAAAATAATACTACTACAGTCACTTACAATAACAGAGTTCTTATACTCCAGATCCTCATAGACATTCTCTTGCGTATAAGGCACACCACCCCGACGGCCTGGTTTTACTATTATCCCTGTTTAGGAGATGAAACTGAGGCCTGCTTAGCCCACTTACAGAGAGGTTGAGTAACTTCCCCTAGGTCACAGAGTAAGGCCTAGCACTGGGGTCCAAACATAGCCCAGTTCCAGAACCCTTTTGCTATTTGCGATCTGATGACAGCGATTTTTCTCTAAAATCTCAGAAAACCATTTTTATTATTTTATTTATCAAATTATTATTATTATTATTATTATTATTATTATTTTACAACTATCTTCTATTGGCCCATGTAAAAATCCTATACTCACGGACTTGATGGTTTCTATTTAATCTTAGGTCAGACCACTTTAGTCATCGTAAGAAGTTACATCTTGGAAGGGGAAGTCAGGGGATTGCAAACTAGGGAAACCTTGCAGGCGTGGTGAGCACTGCCCTGTCCATCACAAATGGCCACTTTGAGATCAGAAGGAAATAATGAAAGCGTTACGAAACCCATAAAAGTCTTTCGAGTTAATGCATGCTTCCTCACATAAGGTGGCATCTCTGTTTTTTCTTCTTTTTGTGCCTCACAACCTGAAGCAAAACAAGATGACATTAAGGTAATTTGGAGAGTCATTATTAATTTGGATCTGGCTCATGAAGACTCTTGGGGTTTTCTCCACTGCATGTTTCTCTAGAGTGATTTTGTTTTTTTTCACCTGCTCTCCAGTGCTCTCTGCACTTCCCCGCCAAATGTCTGTGAGACTGGTAAAGTCCAAAGGTGCTTATGGTTTATAAGCTGGTGAACCGCCACCAAATGGCTCATTGCCACCCTCACGAAGGCCTGCCATTGCACACAGTTGGCCTCGGCTAGAAGCTTCGACAGCTGAGGTGTGGTACGGCCATCCAAAACCTAAAGGTGAACATGGGCTTGAGGAAGTGAATTAGGTGCAAAAGAAAATGCCAGTTTGGGGGGAGGAAACAGCAGAACAAACCGACTTTGTCAACCGTCCCTCTTATCTACTTAACAAACACTTAGGACTTAACTAGACGCCAGCAACTATTCTAAGTGCTTTTGAAATATTAACTCATTTATCCTGCGAGGTCACAATGGGCGATGGGTCTCATTTTATAGACGACAATTTGTTCAGAAGCACAGAGCAGTGAAGTCACTTGCCCAAGGTCACAGGACTCATGGGGACCGGAGCTGGATTCCAGTCTGGGGAGTTTTACTCCTGAGAGTCCTGCCATCTGTCTGCTCTGAACTGTGGCCTTTTGTAGCTTGGCATCAGACCCAGGGCTAGTCCTGGAGGTTGGCCTCAGTGCTGATCTCGGAATAAAAGCCCAGTTCTTGCCTGAGCGTACTGGTAGCCATTTCCCATAGAGAGAAGCGGTGGGGGGAGAAATGCTCTCAGCCAAGCAAATGTCAGTAGCTAAAAACTCTAGCCTGAATTGATATATATTGCAGCCTGCTGTCTGATATGTCCCAGATGTGTGGATATAATATTAGAAGAACATTTAATGTAATAGTCCTTTTGGCATTTAAATATGGGTGACAGGAACTCTTTAAGGCTGCATAAACAGAGCACACAGGTGTTAGGAAAAAAAACGGCTGTTCATAAAGGCCAGCTCTTTTCAAACAGAGAGAGAAACGGTACAATAAAGGGGTTATAACCTTATGTTTTTAGGCTTATGACCTTTGTTTCATTAGGTGCACCTTTAACTGTGATAAACATCCACTTAAATGAATATCATTTCCTTACAATTACAGAAGGGTCATACATAATACACTAAGTTCCCCTGGCAGGCCTATGTGTTAGTCATGCATATTTCATGAGCACTTTTATTCCCCAAGTCACTTTCAAGCAATGCTCAATCCCGTGGCTTTGGTGCCTAGGAAATAAAGGTCTTGTCCGTAAAGAGATCTCAGAGCAATTATTGTGGCTGTGCACTTTATCAAGGGGAGCAGCTGAATGCGGTGCCCGCAACATCTGACCAGCACCATTACCAATTTTCTTCATATACGCGGTTCCCCCCTTTTTTTTTTTAAGATGAAATTGATTGTCCAGTTGGTTTCCATACAACACCCAGTGCTCATCCCCACAGGTGCCCTCCTCGATGCCCATCGCCCACCCTCCCCTCCCTCCCACCCCCCTCGGTTCCTCTTCTTTATCTCTGGAGGTGGGAGACATGTTGCTTGGGTTTATTTGCCTGATTTAAATTATTGGAATGATTCTGAGTGATGTGAGGCAACCGGCCCTAAACCGGATACTTGTAGCAACCTAATGAAGGTAAAAAGAAAGAAAAAAAAAATCCTGTCCTCATGCCTCTAACATGCTCAAATACTTGTGGGGCGGCAAAAAATAGATCACGGTCCACGGAGCATGGTCAGGCAATCTGAGTGAGTCTTACATCTGTTTGTGCAATGTGATGTTTTTCCCAGCTGCATCAGCTGATGGGACATAAAGTGTTGGAATGATAATAAGCAGAAAAGAAGTTTGCCGTAACAGTGAAATATAAGCCCCTTTATAGTCTCAATATCTTTTGTGGGCAATTTCCCTTGTTCTCTTCAAGAATATTGAGTTCATCAAGACAGTTTCATCCTTGTGAGATCTCCCGCCACGCTTGGAATACGACTGAAGGAACGTGAATCCCATCTGCCAGCTTTTGCGGGTCGACTTTCTGCGTTGGCGAAAACCAAAAACAATTCACTTCTTACAAATCATGGCTTTAGAAATATTACCCAGGCAGAAAGTCGCTTCATTGTCTCTTGCTCCTGCCGTCTGCCTGCTGTGTTTGCGTTGCTGCAAAACGCTAAGATCAGGGGGTGTGTGTGTTTGGGGGGGGGGGGTGGGGAGGGAGTGGTGGGCAGGTTAGGATCTGGGTATTTAATCTCTGTGTGTTGATTCAGCATCCTACCTCCCCAACTCCATTCTGCCCCGGACAGATGGGGGTTGAAGCCCTTTGTTCTGCATTTTCTGAGGTAGTGAAGGGGGTGGGTGGGTGGGGGGAGCCAGGGGAGCGCGAGGGAGATTTCCGTTAAACCGGCTAAATTAATATTTACGTTGTTACAATATTAGAGAAGCCACCGAAAATTATTAATCTGAAAAGGTTATAATTATCTTTAAAATGGTGGCAGCCATTGAAATGTAAATCCTAATGTGCGGGGAGAGGGCTCCTGTCCCGGATGCCTGGGGCCACCTGCCCGGCTGCCACAGCTGTAATTGATCATTCCAAATCAAAGGCAGAGGGAGACATGTCTGGTGGCTCCACCAAGGGGGGTGGGGGAAGCTAGCAGAGAAAGATGCTCTGTTCTTTGGGTCTGTTATCAAAAAAAAAAAAAAAAAAAAAAAAAAAAAACCGAGCCGGAGCGTGTTTCAAATCTCTCTTCTGTTGAATGTGCTTCAAAGCTTACCCACAATAAATAAAGTTTTCAAAACCCATAGACTCTGAAAGATTCATTGAAAATTCCTCTGAATTAAGCAGCCTCTCTCTTTCCTTTCTCCCCATACCCCTCCCCCGCCCCCATCGCTCTCCCTCTCTCGTTACCCAGGCCAGCTCAGTTTGCAACAAATGTGAATTAGATGATTAAATATGAGACCCAGTTCAACTCCTTTCATGCTTTCATTGATAGCATGGTGATTTGGGGCGCACACTTTTGTTAAGCGAATGTGTTGGTTACCTTGTTCAAGACCCCCCCCTCCTCTAAAGAGGAGGATACGCTCAAGCAAAGAAGAAAACCCCGGGATAAAGCAGGGACTCCAAGTGCGAATTCCATGTGTCAAGCAGAATCCCAAGGCCAAGGCTTCAGGAGCTCACCAACAAATGACAGGAGACAACTGGAATCTCCCCCAGTCCCTGAATATTACTGACTGTGTAGACATTTCTCAAGGTCCATTAAATTCTATTTGACGTACATTAAAAAAGATTTAATCACAGATGCCAGTCAGCTAACCAACCCATTAATCTAGCTGTTTTTCCTAAGAAAATTGTATTTAAAAAGGTCTTTTTTTTCCCAATTTAATTTAGTCATCCTTTTAAATTTCATGTATTTATCATGTAAATGTGCCTTATTTGCAAAAGAAAAGCGCAGGATTCAATGAAATAAATAGTTATTTCATTAAAATGGATACAAAAAACCCTGTGATTAGGGTAATTAATTTGCACACTAAAAGCTATCTTCCTGGTTCAGATCATTAATATTGATGGCCTTCGATTTTGTTCTCAGTAATGTTCCTTGAAATATACTCAGAACTGGCACCAGGGCTGAAAGAGCAGCCATTGGAACAGAAGTGAAAATGAGGCATCAGTGTTCGTTTGGGACTATCGCCTCTTCCCTGTTCTTCCACCAATAACGAGCTCACGGCGTGAAGACCTGTGTCCCAAAATAAACAGGGCAGGTTCCGTCTGAATGGGCTGGTGCCGTTTTTTCGATCTCAAATGTCAGTTATTGATGCCTGACACTTATTGACGCGTGTCTTCTTTTGCAGGAGGAAAAAAAAAAGAAAGAAAACATTTAAATTGCAAAATAACATTACAGGAGATTATGTCTCCGTACCACATACTGTTATGCACAGCATTGCCAGATAACAAGGCAAGGGCTGTCAATATACCTTTCTCATTAGATTTGCATCTGCATATTATGCAAATAGGTTTGAGCAAGTTTCCACTTTGATAGCTCTCCGCCACAAGTTTGAGTCAAGGCACATATTTTGTTTCAGTTCTGTTCAGCAGATGTATTCCACCAAAGACCTTGTAGAAAAGGTGTCATATCAATGTGGTGCACTATCAAATGCAGCTGTAGGCTGCATTCACATGAAAATCAAATCCTGGAACAATTTTAGATTGCCTCACCTAGCTGTGTCAGCATGCTCAACATTCCCGGTGATGGAAAACAAATTAACATTCTGCACCGGATAGGTGTGGGTGCACGCGGAACCCTACAGCTGCGCCTGCGTCGGTTGGTATTTTTACTTGCGTTTTAGGGCTTGCCGACAGGGATGTTGCTAAATGCTTTTTAATTACGGACACAAGTATGATCTGTAAGATCGGTTTGCCTTTTCCCGAGTGCTTTTTTGTGCCCCGACACATTGCCTTTGAACTTCCCCTTGTAAGAGATTATAAAATAGTTGTCCAAAGTAGGGGCACAAAGTAGGTGGCTCAGTCGGTTAAGCGTCTGACTTTGGTTCAGGTCATGATCTCACAGTTCCTGTGTTTGGACCCAGCATTGGGCTCTGTGTCGACAGCTCAGAGCTTGGAGCCTGCTTGGGATTCTGTGACTCCCTCTCTCTCTGCCCCTCCCCCATTCATGCTCTGTCTCTCTCTGTCTCTGAAAAAAATAAATATTTTAAAAACGTCTTTTTTTAAAAAATAAAGTTGTCCAAAGTACCCAAATTACTTTCTTGCCGCTGGTACCGGGATGCCTACTTTAGACCACTGAGTCTTTTCCAGATCGATGTGCAGTATATGTGCCTTTATAAGCTCGGTTGTTTGGGTGCCCAAGTGCCTGTGTTAACATCTGAACACTGCTCTGCCCCACCTGTGATCTTGATAGCCTGACGCCCATCTCTGATCTTGCCCCCATTACAACTGGTTTAGTTCTATGCTTTGAATGGCAAAGACATAATTCAGAGATCAGCCAAGGAGGAGAGCGTCGTGCATTTCTGCGGTGTTTTCTATGCAGAACAAAATGAAGAATCTAGCCAGGACTCTGTTAGACGCTGGTGAGTACTTCCTCTCGACAGAAAAAAACAAAACAACACAAAACAAACCATCACCACCAACAAAAAGGACACCAAGCTGCGGAGGCCGGGAGGGAAAAAAAAAAAAAAAATGGAAGTTTTCTAGATCTACTCCAAGGCCTCTCACTGGGGCCTCTCTGGCCATCTTGTTTTGTGCAAGACTTCAAGTGGGGCTCTCCGGGAGCTCTGTAATAAGACAGGGTGCTGCTGCAGAAGGCAACGTGCTAATTAAAAAGAGGAACACACTACAAATCTCGTTATTATTCATGGCAAGTGTGCAGCAAATCACTTAGCTGTTTGCTTTTAAAATAAAAGCTTTTTTTTTTTACCCTATTTTTTTCTTTCTTTCCTTACCTTTTTTTTTTTTTCTTTCTTTCTTTTCTTCTTCTTTTTTTCCCCTGGCCTGCCTTGTTTAAAAAGACACGCATGGTCTCAAAGACGTTTTCTAAAGAATGACATTGAAAAGACATTGCCCCGAGGTTTGGTAGAGCAAAAGCCTGGATCATTTGTACACTGTTTAATGTCATGCCTTTTCTTCCCCGATTCTTTTTTTTTTTTCTTTTTTTAAAACAGCTATTCACCCATTACAATATGCTTTCCACAATATGCTTCCTTTAACTGACTCCAGATTAACAAGTAGGTGAGATGAGTAGGGAGTATTATTCCAGGTTTGGGATTTTGTTTTGTTTTGTTTTTTTTGTTTTTCCCAAGCATTAAGCAGGAATGGTCGTAAGAAAAGCAGTTTTCTGTAACTTCGATCCCCCAGATGCTGACATTAGAAGGGATTTGCAGCCTGATTAAGCCATGTTCACATTTATTAAGATGCCAGCCACTACGTAAAAGAGAAATATTATTATTTTAGGAACAACAATCAGTCAACATCCTCCTCCCCCAAAGCCTACATTCAAACCCCATAAACTTGGACTTCAGGATTCCAGTACCTTACAGGAAGCAGACATAACAATGGACCGTCGGTGGCTTTTGTTAACAGGAACCTTCTGCAATTGCCTTTCTAAGACATATCACCATTTAAAGGGAACTGTTACAACTATAACTTGAGATTTACAGAATCCTTTTCTTCTGAGGCATCTAAGAAGTTTCCAAAAGAGCAGTCCACCCACACATTTCATCATTATCCCTGATGTCTGACTCCCTATTTAAGTGTGGTGGCTCAAGAATATAAAGATTATATGGCTTCTTCGAGAAGAGCCCAGGAATAAGGAATCCTCAAACAACTACTTGTTCTGTTACATTTGGGGAGTTTGGGAAGCAATTGCAGTATTGTTTTGTTTTGTTTCCTTCAGGCAATGCTGTTTAAATAAGATATACACCCTCTTTTGGGTCCTAAATCAGTTGGCTAGATGAAAGGTCGCCCAGTATTTCCGATGCTACCTCTTAGATTCACCACAAGCATGGCTCTTGTACTCAAAAGGAGAATTTTCATGTAAAAAGCCAAATTCTCCGGTTACATATTGGATTTCCCTGGCTATTTACAAACAGGCTGCGTTACTCCAGGCTTTGGTTCCATGTTTGCCTGGATTATTTCACTCCAGCTATAGGATGCCCTGCTGAACCTGTCACTTGCAACGGAGTTGTGATGTTAAGTAAACACTGTACTGTTTGGTAGACTGCCTGGATGTGTATGAACTTGCCCTCGGTGATCGTATCCTACTCCTTAATGCTATTTGGTAGGGTTCATGGGTTACCTGAGGAACTGGAGAAGGTCACAGTGGGTAGATCCAAAGGTCTTTGAAGTTTTCCTGGCTTCAGTCTGCTCATTTTGAACCACAGTGTGCTGCTATGTGAGGCCGTCCGGATACCTTGAAGAATTGAGGAGATTTCCATTTTAGATGAATGGCGAGTGTCTTATTTTCTCTGTTTTGGCTGAATTGTGCTCTCTCCCACCGTTCACATATTGAAGTCTTAACCCCCCCGGAACTCACAATGTGACCATATTTGGAGACAGAGACTTTGAAGAGGTGATCCCATTAAAATGAGGCTATTAGTGTGTCCTTGTAAGACTAATCCAGTATGACTGGTGTCCTTAGAAGGACAGAGAGACTAAAGATGTGCCCACACAGTGGAAAGACCATGTAAAGAGTCAGCAAGAGGATGGCCGTGTTCAAGCCCAAGAGAGGGGTCTCAGAGGAAGTCAACTCGGCTGGCACTTTGCTCTTGTACTTCTAGCCTTTTGAACTGTGCGAAAATACACTTTTCTATCGTTTAAGCTAAAAATCTGAACTAATTTTCTCCTTGACAGTCCTGTATTCAAGAGAATTTATCAAGCTATTTCATTTTGAATTTTCTAAATGAGGCATATGAGTGACTTTTATTTTTCCTTAATTGATTCTTGTTAACAACTGGTAATACACTTGTATTAAGTGTCAAAAGCACTCTTAATACAAAGATGGGATCTATTAGATTAGACTGAAAAGGCTATAGTCAATAGAGATGCGACAATAATACTCATCCTGTGTTTATAATTTTGACATTTTGTTCATCATGGAAGTTTTGCATCTATTTTCCTTCCCCCCCCCCTTTTTTTTTGTGAAGATAGAGAGAGACAGAGAGAATGAGCATGAGTGGGGGAAGGGCAGAGAGAGAGAATTCCAAGCAGGCTCCATGCCCAACATGGACCCCCACGTGGGCCTTTATCTTACAACAGTGAGATCACAACCTGAGCTGAAATCAAGAGTCAAAAATTAACCAACTGAGACAGCCAGGTGCCACCCCCCTTTAATTTCCCTTTTAAAACTATTTAATTAATGCATCATTTTTCTTGATCATTGAGTTTTTTGTGTCCCTTGAGTTTTGTGCCTGAGTGCCTCACACGCCTTACCCTGGTCCCAGTTCTGAATGTGTGGGCAAGGTTTTTCCAGTCATACCTGGGCACTCTTTTTCTGCTCCCACAACCCGTGGGGTCATGCCCCCAGAATTTAGCCAAAGAATGGCTTAGAGGCTGATTCTGATGGTTGGGAAACCTGTGGGTGTTAGTTCACTACCTGGAAAATTCCACGAGGTCTGTAAGGCATTTCACTTCATAGTTCTGATAAAGAGGGAGATGATTGGCCGGGCTTCTGACAGGTTCACAAGTGGGGGAAAAGATCTAAGATTAGTGTCATAATAAAGTTGGCATTAGAAGGGGAAAAGGGGAATCTCCAGGTATAGGGTGTAGGTGGGGCAGGGAAGAGAGAAAATGGGGACGACAAAGCACTAACAGAACATCTGTACCTTTGTGGACAGAGCAGACACGGAAATCCTTCTTGTTCTAAATTCTGGGAGATGCTATGTCTATTATGAGAATAGCAATTATTTTCTAGGGTATGGGGTAAGAGGCACCCTCACATTCAGCTGGTGGGAGTATAAGTATAGGGAAAATACCTCTTTGAAGAGAATTTTGGCAGTATTATATTAAGGTTTGAATTATATCTGCCTGTGATACAGAAATTCCACTCCACGTGTGTAGCCCAGAGAAACTCTCACCTCTGCAAGCAGAGAGATGCCTAGAAATGCTCAAGCTGAGGGTGATTATAATAGCAACCGAATCAGAAACAACCTAAAGGCTTCCCGTAGGGGACGGATAATGAGTTACGGTATATTCGTAGAAGGAAATGGTGTACAGTAGGTAAAATGAATGAATTAGATCGAACTGGGTTGGTATAAAAAACCCAAACTGGAAACATTGGCGAAGATGCGGAGAACACAGAACCCTTGTGTGTTGTTGGCAGCGGTACAGCTGCTGGGAAAACCAAGTTTGGTGGTGCTTCAAAAAATTAAATGTGGTGGTTAATTTGATGTGTCAACTTCACTGAGCTAAGGCGAGCCCAGAGAGATGGCGAAATATTATTTAGCGGTGTATTTGTGAGGGTGTTTCCAAAAGAGATGAGCACTGGAATTGATATACTTAGCAAAGATGGCCGTCAGCAATATGGGTGGGCATCGCCCTATGTGAGGAAGGCTGAAGAGAAGGAAAAAGCGGAGGCAGAGCTAATTTGCTTCCTCTGTCTGAGCTGTGGGTAGCTTGCTCCGTTGGAAAATTTTGTAGAGGTCTGTACAAATGCAGCCCGTTAATATGCCCTAGGTGTCTAGTGGAGTTTTCTTCCGGATCTGTGTGCTCACAGGAAACGTTGGGCCCGATTGTACCCCATTAGGAATCAGTATGAAAAAGTTTCCAATTTGTCCTGATTTTACTACCATCCCATCTTTGTGCAGAGCTGTCTTGAGGTGGGCTTTTTTACGCGGCTACGTTTTATTTCAGGGTCTCGCTTGCAAATAGTGTTGAAGGATTTCCAGCATCAAAAAGTATTGTTTAATTACTTTCCTTAGATTTTTTTTCCTGTAACTGACATAAAGCATCAACTGTGGTGGCTGGACCACGCTCTAGTCGGCTGGCTCTCTGATTCCAGGATTCTGTTATTCAAAACAACGAAAGTAGCAGCAACAGCGATTACCATTATTTGTAGTGGTTGGGTGGTGTTTGCTGAAAGCACAGAGTCTTTCTGCTTCTAAGAGAAGCAGAGTCAAGGGGGTTAAAGCTCAGCTTATTTTACTGCATTGATCCTCAGTTTCCTCACCAATAAAATCAAGATAACGATGTCAGTTTCATAGGGTTGCAATGACATAGGGCATGGATACATCTAGCATGCTGCCCTTCTTCGATATATAATGTTTTTTTGAGGTGCCATTGCTTGTGTCCTTCTCAAAAAGCCTTATTACTTTCACTTTACTTATCCTGAAGTTGTTTCTCCTATTCCCAGGATGAGGGAAAATCACATCTGGAAGCCATTTTGGTAGGTTAAAAATGCCGGTAAAAATGCTAAGTTCTAGAACTTAATCATTCTTCATGAGTCTGGCTGTAGTGATAACCTCTTGAAAAGTCAAGTCAAAGTCCACTAAGTTTTCATCTTGAGTTTATGGGATTTTTTTTTTTTTTTTTTTTACCCTTCATGGAAGAAGCTGTCTTTAAAAATTTATACTAGTACATTCTAAGGAATATGTGCGTGACCTGAAATGAGAGGTGTTAAGGAGAGAACATAGAGCATAAGAAGGCAGAAGTTCTGGATTATATTTCTGGGCTATTTCTCCGATTTCTGGTTGAACTTGGAAAGGTAGGTCTTGTCTGGATTTCAGTTTTCCTATGAGTCAAATGGAGGTGACAGTACCCATTAGCTGTTACACATTTCTACCTTATGAAAAATAAAGGGCCTGCTATCAGGATTAATGAGATGATGTTTGTCAACAGCTCTGAGCTCTTTGGGAGGCAGATGTTCTATAAATACAAATTATTAATAAAGTATTTATACTGATGATTGCAGAGAATGCTAACAGTTCTGGAATAAAGAAGTCATCAATTATTTGGCACATTCAGTGGCAGGGTGAGTATGCCTGTGGAGCAGAGATGCTCGACAGGCTCAGATAATTCGTGAGAAATGTACTAAGAGGTGGGGACAGCACCAACTGCAAGGATACTAAGAAATTGTTTTAGTTAGGATCTTACAAGGATGGGGAAATGGCTTAGGCTATCTCAATACCACTGATGCAGTCCAAATGACACCTGAAACACAGGGAACGTGAGATCCTGTTCTCCAGATGAAAAGTCAGACCCCTGAGAAGTATAACCTCACTCGTCCCGTCCAGGGGAAAGAAGAGCTCTTGTCATCTCAGAGGACATCTGTGTCCTACTTTATCTATTCTGCTGTACTCATTACTGAGTTTTCTCTCCCTCTCTTCTACCGCAACAGTATCACATTTTTCTTCCTCCTATCATTTCTGTCTCTTTTTACTCACCTCCTCACTTCCTGGTTTCTTTTGATCTATGGCCTCTCCAACCGACTGGTTTCTACTTGCTGACTTCTCTGTATGTGGCTCTTGTCTTTTGCTTTTCTCTAATGTTGATTGCCTGTCTCTCACATCTGAGTTTTAACCCCCTAAGAGAGGGGAATTGAGTTGGCTAGTCAGATCGAGTAGTCACTAATGGGTGTAAGGAGTATCTACCGGGAAAAGTTCTCACGTGAAACTACTTCACTGGCCTACTCCTGCTGTTTTTTTTTTTTGTGGGGTCTTTTTGCATTAGACATTGATTGTTATTACACTGAGTTGTGGAGAGAATTGCAGGAGATAGTAGACAAGGAATGGAAGCCGATGGAAAGAAATAGCCTTTCATCACCCAGCCCAGAAGTGGCTTCAGGACATGGCAGTCTCAGTGCTCTACAGACTGTCTACTCATAAACACGGGTAAAAGAGACGAAGAATGAAGTTTAGGGTGCTGATATTTATTTCTAGAAACATTTTAGGTTCTTTATATGTTATCCCTTCTGAATTTTCAAAAGACGATGAGAGAACAACTTGGGAATGTTGCCTTATTTGTTGCAAATGTTTGCGATCTTTAAACATTTTGGCGATGGTGTCCCTTACCCAAAAGTTGTTAAAATTCTGCATTTAACTGTGTTAATCTCTTCTTAATGGCCTTTGAACTTGGTGTCCTGATAGTGAAACATTTCCTTGATGACAATTATGGAAATATTTTCCAGTAATATTTTCTAGCACTTTAAATTTTCTCTGCTCTTGTTTTCACCTTCATCTCTTAAGTTCTTCTTAAGAAGAAGAAACAGTAATAGTATAATAATAGTATGGGGAATCTTTGATAAATTACTCTTGGTCTTTGAGACATCAAAAAGGAATAAAGATGTTGAAGCTTTAAGCGGTGTAAGTAATGTAACTCGTTTTTTAAGCAATTTTTAAAACTGGATATCCAAAAAATCAGGAATATAATTTCTTCTTCCAACCCTCATGAAGGAATTATAAAGACTGACCATAGGATAGGCCATAAGTAAACTCTTACTGTAATCCACAAGAGGTTAACCTGCCCCCTTCATTATAATTCAGTACTTTCCTAAGCAACTTTTAGGTGAAAGAGTGGCTCATAATTGAAATAGAAGATTATTTATAAATAAACACATCTGAAGCACTGCTCATAAATAAGTCTGGGATAGAGCCACATTTCCATTCAGAAGAAAATTCGTAGCATTAAGGGCCTTTATTATTAAACAAGAATGAAGGTAAATCAACAGGACACTGATTCAAGAAATAAGACAGCAACACCTGATTAAAGCCAAAAACAAGAGAAAGGCATAAGTAAAGGTAAGAAAAAGAGTAAACAGTGATGGTGAACAGTAAGTAGAAATACAGAGATGACATTTGTGGGAACTTAAATTTCTGGTAAACAGAAAACAGAAAGAGATTAAAATAGTTAATTAGGAAAGAAGGAAAGGGATAGATTTAAGAAGCAAATCGAGGAACTTTGAAAAGCCTAATATTGGAACCAAACTGTTGGCTGGATGAAATAAGGTGAAAGGAGTGAGGAACATTAAGATACACAGAATCATACACATAAAGGAAATGCCATGATTCCGCTTCAATGGGCAATAAACTTAAAATCTTTGAATTGTGTGAATGATTTCCTGAGAAAATATAAATGACCGAAAGTGACCTCAGCTAACTTGAAAACCTGCATAAATAAATCGTGAGGACATAGTAATTACAGAAGAGGGTGGCACTTTTGCAGGCAGTAGTAAGTTAGATCAATGATACAAAATTTTATTTTATTTTTTAAAATTTTTTTAATGTTTATTTATTTTTGAGACAGAGAGAGACAGAGCATGAATGGGGGAGGGGCAGAGAGAGAGGGAGAAACAGAATCGGAAGCAGGCTCCAGGCTCTGAGCCATCAGCCCAGAGCCCGACGCGGGGCTTGAACTCACGAACAGTGAGATCGTGACCTGAGCTGAAGTCAGACGCTCAACCGACTGAGCCACCCAGGCGCCCCAATGATACAAAATTTTAAAAACCCCAAAATAGGGGGCACCTGGGTGGCTCAGTTGGTTAAGTGTCCAACTTTGGCTCAGGTCATGATCTCACAGTCCGTTAGTTTGAGCCCCAGGTCAGGCTCTGTGCTATCAGTTCAGAGCCTGGAGCCTGCTTCTGATTCTTTGTCTTCTGCTCTCTCTGCCCCTCCCCCACTCATGCTCTGTCTCTGTCTCTCTCTCTCTCAAAAAATGAATAAATGTTAAAAAAAAATTTTTTTAATCCCAAAATAGACCTAATTAAACAAACAAATCATAAGAAGGGAAGGTGGTTCAAATAAGTTGAGGGAAAATGGGATTATCCAAAATGAAGAATAACAGGTGTTTCAGTCATCATTTGGAAATTTATCATTCAATATCCTTACTTCATAACTTATACCAAAATAATTTTGTTTTAGATTAAAAATTTTTATGTTAAAATATGGTATTGGCACAAAACAGACACATAGACCAATGGAATAGAATAGAGACTCCAGAATTAGACCCGCAAAAGTATGGCCAACTAATCTTTGACAAAGCAGGAAAGAACATCCAATGGAAAAAAGACAGTCTCTTTAACAAATCGTGCTGGGAGAACTGGACAGTAACATGCAGAAGAATGAAACTAGACCACTTTCTTACACCATTCACAAAAATAAACTCAAAATGGGTAAAGGACCTGAATGTGAGACAGGAAACCATCAAAACCCTAGAGGAGAAAGCAGAAAAAAACCTCTTTCACCTCAGCTGCAGCAATTTCTTACTTGACATATCTCCAAAGGCAAGGGAATTAAAAGCAAAAATGAACTATTGGGACCTCATGAAGATAAAAAGCTTCTGCACTGCAAAGGAAACAATCAACAAAACTAAAAGGCAACTGACGAAATGGGAGAAAATATTTGCAAATAACATATCAGACAAAGGGCCAGTATCCAAAATCTATAAAGAATGCTCCAAACTCCACACCCAAAAAACAAATAATCCAGTGAAGAAATGGGCAGAAGACATGAATAGACCCTTCTCTAAAGAAGACATCCAGGTGGCCAACAGGCACATGAAAAGATGCTCAACGCCTCTCCTCATCAGGGAAATACAAATCACAGCCACACTCAGATACCACCTCACACCAGTCAGAGTGGCTAAAATGAACAAATCAAGAGACTATAGATGCTCGAGAGGATGTGGAGAAACGGGAACCCTCTTGCACTGTTGGTGGGAATGCAAACTGGTGCAGCCGCTCTGGAAAACAGTGTGGAGGTTCCTTAAAAAATTAAAAATAGGTCTACCCTATGACCCAGCAATAGCACTTCTAGGAATTTACCTAAGGGATACAGGAGTGCAGATGCATAGGGGCACTTGTACCCCCATGTTTATAGCAGCACTTTCAACCCTAGCCAAATAATAGAAAGAGCCCAAATGTCCATCCATGGATGGATGGATAAAAAAGATGTGGTTTGTATATCCAATGCAATACTACTTGGCAATGAGAAGAATGAAATCTGGCCATTTGTAGCAAAGTGGATGCAACTGGAAGGTATTATGCTAAGTGAAATAAGTCAGGCAGAGAAAGCAGATACCATATGTTTTCACTCATACGTGGATCCTGAGAAACTTAAGACCATGGGGGAGAGGAAAGGGAAAAAGAAAAGCTACAGAGAGGGAAGGAGGCAAACCACAAAACACTCTTAAATACTGAGAACAAACTGAGGGTTGATGGGGGGTGGGGGAGAGGGGAAAGTGGGTGATGGGCATTGAGGAGGGCACCTGTTGGGATGAGCACTGCGTGCTGTATGGAAACCAACCTGACAATAAGCTATATAAAAAGAAAAAAAAATATGTTATAAAAACCTGTAAAATATTCTAGTGAATATTTATACAATCTTGGCAGGAAAGGGCTGTCCCGAGGACAGTAGTCATAAAGGCAAATGTCATTCAAATAAACCAGGTATAAATTTAAAAGTTTTGTGTCCAAAACTACTCAAAATTATCAGTTCAGTTTAAAAAGAAATTTGGAGAATATTGGCAACATATATTCCAGACAGTGTCGATATTCTTAATATATAACAAGTTCCCACAAATTAAGAAAATGATAACCCCCTAACGGAAAACTGGACTGAAAAAATTTTTTAAAGACAAAATTCCAGAGAAGCTATTCAGTCGGCTTATGATAAAAATGATCAACCTTGCTGCAGTCAAGAAATGCAGCTGGCAAAGATGGGAAAAAATGGGAAAAATGACCTCCCATACCTTGTTGGTAATTTTACTGTACAAGTCCAGATTTTTTGAGAAGCAATACGGCAAAATTTGCTAAGACTTTTGACTCTCGTAAAGCACAGGTTTGAAGTGCTCAAGTGGATTGTTTTCAATAAAGAGAGTAGAGTATTGTAAACATAGTTTCCTTATGTCTTTCTTAATAGCCTTTATTTCCTCTAGCTTACTTTATTATAAGAATACAATATCTAGTACATATAGGGCGAAATATGCATTAGTCAAACGTCATTGGTAAAGCTGCTGGTCAACAGTAGGCTATTAGTAGTTAAGTCTTGGAGGAATCAAAGGTCATATTCAGATTTTCAACTCCAGGGAAGTCAACACTTCTGACCTCTATTGTTCAAGGGTCAGTTGTAATTAATCCCAGAGGTATTTTTAAGAAAACAGTGTTATGAATGGTAAAAATAAGCTATAGATCATTATATGTATTGCTCCCTGCAAGTTTTTTGTAGTAGCAAAAGACAGGTGACAGACTAAATGTTCTAAAATCAAGTATTGATTAAACGAATAGTAATATATCCTTATAATGGATTTCTACAGAGCTACTAAAATTATGTAGATGGGTGTTTATTTTTACGGAATAGCTTCCTAATATATTAAGTAGTGGAAAACAAAAGACTCCAAGAGTCAAATCTCACTTTTTAAAAAATGTACCTACTTAAAAAATCTGGATTGTTATAACCAAAAGACTGGCAAAGAGTCTATTTGGATTAAATTATATTTGGGATAAATGATGATTTTCTAGCTATTTATTTTCTTTGTATTTCATCATTTCATACGACAAATATGCCATGTATTTGTGGTAAAATAGTGAAATGTTAACAACGAAAAATATTCTTTGTCATTATTTTCGACTGCATTGCCATCCACAAATACTTTTCACAATTTTGTAGCTTGAAAACATTCAAACCCTGTAGAGAACTCGAACAAAGAATACACTGACAAGTCATTCTTGATATAACTTTAGCAATTATTTTGCTACATTTGCCTTTTCTTTCTCTTTCTGTTTCTCTACGGTATCTACACCCAACATATACATGCAACACTGTATATTGCATTGAACTGTTTGTACATTGCAGACATCATGAAAGTTCACCTCTAAATACATACACATGTACTTCCTAATCAAAAGGATATTGCCCCACATAGCCACAAGGCCATGACCAAGCCCAAGGAAGTCATCAAGACTCCTTCTCACCCCAGTTCTTAAACATCAGTTGCCTACTTTTTCCGAATTAGGGCTAGTAGTCCCTGGAAGTAGGGAAACTGATCATTTAACTTTCCTTAAAGGCCTTCAAAATAAATATACTTTTCCATACTTGGTGGATGTGCTCTTAAAAATTAAGTGCACACAGAGCGATATGTTCCCTTGGAATTGCCATTTAGTTAGAAATCCAATGTGGGTGTTATTTTTCTAAGTGCTTTTCCTGGTAGTTCACCAAGTAGATTTCCCCTTCCCAGAGCTGTTTTAGATTTGGCTTTCCAGGAACATTCAGGCATACCTTGCAGAATGTGTCTGGACATATTGCCTGGTACTCTGCCTTATTGTTTTTATCCAAACTTCACAGAACTTATGTGTTTTTTAACAAGATTTCAGCCCCTGTTTGTTAAAAATATGTATATATTTATGGATCTAAAACTTAGCACAATATTTTGAACTAAATGATACGCTAGACTAGTCTCAAATTACATTCCATATTTGAGTATTAGGGCATCACAGTGTCGTGTAGGGCATTTAGAAAGCATGCCGACCTTGCACCGACAACTCTTGGTTAACAGTAGTCATTGTTTGGTAATCAGGAAGTAATATCTTAAGTGCATTATAAGCTAACATGGTAATTTGTTACTTAGTATGGAGGCAATTTGGTGTATTTTAGTTACCTTTTAAGAAATCACTGGAGGGCTTTGTATTAAAGTATGATGGATTATATTTCTTTTCCACTTAAATTAAAAGAAAGTAGGCTCCTGATCAGCATTTTTAGGGAAAACGTCCCTTTGTTTCGTAGGGATGAAGTACTTGTGTTAAGTGAGACTCTTATATTTGCTTAATTTTAGTTTTTCCACTGGCTGAATGTGGAGCCTTTAACGCTCAGGGTATGTTAATTCTCTTTGCTTCATTTGTAAAATGATGATAATGTCACCCTCTTCCCAGGATCGATCACATCAGAGTTGTAAGTAAACGCCTCAGTGGAAAGATGTGCAAACGCTTTCTGGTTTTGTTTTAATGGTTACGGATGGGGTCCATTCATGTATATTAGAGTATTCTAGGAACAGGAACATCATACCAAAAAAATAGAATAAACAGTCATGAAAATAATCACAAAACACCACTTATTCATCAACTACCAAATGCCAAGAATATTCTTTAAAAATATATATATTTATTTTGAGAGAGAGTGCGTGAACAGGTGAGGGGCAGAGAGAGAGAGGGAGAGAGAGAATCTCAAGCAGGCTCTGTGCTATCAGTGCAGAGCCCAACGTGGAGCTTGATCCTGCGAATCATGAGATCATGACCTGAGCCAAAATCAACATTCAGATGCCTAACCGACTGAGCCACCTAGGCAACACCCAAGAATATTCTTTTTTTTTTTTCTTGTAATGTTTATTCTCGAGAGAGAGACAGAGTGCACACTGAGGAGGGGCAGCGAGAGAGGAAGACACAGAATCTGAATCAGGCTCCAGATCCTGAAATGTGAGCACAGAGCCTGATATGGGGTTCGAACTCAGGAGCTGTGAGATCATGACCTGAGTGGAAGTCGGATGCTTAACCGACTGAGCCACATGGATATCCGAACATCCGAGAATATTCTTAAAGAGGGTTATTGTTAACCATTGCGAAGAGGTTGGGGTACGAACATCTTGAATGAGCCCATTACTACTCCAGAGAAAATCCATATAGAAAAGGGATGTCATTGGTGGAACCCAGGGTATTTTTAGAGGCCAGTGAAAACTGTTCTCTATGAGACTCTGATGGTCCGTACACGTGATTATACATTTGTGAGGTCCCATGCAACATACAATACCAAGAGTGAACCCTAGTGTAAATTATGAGCTCTGGGTGACGACAGCACATCAATGCAGGTTCTTAGACTGTAGCAAGTACAGTCTGGTGTAGGCTGCTGATAGGGCGAGGCTGTGCATAGGTAAGAGGAGGGTGTATGGGAACTCTCTGTACTTTCCACTCAATTTTGCTATGAATCCCAGATTGTCCCAAAGAATAAAGTTTATCTTTGAAAAATGTGACATACTGAAGAGGCGAACCCCGTGAATCATATAATAGGAAGCACTTTTCTTCATTCGCTGTTTTCAACTACTGTGTCCAATCTCAAGGTCATATTCCATAACTGAACAGTAAGTCTGGAGCAGCTTGAAACTGTACACAGATCTCTTCTGTCTTCCCCCTAGAACAGGCACAGGCTGGGACCCAGAGAGCTTGAATAGGTAGGATGAGGGAGAGAAGGTGGGCGATCTTGTGTGGAGACACCTTCCTTCCTGCCTCTTGAAGGCCTAGCCCCTCTTGTGGGTCAGGGCAAAGAGCAGAGAGAGAAAGGAGACAGTTGTCTCTGTGCTCGGTGGCTGATGCTGCAGCTCTCTGCTCTGTTTGCTTTTCTTCTTGTTAGGCTTTCAAGTGCTGGCTCTCTCATGGGGTGCATACGTGAACCCCATGGATGGTCTAGTGGTGCCACCATTGCATTGTCCTTGACCTTGGAGATCCAGCTTTGGACAACGCCTTCCTTCATCTCTCAGCTCCATACTGCAGACTCTTGCTTTTGTGGTGTCTTGCTCAGTGGGCAGGTCTCATATGGGGTCTTGGCAGGAAGCTGAAAGGTGAGCCCCCTTCTACAGAGTCTAGTTAAGCTCCAGAAAACACATGAATTCTTGCCATTTTAGCAAAAGGCATGTGTATAGGACAATTCTTCGCCATTCTGTCATTTCTTTCCGGTAGTTGTCTTCTGTGATCCCACAGAGCAAGGGCTAGATTGCCTAGCACATAATCAAGAGTAGAATGTCGCTTCTTCCTCTTGTCCCCGTAATCTCTATGAGTAACTCTTGGAGTATCCTCCTCAGTTTCTGGGCTGCAAAGCGCAGCAGAAATGGCATATCAAAGTGAACACAGTACTTCCTGTAAGACTTGTGACTTAATGGGGGGTCCTCAGTGGTGACTGATTGCTCTTCAGTCTTGTGTAGTATGGGGAGGGAGTGCAGGTGGTCAGTTGGATCACAGGGTGGTGAGCACCAGGCCTGGGGTCCACAACTTTAATAAGCATCAGGGGGAAGTGTCTAACCTCCGGTGTAAGCGTCTCCCTTTAGAATGTGTTATCTCTGGATTGTTCCTGTTTAGAAAACACATTTGCCTACTACTCTCTAAAGAGAGCTATTTCCAGGGCGGCAGCAGAGGTTGCCCTCAGTCTCCTGTTTGACCAGTCATAATTTGGTTTGGTTCAGTTCCAACCCTGCAGCAGTCCTCCGCTGGCAAGGCAGACTTTGCATAGAGGATGTGTTTGTTTACCTTAAAGGGTCAGCTTTCTATCTGATCCCCTCCGGTACCAAGAATTCACAGAGAGAGAGGCAGCCTTCTACTGCTTTAGCCCTTCTAAGTGCTCCCTACCTCAAACCCTTTCTCCAAGCAGGACTTTATTTTTCTTTACCTGATTCACCTGAAAACCTCCTGGGTAGCCTTATGGCATCTTATCTCATGTACACATCTAGGGGCATTCCCAGAATCTCTGAGGTCATTTATGGTACCCTTCAAGGGTTGTAGGACCCTAGTGTGGTGGCATCTTCCCCCAGGTTCTTCTTAGACACAGTAGGATGGTCTCTACACAAGCTCTGCTCAGACAGCTCTGGCACTTTCTGCCTTTGAGAACTTTTCAAGTGAGAAGCAAGCGTGTATATGTCTTAGAGGTTCTCCTTCCTCCCCACCCCGCCCCCCAATTCCATAGATATGTGTCAGGTACATCCATGAACTTTGCTATTTGTTACTCAGGTTGTGGGTGAGTCTGCAAATTTTGCATTTCCTCAGGGATCTACCTGGGAATAATATGCTGGTTTCTCTTTCTCCCTGGCATTCCTGGTCTCTCTGAGTGAGTTCCTTGGAGGCCACCTCTCCCCCCCCCCCCCCGCCCCCCCCCCCCGATATATATACACACAGTTCCCTTTTGGAAGAAGAGCAAAGTAGGATATTACCACCAATCCTTCTCCCTGAA
The DNA here is from genome assembly GCF_024362965.1 of Panthera pardus. Lineage (NCBI taxonomy): Eukaryota > Metazoa > Chordata > Mammalia > Carnivora > Felidae > Panthera > Panthera pardus. The sequence goes on from NW_026526765.1 coordinate 136,546,618, forward strand.
GTGATTATCTTGCCATCTCACACCTCAGCTTTTGAGGAAGAGGAAGGGTAAGGTGAGGGACTGGGGTAATAGCTGTTAGAAGTAATGATAGTTTTTCTCCCTTCTTTGTAAGCCTCAGAGAACTTGTCTTGCAGCATTTTGGGGGTCCTGTCTTTAAAATGTGGAGTTCTTAATGCTCTCTTGACCTCAGCTCTCGTCTCAGCTCCCTGATAATGAGGCAATAGGAAAAATTCTTCCCAACATCCTCTTACCTATATTGGGAATTAGAAAGGTATGATTTCTTTGATGAAGTTCCATTGTTTTCACATTTTTTTCCAGGGTTTGGTGTTTGACCCTGCGAAGAATAATTTTTAAGGAGAAGAGGGAGGATGGTTAAAGGTAGTATCATGGTATCACCATTCTCCCCATCATTGCTGCAGGGTAATTCATATTTCACAAATCTTCAAAATTCCATAGGCAAGCATGTCCTGCGTAGGTGTAAAAAAGGAGAGATATCGTGAGTGATTAAGGAAGACATATTTGTCAATGCTATGAAAATAAAGCAAGGGGTATCATGAAGCTTTTCATAATTTAATCTCACTTAATCCTCTCAAGTGATAGTAAATCAAGCATCAGAAAAACTAACCTAATCCTCTCGCGGATTCACCATTCACTTGCCCACCATTCACTTGTTGCCTTGGTTGACTTAGGTAATGTCCTTGTTCGAGCATGTCCCAGGAAGTTGCTGTGACAGCTCCCCAACCCTATTGGTATTATGGAAGCAGAATGGATACATTGATGGCCTCTGTGCCAGAGATTAACTAGAATGGCCCAAGGAAAGATCTCGCTGGTCAAGGGAATACAAGGCCTGACTTCCATACCACTATCTAGCTGGGCGGCTATGGGGACATCAGGTCTTATTTCTTCCTTTGTATAATTAGAAAATGGATTACCTTAAAAAGTCTCAAAAGTTCCCCCTTGCTAAACAATCCTACGGACGTGACATGTGAAAAAACTCTAATTTTTGCTAAATATTGTAAGAGAACTAACCAGAGGCTCTCCTCATAAATACGAAAATTAGTTATAATATTATGTAATCATATGGTCAGCTGGAAAATATTTACTCGCAAGAACTGAAGGATATAAGTTAGTCACAGCGTGAATTACCCTGAAATAATAGGGGAATATTTAACCTCAGATCATTTAGCTTCTCAATTGTGTTCTGTTTAACTTTGCATGAAATGAATGATTAGTTCTATGAAGGAATATCCATTGTAAATTAATTTTTATGACAATCTAAACTGATAACCTATATGATGATAATTGACAGACTATTGATACTTCCTTGACCCTTATTATGTATCAGATGTTGTGCTAAGTGATTTTTGTATACTATCTTACTTAATTGGAATGGTTAGGGAATTTTCACAAAGTCTAGCTCAGGTCTGCTTTCCACAACCTGATTTTCTAACCATAGCCTCGCCTTTTCTGTCCATTCCCTCATGGGCTTGATACTGTATTACACTCTGTACTAAATTTGTGTATTCAAATCTGGGCAACCTGCATGCGAATGTTAATCTCCTGGATTAGTGCTCATCTCTGCTTCTGAATACTCAATATGTTTTATCCTCGATATAGCATCTTTATTACATTTTTATTTTCTAGTGTATGTTTTTTTTAAATCTAATAAAGAAAATGTGGTCAGTTAAAAAGTACAAAAATGGGGGTGCCTGGGTGGCTCAGTCGGTTGAGCGTCTGACTTCGGCTCAGGTCATGATCTCACAGCTCGTGAGTTCGAGCCCCACGTGGGGCTCGTTGCTGACAGCTCAGAGCGTGGAGCCTGCTTCGGATTCTGTGTCTCCCTCTCTCTCTGTCCCTAACCCACCTGCATTCTGTCTCTCTCTCTCAAAAATAAATAAACATTTAAAAAAAATTTTTTAAAAAGTACAAAAATGGAACAGTTAAAAAAAAGTAGGGTACCCAGGTGGGTCAGTCGGTTAAGCATCCAACTTTGACACAGGTCATGAATCTCATGAGTTTGTGAGTTCGAGCCCCACATCAGGCTGTCTGCTATCAGCACACAACCTGCTTCAGATCTTCTTCTCCCTCTTTCTCTCTGCCCCTCCCCTCCTTTCACTCTCTCTCTTTAAAAAAAATTAAAACATTAAACAACGTATAACCAGCATTCTCACTACCTAGAAATATTTATGGTTATGATTTCAGTTCCTTTATCCTCCAGTCATCGCTTATGTCTATCTAACCTTTATCCTAAACTTTTTAAAAGTGGTGTTAAGAAGAAGACACTATTTTAACTTATTTTTCCCTTTAACTTCATATGCAAATAATTCCACAGTCTCCTAAGTGACATATTTGTGAAAAATGTGTTTGGAACCCAGATGTTAATTTCAGTAGGTAGACTCATCATCAGAGTGGGGGTTGGGGGGTGAGGGGTAAAGGAGGTCCTTGCCAGAGAAAAAGGTATTGCAAAATGTGTAGTTATGGTTTCTGCAGGTGTGGTTTTCCTTAGGCATAAGCAAGTAAAGAGAGCCTTCCCTGGGTCCCTCAGGGATTAGGGGTAGCTGCTAGTTTGAGGATCAACTTTGGGGCACCAGCCAAAGCACAGTGACCCCAGGAACTGGCAGAGCCAATACAGGAGTCTCCCCTTCATTGTACTCAACATTCCATTTCCATACCTCTGTAAGGTGTTGGAGGAAGGAATATTCCGGTTGTTAATAACTTCAGGGACAGCCTATGATTTTGTGGTTAAGCCATTAGATTTTGCCAACCTTATTATTGTATTTTTTTTACTGTTTATTTATTTTTGAGAGATAGAGGCAGAGCGTGAGTGGGGGCAGGGGCAGAGAGAGGGAGACACAGAATCCGAAGCAGGCTCTAGGCCCTGAGCTGTCAGCACAGAACCCGATGCGGGGCTCCAACTCGGGAATGGCGAGATCATGACCTGAGCCGAAGTCAGACACAACCAACTAAGCCACCCAGGCGCCCCTGCCATCCTTATTTTTGAGGAGCTGGTAGCTTCCTCTCTTGGTTTGCAGTCACGGGACTGGGGAACAATTTAGCCCTAAATTAGTTATTAATCGAATTAATAATGATTTAAGCACCTAGGTATTGGAAACCACCGTCTGTTAGTTTCCTAGAGCTGCCATAACAGATCGCCACGAACTGGGCGGTTCACAGCAACAGAAATGTATTCTTTCGCAGTCTGGAGGCCTGAGTTGAGACGTGAGGATGTCGACAGAGCCGCACTTTCTGAAGCCTGTAGGGGGGAATCTCTCCTTGCCTCTTCCAGCCCTGTAGCTGATGACACTCCAGTCTCTTCTTCTATCTTCGCGTGGTCTTCTCTTCCTCTGTCTCTTATAAGAACACATCGGTTGATTCAGGCCCCCCTCAGGTAATCCAGGATGATGTCGTCTGGAGATTCACTTAACTGCATCTTCCAAGACCCTTTCTCCCAACAAGATCGCATGGACAGGTTCTGCGCGGACATATCTTTTTTGGGGGGTGGGGGAGGCATCATTCAATCCACTACCTTTCGACATTCCAGATACATTGGACACGAGCTGGCAGGAGAGCCATTTAAGTAAGTAACTGTACACAGTATAGTAAAAGCTAGCAAACTGGCATGGCAAACTGCTTTCAGAATACAGACGAGGAGTGGCAAATTGGACTGAGGGATGCGGTTACCTAGGAAGCCTCATAGAGAAGGACATTTCACGCCGAGATAGGATGATTCATTCTGGGCTGTGACAAAAGACTTAAAAAAACAAAGTGGTTTAGAAAAATCATATTTAAAAATAACTCTGGTTATTTTTAACGTGGATGGTGAGTAACATGAATTGGTGTTGGACATTGGAGAATGGTGATGTCTGTGGCACGGGTAGTATCTGGGGGTTTGATCAGGGCTAAAGGACAATGGTGATGTCTGTGGCTTGGGTAGTCTCTGGGGTCTTGATCAGGGCTAAAGGCGCCTAACGGACCACACTTTCACCCCTCCACTAGTCTGAAAGCTCCACGAGCTTTCTATTCCTGCTTTCTATTTCTACTTTCTCCCCAGTACCTCTTACTTACGGGAGCTCAGTGAATAAACGAGCTGGGAAGAAAAGGCTCAGTCTTCGGTGCCATCAGAGTCCCGTTCTATGGAAGGAAGCACATAAAACCTAAGTCCAAGATTTATTTTCTACTGTCAGTGGTGAAATGTTTACCTAATGATCATCTACATTGCTGTTAGGTAAACAGGTGGGGGATTCTAGGAAAAACCAATTCATTTGTCAATACTTCCCTAACCTGTCTTGCTTCTGCCGCATAGATCCTGTGCCTTATTTCCTGCACTGTCAATCTGGCAAGATGTGGGCACTAAATCACCTCCACAGAACACCACCTAAACCTCCGTGTATGACAGTCCAGTTCGTGAGGCAGTAGATAGATGAACCACGCTCCAACATCTGAAAAGCATGGCTGCTTTTGTAATCTTTCTCCGTTTCTGCATCAGGGTTCACAAACTCAAAGGCAGGTAGGCGGTGTAAATGAGAAAGTGGGCGTAAATGAGAAAGTGTTGGCCGTAAGAGAATGATGCGGACTGCGGTCTATATATTGAGAAGCATGCTCCCTAGTAAGGTCACACCGTTTAATGCCACTTGACAAGGGGCCACCAGTTGTTGGCATATTGGCAGATGTTCAAGTGTTTGAAGGCAAGATAGAAATCTGGAGTTTTCTGTGCCACTTGCAGATTTTAAAAACACAGTGTGGGAGGAAAGTAAGGTAGGTGACTGTTTTGCAACTTCCCAGTAAAAATCAGTGGCCTAGGGGCTCCTGGGTGTCAGTTGAGTGTCTAACTCTCAGTTTTGGCTCAGATCATGATCTCACGGTTTGTGGATCTGAGCCTCTTATCGGGCTCTGCACTGACAGTGCTGAGCCTCTTCGGGATTGTGTCTCCCTCTCTCTCTGCACCTCCCTTGTGTGCTGTCTCTCTCTCTCTGTCTCTCTCTCTCTCTCTCTCAAATAAATACATAAACTTCAAAAAAAGTAATTAAAAAAATCAGTGACCTAAGCTGCCACTAACAGCTCAATTCTATTTAATATTCTTAGAACTTTGAAAAAGCATGGGAGGTTTTCCTGAAACATTTTTTTCCCCTTTTAAAACTGGAGTTTTATAAAATGGCCATTTGGGAAAGACATAAAGCTTAATGGGCATCCAGCATCTCACCAACTGAGCCTCAATATCGTATGTAGGGAATGTGAAGTATTAGTCTTGAAGGTGATTGGTTCTTTCTTTTTTTTTTTTTTTTAATTTTTTTTTTTTTATGTTTATTTATTTTTGAGACAGAGACAGACAGAGCATGAACAGGGGAGGGTCAGAGAGAGGGAGACACGGAATCTGAAACAGGCTCCAGGCTCTGAGCTGTCAGCACAGAGCCCGACGCGGGGCTTGAACTCACAGACCGCGAGATCATGACCTGAGCCGAAGTCGGCCGCTTAACCCACTGAGACCCACTGAGACGCCCCTGGTTCTTTAATTCTTAACTGAAGTGGTCTGATTTTCAAGTGAAGAAATTGACCAATGGTTGCTCTGTGAAGGTTCCTCTTGGTGTTACCAGAGTTTTAAAGTGATCTGAGGGTCTCTTTAACTGTCATGGCCTCCTCAAAGGGTAGATGCCTTCTCTTCTCGGTGAAATCACACCCTTTGCTGGTGGGGGTGGGTTCTCATTTTCTTGGTCAGTCTCCGCCCTCTCCTCCCCCCTCCCCCCCTCCCCCCTGCGCCAGCCCAGCTATTTAATCTGACCCCGTACTGTAAGCATGCATATTTGTACATCGACACAACTGAACCGTTTCGGCTTCATGGGTTTTTCTGCCATGCTGAAGCTCACGGATGGATCCAGGTCAGGGACCCCTGACCTGACACGAAATCACAATTGGGTAATTAAGAGGTAGGCACCACTCCACGGTGCGAGGCACCAGGCTAAATATTTTACATGCGTTTTCTTATTTGATTCTCCAAATCAAAATCCCATGTAGGTGGAATTAATATTACCATCTTCTAGATGAATACACAGAGGTGTACACAAAAGAGAGAAGAAAAAAATGGCTCGGCTAAGGGTACACGGCTGATGGGTGTCAGTAATGGGATTGCCATGTTATAATGCAGATGTCAGGAATGGAGCCTTTGGCGTTAGCCAGACCTGGAGTTGAAACCTGGCTCTGCCACATTACCTGACCAGCTTCTCAGGGTCTCGGTGTTTTCATCAGGGGGCCCAGCAAGGGCTTGGCACCTAAAGATGTAGGTATGATAGGTATACATGAGCGATGCTCAGGTGCTGGAAAAATCCAACTACTTATTGTTTTTTCCCTAAAATCCAGCTACATTGGATTCTAGCCCCTATTTTGATGGCATGGCAGAAAATTTATTTCCTGTCATCCCTGCTATGTAGAGTCTGTAGACTTATCAGGGCTATTCTCTTTGAGCAAACCTGAGTTAATGTCAGTGTTTTTGGAAGGTGGTGATGCACACTCCCTCTGGAGTGTATCGTCCCTAAAAAGAAAAATCACTTGACTGACTTATAAATTTTTTTTTTTAACGTTTATTTATGTGTGAGACAGAGAGAGAGCACGAACAGGGGAGGGGCAGAGAGAGAGGGAGACACAGAATCTGAAACAGGCTCCAGGCTCTGTGCTGTCAGCATAGAGCCCGACGCGGGGCTCGAACTCACGGACTGCGAGATCATGACCTGAGCTGAAGTCGGACGCTTAACCGACTGAGCCACCCAGGCGCCCCTCACTTGACTGACTTATAAAGAAAGTCTCTTGCCAAACGCAACTTTAAAAGTAGCTGCACTTTTTAAAGGGGTTTACGGTGATGAGTTTGAGTGGGGAAGGTCCTGGTTCCATGGAAGCATGACTGTCTTAACGTTAGTTGCCACTTCTGAGTGAGCAATGGTTATGATCTAGCATTTCCATGACTGTTTATTCCTCGGCAACTCAGACGCTTTATATTGTCCATTTCCCAAGAAAATGCTATGATCTGTCATCAGGACATAGTCCCTCCTGGATAGTTAGATTTTCCTATGTTTCTCTCCGTGTTCAGCTCCTTATTGACTCTCATGACTTCATTTGACTTTCACGTTGCTGTTATGTTGTTGTTTCTGGAACATCTAAAGATACTTGGTGATCTCTCTGCCTTTTCAGTTTGAAGGGTTAGTATTACCAGCTCCCTCTCAAAATTAGTATAGCATCAAATACTCATTTAACTTTAACTGCTTGGTATTGCTTTGCAAGACGCTTACCCCACCAGTTCTCCCACAGAACTCAGGGAACTGGTTATGCCTGCTGGTTATGTCACAGTCATTCTGTGGTTGTCCCCAGGGTCACGAACCCTCACCCACCCAGGAACCACATACCAAGAAAGTTACCCTACAAGGTGAATCACTCATCAATGGCCACCCTGGATTTCATGTCCGTGGGAAATGGCCTTGTGAAGGTTAGCCCCGGACTACAGCTACTGCTCTTGCAGACTTCATTGTGCCTCAACATAGTTAAGGCCCAGTGTGACATTAGTCAAGACATGAGATGACGTGCCATGTTGTGTTAGTCTTTTTGTAAAATACAGGTTGATAGTCTGGGTGCCTGGGTAGCTCAGTTGGTTTAGCGTCTGACTCTTGATATCACCATCGTGAGCCCCTCATTGGGTTCAGTGCAGAGTTTGGAGCCTGTTTGGGATTCTCTCTCTCTCTCTCTCTCTCTCTCCCTCTGTCTCTACCCCTTCATCACTCATGCTCTCTCTCTCAAGATAATTAAATAAACAAACTTAAAAAAATAGTTTGGTAGTCAAAATCCTGTAAGTTTGCTATACTTTGTTTTGTTTTGATAGTAAGTCAGATAATTTGGGCCATTAAGAAATTGTTCTTTTGCTGTTCATTGTCAAGCTTTAGCCCTCATAGTAATTTAGCCATCATTACGTGTATGAGAGCATGTGGGTGCGTGGGTGGTCCTCCTTTTGACAAATAATAAAATAAAAAAAAAAGCTGACCCCCTGATTCTCATTTCTTTTTTTTTTAATATCATAGCTTTCAGAAAACATGATAAAGAACATCTTGTTGATAAGAAGATTCTATTTGCCGTAAGTTACCTTGATTTTAAATAAGAAAAGAGGACAGAAATAAGATTACATATTATAGTCTTTGATGGTAATGTAAACAAATCAACGTCTGTTTCATAAATATGGATATGGCCTTGTTAAATAATGAAACTGTTGAAAATAAACTGTCCTTAATTTGTAGGTATAACATATATAATAGTAGGTATAATTTCTAAAGCATCAGCAATTTATTCTTTTTTGAATTAAATTTTTTTTTAATTTTTAGAGAGAGGGAGCGTGAGAGAAGGCCCACGTGTGAGCTGGCTAGGGGCAGAGGGAGAGAGAGAGAAAATCCCAAACAGTTTCAGCCAAGGTGGGGCTTGATCCCACGACCCTGGGATCATGACCTGAGCCCAAATCAAGAGTCCCACGCTCAACTGACAGAGCCACCCAGGTGCCCCCATTCTTAATGAAGAAAATTTAGTTTTGGCTTCCATATGAATGGCATAAGTGGGAAATGAGGAACAGAGATAATTTGACTCTGCCCTCTCGTGATCTTATGCAGAGACTACAAACTGAACTGGAAAAAAGATCCACATTTATACCAGTGAATTATAAAAGCATAAAAAGGATATTCAAGGAACCCCTCCCCCAAATTACTACTTTTAGTTGTACTCCAAAATACATTCTTTGGATTTAAGAAACAGTCACTACTCACAAATTTGATTGGTTTCCTGGCCACACTGTGTCCTTCCTGTTACTCCATTTGCACTAACACGCACGTGCACACACACACACACACACACACACACACACAAATGTACAGACACGTGTATGCGCAGAAAACTCTCACAGTGTATTGGAAAAGCAGGTCGTAGAACTTATCTCCCAGCTAGAAAATTCTCCATGACAGCAGACCGATGGTACTGGAAAAAACTGAATCCATTTTTATGCAAGCCGCCCGTTTCCAAATCCCCTCCCCTCCTCAGAGAGAAGCACTGTGGATCTTGGGACAGTTGTCAGCAAAATTTCCTCGCGGCTAAACAATTTAAGTGAAAACTCATGCCTTCTACTTTGTTCAGATTTCTTGTCTTCTGTAGTTAAACGAAATGGGGACAAGTGTTCAGTGAAATGTCTACCCAGTGATTCTGTCAATTTAGGGGCAGGATTAAACAAGCCAATGAATCATGCAATAAGCTTCATACGCTGAAAAATGGGTCATCTTTCTCTGAATAGTAAGACATCGGAAGCCAAACCAGGTTTAGGTGGTTGAAAATGTCATTTCTGTATATTCTTTTAACTTGTTCCTGAAAAAAAAAAATGCCACTGACAGCTATTTGTCTTCTCAAAGACACTGCTTTCAAATATCTTATCCCGCAAGCAGAAGAATATATTTAATTCCAGAGAAAAGCCTTTCAGCGCCCTGAGAAATCCTTTTTGTTCAAAACTAATCAATTTTTGCTTTGTGCACAAAAGTAAAATACTTTGTCAAACTCTGTGCAGAAATCCTTTTAGCTATCTTAAAAAATACATTTGGTGCAGCCCTGGCTGATTTCTGTTATATGGGCAAAAATTTACTTTGTCAAATTATATTCTTCGCAGAGCCTTTCAGCTGACTTAAAAATCCATTTTGTACAAAACAATGACCATGCATCAGCTCGGAGTGATTGCACAGTAGTTACTTAGCCTGGCAAATGGCAGCGAAATGTCAGCTGAAATGAAAGACACACAACCCAGGGCTTATCAGGGAAAGTCCAGATGATTCATGTAACATCATAAATAAATAACGCCGACTTTGTGTTGAGGCAGGTTTAACAGCGGAGATTCCTTTCCTGGCCATGGTATGTTTCAAAGCAAAAGGAAGGGGAAGGCCTTACCTGGTGACAGTGACATGTGCTGAGATAAAGTACGGTGTCTTTAATGCTTATTTTTCAAGGTCACTAAATGTTACATTGGTGGTTGAGCAGGGGAAAAAGATCCTCTGCCCAATGACAGGCTGGAACATACGGTATCATCAAAGTAATGATAGTCATGAAGAGAAGGAAATTTCTCAGCCCAGTGCTCAGAGCAGCCGTAAAGTTCTTCAGCACTCTCGTCTTCTCATTGGCCACCTCTGGTGGAAGGAGTCGAGTGAAGGAAGAAGAGAATTGGAAACGTGGAAAGATAAGGTAAAACATAGCGGAAGACGCTCGTCTTAGCTCAGGAAATAGTAGCTCCTAACAATATCGTAGTGCCCTTGGGCAGCTTACAAGGGCAATTGAACTCTGGCTTACATTAATGCTTTGTTGAAATCCACAGTATTTTGAACAATGGGCCCTTGCCATTTTAAAAAAAAATGTTTTTAATGTTTATTTTTGAGAAAGAGAGTGTGAGTGGGGAAGGGGTAGAGAGAGAGAGAGAGAGAGAGACAGACAGAACCTGAAGCAGGCTCTGGTCTCTGAGCTGTCAGCACAGAGCCCAGTGCAGGACTAGAACTTGGGAAGGGCGAGTTCATGACTTAGCCAAAGTCGGATGCTCAAACGACCGACCCACCCAGGTGCCCTGCCGTTTTTCGTTTTGAATACGGACGCTGCGAATTATGTAGCTGGCCATGATCATACATAACCAGGTCTGCCTTGTGACTTTCACAGGTCCGAGGCACTTTTGCCTTTATGAGCCCTTTCCTCTGTAAAAATGTAAAAAATTAAATTATACAACTGCATTGGCATAAAGATGAATATACTGACATCTTCTTGGACTTAATTACTTTTTCTGATTCTAAAAGAAATTAATGCATCTCCATGGGCCCTGAAACTATTGTTGGCCCCAGAATGTGCCTGCCACACCTTGATGGAGTCGTGGTCCCTGGGTGACAGCCAATGGGGACCCGATGTCATTGGCCCATTGCTGACTCTGCCATCAAGTTGATGTGTGCTCGTGGGGTATAAATGCTCCCGGACATCAGTGTTGTCACTGAAAGATGGGGTCACATTCTCTGAGCATATGTGTTATTTAACACAGAACACACATGGCCCTTGTGGCAACTAACAGCCAAATAATCAGCATGGCCATTGCCAAGAAGCTTCCCGAGTCCTTAGTCGTTTCCGTAAGAACGTGAAATGTTCTAAAGGTTCGCAGCAGAATGGTATTTCCTCAGAGCTGATTCAGTTTGGGACAACCCCATCACAGCCTTTAACCTCGCTCTGCTGTATGTTAGTGTTCTGTAAGCAACCCAGGCACTAAACAGAATGGCTGAGTGTTCAGAATTAATTGGCAGACAAGTCTTCTACGTCTAGACCCTTTTATTTTGATTTGTCTTTTAAGTCCATCCACGGCAGCTTTGACTTCCTTGTACCCCTCTGAAACCCAGGGAACTCGGCTGTCGAGTCCCATGGGGACCCCAGCTGCTTTGGGGTCAAATTCCAGGTTTTGTGTGTTTCGCTTTCCTTCTTCACCGCCCTCCATCAAAGCTTTTCTGTCTAGGTGGCGGTGATTCCCGCCCACACGCAGCATGGGACTATGAATGATGAGTTTAAATGGAATTTAAGAATTCTCCGTCTGTGTTTCTCAGCCCTGGCTGTGCAGCATTGTTACCAGTGAATAGACAAAAAAAATCAGCTATCCTGGTCTCACCCCTAAACCTAGTGAGCCCAGATCTCCAGAGAAGGCATCTGGGCTTTTATGCTTTTATAGGATTGCCCAGTTAATTCTAATATTTGGGTTGATACTATACCTATTCTTCCAACTGGTCAAGGAATGCAGGAATCACTATGAAAACATTCCTGACCTTCCTTTGGTGTGCATTTGGAAGAAAGACATACTAGCCAACAGATGTCAACTCTGATGACCCTTTACGGGAGGTCTTTATATAAAAACTTATTAGCTTCTCTCTCTTTGTTGCCTGCTATGGAACACTTGGAACCATGACATGGAGTTTTCCTGAATTTGAAAGGTACATTTAGAATGGCCAATTAAAGTATAGGCTGTGTGGCACAACTTATTTCAGGAGCCTCTGGGAGGAGCTCACACAGCCTGGCACGTTTTCAGAGTGGCCGAACTGAGTTGCACAGCGAAAGACCTTTGTGCCTGCCTTAGAGACGGGGTGGAATACATACTAAGATGCTGTGGATAGAGAAGACCAAAAATGAATTCAAATAGGCACCTCACATTAAGAGCCATATGGGAGACCCTCTTGAGTGTAGTCATTGATCTGCCATTGAGCTGATTCTTACAAGAACAATGTTTGCTGGGGAAGGGCAGAGAGAGAGAGAGAGAGAGAGAGCAGAGAATCCCAAGGGGCTCCATTCGGTCAGCGCAGAGCGCTGACTCGGGGCTCAAACTCACGAGCCGTGAGATCATGACCTGAGTGGGAATCAAGAATTGAACACTTAACTGACTCAGCCACCCAGGTGCCCCTGAATGATGAGCTTTTTGAGAGAAGTCATTTATAATTCCATCTTCTATGTTAAATAATCACCTTTTTTGATTTGTTCCCCAAATTAAGAGATATTATGTAACTTATTTTATACATTTCCTATTCACCTTTCCCCAAATGTAAATTAAAAAGGGGAATGTTCCCTTTTTTGCAGGTTTTTTGTTTTTTTGTTTTTTTTTTTGGATAGTCCTCATTGGAATTTGAGACATTTCAAAAAGCCTCTTATATTACCTAGAATTTGCTCTGCGGCTCGTTTCATTCTTGCCATATTCTGCAGAATGCTCTTTTAGGTTCTACCAGTAAAAGACCTTGAATGGTAAAAACGTTTCAAACATCCCCTAAAATGCCAAGGTTAGGTGCTGTAAGCTGGCTGAGAACCACCTTTGTTTTGAGTCATGAATGCAGGCCCCGTGGTGATAGTCTACCGACTGGCGTCTGTACCCAGATGCTCAGGGCTTCAGCTGCTCTGTATGGTTGGCCACAATGAGAGAGTAGGAATTCAGAACCTCGTTTATATGGCTCATAGTCCAAGGGTAGCTCACTTCACAGACCTCTGTCGTCGGTCGAAGTCTCAAATTCCAAAGCCTGTTGTCTAAGATACTCTTGTAAGTGCAACCGTCGTTCCTGATGTGGTTATTCTTAATAATTACCAGTTTCTCAAGGGTCTCCAGCGCTCTCAGGACTGCCCTGGATTTTTCTGTCCCCGTTCTTCTGCTCTTCCCTAACTATTGTATCTCCGTCGGGGTGTCCTATTGTATTTTTCACTCCTCACTTCGGCAATGGCTCTGATTTTGGGCGATCCTGCAAAATCATGACCAAAGTAGCTCTCGTCATCACAACACCCCAGATTCTCCCAATTGTCTGCTTATATATACAAGGTATTAAAAAACTCATTAGGCGGTGCTTATGTATGCCCTTTTCACGTTCGAGTTTAAAGATTTTTCTGCCTAACTCCATATCTCACTATACGGTATATTATATAAAATCAGGCAGTTAAGACAAGAGAGGATCATGTATTTATGACACAAGACCTTATGTGGAAATTATTTGCTTGCTCCTCGCACAGTTCAAAAGCATATCCTGGGGGAATTTTTCATAACAGTCTGTATGCTTTATGCTTCTCCATTAGCAGATAACAGAGAAAGAACATATTTTGGACGCAAGAAAAAATTTTCGGAACATGCGTGCTTTTCTCAAGGTGGTTGGGAATATGGTTTTAGGTATTTCAATTTTACCAGGCTTTGTCAGAAATAAATCACACCTTTAGTCATGGTCTGTGTCTCTACCATAGTTTTCTATATTTAAGTGTGAGTGAGTTTGATTTATTTTTCCTATGTCCACTCAAATTATTCCATCCTATTAGTATTTATGCCAGTTGCATCCGGGGGTGTTTTATACCTGGGCCCTACGCTCTTTTCAGATTCCAATTTTATCGTGGGTCTGTTAAAAGGTCAGTTTAACCTCTGCAAAGTGAAGAACATAAAGACATACAGCTTTTGTGTCGCTTCACCAATACGTGTCAGTAAACATACTACACGCTGTAGTAGGTGTGTGAAAGAAAAGTTGTCTAGATACAAAGGTAGACGTGAGGCATAATCGAAATAATTCCGAGCTCCAGATCCAGTCCTATAGGAAGTGGTATGATGGAGAGTCCCGGGCAAAAATCACATGATAATTTCCATGTGGAAAACAATTGAGCTGGCTTCGCCTCCTTCCCCATGATACCTTGCTGAGTAATGTCCTCTCGCTTTGGAGGCCCTCGGGTTACAGCCAAACATTGATTATTTGTCAGATAATGCTATCAGACTTACAAAGACGTCCACAGTGCTCTTGCAAGGAAATAAATGACTCCAGCGTTCTTTTTGGTGGAAAAAAAACATGAGAAAGAAAACACAATGAGTTTCACTGAAATAAACGCCCCAACAGTCTAGAGCGGGTTGAACCTAGGCTATGTTTTCATATAATTCCAAATCCACTGCCGGTATTATTAAAATACATTTTCTCTGTATCACAAGACATGGCCTTTCAGAGCAAGGATAGCAGGGACTTGAAGTTTGTTAAGTGGGTACCCTGTGCCACGTGCTTCCATTTTTTCAGCATTCCTTCCATTTTTTCAGCAATCATGCGAGAATAGACCTTGTCCCACAATCCAGGGGAAGAAAGTGAGATCCAGAGAGGGTTAGTGAGCTGTTCAAGGTCACCTGTAAATAAGAAGTTTCTTGTTGTGCCTGGGTGGCTCAGGAGGTTAAGTGTCTGACTCTTGATTTTGGCTCAGGTCATGATCTCACGGTTTGCGAGTTCGAGTCCCGCTGCACTGATGGTGCACAGCCTGCCTGGGATTGTCTCTCTCTCCCTGTCTCTGCCCCTCCCCTGCTTTCTTGCTCTCTCCCTCCCTCTCTCAAAACAAATAAAACTTCAAAAAAAAAAAAAAAAAAAAAAAGAATTTCTTGTCTGCAAAACCTATGGTAAGTTATTAAGAATTGTGGTTGGGGCGCCTGGGTGGCTCAGTCGGTTAAGCGGCCAACTTCGGCTCAGGTCACGATCTCCCGGTCCGTGAGTTCGAGCCCTGCGTCGGGCTCTGTGCTGACCGCTCAGAGCCTGGAGCCTGTTTCAGATTCTGTGTCTCCCTCTCTCTGACCCTCCCCTGTTCATGCTTTGTCTCTGTCTTAAAAATAAATAAAAACGTTAAAAAAAATTAAAAAAAAAAAAAGAATTGTGGTTGTATGTCCATAGAAAATTATTACTTATTTGTGCATCTTTAAGAATATTTGGTGCCAATGGGAATTAAGACAAAGTGAATCTTTCTTTCTTCTTTTTTCTTTTCTTTCCTGTGGGAAAATCTGGTGGCACATAGGACTTTGAGAACTGGGTTCTCTCATACCCACAGAAACTTCCATATGTCTCAGACATTTAGTCTTTGGTTTCTTGGGGTACCCACACACTTGGGACATTTTTTTTTCTTGCCTACTGTTGATGACAAAGCGCTTGGGGGTGGTCTTTTGCCTTTTTGAGCCTCTTCCTTCATTTTGAGGGATTTACTGTTACAGGACAAATCTGAGTTGTGAGAATTTTCTCTGTAACGGGTCACAGCTGGGGAAGATTATACCCTACATTTACATAGGATTAAAGACATCTTTTTAGAAGAAAAAAAAAAGTTCCCGTGAAAATAAATAATAATAAGTGAAACAAGCTAGAACCTCTTCTCTCTTTAAAAGGGAGAGAATTTTCATCAATGGGAAGCGAGGTAAAGGGCGCATTCTTGCTTCCCCACTGATGTTGATATCAGAGCAGGATGAGGACACTTATTTCCCTCCAAGCACTAACAGGCTGCCTTTTCGACTGTGCACTTCATGTTCCCTTGCTTTAACAAGATTTACACAGTCCTAACTCACTTATTAAAAGCTTCAAACGTGTTTTAAGGCGAAGATCTTCAAAAGCCAAACGCATGTCTCAGCCCTCTGTCTGAAGCCCACTGCATGGGGCTCCCTGATTTAAATATGTGTGCTGGTGTTGAAAGGTGGCCATGTGGTCTCTCTAATTCTTTGAGTTCTGATTTCTGCTCCGTTGCTTTAATTCCTTTTATTGAATCCCCCTTGTATTGTATTACAATAATGAGTTCTGAAAGTTTCACAGAAGAAAATTTGAGAATTAATGGATGTTAGATTTTTCAGTGCATGGTGAGCGGGGTGGGGGGGAGGGGGGGAGCGGGAAAAAGAGAGCGAGCTGTGGGTGTGGACGTAGAAGAATCCGGAAAGAGATGACTAGAACACAGTGCCGGCTGGAGTGGAGGGTTAAATCTGGCTGGCCGTCTTGTAAAATGTGTTTAGAGGTGGCAGGAATTCATTCCTGCGGTCAGCAATCTGTAAATAAGCCATCTCTGAAGTGGATGGGTAATGAAGCAAGGGAAGAAAACATTTCTCTAAAGAAAAGCACTCACTAAGCTCATTTGACCACTTAGCTATTGGAGTCAGCACCTCTGAAAACCCTGCACCAAGCTCTGTTTGTTTTTCTGCCAGAGAAATAGATGAGGCAACTTACATGAGCTAAAAGATTTTTAAAATACTGATTTGAAGACATACAGGGTAATGAAAAGAATGAGCGAAAGAAAAGGGGGAATTGTCTTTTTCTTGGCAGCTCCCATTTGCGCACTCTGATTTGCATTCCTGCGATGAGGAGCGTCTCTTAGGGATGAAAGATTACGTAGGCAGTGGGAAGAGAAAGCCCTAGGACATGGGCAGTTGGCGTCCATTTACCTCTATTAATATCATTAAGCCGGACAACCAGTGACGCCACAGCTTAAAGCCAGAGACGAACTAACCAGCGCTTTATCTCCCGTTGCCAAGGACTGCATGATGAACTCTGCAGTGACCCAAATTTATTACAGAATAGTGCTCATTGCTGCCATACGAGCACTCTGTGGCAATTACAGCACATTAGGCGGCAGATCCAATCTCAAGGGGAAATGTCTAGTCTTTTAATCAAGTAGTGGAAAAGTCAGGGTGTGTAAGAATCACCCTGTGAGATATACGTATGTATGTGGATATGTGTGTGTGTGTGTGTGTGTGTGTGTGTGTGTGAGTGAATTTGATTTATTTTTCCTATGTCCACTCAAATTATTCCATCCTATTGGTATTTATGTCAGTTGCATAAATACTCCTATCTGTGTATGTGCATCTGTATCTAATAACAGTCATTTTACCCAGAAATTGCTCTTAATATACACAGAGGTCATGAATGTGCAGTGACCTCACTTCATTTTGGCTCTACTGACGTGCAGTTTTTTCTTATATTCTCAGTCTTCAAGAGCTTAGAAGCTCAGGAAGTTACACACGCACACAACATAAACACACGAGAGAATATTTTATTTTATGATATATTTGCGTCTCTTCATTTTTCCAAGAAGTACTCGTTTATTTTCCATACCTACCTACGTACCTATCCATCCATCAATCTGTCCATCCATCCACGTATCTCCCTATCTTTCTGAATAGTAAGGCCTTTTCTGATTTTCAGCAATTTGAGTAGCTCGGGACATACCAAATGACATCATTCCAAAGGACGTATTTCAGCATTTAGTGGAAACAGGAAAGCTCACGCTTCAAGCATGCTGCATCTGATAAGCCATTGATTGGTTGTAATGGATGGAAGGAAAGCTTGTATAAACACAGAGTCAGAAGATACTGTTAGCATGTGTTATAGGAGACACAAACAATTGTTTTACACAATTCCCTGAAATGTCTTCCAAGAAAACTTTAAGAATTATAAATTTGGGTGACAAATAAATCAAGTCCGTGCAGTTAAAGTTCATCAAGAGACTTGGTGTAAAACAGTGAGAGGAAGAAAGGACATAAAAAAGAGGCAATAAGGAGGAAAGGACAGCCTGGAAGAAAGATACAGGTTAGGTCTGTACTCATAAGCCATCGTAAAATAGTTTGCTTTTGTTGGCATGGCATGGGTTATAAATAACTTAGAGCTCCCAAAGTCATTTGAAATGGTGAGACCAGTTTGTATGGGTTATCAAAGCCTAAAAAAAAAAAAAAAAGAAAGAACGAACGAAAGAATGAAAGAACGAAAGAAAGAAAGAAAATTTGGCTATTTGAAAGTTACAGCTAGGGTAATTTTCCTGATCATAACATTTCAGGATGCCTCATCGATCCGTTTTTTATGGTTAAAGCATTTGCCATCCCCAAACCCTCGTTAAGAGATGTTGCGTGCGAGGGGCGCCTGGGTGGCTCAGTCGGTTAAGCGTCCGACTTCAGGCAGGTCACGATCTCGCGGTCCGTGAGTTCGAGCCCCGCGTCAGGCTCTGGGCTGATGGCTCGGAGCCTGGAGCCTGCTTCCGATTCTGTGTCTCCCTCTCTCTCTGCCCCTCCCCCGTTCATGCTCTGTCTCTCTCTGTCTCAAAAATAAATAAATGTTAAAAAAAAAGAGATGTTGCGTGCGAAAGACCCTTATTTGCCTCTTCAGAAGGATGGGGCGTCAGTGAGAGACATTCAGCAAACCCATCGCAGCTGTACGGTCAGCACCTCCTGGGGAACACACCTATGTCTTTTTGACAAATACTCCTTTTCAGTCGGAAGTGCTGTGGCAAGTGAAGTGGTGATCCTTTTGGCTTATATTGTCCCTGTGAGTGTCTGTGGATCTCTCGCCCGCTCCCGTGATACTCTGTAGATACTCACGAAAACAAGCACATACGGAGGAATATTTAAAGGCTTCATTTCTCATTACGTTCACACTGCTCAGCCCTCCGAAGTGCATCTGGGGAGTTGGGACCCAACACCTTCCTGAAATGTCCGTGATAGGGTGTCAAGCCCTGAAGCGAATGCAGCTCCATCAATATTTCTCTACTTGCGTGTATGGATTTCCACTTCTTGGCCCTGCAATCAGAGGGAATTTACGTCTAGCAACGTGGTCAATTTTTACTACCAGTTGTGCATGTCTGATTTTGTGAGGTACTAAACAATCTATTGACAAATTAGATCAGTAGAACACCATTTTAGTCGTAGAGAGATTGGTTCTTTGTGTAATTTATAAGCTCGCTCTTTCCCACTTCACCCTTTCTAGAGTATTAAATAAAGGCAGGCTGAGGTACCTGGCAGAGCAGAGAAAGAAATGAGATGTCAGAGAGGTGGACAGGGCAGGGTTGAGGAGAGAACCTAAAAAACACAATCTATTTTTCAAAGTAAGATCTATGACAGAATAAGGGAAGGGCTGTAGAGGGCTGAAATTAAATAAGATGGACTAACAGAGATGCAAAGATCTGCAGAAAGGAAGACATTTTTCTGATATCAGTGGAAGTGAGAACTGGAGACAGGCTGATTACGGTGCAAAGAGAAAGACAAATGAAGCCATAGAAAAAGACACACATTCGCAAGTCCCTGTGAACAGTCCTGCAAGAAAGATAGCAAAGTGAGAAAGCACTCACCAATATATACAAGCTGGAGAGCCCTTTGCCATTGTTTAGTCTTTACAGAGTACTTTGTATTCAGAAAGAATTTTATTTTGTTCTTCTCAGATGTAAACCCCTGAGAGAACAGTCAATATTGTTATCCAGCCAGGTGCCCCGATCTTTCAGGGGGTCCCCTGGAGCACAGCTCCATACCACATACCTGCGAATGGTTTCCCCCAGGCTCATGCTATGCCTGGGGTCATACTGGTCTTCCTGATCCTTCTTGACGCTGTCCCTTACTTTTCAGTGTCCAACCAGACCTTTGCTGTGGCAGGACTTGGCCTGCCCTCACCCCACTTGGGAAATTTGAACAGAGCCATTAAGTAACAATCACGTTTCCTCTCTGAGGTTTTCTTACATTCTACTCATGCCCTTTCTTCCCACATGGGCTTGATCTTTCTTCATCTATTATACAGTACAGGGGCCGTCAGAGGGCATAGGATTTCTGCGGGGAGGGGCTTAAAAGTAGCAAACTGGAAGAGAAGGCAAGGGAAGGGAATGTATTAAAACTCTATTGCATAGCAAGCGTACTGCTGTAACTTACATTGAGAATTCCAGTGCAGATTTTGGAATTAGTGAAGGTTATGTAGAGGTTAAAGGTGCCCCTATGATACCCTTTGGGAGCACCAAGTATGAACTGTAGGGTTCGCAACTTATAAAACATGTGTAAAGGGCATTTCTAGAGCTGAAATGAGTTTTATCTTTTTACCCGTCGCCGAATGCAACAGAAAGTACTGCCTTTTGCTTAATGTTTGTTGAAAATAGAAAAACTGTGACCAGATTTTGAAAATATCAATGTTCGACAGCATTAACTCTTGGTGTAAAGCATTAAACTCAATCAACTTTCTAGGTGAGTGAATTTCAAATTTGTTTTCTATTTTTTTCCTATAATTTAGCCAAAAAGTAGCTTTTCTCCCTGCCCCCATCTGTCTGTCTCTCCCCCCCCCCCCCCCTCTTTCTTTCTTTCTTTGTCTCTCTCTTTCATTTTAGGACATTGAAAAAGCTGACCCTGAAAACAGTTTCTTAGGCAGGACGCCCAAAATTTTCAGAACCACATTTTATTACATGGCCAGGCAGAGAAATACATAGACTGATTTTTTTTTTTAATGAAATCTTTATATGTAGAAAATGTATTTTTGACCATCTGTTGTTTTTTTTTTTACAGGAGATATGAAGTCCAGAGCTTATATGCAAATATTACCAGTGACTGCTAACTTAACCAGATTGAACAGTAAGGGATTTTGCATTTAAAGAGAGTGCGTGTCATGTCAAATACCTGCCCAGCCAACTGGTCATACGGGTACTCTCTGTAGCTGATGTAGAGAATCACCATTTCTTATACCGGGTGTATCAGCATTCTGCAGAGAAGCAGAACCAACAGGATACATAAGAAAATATGTAAAGAGATTTATAATGAGGGGTTGGCGTATATGGTTGCGGAGGCCAAGAAGTCTCCTAATCTGCCCTCCCCAAGCTAGAGAACCAGGAAAGCTGGTGTGGTTCCAGGTCACACTTGAGGGCCTGGGAAAGAGGGGAACCAATGGTGAGGGCCTGGGAAAGAGGGGAACCAATGGTGAGGGCCTGGGAAAGAGGGGAACCAATGGTGAGGGCCTGGGAAAGAGGGGAACCAATGGTGAGGGCCTGGGAAAGAGGGGAACCAATGGTGAGGGCCTGGGAAAGAGGGGAACCAATGGTGAGGGCCTGGGAAAGAGAGGAACCAATGGTGAGGGCCTGGGAAAGAGAGGAACCAATGGTGAGGGCCTGGGAAGGAGGGGAACCAATGGTGAGGGCCTGGGAAAGAGGGGAACCAATGGTGAGGGCCTGGGAAAGAGAGGAACCAATGGTGAGGGCCTGGGAAAGAGGGGACTCCAGTACCTGAGTCCACACGTCTGAGAAGCAGGAACAACAGTATCTGAGAGTAGGACAAGATAGATGTCCCACCTCAAGCAGAGAGAGCAAATTTGCCCTTCCTCTGCCTGTTTTATTTGGGCCTTCAGTGGGTTGCCTGATGCCAATTCATGTTGGCAAGGGCAGATCTTCTTAGCTCAGTCTACAATTTAAATGTTAACCTCTTCCAGAAATACCCTTGCAGACACATTCAGAAAAAAATGTCTTTACCAGCTCTCTGAGCATCCCTTAGCCCAGGTGAGTTGACACATCAAATGAACCATCACACCAGCCCAGGAAATGAATCAAATGTGTGAAGCCAGGTTTGAATTTGCAGTTAGAAAATTCAGCTGAGTTCTGGCTGCTATCACTATAAGCAAGTGAAGTACAGGTCGGTCTGTCTTTCTTTCTCTTTCTTTCTTTCTTTCTTTCTCTCTCTCTCTCTCTCTCTCTCTCTCTCTCTCTTTTACATTTATTTATTTATTTTCAGAAAGAGAGAGAGTATGTGCGCACAAGCACAGGAGGGGCAGAGAGAGAGGGAGAGAATTCCAAGTGGGCAGTGTGAGCCCGATGCGGGACTCCATCCCATGAACCCATGAACCCATGAAATCACGACCTGAGCCGAAATCAAGAGTCAGACACTCAACTGACTGAGCCACCCAGGCACTGTGGCCTATGGGTCTTTCATATATGAATCTTTAGGATAAAGTCACTTGATTTGCTCATTGTAAAAATGCCAGGATCTGGTTCCTGCTCTTTACTCATCTTCCCATGCAGTAGGGATATGTTCACCCCAGGTCCAAGATCTATGGTAATTGGAACAGAAAATGAAACAGTGACCCTTTGGAGCAAGAACTTTGGTTGGCTGACTCTTTTTACTCTTTACAGGGCATTTGCTGTCCCACTGTCGACCTTTAAATGTTTTAATTGGAATTAGAATCATCACACGCTCAGTAATGTTCAAAGAATGGCAGCCATGTTGTACCTCTACACACCCTCATTCTGTTACGTGTTCTTGGGCCTGACTTCCTGAGTCCCTCACCCACTTGTGGTCATATACCTCAGATCCTACATGTATGTCTACCTTTCTTCCAATGTCTCAGGTGCCTTCTCAGATCCTGCCTTGCATCTGTCTTTGTTATCTCTGGATATCAGAGTCCTCTCTCTGAACAGTGGTCCAATAGCTCCATGACTATACGTCATGTCACTTAGTGATATTTTCTTTGTTGTATTTAAGCATCGCTTGATATTTTCTTCTTTGTTGGTTTCTTGGCTGTCTTCCCCCAACTGAACTGTAAGACGCATAATTTCTTGGGCCTTATTTGTCTCGTTCTCTATTCTGTCTCCAGTACCTAGGACCACGTGGCTCAGTGACAGTTTAGTGAAAGAATCAGCCCGGTAATGGGAAGTGAGTCAAGATGCGCACTGCCTTTCTGCCTGGAGTTTTGAATGTTGACTTTCTGGACACCTTGGGGAACCATTACTTCATGGAGTTGTGGTGCTAACAACTTGTGTGAACATGGTCTGGAGAGTGGAGGACACTTGATGCCAAGACAAATTCACCGTCAGCTGAGCCCTAGCCAGCTAGGTGGCTCTTGAGCCAGGTTCTCTAGTAGGAAACATCTAGTCCAAGGTCAGTGGTGAAATGAGGTTGAGGCCATCACCTTGCGGTGACTCTGTTATCAGATCGCTCGTGGAATTAACTGCTCAGATGCAGGGAACTTGAGAAACAAGTGCTTTGGGTTTCCAAGCTCTTGGTGGCTTGGGCTGGGTTACCGTCTGGTATGACTATCTGTCTATGGCATACGGTCTCAAGATGCCTGTAAAGACCTCCATGAGTCTTCCAAACATTGCTCTCGCTTGCTTGCCTAAAATATCTGAGTAAGTATGATGTTCTTTCACGTCACAATTTCAGTTCTGTTGGATGAAAATTTGTGGAAGAAAACAGGCTCTTAGAAAGCATTTTTATCTTAGTTTAAGGGGAATCAGATCATCATTTGATGGAGAAGAAGATGAAGGTGCAGCTCTTGAGTGTGAAGGAAGGCTGACTTAGGGTCAGAATGGACCAACCAACCAGCTGTCTTCACCTTGGGACCTTGAACCATGTACGGAACTCGTACAATAGTTAATGCAGATTTGGGTTCCCCAAAGCGTATTCCAAAGGAGCACTCTCCCTGCAAGATTTGCCTCAGAAAAAGGGATTCTGCCGTCCAATAAATTTGGGAACCCTGGATTCTAGGAAGACGATTGGGTAAACCAGATTTAAACCCATGTTTCCTAGATGACTCACCTTGGTAGCAGAGGAGAATGGTTAGCTAATGAACATTCCGTGGGTTTTGTGTTTCCTGGAATACATTGTGGGAAACACTGCTTATTCAACTTCATAGAAATATAAATCAGCCGGAGGGCTCTTGCTAACAGTTACCACATTTCATCCATAAAGAACTCAAGAAGAAATTAGATTTCTGTGGAAGGCCCTTGTTTGTGGGATTTTTTTTATTTGCCATGGTCTGGTCCAATCCTTTTCTAATGACCTTCTATGAGCGGTACTATAAAGCACTGAAAGACACATCCCTTTATGTCGACATCTTATTTATTTTAATACATGCCACTCCACTTTTTCCTCCACTTTTTATGCATTCTGATTGTTATCCCTTTGAACTTTGGCCCTGAGGCGATTTAATCATGATTGGTTTAGTTGTGTAAATCCAATCAACAAATCTTGGCCAAGGTCCCCTGGAGGTATTATCCTGACATTTCTCTGAGTGTGTTTATAAAGTCCTTTTACCCAGTTTTAGAACCATAGCTTTTGCCCCGTGTTCCTGAATTCAGAGAAACTACGGAACACGTATCTTAGATCACTTAAAGGCTCTTCACTCCTAAAAAGAACACCTTTTTGATTGATCTGAAGCCTCTAATTTCCTTCGTAATTTTACCTTAAAAACATTCTTGGCAAAAGCATAGCCACAAGGAGTCAGTTGCTATAACCACCCTCAGCCCTTACATGGAAATATGACGAGCAAACTTCACTTTTCATATCTCTTTTTCCTGAGGATAATTTCCACGTCTTTGACAACGTCTAAGTGTAGCCTAGACTAGAAGGGTAGTTTCTATGACCTTTACACAGTTACTTTTATTTAAATGTGAAGATGTTCTTTTCCCTTTTGGTTGATACAACCTCTGACCAAATGCTAAAATGCTGCTCAAAATTGGTCTTCTGCGGTAAATAAGCAAACTGGAGGGCACTGGAGTTATCACATATCACCCCAGGGTAATCTAAAAGCATGATTTGGGAGCTATATCAAAGACATGCTTCTCTCCCAGTCTTCCCTCAGAATTGTAAATATAGGTGGGAGATCTTATTATTAATTAACAAACTCGAGAAAATTATCATTTTAATAGCCCTCGTCTTCCTTTTGAAAGGGAGAAAAATGGGCCACTTATGTACACATCATTTCATTTCTCCAAGCTGTTTAAGATAGTTCTTTTCATGCGGAATATTCACATCAGCTTGTAAACTGAGATATAAGAACTTAAGTAAAAATGTTTCTACTCCATATACTGATGTTTAGCTCTGGGATTCATCCAAGAATTGGGCCCCTCACAATTATAGCATCTGTTTTTGTTTGGTTAATTTTATAATCTCAGATGTTTCCATAAATCCCGAATTAAAGAGAAAACTGCTGGGACCAATTTGTGTGGGTAGGTTACATGTAATAGGATACGTCACTGTTTTGCCTTTTTTTTTTTTTTTTTTTTTTTTTTTTTTTTTGGTTTTTCCTTTTCCTTGTGGCTTGTTATGACAGATATCACATTTTGGCAAATGCTTCCATGCCTTTAGAAAAAGAAAAGAAACAGCAGTACGACACAGAAAACAGTCCATTTTATCTTGTTTCAGTTAGATTATGATATTTGGAATTCAGGCCATTTGTGCCATTGAGAAGATTGTAACAAATGGGCTGGTCACTTACAGCTCTATCCTGAAACATTCTGCAGAGTTCATAGATGTTTCCGGTTCCTTCAATTAGTTGAGCGCCCGCTGACAAATCCTTCTCCAGTAGTGAAAAAACAGCGTCAACAAACAGGATGACCAGGGACACAGAAATACCTTCTTGTTTTCTTCCTTCTATGTACGTCGAGAAACATGGAGGCGAGGCATATGTGGAACACCATAAAAAGGGCCACAGTTTTGTGTCTTTGCCCATCATGCGGCGGATGCTCGCGTTCTGAGTGATAAAGAATCCACACAGCTTCTTTCTAGATCTCTTGCCAACCACATAGTAATAGAGAGCTCAGCTTCCCGTTCCTTATTCCCTTTACCAGGGATCGAACAGGCAGTGACTTTTTCAAGCGGCCCTAAGATGCCCCTGAAACCTAGAGAAGCCTCAAGTACTTGGAAAATACGTTCAGTGTCTTAAGGTCCCTTCGGCATGTAGGTTACAGCTGATAAGACAGTCCCTGGAGCTTGTAACAACTTAAATATTTATTCGACCATTGTTAGGGTATTTAAAAAAAATCTCATTATCACTGATGAAATAGAATCACAAATAAAAAGAAGCATCTCTGTCAGCTCCTGCTCCTTTGCTCTCTAGGTGAAATCCTCTTTTGAGTGTGTGCTCATTTGCGGATGAATAATTTGGGGGACTCTGCTGGAGGATTGATATTTTTAATTGAAGGCGAAAAGCCTCCAGTTCTATCTCTCAGATCGTAATAATTTTTCTCAATAAAATGAAGTTATTTATCTAATTTTCATTGAGGAGACAATTGAACTTTTTCAAAATGGTGCCAGTCTTTTATAAAAATTAATTGATGGCCTTCATTTACGTCTCACTTCTGAATTTTTAATTTTGGAACTAATTTTATGTGCTCTGGAGAAGATAGTTTCCTCTTTATTGAGATATGTAATATAATTTCATTTATCATTATAACTCTGAGGGATGCCCTTAAAATAATACGTTATCCTCGAGCAAGCTTTCCCCTTCAAGTTATTTGAATCTTGCTTGTTTCAGATAAGAGCTCGCCATTTTATTTAGCGAGAACTTCGTAGTAGGTTTTAGCCGGGGGACATAGTAGAGGAAGGTGTAAAATACACCCTAGGAGAAAGTAGTAATCTGTAAGGTAAGGAACGCGGGTGGGACAGGGTTATGGCTCTGGAATATGACAGATATGGCACACTCAGGCATAAGACTTCACACGAGGTATCTCATATCTCTGAGCTCAGTTATAAGTGATGATAATGTTGAAGGGATGCTCGGAAGATCCAGGGAAAAACTAGAGTACGTGCCCAGCATAGTGTCTGGGAGAAATACACTATTATATAACATTGAAAAATATATACAATATTAAAAACAAATGATTTTCCAGTCTGACACGGACAGTACCAAAACCTTCCACCGATTTTCAAGACTTTCTTTGCCAGGACTTGTGTGGTTGAGATCTGACGAGCAGGAAAAAAAAAAAAAAAAAAAAAAAATGCCAAAGAACATGAAATCCTTCTTCCTTTATCTTATAATATGCCCTTTCAAGTCTGTCTGGAAGTGAATATATGTTTTTTTTTAAAGTTTACTTATTTATTTTTGAGAGAGACAGAACGTATGAGCAGGGAAGGGGCAGAGAGAGAGAGAAAGAGAGAAACCCAGGCAGAGTCTGATGTGGGGCTCGAACCCACAAACTGTGAGATCACGACCTGAGTCAAAATCAAGAGTTGGATGCTCCACTGACTGAGCCACCCAGGAGCCCCATATATATATTTGCTTATTTAAGTAATTATAGGAAGGATGGTGAAAAGGATCAATAATATTGCAATTAATATTTATATTATTGGAAATCTATTTAAAAAATTTTTTTAACGTTTATTTATTTTTGAGACAGAGAGAGACAGAGCATGAACGGGGGAGGGGCAGAGAGAGAGGGAGACACAGAATCTGAAACAGGCTCCAGGCTCTGAGCCATCAGCCCAGAGCCTGACGCGGGGCTCGAACTCACGGACCGTGAGATCGTGACCTGAGCTGAAGTTGGACGCTCAACCAACTGAGCCACCCAGGCGCCCCTATTGGAAATCTATTTTAATGCGGGTCGACTACTGGGGTACACAGGAATATTTTTGATATGCACCTGTTTCTCAGATTCTGGACTTCTCACCTAAAACTTGTATGAGACAGTTTCCCAGAAGCACGGAAGAGCCTGAGAGCTGAAGTATTGTTAGTATTACTATTCCCAAAGGGTACTATACTGTGTCCAATTAGAAGGTTTCTTTTCTTTACCGCAGATATCCAGGAGACAGAGAGAGAGATCCCGGCAAATATCTCTTGTTGCTTTTTTCTTCTTTTGAGGCACTTCTGAAGTCAGCGATAGCACCGAGTTTCACTTCTGGGTCTGGAGGAAGCTACGTCCTCCTTACCTTTCTAGGACTAAGAAAAAGAGCACATTTAAGAGACATTAGCACACTATTGCAGTTCCTAGGTCACAAGAAATATTTCTTCACAGCTTAAGTGTGGTAGAAGACAGTTTAACTTTGCACATAACTTATCTAGATTATTCGTGTATTCGTTGCATAATTATTCTGATGAGTTTATACAAGTGACTTGAACGTTGCCACATGCACAGTTGAATGTGTTCACACGAATGGGAAGGTTACACGGCCCCTGTTGAACTTTTAAGAAATCCTGGTCAGCTGTTGGCAAGCCGAATGCGTTGTCAGAGACCCAATATAGTACACTGATTGTGCGATGGTGGCTATTTCTTTATTTGTACTGAGAACAGAGCCAAGAGCCTCCTGCACAAGCCAGGAGCCAAGAGAACAATGAGTCGGGAGAGTTATTCCCAGAGGGCAGAGCTGGTCCCTCATCAAGTAACATTCCCTGTCCCCATAGTAGGGGACCTAAAAATATGTCCCTGACCAGGTTTCAGAATTGCTATGGAGCAGTAGCTCTGTGTACCTTCCATAGTCCCCTTTCTTGAACAGGAATCCCTGTTATAGTTTTCCTGCCCCACCCCCCTCTCGCTATTGCATCTTGTATGTATGTGGGGGGCGAGGGGGGAGGCAGATGAACCAGCCATTTTCATTCACACATCAAGAGAGCTACACTTGAGCAGGTGCATCTGAGTAACTGAATCCGGGGAGACTTGTCTACATGTGGAACAGATTTAATGATAAAATCCAGGACTTGGAGCTAATGCTGTAATTGGATGAGATGTGGGGGTCTTGGGAGGGGGACTGTGTATTCTGCAGGTGCGAGGGTTGTGCGCTGTGGCCTCCAGAGGCTCAGCTCTAGTCGCTTGCTTGCCTTCAAAGATGCCACTCCAGCAATTCCTATCATCTCCCTATTTGTGCGCCTTTTCCATCAAGAAGTAGAAGCCATATCTCCTTGAACTTGGGCTGGCCTTGTGGCTTCCTTTGAGCGACAGAATGCTATGGAAATAGTGCTGTGCATCTGAGAATCTGAGCTTTAAGAGGACTGGCAGCTTCTGTCTTTATTTGGTATACACTTGGGGCATAGCCATCCCAGTGTTTTAGCTGAGCCCAGCTGCCAGTTAACTCCACTGAATTCCTCTCCATGAGCCAGCTCAGGAAGACCAGCAAAAGACCCATCCAGTCAATGTAGAGAATTGTGAACAACAAAACACCACTACTGTCTGAGGTCACTAAAGTATGTTACACAGCCACGAGTAACTTGAACACTAAGCGTGCCCAATCCGATTTCGGTCAGACATTTCTAGCCAAGTCTGGCAAACTGGTGAAATATGCCTGACAGGATGCCACTTATAAAATATTTTCTGGTTAGAAGAAAATGAGACCAGGGGTTTTCATATACAGGGAGAAAGGAAAGGAAGAGGCTGGAAGGAATGGGAAAAACCAAGACTTTGGGCTGTAAACCTGGACTCCTGACAGGGTCCTGTGGGCAGAGAGGGTGGCAGGAGGAAACAGAGGGCGCTTAGAAACACAGCTTCTTGCCAGTGTGACAAAGAGTGACTTGGATATGGTGCCAGTGTGATGGGCATTCTCTCGCTCTGGGTGCAGGACAGGAGCACAGAGGCACTCTGGGCCCTTTGATCATCGACCACTTTGGGGGTTGTGAAGGTGGCATCTGGATGCAGATGTCATTTTGGACGGGTAGGCTGGGACGAGGTGGCACGGGCACCTCTGACGGCTTCATGGAAGTATTAGTGAGCAGAACCAGGAACACGAGAAGACCTTCCATAAACTTCCATAAGCTTCCCCTTGTTTCCTAGAACAAGCTGGGTCCGATTTCGAGGTGGCTTCATTAGCATCTGGGCAATGGAATGCTGAAATTAGATTATTATTGTTAACAACCATTGGCCCTTATTTGAACTCATAGTTTGGTGACTCCTAGCCCGTATCATGATATTTGTATTTATATTCATAATTATACTTAATATATAATACATAATATAATAACATACAAGTATATACCTAATGGTGGTATCTTTTGCGATATCAAGTTTATTTCATACATATGAGCTCTTTGCAATGCCTCCTGGCCACCTTCTGAAGCATGTAGGGCAGTATTATTGTCTTCGTTTTAACTGAGAAGTAAAATCAACTTGAATAAGAGATGAAGGGACTTTCCCAAGATTACTAAATAAACGTATAGAATCAGGCCTCGACCTTGGTTCTCCTAATTCCGGTGATCAGTAGAAGATTGGAGTTTAGGTGCCAGATTGGATGCATTTATGTAGGTATTGACTTTGGAATTTTATCTATATGCATATGTTTATCTATATAGATATATAGATGTGTACGCACGTCTGTGAGTTCACCTCCACACACACACACTTATTCTGAAGACAGAGGTTTACATCTCATCACAGGCTTAAATAAAAATATAATAACAATATTATTGGGATGTACATCACTATCTTATCATAAAAAATATATCCCCCCGCAAAACTTCCTGTAACATATATGCTAACACACTACACTAAACATACTCCTGCTTACTCTTAGGTAGTCATTTATCAACAATTATTCTCACACATTTCTAGGATCTGGTATCGTTTTTTTCAGGTATAGTCACCACTGATATAATGTTGTCTAGCAGAAAGGTTAGGCGTCAACAGTTTCCACTGAAATAAGCTGTCATCAGCACATTTCTTTATGAAATAATATTCATTAAAAATAGGATATTCTCTTAGCTAAAGTGACAGCTCATCACCCTGTCAATTTTCTATAATAATATACACTTTACAATCCGGTGTTAACAAGACGCAAGGTAGCATTTCAGTCGTCTACTAGGGTGTCAAAATGGAGACTAGATATACTGTATTCAAAGAAAAGATGCCAATTAAATGTATTCTCTCTACAGTCAGTGCTCCAGCACCATACAATAATGTGATCTGTATCCTTGTTATCCAATATTAGATACTAGTGTTCAAGCACATTCACTTTCTCTTTCTCTCTCTCCTTTTTCACTATTAACCCCAAGTATATTGTTATAACTGCTCCAAGGCTTGGCAAGGAGATTGCCGAATCAGCGGATATCAAGATCGAGAGCCTAGGCAGATGGACAGGAATGGGGAGGGAAAAAAAGCAGAACATTTATAATATAGGAGGAAGCATAATATATCAGATGAATATATTTGCAGTCTGTCGCAGCTAAATTGAAATCTTTACCACTGGTTAGCCGTCCACATTTATGTATATCATTAACTTTTTCAGGCCTCAATTTCATTTTATTACAATGGGGACATTAATACAGCCCAGTTTGGGGGCTGGGGAGATATGAGGATTAAATGGGATAAGGTCTGTGAAGCGGTTAGGCTAAGGAATGCTAGCTCTGTCCATGTGCCTCACTTTAAATTATTTTAATGTTTATTTTTGGGAGAGAGAAGGCCCAAGCAAGTGAGGGGCAGAGAGAGAGGGAGACAGAGAGATGGAAGCAGGCTTCGCACTGTCAGAGCAAAGCCCAACGTGGGGCTTGACCCACGAACCCTGAGATTATCACCTGAGGTCAGTCATTACCTAGGTCATTCATGATCTGGGCTGATCATGACCTTGGCTGAAGTCGGATGCTCAAGTGACTGGGCCACCCAGGTGCCCCCATTGTGCCTCACTTTAAAGATGTCATTGCATTGAGAAGTGAGCTCTCAGTCTGAATGTTGCTCCTCTGAATGCCTGGAGAGCTTTCTGTTTTTGTCAACAATCTGACTAGACGTATGTAGCTGTGGTTTTCTTTGTACTCCGAGGAAATGCTTGTAACTCATTTCATTAACTGAATATGTGGCTTGAAGTCTTTCATCTGCTTGGAAAACTTCTGAGCTAGTATGTTTTAAAAAATGCTGCTATCCCATTCTCCTTCTCCTTCCCTTCTATAATTCCAGCTCTATGTAGTATTTACAAATCACTTAGCTTTGTCTAATTTCTTGGTAAACTCCTATGTTAAACTCCGATATTAACTCCTACATTACTCTCTTTTGTTTTCTCTAACATTTTATGATGAAAATACTCAAACACGCAAAAGAACAGAAAGAAATTTACATTCAACACTCATATAGCCGTCAACTATATTCTACCGTTGACAGTATATTATAGTTGCATAATCACATATCTACCTACCCATCTTTGTATCCATTCATCGATCCATCTCACTCATTAATGCATTTCAAAGTAAATTTCAGACATCAGTACCCTCCTTTCTAAATGCCACAGACACCATTAGCTAGAGTTCAGCATTTGTTTATAGGGTGTGTTTTGTTTTAGGTAGAATTTACATACAATGAAATGTACAAATTGCTAACATTCATTTGCTGAGTTTTAATAATTGCAAACACTTGTGTTAACCAACCCCTTATCAAGATATAGAACATTATCATCACCCCAGAAAGTTTTCTCATACCCATTCCCAGTCAACCCCA
This sequence comes from Panthera pardus, assembly GCF_024362965.1. Classification (NCBI taxonomy): domain Eukaryota; kingdom Metazoa; phylum Chordata; class Mammalia; order Carnivora; family Felidae; genus Panthera; species Panthera pardus. The sequence continues at coordinate 136,578,808 of NW_026526765.1, forward strand.
ATTTCCACGCTCATAAACAAGCACTGTTGTGATTTTTTTCCACCACAGATTTACCTGTCGTAGAGCTTTGTATAAAGTGAATTATACAGTACGCCTCTTTCATGTAAAGCTTTTTTACTCAACATAGGGCTTTTGAGATTCATCTATCTATTCACCTGTATCATCTTCAGAGTAAATTTTTTTAGTAGTTGTATTCATTTCCAGGGTGGGCATAAAAAACAGCAAAAATTGAGCGGCTTCAAACAATGGACATTTATTTTCTAAGTTTGGAGACCAGAAGTCTGAAATCAAGGCACTAGAATGGCCGTGGTCTCTCTGGTAGCTCTAGGGCAGAGCTCTTCCTTGCTTCTTCTAGCATTTGCTATCTGGCAGCCACCTTTGGCATTCCTTAGCTTATAGATGCATCACTATAGTCACATGACTGTCTTCTCCCTTTGAATCTTCAGACCATCTTCCCTCTGTGTTTCAGTCTTTGAATCCAAATTCCCCCCTTTTATAAAGACACCAGTTCTACTGGTCATCAGCCTCATTTTAACTTGACTACTTCTACAAAAATCCCATTTCCAAGTAAGGTCAAATTCTCAGGCATTGGGAGTAAAGGCTTCAATCTTTCTTTTTTGGAGGATACAATTCAATCCATAATGGTAGTTCATTCTCTTTTATTGCTGAATACTATTCCATTGTATGAATATTATACAGTTTATTTATTTTTAAAATTTTTTAATGTTTATGTATTTTTGAGAGAGAGACAGTATGAGCAGAGAAGGGGCAGAGAGAGAGGGAGACACAGAACCCAAAGCAGGCTCCAGGCCCCGAGCTGTCAGCACAGAGCCTGATACGGGGCTCGAACTCAGAAACTGGGAGATCCTGACCTGAGCTGAAGTTGGACGCTCAACCAACTGAGCCACCCAGGTGCCCCTATTATTTTTAATTTATTCTATAGATGGACAACTGAACTCATTCTAGTTTTGAGATATGACAAAACTGCTATAAATACCCTCATTCGGGTCTTTTTTTTGGTATGCTCATTTGTCTTAGTTTGAATGCTAAGATCATAGAAATGGCTGGATCATAAGGAAAATACATTACTTACTTTGATTAAAAACTGTCACATCTTTTCCCAGAGATTTTGTATTATTTTGTATACCATGTAACAACGTGTAACAACGTTGGCTGCTCGACTTTGTCACGGTTACTTACAACATGGTTATTGTCGTATGTCGTTTTTGGTTTGTGTGCTCATTAAGACTTTATTGGTGTTAAAAGAGCTTAAGACAAATTGACCAAAAATGCAAAGTTGCCTTGGTACAGATGCTCCTTGGTTTGGGAGAACTCAGGATCACTGCCGCTAGGAAGGTAGAGAACAAAGCACATAGCACAAAGTGGCAGCAAAGCATTCCAATGAATGGAACAGTGGGACGGGATTGGTGGGCACGGGAGTCACCAGGGGGTGCGTCACACAATGGGTCATGCCTCACACATACTGTGTGTCGATGCACCCCACCGAAAAAGGGGGGAACCAAAACCCGATAGCAGCGGTAATAAATAAGAGCCCTGGCTAGTAGGAAAGTGGCCTGGGTGTCCCTGTCTCTCCAGTGCACAAGCTGGAATCTGGAGGCTTCGAAAAAGTGCCAGTGTCAAGGGGAGATCAGGACCCCTACTGCCTAGGAAGGCACGGTTCCCAACTAGGTGGTCACTGGGGGGGTCACCACGGTGAGCAAGAACCTAGGGGTGGTTCTCCAAGCTCCAGCATGTTTTTCAGTTGCAACCCCCATCCAGGTACATGTCTCCTTCACTAGCTGATGTGACAGACTCCTCCAAACTCTGGCACAGGACCAACTTATTTCTGATACCACCCCCTGCTCATTGAACCTGTGCCCACAGGTAGAGAGGTTTTAAATCTGGGATTGGTTCGGAGAACAAAGAGGGGTGGGGGGCTCAGCTTGTCTAACAGGCCACAGGGACTGTAGACATCTCCACGGAGATGGGCCTTCTTGGCCATTGTCTTCCACCAAATCCTTGGGAAGGACGCTGGGAAGAAGCCATTAGCCTGAGAATAGCCACCTTCCTGCTCTCTGGCCTCACGGCCAGTCTTGCCAGAACCCCTTGGAGTAAGGGGGCGAGGCCACCGGACATGGTCAGCGCTTTGATTTTCAGAGTGCAGCAGAGAACCGGGGAGCTGTCCGGCCTGGCACGGTGCCCCCTCACCACCCTCATTGTGGGAACAGCCATTGGCAGCTAAAACTGAAAGCAAAACTGTGTCTCCGGATCTTGTGACAGGTGTTGATCCTAAACTTGAGGATCCCAAACATCTCCCATCTCCATCATCCACCACAAACTCAGCGCGAAGATATTTTTCAGTACGCCTTTGAAAGAATCTTTCAAATGCAGAAAACCCGCAAATGCTGTTTTTTCTTTCAATGACAGCCCTCTGAGAACACAGACAGGGGGCCAGTGTGGAACCTGGCCACCTGCAAGGAGCCACCTGCCAGGGACCTGCTGGGGCACTCAAATGCGAAGTTTTCTTCTTTCTAAAACACCGTCCCCTTTCTATAAAAGAGAAGAGAGCAAACAGACGAAAGGCCTACTCTAAGATCAGGGGCTTCCTCCCTCGGCCCCGGGGACTCAGTGTGGCTGCTTTGGCATGGGGCCTCCCTGCCCAGGGGCTGGCAGAGGGCTCCCATCTTATTGTCCTGTGGGCCAGCCGTGGGCCCTTGTTCTGTCTCGGATCTTCTCTCCCTCAGTTGCTCCTCTCCTGTGGCTAACAGTGGCCCTCCAGTTTCAGCAGTGGAAAACAGGTATCCATTTATTTATTTTACTTTTTATTATTCAAAATAAGAGCTGCTGGACTGAGTCCCCTTCTGGTACTGGGACAGCCCCACCACTGCACTGTGCCTCCGCAAGGAGCCTTGCAACAGTGCCACGTAAATCGATGTGTGACTGAAACTGATTGCCAAGGGTAACTGTCTTGGGACAGCCCGGGCTGGCTCACCTTGGAGGGCTGGCTTCTGAAGACAGAGCTCTGAGCCAGGGCGCCCAGTGAGAACGGCTGTAATGCCACCTCCTGACTGGCCTGGTGGGCAGGGAGATGCCTGTGGCTGGGCCCAGGAAGCTCAGAGCTGTTCATCCAGCATCCTCCAGGATCGGCCTTGCCTTTTGGGATTCCCTGGGTCGGCCTGTCCAAAATACCCCCGAGGCAGCACGGGCCACACAACCAGGTTGAAGGGGATGGGGAATGTCCATGGCAGCCGTGTGGCTGGCCCTGGCACGGATCATGCCCATTTGGGTCATGGGTCTGGAAGTACGTGTTCCAGGGCCAGCTCTGGCTGCTCTGATCATAGCCTGGCCCTGGGGTCATAGCCTCCTGGGGTCATATCTGACCCCTGCATAGATGGTGATGACCGGCTGCCTGGGCTTCCTGAGCAGCAGGAAGCTTTACTATAGGTAGAGTTCAGGAGCCTTCCACCAGCACCTTTTGCTCTTTGTAGTAGTTCAGCAGGTGTTTCCAGTGCTGCTGTGAGGACAGGACCTTTGGGTCGCCTATGACAAGGACCTCACATCATGCTTTGGTCAGGGCCATGTTAAGCTGTCTGGGGTTGTTTAAAAATCCAATGCCTTGTTGCTCAGTAGCCCATATGCAGGAGCGTTAAAGACCTTTTGCTGGCCCTGGAATGTGTCCATGTGAGTGAATTCTACTTCCCGGGATGCAGGGAGCCTCTGAATTACACGTGTTGCATCAGGTAGGATGCCAGCCCCGGATAGGGGCCTGATGATGCCGATCTGGTCTGGCTTGGCACCTTCCTTCAGCAGCTTTGGGACGATCTACTCTGTGTTTGCAGTCTCCTTCCTATTCAGGCAGAAGCTGCTTCAGCTGGCAATCTCCTCTGGGCTCTGGGCCACCTAGAACATCCGGTCGGGGGTCACTGGAAATCCAATCCCTTCTTCATACGATCTGCTGTAGCAATGCCTTTCTGAAGAGGGACCTCTTCAGGCATTGGTCACCCATGAAGATGAGCTACTTGGCTCCCAGGACCATGCATTTCCTCCAGCTCAGTGGCATGGGCACGTGCGTCAATTAAAAGGGGCCTCCGTTGCCCACACCCATACCTACATCTGTGCTCATAAGCAGCTCGTTCTCCGTGGCAAGCTTCAGGGTCAGGTGCGGCTTCTCTTCTGCCAATAACAGCTCCCCGTCTCTTCCTTCAGTTGGTGCAGCTTCTGGAACTTGGCAGGCTATCCGTGCTCTTGACCTGGTTGTGCAGGGCCAGAAGTGATACTGAGTCCTCATCCAGAACAGCATGACTCGCAGCCCTGTCTGGTGGATCTTCTCGTTAGCTGATCGATGCCTGTATTACTTGGAACACAAATAGGGGTGCACTGCTTCCCCCGGCCAGGTGGTAACTGATGGGGGCCAAGGTGACCATCTTCCCGGTGCCTGGCAGTTCCTGCATCCTGGCTTGTTGGTCTTTACCGCACAGTCTTTACGTGTAAACCTGAAGACTGGTTCAGGTTGGGGAGTCCTTCTGCCATGAAATTTTGGGGCAGCTGGCATCTGACGATCATGTCCTCCAGCTGGTGGCTGATGTAACCCCATATCGAGGTCTCCTCCAGTGCAAACATTTTCAGCGTGCTCCGCGTGTTGTGGAACGAGGTTGACTTCCACCTGAAATCCACCTGGAAGTGATGATTTCCTCCACAGGCACGTTCATTACTGCTCTGCAGCTCAGTGGTGATCTCATCACCATAATTGACAGGGATCTCGATGACGTGGCTGATCACTTTGCACAGGGGGTGCCAACTCCATTTCCTTTGTACGCAGGCATATCTGGTCCCCTTGGGTGAGCTGCATATCCCAAACAAATTCTGGCTGAAGCCTCATTAGCAGAGCACTCATACTCAGTCTTAGGCAGAGTAAAGTAGGCAATTGTGTTCTCGTTAAGGACCACGGGCCGCCTTGCCATAATGTTATCTTGACACTGGGACTCTTTCCGGTTTCTTATCAGAGTTGGCCTCCACCTTGATGAGGGGACCAGCTAGGATCCGGTCGTGGTAGGCGTCCTCCTATAGCCGGACGACGCTCTCTGGCTCCTCCCAACCCTGGCTTCTCTATGTCCTGCAAGGTAGCGGAAGGATTTCCCTGCCCCAGCGCTTCCACACAGCGGATTGATCTGCAGGGTGGTGACGTGCCCAGCCCACAGCGACTCCTGCTCAAAGGGGATCTTGCCTCGTTAGCGCAGGGAGCCTCAGCTCCGAGCGGTCCCGGGTGGTGCAGTTGAGGCTGTTTTGACTGGGCCGTTCGGACGGCAGCGCTTTGACCCAGTTGGCACTGGCAGTATTGAAGCCGAGGAGGAAGACGGTGAGCCAGCCACCCTTAGAACATTCCAGAACCGTCTGTCAGAGAGGCCCAACCTGGCGGCGAGTCGCCTCTGTGCATGTGGCCCCCAGGAAGTGATTTACATTGCGGCTGCGAGGCGTTTTTACACGTGGGTTACAGCCCCTCCTCTTGCTGCTCTTACAGTAAATCAGGCAAACAGTACTGTGTATTTTGCAGAAACTGCGCGCAAGCCCGGGGAGACCCTTTGCCTCACAGGTATCTACATATTCAAAGTTCAACTCGGTGAGCAACTGGCGAAGTTTGGCTACGCTGTTATCCACGGACCCGTGACGCAGGATGCCGTCGGTGCTTCCCAAGCTGCTGTCGGGGTTGCCCGCCCGCGCACAGCCTCCTCCAGGCCCTTCGAACCTTTGCTCCTGGCTGGGGAGGGTGAAGTCAGTGAACTTGGGCTTGAGTATGCAGCCCAGCATTTTGTCCCCTTGGGAGTCCAGCAGGATGAGCGTCCGTGAGCTGGGCCCCTCCGCCCGCCAGCGCATGGTGCCATCGGGTGGAGTCCAGAGGCCACCGGGACTTTGGTACAGCCGGACTTGTGGCGGCGGCAGGGCGGGCGGGCGGCGAACCTAGTGCACCCAGACCCTGCAGCCCCCTGGGGCCGCCCTTCACCTTCACCGCTAGCAGCTCCCCGCAGAATGCCCCGCAACCCCCTGCGGTGAGTAGTTTTACTTTGATCCCTTCTGGCCAGTGTGAAGTGGCCTCTCTTGCATTCCTGACTTCCGATAGTGTTGTTTTTTAGTCTGAGTTTGAGAATTTCCATTTGATGCTTTCGATAGAAATTTCCGGTTTTCTGGTTCATTGTTCCATCTTGTTATCCCTTGTGATCCATTAATCACAGTTAAAATCTGTTTCTGAAAACCAGTATCTGGATCACCTGTGCATTAGTTTCCTTTTTGTTTTTTGTTTTGTTTTTTTTTTTCTGAGCTTTTATTTTGTATACCTGAGAACTTTTTTATTGAATTATGGAAATTAAGTTTAAAAATAATAGAGGTTCCTGGAAAAAAAAAAAAAAAAGTTACCTTTCTCCAGAGAGGATTTCTTTAGCTTCTGGCAGGCAATTAGAGTAGGCATGGATTACTTTAATCCAAACAGATTGAGCCGATTCACAGCTGGGTTTCATTCTTTGTAAGGCTGGTCGATTTCTTTTTTCTTTTTTTTTTTAGTAGTTCCCCCTCCCCACACCCACCCCCCAGCTTTATTGAGAAATAATTGACCTACATCGCCGCATAAATTTAAGGCATACAGCTGATGGTTTGATTTACATATATTATGAAATGATTAGCACAATAGGTTCAGCTAATATTCATCTTCTCTTAAAAATACAATAAAAGGAAAAGAGAGTTCCTTGTGATAGGAGCTCTTAAGAGCTTTCCTACATGTGTACAATAGTATTAGCTACAGTCATGTTTATGTTACATCCATTGTACTTGTTTGTCTGATAACTGGAAGTTTGTACCTTTGATCACCTTCCCACCTTCCAGTCAGTCCCCCCTGCCCTCCATCTTTGGTAACGCCAAGTCTGATCTGTTTTTCTGTGTTAGTTTTCTTTTCTTTTTTTAAAAGATTCTATATAAGTAAGATCGTGTACGGTATTTGCCTTTTTCTGTCTGACTTATTTAACTTAGTCAATTGACTTCAGGGTCTATCCATGTTGTCATAAATGGTAGGATTTCTCTTTTTTGTGTGGGGGTTAATAATATTCTGTGTGTGTGTGTGTCTATCACAACTTACTTATCCATCCATCCATCGATGGACATTCAGCTTGTTTCATTGTCTTGGCTGTTGTAAATAATGCTGGTATGAACATGAGGGTGAAGATGTCTTTTTGATTTAGTGTTTCATTTCCTTTGGACCTATTTCCAAAAGTGTAATTTCTAGACCAATGGTGGTTCTTACTAACCTTTTGAATATCCTCTGTATAGTTTTCCATAGTGGCTGCACAAATTTACATTCCCGCCATCAGTGTATAAGGGTTTCCTTTTCTCCACATCTCTTCCGGCTTTTGTTATATTTTGTCTTCTTGATGATGGTCATTCTAAAAAGGTGTAAGGTGGTATCTTCTTGTGGTTTTAATTGGTATTTCTCTGATGACTAGCGATGTTGAACATGAGGATGAACTATGTCTGGTTTAACCTCACTCTTAGAGTATAGCCCTTCTGGGGTTCAATTGAATACTTGGGGTTTTTATCAGAACCTTACCTATTGGTGATCCTTTCATGCCCTTTATTATGTCCCCAGAACCCTTAAACTGATAAAAGTCCTGCCCAATTTCTCAGACTCATAGCGGTTACTTTCTTCTCTACTTTTTTTACTTCTTGGCCTTCTTGTCTTACATTAGCAAATGACTTAAAGGGCAAGGAAGATCAGACTGTTGAGCTGAATTCTTTGAATTTTTTATCTAAAATCTTTGTGTTTTAGGCCTTTGCAGCCTTGGTCCCTGAACTCCTGTTTTAGTCTTCTAGACTCATGAGATTGCTGAAGTTCTTTAAAAGACCATTGACTGTTTGAAGCAAAAATAATAATAATGGATTGTGGGGTCTATAGAATATGTTGAACTAAAATATATGAGTTCAATACAAGGAATTGAGTGGGGATTAAATGAATTATACCATTATATGGTTATTTACGTAGTATAATACTTGAATTGAGACTGATAAGTAAAGATTGCATATTGCAATCTTCAGGTTAAACCCTAAAACACACAGACACACACACACACCAAGAAATATTGCTAAAAATCAGAAAGAAGATACAATTGTAGAGTAGAAAATACTTTATAAGCTCAAAAGATAATTCCAAGAAATGAATGTTGGAGCAAATAACAGATGCTATAAATAGAAAACAAATAGCAAGATAGTAGAATTAAAGTGATCTGAACAAAGCCATACTGATTTTAGATATAAATGGATTAAGCACTTCATTAGAAAGAAATTATAAGAGTAGATAAAAAGCAGACCCATTTGCATGTTGTATACAAGATACATCTGTAATATCTAAAAACACAAGTTGAATTTAAGAGTGGAAAAAAATGCGTTAAAAATACTAAGTGTAAGTATGCTGTTGATAATGTGAAATGTAAACCTGTCGTATGACACAGCAATTCCATTTCTAGGTATTAAGCCAAGAGAAAGGAAATACGTGTCCCTAGGAACATGTATACGATGTTCGTAGCAAACTTTATTTATAGTAGGCAAAATATGAAAACAGTCCAAAGGAGAATCAGTACAAAAAGGGGATAAGAAATTACAGTATATTTATATAATGGAATATTACTAAACAAAAAGGAATATTCTTTCGATTGCTGTCACAATACAACTAAATCTCAACAATATTATTTCTGTAAATGAGTCTGGATGCACAAGAGTATTTTATATGTGACTTCATTTTCACGAATTCCAAGATTTGGCAAATCTATTTCCTGTTAGTAGAAGTTGGAAACTGGTTATCTCTAGGGGAAAGCAGACTAAGGATGAGGGACATTGGGGGGTGATGAAAATGTTCCAAATATTAATGTGGGTGGTAGTTACATGGAGGTGTACAGGTACAGCATCACTTAAAAATGAATCTGGACTCGGGGCGCCTGGGTGGCGCAGTCGGTTAAGCGTCCGACTTCAGCCAGGTCACGATCTCGCGGTCCGTGAGTTCGAGCCCCGCATCAGGCTCTGGGCTGATGGCTCGGAGCCTGGAGCCTGTTTCCGATTCTGTGTCTCCCTCTCTCTCTGCCCCTCCCCCGTTCATGCTCTGTCTCTCTCTGTCCCAAAAATAAATAAAAAACGTTGAAAAAAAAAAATGAATCTGGACTGAGACATTAATTTATTTGTTTCTTTATAACAAGATAATAGGTACTTATCACCTGTTTAAAAAAAAGAAGGGGGGGGGAATAATAATTCCAAAGGTAGAGCTGGACTTTAGGTCATTTTAGTGGGTCACTTAGTAATATATAAGTGAACATGTTGAAACCATTGAAAAATTCAGTATATTAGAATGGAGTTGCAAAGGTTAAAGCCTCATTTTTGGAACTTTTTTCTTTGTCAGTAAAATGTGATAGAGCATCATCCATCCCTTACATCAGGAAGACTTAAATTTCATTAAATAATGAGACATTCAGACTAACTTGCAAGTCAAATAATTGCAATTAAATACATATTTTTATTAAATGGCGATTGAAGTTTGGACATTCCTTTTTTTCATTCAGACTTTTATTAACACCTTTATTTTAGAGTAAGTAGATTTTATGTGCTTTACCTTCTCCCCAAACCTTTGCTCTTTCTAATAATAAATTCTAACTTAAGTAGCAAAGTAATTATATTTTGTATATGGTTTGGTGTACATGATTCTGTGTTAGGCTGTAGATAATTAAGTTGGATTCAGTATTGGAATATTACTGAATATACACAATATTTATTATCACTCAATATTAGGTTCAATGTTAAGCTATATATAACTTAAGCAAAGGCCGTTGGCTTTATCAGAACCTGCTGGTGCGTGGACCAGCTCTTGTAACAGACCCTTTTCACAGTATGCTGCTCAGCCTTCCGTTTCATTTAAATACCATTCATTACAACAGAGCAAAAAATGTACAGTTGAGTGTCCAAGTGTATTTGAAAAATAATTACTCAGCCAGACAGATCTAGAGCACCCCTGGCTTGAGTTTCGCTTCTTGTAGGGTTTGGATCATTACTTTACCACTAGAACTTCAGTACAATAATCCCCATTGAGTGATAATTTATCAACATACCTGCTCTTCTTAGTTCAAAATTCCATCATCTGACACTCTGAATCATTCACGATGGGATGAGGACACCCCCCACCCCCACCCCCATGTGTTGAGACAGTCTCATGGTTCTGGGATCTCCAGCATCACTGTCTTGAATGGAAGGAACTCTCCATAGTTCAAACTCCTTAGCCTATCAGCTCCTCTGAAGAATGGCCTTTCTGTTCCTTGACTTTGCTTCTGCCTCCCCTTGCTCACCAGTCTGGCTGCTCAGATATTCTCTCTGACCCCAGGGACTGACAGACTCATTCTTGTGATCCGGTACCTAGGACATTCTTCCTCAGATAACCTATCCACAGGGCTGGATCTTTCTTTGCAGAGAATCTCAGCTTAAATGTTCCTTCTTTTTATTTTTTCCTCCACTTTATATAAGTATAATTGAAAAACACCAGTTTTAAGGTGTACAGTGCGATGTTTGAAAATACATATACATTGTGGAAATGAGCACCACAATCGAAGTAATTTAATATAACCATCACCGTACGTAGGTACCATTTTGTGTGTGTGGTGAAAACACTGATGATCTACTCTCTTAGCAGATTTCAAGGATACAGTAGAATATTGTTAGCTGTTGTCACCATGCTGAACGTTAGGTCCACAGCACTTACCCTCCATAACTGAAAGATTCTACTCTGACCAATCACTCCCCGTGTCCCCCACCTCTCAGGCCCTGGCAACCACCATGCCACTCTACGCTTTTAGGAGTTTGACTTGGTAAGATTTCACATACAAGTGAGATGATGCAGTATTTGCCTTTCTGTGTCTGGCTTCTTTCACTTAGCATAATGTCTTCCAGGTTCTTCCGTGTTGTTGCAAGTAGCAGGATCTTCTTTCCTGCCCCGCCCCCCCACCCTTTCTCTGAAATGTCCATGTGATGCGGCCCCTGTTTGTATCTCCAGTCATCCTTTATAACGTTCCCTGTATTATTACCTGTATCTTTATGTTCACCAAACTCCTAACTCTTACCTGATTTGTCTGTTACTTGTCCATTTTCTGTCTCCCTCTATTGAACTAGAAGCAAGGTTGTGCGTTCTAGTTCACAAATCCAGGGGGAGGGCCCTTTTGCACTGCAGTTTATGTGAACAGTGCCCCCCAGAGGAGGGTCAGGTAAATCAACACAGCTCCCTACAGTGGCCCTGCAGAACAGGCAGCGCTCTTGCTAAGTGATGTTATTCTTAGTCCCTAAAACAGTGCCTGGCCCACAGCAGGTGCTCCAGAAATACTTGCTGAAAAACAAACTCTTGAGTTTCTGCTTTCAGGAGGCTAAGGGAGCTAGTGAATTTTCCTCGGCTGTAATCTTTTCCATTTCTATCACGGTGCTGATTGCTTGCAAAAAAAAAACAAAAACAAAAACAAAAAAAACCTACATTGAATACACAGTGAAAATATACATTGCAAAGAAAAGAAGCAATGATTTAACTGAATTGCTTAAGAAACAAATTACTTAAGAGTGATGTGCTCCTGTTACTGATACTTGAGTTTAATATTAATGATTATGGGAAGAATGTATTTCTTTATCTTTGTCATTAATATTTGGGTATGTATTTGTGTTTAATCATTAATAGCTAATGTGCTACCAATATGTGATATTACCCATCTTTATAAATCTTTTGGGATAAGACCACTTTGCTAGGTACATTGGATTTCAAAATAATTTATGTGAGTCTTTGAAATGAAAAAAATTCCTCATTCTCCAACACTAAATATGTTAATGAAAAATAATACCACATTTTATTTAAAAGGAAGTAGAACATTTTCTTCCAAAACTTGAAACGCAGTCAGTAATAGAGATACATGTAGGAAATCTAAATTTGCGAACTCAAATTTTAAAGGGCCGGGATCATGAAATTTAAAATATATTCTCTGTCACGGAGCGTATACTTATGCCCTTTTAGCGTTAAGATCCTGCATGAAATCTTTCCCATTTTCCGTGTCCTGAGAAGTTCTTAAACACTGTAGGGTTGGATTTGTTTTCATCCAAACTGATCTTTGGACTCAGGGTTGTAGGCATGTGTGCACTTTGGTAAGAAGAGGTGAGGTTGGTGTACCCGATGAGTAATTGATCCTGCGTGCCGACATCGCGTTCTCTGGAATTGATCACAATCGCGTAAAGCCAACCCCTTTGCCTTCCACACCCAGGTACAAAATACAAATGCTGCAGCTAGCGTATTTAAAAAAAAAAAAAAAAAAATAGGCTTTTTATTACACTTCGGCGTTTCCTCCTCTTTCTCTGCGGTATCATTTGAAGTCTGCTTTTTAAAACAGAAGTTGAACAAATGAATCCTTCTGTCCTCACTTTCAGTTGTCAGCAGTGCTTCAGCGTGAGATGAAATAAATTGCCAAGCCCTTTCATCTTCTGTAATCAGCGCTGCACAGCTCTGAGTACACCCACAGCCCCGCACGCCGCCTCTGCCGCACTTTGTGCCGAACAGGAAGTCTTGGGGAGTGCCCTTTCTGGGGCTCCACGCTGGAGTGGGTTTATTTTGCTGCCTCCCTTCCTTTCCCGTTTCCTTGCCTCTTTCCACCTCTTTGCTGCCTGCCCGCAAACGCGTGAGCGATCCATTTTCTGTAGGAAAGAAGTTTTAGGGAGTAACATTATTTTTCAAAAGGTCTGTTTGACATAGGCTTGCCCCCACCCCCCCTTCCCCCCGCCCCCACACCCTACGACACACTCAAATGTAGCGTTGTTGCTGTAGTCAGACACCTAGCCACAAGATTTACAAGTGGAAAAATGCTTGGCGGGGCCGTGAACCGTACCTTTGCCATATCAGAGTGCTTTCTTTTTAAAAGCATAGAAGAAGCAACACGTTCATATTTATGTCACCAAGCAGGACATTCACAGAGATTTACTCACAACACATGTTCTCTTTCCAGCACCCAAACTATGTGGGAGTCTATTAGGGAACAAAGCAGAGGCTAGAGCTTGATGTGGGGGCCAGGGACAGACACCTGCTGGTTTGGGGGGGATTTTTTGTTGGTTCGTTTTGCCAGTAACTGATTCCTTTTTCAGACCGTCCTTCCTCTCCTCTGTCTGCTTCTGGTGGGGCTCTCAGTTGCCGATTCCTCTACTTTCTTGTCCTTCTCTTCCTTCTAGTAGGCTGCCCTGCTGATGTTGGCTGAGCTAGTAGTTACTAGGGAGCTGGTACTGTTCTAAATGCCTTACCTGTATGAACTCAGTGACTCCAACAAAAAGATGAGATAGGTATAATTTATTGACTCCATTCTTGGGATGAGGAAACGGAGGCACAGATTGGCTGAACAATTCACCTGATGTCACATTAGCAATGGGTGGGACGGACATCCAAACCCGGGTCCTGTGTCACCAGGCTTGTGCTCTTATCTCGTACACCCCAGCGTTGCCCTCAATGTGGACGGATGACCCGTATCCCTGCCTTCTGTACTCAGAGGATAAGGCATGTGGCCCAGTAGGACAGAGATGTTGCAGGTGGAGAGGGGCTCATGCTGTCTCCCTCCACTGGCTGCATAGCTGGCAGGATGGGACTCTTGGGTTGATAGGGAGCATCATGCCCATCACATGCAAAGATGAAACTCTAATGATATTTATTGAGTTCTGGTGTGGATACCTCTAATAAATTCGATTTATATCATGATGCTTTTGTTTTTTGCTTTAATGAGAAACGATAGGTTCTTTTTGTTTGCTCAAGCCAACTACATTTGGATTTCTGTTTTGAAATTTTTTTAATGTGTATTAAAAAAAATTTTTTTTAACATTTATTTTTTGAGAGACAGAGACAGAGCATGAGCTGGGGAGGGGACAGAGAGAGAAGGGGAGTCACAGATTCCAAAGCAGGATCCAGGCTCCGAGCTCTCAGCACAGAGCCCGACGCGGGGCTCGAACTTACAAACCGCAAGATCATGACCTGAGCTGAAGTCCGATGCTTAACCGACTGAGCCACCCAGGCTCCCCATAGTTATTTTTGAGAGTGAGAGAGAGCAAGCAATGAGTGGAGGAGGGGCAGAGAGAGAGAGGGAGACACAGAATCCAAAGCAGGCTCCAGGCTCCGAGCTGTCAGCCCAGAGCCTGATGTGGTACTTGAACTCATGAACCATGAAATCATGACCTGAGCTGAAGTTGGATGCTTAATTGACTGAGCCACACAGGCGCCCCTGGATTTCTTTTACTGAGGGAAGAAACTTTACTGAGTGGTGGAGGGAAAAAGCAGAGTTTCTAGAAGTTCTCAAGTAATCCTGAATGATCCCTGTCTACCCTCACCTGCCATCACCAGCTGCCCCCACTTCTCATGGCTATATTGAAATCTACATTAGCCCTCTGGAAATGATAGAGTCCACTCACCTAAGCTGTCTGCTTCTTAAAAGTAGCCTTTTTGAAATGAAAGAGTATGGTAGCCTGAAATTGTGTATTGGTCTTGTAAATTTCAATGTAGAAATTTAAATTTTATCTCCAGTGGAAAGAAACTAGAAAAGAATTAGTGTTTTCCAGCCACTTTCTGGTGAGGGATCAACAACACTTGGAAACCAATTGTATCAACAGACCAGAAAAGGCAGTGCCTGGGGAATGAGTCTCTTCCTGGAGACCTAGTGGGGCGGACAGAAGGGAAATTATTTCTCCTTGGGCTTTCATTCAAATGCGCTCTTTCTTGAGACCAAACTCGCCCTATTTTTTTTTTTTTTAATTTTTTTTTTAACATTTATTTATTTTTGAGACAGAGAGAGACAGAGCATGAACGGGGGAGGGGCAGAGAGAGAGGGAGACACAGAATCGGAAGCAGGCTCCAGGCTCTGAGCCATCAGCCCAGAGCCCGACGCGGGGCTTGAACTCACGGACCGCGAGATCTTGACCTGAGCTGAAGTCAGACGCTTAACCGACTGAGCCACGCAGGCGCCCCTCTCCCTATTTTTAAATGACTCTATCACTATGCAGATAAGCTGTGTAGGAAGTATACAATGAACATCTCTCATTGTTACCTCTTAGTTGTCCACAATAGAGAGCTCCCAATTGGGATTATGGAAAAGGGCAACATGATGGCTGCCTGCCCAAATTTTGCAAAGCTGCCTTGTTTCATGGGAGAGAGTTGTGTTGTATTCACACTGTATCCTAGCACCCAACACAGTTCCTTGCACACAACATCTGACGTTCACGTGATGGTTAATTTTACACGTCAACTTGGCTAGCCACAGGATGCCCAGGTTAAACGCGATTTCTGGGTGTGTCTGTGAAGATGTTTCTGGATGAGATTAGCATTTGAATCCATGGAGTTTGTAAAGTAGATTGTCCTCCCCAGTGTGTGTGGGCATCGTTCAGTCTTCTTGAGAGCCTCCATAAAACAAAAGCAGAAGGAGGAGGAATTTGCCCCTTTTTTTCCTGCCTGCCTCCTTGACATCTTACCTTCTCCTACCTTTAGCCTGGGATTTATACCATTGGCTTCCCTGGTTCTCCTACCTTTGAACTTGTACTGAATTACATGACTGGCTTACTGGGTCTCCGTCTTGCAGAGGGCAGATAATGAGACTTAGCCTCCATTATACTGTGAGCTGATTCTTCATCATAAATTACCATATATAGGAAAATACATATTATTTATAAAATATGTATACATGTTAACATGTATAAATGTGTAGGTTACATATATAAATGTGTATATACATGTAAATGTAGATATGTATGTAGATATATATGTACTATATCTTTTGTATAATTTATAATAGGGGTATATATATTATATTTTGTATATAATGTATATGTCATTTTAGTTCTGTTTTTCTGGAGACCTCCCATACAATTAATTGAACACTTCTGGCGTGAAAACTTTATGTATTTAATGTTTTATTTATTTTTGCGAGACAGAGACAGAGTGCAAGCAGGGGAGGGGCAGAGAGAGAGGGAGACACAGAATCCGAAGCAGGCTCCAGGCTCCGAGCCATCAGCCCAGAGCCCAACGCGGGGCTCGAACTCACGGACCGTGAGATCGTGACCTGAGCCGAAGTCGGACGCTTAACCGACTGAGGCACCCAGATGCATCAAGACTTTTAAAGAACTTAACACACATTTTTTTGTTTGTTTAAACTAATTTTGTTCTTTGAGATGGGTATTGTCCTCATTTGACAGGTCCGGAAACCAAGGCACAGAGCTATGAAGTAACTTTAGCAAATGGCAGTCACCCAGGTATAAAGCGGTAAAGCGAGGAGTTGACCAGGCATTTAGCTCCTGAGGCCCGTTGGGTGAACCAGTGTGTTACTCTAACTCCTTTTGTAGAAGGTACCTAGTGAATACTTGCTGAACTGAACTGAAATTTTTGAATTCACCCTGTGGCTTGCCTAGCAAGAGACAGGCCTTGTCTGTTATGAAAAGTAAGTTGTACCTCCAGGTTGTGGGAAGTAGCCACCTTCAGAATTCCTCCCTTCCTCTGAGGCTTTGATGACCTTAACATAACTCAAGTCTGCAGAATTACTGTACCGGCATTAGCATACATAATTCAATCTTTGTTAGAAAAATTAATATATTTAAATTTGCTTAAAATAAAGCTGACCACTAACAGCTCGGAGACTCTGTGTTATTCCGCAGCTTAGGAACATTTTAATGGTCAATAAAACTGCTCCCTAGATCCTAGCAGTTTTCAGAGTTTGAAATTATAGCTGAAGATACTGTTAATCATTCCTAAATTACCAACTGCTCACTCTTAACCTCTCAATTGTCTAGCTGATCTTTACATTTGAGAAAAATAATCAATAGGACTTCCCCAGAGGTAGATTATATGCAGGGCTGGTGTGCTTTATATACGCGTATAGACATACAATATACAGATGGCTGTAGCATGGAAACTAACCACCCTGTCTAAATTCGGACATAATTGAATGTAGGTCTAGGTATTTAACTCACTTGGAGGGAAGGGATCAAAAGATTTGACCATTGTAAAGTTGATGACATTAATGGTATTATTCAAATGTTTCCCTGTATAAATAGAGATTTATCACGTTTCCAAAATATTTATATGTCTTTCTATTTTGTTTACTTAGTGCATCTGCTTAGGGACAGATGTGAGGTTCTGCATTCCCACTATAAAATAGGGCAGAACAGTAGGCCTTTGAATAGATCTCTGATCATTTGGAGATTAAACATCACTTAAGACTGTTCATCCAAACTCACATTATTCCATCAAACACTTTGTAGCTATGAGTCAAAATGGGAGCATAGTAAAAAAAAAAACAAAAAACAGTGATTGTAAAAAAGATGTTACAGTCTCTGTGTATAAATATAAAGTAACATATTCTGCATATTCTGAACTCTCAGGGTGGAGAGGATGATACTCTTGAACCGTGCTTTGCAAACCCATTAAAAATTTTTTTTTTAAATGTTTATTTTTTTCTGAGACAAAGCATGAGTGGGGGGAGGGGCAGAGAGACAGGGAGGCACAGAATCGGAAGCAGGCTCCAGGCTCTGAGTGGTCAGCACAGAGCCTGACGCGGGGCTCGAACTCAACAAACCATGAGATCATGACCTGAGCCAAAGTTGGTCACTCAACCGACTGAGCCACTCAGGAGCCCCAACAAACCCGTTTAAATATACCAGCAGCACTTGGCAGTCTCCTCTGATGTAGCTAGATTCATGCCGAGGTTGAGGTAACTCTTGTATCTACTTTTGGGGATATTTCTATGACTTTAAAAAACCAGTCTAAAACCACATGGTTTCATCTGGCTAACTTCATTTACTCTGGCAATTCCATGATCATCTTATAACTCCTTTAAATTCAGGTGAGTAAACATAATAAAAGGCCAGTTCTGTACAAGATAATGTGCTTAGTGCTGTGGACAGTACAAAAATCATCAAAGGTAGGTCTTATCTTTAGGAGTTTACTCAAGGGGGGGCAGACAGGCATAAATTAATTATGAAATGTGTGTGTGCTATACAAGAGGTGCCAAATCTGTTAGGAACAAAGCAGAGGCAAGAGTAATTTGTCTGAGTGAAGGCAGGATGGCTCCAGGAAGTAGTAACATTGATGTAGACGACGATTTTGACATAGGAAGAAGTGGTGGTGAGGATATCCCATGAATGCGATCGCTTTTCATGGGAACCCCAGAAACCTTTTGGGGATGAGGAAGGGGCACACAGCGTACAGATTGGTAAGAGTCCAGACTAACATAGGAGGCTCACCTAACAGCACCTTCTATTTACGTGACTTGAATCCCAACATCTGTTTGGCTTCTTTCCATGACTTCTTTAGGTCACGGTAAATACACTCTGTTTTACTTGGCTTACTAATGTCTCTGAACCTCCTGTTCTCTTATACAAAATAGCAGTGAGGCACTTATTGTCACGCAGAAACAGTCTGCCCTTAGCAACTCATAGATTAGGCCTTTTGTTCCTACCGGGGGCTGGCTTGCCATTCCTTGCAGACATGACTCAACAAGGCAGGGCAACTTTCAGTTCAGTTATTGGCACCACAGAAGTGACCAGAATTGGAGTCTCACACCTTGAGACCCTCACACATTGAGACCTGTGCTGGATACAGCCCAACTTCCAAATCTGGGATTATTTCCTTCAAATTCACTAGCTCTCCTCCTCTCACTGGCTGCGGTATGCTGGGGAGTCACTCGATGGAGATGTGTTGGACATGGAATCCACTGGGACCCTATCCACTTTGTCCACGTGCTGAGGCTGTGCTCCATTTATAACAGTGTACAGTAACACCTTAGATGGCGAGGGACTTGTTCTGCAAGTGTTCCTGAAGACGAGGGAACATTTCTAATATGTTTTAACTTGATGGATAAGTGACATCTTACAATGCAAGTAGTATGTGACACCAAATGTCACATGATCAGCCCTGAGCCAGTGGTTCTTGAAATTCCCTTTGATACAAGTGCTATGGATTACAAGCATGTTTCCAGAATGAATTATGCTTGTAAACCAAGGTCTTATTGGTATTTTAATTCAGCTGTTTTGTAAACATGCCCTTTGTCTGCTTGTAGCATCTGTTTTATCTCTTATTTAGCCCAAGGAGCACAACACTTAAATTTAACCTATAACTATAAACACCCATTAGGTTATTACAGTGCTAACTGAACTTTATTTGTTATGAATGAGAAACTCTGGGTTTCCAAACTGATGTAAATTCTACAAAGCGACAGCCAGAACCTTTGCTTTGGGTCACTGTCATCTCCTGGCCCTGGGACCCTCACCATTTTAAGTCTCTAGAGGCTCAGTGCTCTTTGAGAATTTTTCCATACCATCCGTTCTGTTAGAATTGTGCTAATAAATTTCTCACAATAAACATTACATAATAAAAACAGTACTTTGAGTGACAAAATAGGGGGGTTCAGGCTTATAATCATGACCGTTTTCCCCCACTGTAATGCCTTCAATAATTATTTTTACCAGCAGAAGTGAATGTTGTTATTGCCTTCTAAAAATAATACTTTGGTTCATCAAAACTGACAAACACACTCTTCAATTCTTCCTCAGTCATCCTTCATACCTTCATACTTCAGAGATTTCTTGGTTTTCTTGGTGATGTTTAAATTTAAATCTTGGTGATGGTTAAATAGAAATACACTTCTCTTGGAGCTCAGTTCACCGTTGACAGTGATAAACAGAAGAATAAAGGAAGTTATTGTCAAGAAAACAGTCCACAAACAGTGCAGTGGTATGTTTTTAGTTTCATGAAATATATTTTGTGGCTCAAGTGTGATCCATAGGGGGAAAACTATAGCATTTGAATCTTGGTATCCATAAGAATCATTAGACTGTTTATTAAACACATAGATTCCTGGCCTCATCCCAAACATATCCAATATGGTAGATTTTTGGGTGGGGAGCAGGAATCTGCATTTTAGGTTTTTACAACTCAATCAGATGGTTTTGGTGCAGTTGGTTTGCAGAATATTTTGAGGAAAAAAATGCAAAAGTGGCTACTCATAACTAATCAGCCCCTTTATATCCGATTTTAGTTTTTTAATTAAATTAGTGCCATAGGGGAAGAGTGTGTTGACTTTTGTGACTTGTAAAGCAGATCTAAATTTGCAATTGAGAAAAACACTTAAGTGCCCACAATTTCCTGTGATTTGTCCTTTCATTGACTTTATGAACCAACCAGAAGCCCTTTGAATATTTCCAATAGGCCGTGGACCACACTTAAAGAATCACTTTTCTCAGCAGTCTTAAAATTATGGCAGAATGCCCAGAAACTGATACTTAACAACCATGGAAGTATATCTGCTTGAAATCTTACAAGTAAAAACAACTTTGGGAAGCCAGTTTCCACTTCATTATTTGGCGCTGGATACAAGTTTCACATCCACATTGGAGATCCACGTTCAAAGACAGAGACGCTTCAATATTCCCGTTAATTTTATTGGCTTAAAAATAACAGCCGAAGAACATGCTGCTAATGTTGCTCTCTGGCGGCGTTGTTTGTTTATGTTCGGTCTTGGCTGGGCCCATTATCATGTCTGCATCCTTTGGACATACTTCGAGGAGCCACACGCTACAGTCTAACGATAGAGAAGCGTAAACGTGTAAATTTCTGCCTGCTCATACCGAAATATTTTAAAGTGAACAAAAGTTAGAATTGCTCAGACTTAAAAGCAGTAAGTGAGTAAGTAAATACATGTAAAATGATAAAATGATGTGAGCTCAGGTGATACTTGTATTTCATTGTTGTTTTCCTTAAGTTTTTTCATTGTGGTGTAATTGACATACAATAAACTGTTCAAAATTAAAGTATGTAATTGCATAAGTGTTGACATAGGTGTATATTTGTGACATTACCACTACAGTTAAAGTAATGAACATACTCCTCCATTCCCTAAGTGTCTTTGTGTCCTTTTTTAATCTCTCCACCTCCTCCCTGTCCTCTGTTTATCATCATATAACTGCTAATTTATCTTCTGTTTCTACACAATATTTTATATTTCCTACCTAAAATTTTATGTAAGTGGAATCATACAACATGTACTTTTTTTATCTGACTCCTATTTTTGTTTAATGTTCGTTTATTTTTGAGAGAACAAATGCAGACAGGGGCGGGGCAGAGAGAGAGGGAGAAGGAATCCCCACACTGTCAGCACAGAGCCTAATGTGGAGCTTCAACTCGAGAATCACAAAATCATGACCTGAGCCGAAATCAAGAACTGGATGCTAACATTCCTCCTTGGGGCTGATGATTTTTTTGGTTTGAAAGGTACTTTATTTGATGTTAAGGTAGCCATTCTTTTTATTAGTGTTTACATGATTTATTTTTAATATCCTTTTATTATCAGTCTGACTATGTCATTATATTTGGAGTGGATTTCTTGTAGACAATTTCTTGATTTTTTTTTTAAATCTACTCTGTCAATCTCTGTCTTTTAGATAATGAATTTATACCACTTAAATTTAATGTAATTATTGATGTCAGGGTTTAAGTTAGCTGTTTTCCATTTTGTTCTTCTCTCTGTTTTAGCTTCCCACTTGGTCTCTGGTGACACCGTGGCGGGTAGACTTGTTACTGGTTGTTGAAATGAAAGACCTGACTCCCTTCCTGGCCTTCTCTAATACCACCCCAACAAGGGTGTCTCACAAGGATGGAAACTGAGGCTTTCCACTGGCCCCTTGCTAGTGTGGATTTGGTGGATTTTATCTGTATTGTCTGGCTGGAGTTGAGAGGTTGTTGTCTAAAGTTTTTTGTCTTGATCTGTCCCTTTCATGATCTTTTGTCTAGAAAGAGGAGACTTCTGTTGAGGAGTGTTTTTTGTTTGCACATGTTGGTGTGTTGGGTTTGTCACTGTTCAGCAACAGGTCTAGGATATATGAGGCAAAAAGAAAACATAGGCAACCTACCACTACATTGTTCATAAGTTGTGCACCTGGTCTGCTGTCTTATTTTTGGCCTTCAGAGTCTTTTTATGTTTGTTTTATATATAATGTCCAGGGTTTGTAGTTGTAGTCAGGAGGAGAAATAGGCAAAAGTCTGCATCTGTTTTGATTGATTGCTTTTTCTTATTATTATGGGTCACATTTTTCTGCTTCTCTATATACCTGGCAATTTTTTATTGGGTGCCAGACTTTGTTTTCATCTTGTTGGTTGCTGTATATTTTGTGTTCCTATAGATATTCTTGAACTTTGTTCTGGGACTCACTTAAGTTACTTGGAAACAGCTTTAGCTGTTTTATCCAAACAGCTTTTAGATACTGCTTTTTAGATATTTTAAGCACGACCAGAACAGTGCTCACTCTAAGGCTAATTATCCCCCAGTGTTTAAGAAAGACCCATCTGTGTACCCAGTGCTCCATAAATCTTGATTTTTTTTTTTTTTTCATTCTGGCTCATGAAAACAGGCACCGTTCCCAGTCCTGTGTAAGTGATGGGTACTAATTTCTCTTATGGGTGTTCCTTTCCCTGGCCTTGGGCAGTTTCTTCATTGGATGCATATATAGTACTCACTTCAATACTCCAAGGCACCCTCTTTTGCTCTCCAGAATTCCATATCTCTGTACCTTTCTCTTGTCTGGTACTCTGACTTGGAAACTCTAGACACCTGGGTCTCTCTGACCTCTCCATTCTCTATCCACAGTTGAGGGATTCTGCTGGGTTCTCCCTGGGGTTTCCCTCCCTACACTGTGGCATGGAAACACTCTCAAGGCAATAAACTGTGGCAATCATAGGGCTCATCTTCTATTTTTCCCCACCTCTGTGGGATCACTGTTTTTCATTGACTAATGTCCTAGTGAAAACTTGTTTTATATATTTTTTTCATTATTTCAGGTGGGAGGGTAAATCTGGTTCCTGTTATTCCTTTATGGCCAGAAGCTCAATATCTGTTTATGACATCTGCAAAGTGTATGACTGGAATGAATTATCTTTCAGCCTGCCTCTAGCTCTTTTATCCTATGATTCTGTAGTTTGGAGTTCAAGTCTATAGAGTAGATAAAGTCATTGCTCTCACTTTTTATATGTGCAAACAATCATAGGACAGACTTTTAAAAACTAACTCTTCAACACTTGATAAGTGCTGGTTACTGTTCTAAGGCCACCGTCCCTTATCTGCAACCCTTAGGAGCCAATTTTACATTTTTCTATTTTAAAAAGGTGTATGTACCAAATATAACTTTATCTGCCACATTGAGTCTGAGGCAGCACTCTGTAATCAAATACATTAATATTTCTGTAGCAAAAACATGAACATTAGCACTCAGGATAAATAAAGATTATACATAGCCTAATTTAAGTTTCGATCAAGATTTGCTGCCAAATAAGTTTGTAATTTTTTTAGGTTTATAGCTATTTGGTTTGAGAATTTGCGAGGAGATGTTATATATGTGTAGTAACTCATTTACTTCTCACAGGCTACCTTTGAAATAGGCATTATACTAATGACTCATTTTACAGATGAGGGAAATGAAGCATAGGGAATTAAGTAGCTTGCCCAAGGTCATGAAGCCTGCATGGGTTCAAATCCCATATCCTGCCCTCAGAATACGTGGTCTTATCCATTGTACATTGCTGCCTCTCCTCGAGGAGCATCCCTCTAGGGCAGTCCAGGAAGTCCAGCCTGACTTTCAGTAGTCTTCACGGCAAAGGGCTTCTTGGGGACTAGGCAATTTAAAGTAGGAGGCGCTCTGTGTGCCACCATGATCTCAGGACACTTTTGTACTTAGCTCAGATCCCAGGTAGACTCTTTGCCTGTATTAATGGAAGCTCTTGCATTTCCTTCAAGTATACATCAGGATGCTTGGGCACCTACTCTGATCTAAACCTGAGTCCGATGTCATCAGAGTTCTGCGTCTGGCATGCCACATTATCTAGTAGTTGTCTAACATGGAAGGTAAATATTTTAGGGTGGGTTTTCACTGTGTCCATAGTTAAAAGATGGCTCTGATTGTCTTTGCTGAAGGCCCTGTTTGTTATAACTCATGTTCCAAGGTGTCCCAGGCTCTTCTTTAGAGTCTTCATATCCATTTTGCTTGTCTCCGTTGTGTCGTGCAGAGAACTCATGACTAAGAGGGTAATTGGGGGCCACGATTGAGTCTGTGTCCCACATAACAAATCTTGTGGCTGTGCACCTGATGTACTGCATTAGGAGACCACATCTGCTGAAATGAATGGGTGCCTTGTTCTAGTACATGCACAAGTATCCTATGGGGTATGTGTGACCCTGCCCCAAGGGTTTCCTAACCCTGTGTTGGGAACTGAATTGCATCCCTCCAAAAATTCATACGTTGAACTTCCAACCTGCAATGTGACTGCGTTTGGAGACAGGGTCTTATGTAAGACCTTATGTGTAATAATGATTAAATGAGGCCATAAGGATGGGGCCCTTATAACCTGAGGATGGGGCATCTGAGCTTGCTCTCTTTCCAAGCACACACACACACGAATGACCATGTGAGGATACAGCAAGAAGGTAGCCATCTACAAACCAGAAAAAAAGTCCTTACCTGAAATGTAATTTGCTGGTACCTTGGTCATGAACTTTGACATCCAAAACTGTGTGAAAATAAATGCCTATATAAATCACCCAGTCTGTGGTTTTTGGTTATGGCAGCCTATGAAGATTAATACACCCTCGTACCATATGGAGGCAAGGTAGAATGACCCTGGAAGCAACTCCCTCCAAATCTGTAGACTGATTACCTATCATATATCAATGTGGCAAGCTAAGGTAGCTCTTAAAAATTACCTTGAGGGGCGCCTGGGTGGCTCAGTCGCTTAAGCTTCCGACTTCAGCTCAGGTCACGATCTCGCGGTCAGTGAGTTCGAGCCCCGTGTCGGGCTCTGGGCTGATGGCTCAGAGCCTGGAGCCTGCTTCCGATTCTGTGTCTCCCTCTCTCTCTGCCCCTCCCCCGTTCATGCTCTGTCTCTCTCTGTCTCAAAAATAAATAAACGTTAAAAAAAAAAAATTTTTAAACATAAAAATTACCTTGACTTAGAAAACTATTAACCATCCAACTCAACACCATAATAATAATAATAATAATAATAATAATAATTATAAATGTAACTATTATTAATATAATTAAAAATAAGTAGAGGACCTGAGTAGACACTTTTCCAAAGAAGACATACAGATAGCCAACAAACACATGAAAAGATGCTCAACATCATTCGTCAGGGAAATGCAAATCAAAACTACAGTGAGCTATCATCTCATACCTGTCAGAATGCTAAAATCAAAAACACAAGAAATAATAAATGTTGGTGAGGATGTGGAGAAGAAGGGACCCTTGTGCACTGTTGACAGGAACATAAACTGTGGATAACAGTGGATAACCACTGTGGATAACAACATGCAGCTTCCTTAAAAAATTAAAAATAAAATTATCAGTCCAGTAATTCCATTGTCTGTTGACCGAAAGAAAATGCAAATATTAATTCAGAGAGGTATATGCAGTTTGCATGTTTATGTTTGTTGCAGCATTATTTCCATAGCCAAGATACAGAAGCACCCTGTGTCTATCCCTAGGTGAATGGGTAAAGAAGATATGTGTGTGTGTGTGGGCACGCGCGCGTGTGTGTGTAGCGTATATATAGATGTATATACATGTATGTACACACACACAATGGAATTACTCAGCCATAGAAAATAACGAAATCTTGCCATTTGCAACATAGATGCACACCTGGATGGGATAATGCTAAGTGAATTAAGTCAGAGAAAGCCAAATAGCATATGATTTCACTCACATGTGGGATTTAAGAAGCAAATGATCAAAGAGACCAACAAAAAACCAGATTCTTAACTATATAGAACAAACAGATGGTTGGTTACCATAGGGGACCTGGGTGGGGGGATGGGTGAAATAGGTATAGGGGATTAAGAGTACACTTCTCATGATGAGCACTGAGTCATGTAGAGAATTGGTAATCACTCTATTGTATACCTGAAACTAATATAACACTGTATGTTAATTCTACTTGAATAAAAAAAAATTACCCTGTCTTTTCCATATTAATACATTGTACCTATTTTTTAAGCTCAATTTTACACCTCCTTCTTTTATTCTAGCTTTCCCAAAAAGCTAGATAAACATCAAGCGAGCTTTTACATGTCAAATTCCTAGAGGTCTGTCTTCTGCACAAAGCTCTCGTATTATGCCTGACCCACATGTAATGCTATGCATTATTATTTACTGAAGAGAGAAATAGAGAAAATGTGGACACAGTTAAAATCAGTTTACCTTTGGAGGACTCCTTGGGTTTGCATTTGATAAGTTGGAGGGAAAAGGATCCATATTCACCTTTCAACATTTTAAGTCAGATAAACAGGCATATTGTCCCTTTATGGTCATCTCTGCTAGGAAAATATTAGTTTGGTCATGATTTTGTATCAACTATTTTGCCTTAACCTTTTCTCTACAACTCACTTTCTTTCATCGAGTTCTGGTTCTTTTAAAATTTATTCAGCAAAAAATTATTTCCTTTTGGCTCCTTCTTTCTATTTTAGGGGGTAAAATGCCTTTTTACGTAACTTAATAGTAGGAATACGTTAACCCTGTATTCCTTCCCAAAAGAAAACATCACCCTACCATACAAATACTAGGATTTCCCTCCACCTTTGGGTTTGTACCTAAGGCTAGATCTATTGGCAGAGCTGGACACTGATGGCATATGGGATAGGTTATTGGTGTTAAGCTTTCCCCATTTTTTTTCAGGTAGAACTGTATTTCTGTACCAACTGTTAATTATAAAATTATCTGGGAGGTTCTTGATAAAAATACAGATTTCTGGACCATTCAGAAGCCTGCTGGGTTACATGAGTTTAAGAAGCACTGATTTATTTTATTTTTTTCACGTTTTATTTATTTTTGAGACAGGGAGAGACAGAGCACGAACAGGGGAGGGTCAGAGAGAGGGAGACACAGAATCTGTAACAGGCTCCAGGCTCTGAGCTGTCTGCACAGAGCCCGACGCGGGGCTCGAACTCACGGACCGTGAGATCATGACCTGAGCCGAAGTCGGCCGCTTAACCGACTGAGCCACCCAGGTGCCCCAAGAAGCACTTATTTAAAACTTAGATTCTGGGTCCCTGGGTGGCTCATTTGGTTAAGTATCTGACTCCTGATTTTGGCTCAGGTCATGAGCTCATGGTTCATGAGATCAAGTCCTGTATCATCAACCTCTGCACTGGCAGCATGGAGCCTGTTTGGGATTCTCTCTCTCCCTCTCTATCTGCTTTGCCCCTGCTAGTGGTCATTTTCTCTCTCTCTCTTTCTCTCTCTCTCTCTCAAAATAAATAAACATTAAAAAAAATAAAAGTCAGATTCTGAGAAGGCAGGTGCTCTTTCTATACTGTTCCTTATAGCACCTTAATACAGGAAGCAATGGTATGCACAGGACAGTTGTGAACAAATGTTCTTGTTTGGATTTTCTTTTATGACATAAAGGTTAGATAAGATGGAACTATTTTTGTTTCATGAACGAATAATTTCCTTTGGTTTTGGACTGACTTGTACAGGTCAGCTAACTTCCTCCTGCATAATTAGTGCAGGAAAATATCCTTTACCAGCTTGCCGTTATTGACAATGACAAAGAAATTTGCTTTAGAATACTGTGTTATCACGTATGTGGGAGAGTCCGGAGGGTGGAGAGCAAACCGGTTTCTCTTCCAGATAACAATGCCTTGCCATAACCTTGACATGGTGCACATTAATTTTATATTATACCCAGGAGTTGGGGAAAATTAAAGCTCCTGCTATTAGCTCCTCTAAAGGGCTGATAACCTTCTGGCAGGAGGCGCAGGCATGCCAAGACGATGCTTGTGTCATCCATCATATAATGATGTATTAACCAGAATGCCAGCACTTGGACTGAAAATCCCGAACACATTCACCTCTCTGGCTTCCATTTTATTGAGCATTTATGTAGTCTTTGGTTAAAAAAACATTTTCAGAAAGATGAGAGCTATATAATCAGATTGTAACCTACACTCTAGGATTTTTCTTTTAATACCCTTAGACATAGGTCGGTGTGTAATTTTAACCTAGGAATCATAATATTGGGAGAATGAGAAATCGCAATGACCAAATTTCTAAGATGAAGACTAAGTAAATCAACTGCATGAGCTAGAAAAACGGAGCACCCTGCGGTGCGTGGATTCACCAGCCAACATGTCTGTAGTTCAAAATGAAGTAAAATAGGCAACTTGGACCCTCACGTCTAAGCCCAGATATTTGCAGAACAATAGTAACAGATACACGGTAAAGGGAAAGATAGTTAATATTTTATAGGAACTCACCCAAAATAATGAGCAGTTTTCTGCTAGCTATTCAAATAACAAAGCTTTCTTTGAATATCTCTTAGTCAAAGTGCAGCATGAAGTGTTCAGGATTCTGGATGGACCATGACATGTTACACTAAGACCGTAATAATGATTCCTCAGAATAAAAAGGAAGTTTCAAAATAGTTATATTAAAAAAAAAAAACATGTTTATCTACTCATTCCAGTGTCCAGAGTCAACGTGTTAGAACAGCATTCCTTTCCTTTTGTCTCATTTTGTGTGTTGTGTGTGTGTGGGGGGGGGGGGGGTTGGATATTGCTGTTATAAACATGTACTGAATTATTTTGTAATCCTTCCAAAGGCAACCCATTATCAACATGGCAAAAATCTGGGCCAAGTTTATATGCCCTTAACCTGGGAGCGAATAGAATGGTTCCACCAAGAGAAACACAGGTACCATCCCCTCAAGATGCGTTTTAGCTTTTGTGTGGCTCTGAGAGACACTTCTTAAAATAGAATTCTTCTTGGTGAAGTTGAGTTCTTCTTTACTTTTTTTTTTTCAACTGATGAGGTTGTTTGTGTCTCCATTGGATGTGCCAGATGGAAAGATTTTCTCATTAGAGGCAGCTGTTTTAGCAAATTACCTCACTCCAGCATAATGACAGAATTACAACAGACTATTGAAGAAAATCCTTTCTCTTCCCAGTGAGATCATGAACACTAGAAACAATTTCAGTGAGAGTCTTGATTTACTTTGGAAATGGTTCAGTTGGACACATGGGTGATAAGATGAGGTATTTTTTGGGTGCGTATTTCATTCAATATTTAGGTATAACAGTATAAATATAAGATATAGATTTCCAGCTTGATTTCTTTTGTCAGCTAATGGATTCATTATCTTTGGCAGATGATCTTAGTTCCTTAAGTATGAATGATTCTACTGAGGGAGATTTCTCCCTTTACAATATCCCATTTAACATATATGCATGCCTACACATGATCAGAGATCTCCCTCTCGTATTGGAGCCTCACGGTTCTAGTGTTACTCTTCAGATTCTTCAAAGATAGCGATCTTCTACTCAGGACTTTTTTTTTTTTTCCTAGTGAAATCCCTTCAGTTCCTCAGATAAAATTGCCACAGTAGGATGCAACATTTATACAGAATTTCCCCTGTTGCAACGTAGATTTTTGAGAAAGATGTAGCATTAGTATGTGTGTGTCAGATACTAGAATTTATAAAGTGTTGCTGTGTGTGTGTGTGTGTTCTCATTTGAGTCTCCTAATAATCTTGTGAAGTAATTCTTATTTAACAGAGGTAGAAATTTCAAGTTCATTTACATTGGATAACTTACATCAAAGAAGTTGTGTTAGGTGGGGAAGCCACCCTAGGTAATGTTCAACACTAGTCAGTATCTGCCTGTATCTGGGGGCACTTGGGTGGCTCAGTTGGTGAAGCATCTGACTTCTGCCCAGGTCATGATCTCACAGTTTCTAAGTTCGAGCCCCGCACCAGCTGTGTGCTGACAGTGCAGAGCCTGCTTGGGATTCTCTCTCCCTCTGTCTGTGCCCCTCCCCACTCGTGTTTTTTCTCTCTGTCTCTCTCAATAAATAAACTTAAAATTTCAAAAAATCTGCCTTTATTGGGAGGCAACCAGTTAGGATCGTATCCGGAAACATCTACCTGATGTGTGAAGATACTTCACTTAAAAAAAGAAAATTGCGGGGCGCCTGGGTGGCTCAGTCGGTTGAGCGTCCAACTTCGGCTCAGGTCACGATCTCGCGGTGTGTGGGTTCGAGCCCCGCGTCGGGCTCTGTGCTGACAGCTTGGAGCCTGGAGCCTGCTTCGGATTCTGTGTCTCCCTCTCTCTCTGCCCCTCCCCTGCTCATGCTCTGTCTCTCTCTGTATCAAAAATAAATAAAAACATTAAAAAAAAATTTAAAAAAAAATTGCAGACGGGGGCACCAGGTTGGCTCAGTCAGGTGAGCGTCAGAATTCAGCTCAAGTCATCATCTCACGGTTCATGGGTTCGAGCCCCACATCAGGCTCTGTGCTGACAGCATAGAGCCTGGAGCCTGCTTCAGATTCTGTGTCTCCCTCTCTCTCTCTGCCCCTCCCCGCTCATGCTCTGTCTTTCTCTCTCTCCTTCAAAAAATGAATACACATTAAAAAAAAAATTTTTAATTAAAAAAAATTGCAGACACACATGGGCATATTATGGCTGTGGGCACCATGTTGTGAAGTTGGGGGAAGTCTCTTAGTCTATTTTGGTCTGTGGTCTGTTTTGTTTTCCCTAACAGCATGTGGGTGTCCGTGACTAATAGCACATAGCTAATTTCATCTTATTTTTCTTAAAATACCACATAGGTTAGTGGAAGTGTAGGCACCTAGGTGACATAGCTGAACATCTTGCACAGCAGGGTTTTTCCACATGGCCTTTAGTGCTAAAACTTGGCCATGGGTTTTACATATTGTCATCCAGGGTTCATTCTTATTCCTGTAAGCCCAATTATTATTGTAATAATTTAGAGTCCAGCTCTAATTACTTTCTATGATGACATTTAGTGGAACTAAATTATAGAAGTCTTATTTCATGTGGAGTCAAGTTTACACGATCCTGTGTATATATAGAAATTTGCTTCTTAGGTTTTTCTCATCAGAGTGGTCTCATGTCCTGCACACATGTGCACATGCTCACCCACATACACAAATAAATATTTATAATTGCCAGAAGATGAGTAGCGGAAGGTATTAAAATTCTATCATCCTTTGACTCCTTCTTACTGGACCTTAATCTTTTGGACTCCCTTCCAAAGAAAGGAGATTTCCAAAGAAATCTACAGAAAATGTTGAAACCCTCCCTCAACAGGCTGTCTGGGGCATCAACACATGAGGAAGAAGCACCAGCTCACTAAATTGGAAGGAGCAAAGGAGGTGGGGCAAAATTGAATAACTCTTTGATGAGGCACCACAGTTCTTTGCAAATC
Organism: Panthera pardus; assembly: GCF_024362965.1. Lineage (NCBI taxonomy): Eukaryota > Metazoa > Chordata > Mammalia > Carnivora > Felidae > Panthera > Panthera pardus. The sequence goes on from NW_026526765.1 coordinate 136,610,128, forward strand.
AGGACAAGTTTACCTGGGGAGAGTCTCACTCACTCCGGAATGACGGTGTCTCTCTTCTCATGTTGACACATTCTTTAGAAGTATAAGAGAGCTGTTAGGGCCCACAGTGCTGTGTCAGGAGCCATCCCTGGGGTCATGGTTACCAGTGACAGCAGTGGGACAAAGAAGGAAAGATGGCTTCCAGACTCACTGGTCACCACAGTTGAAGGAAGAGCTCCGCCCCGCTCGCAAATTCTGCTGGGATTGTGAGCAATTTAAGGAGGCTCCATATTCATTCACAACTTCAGATTCCTAAGCAGATTTTCAAGATGCAAGGTAGAGGCCCATCTAGTGTACCAAATACTTCATGCGTGCGTTCCTGTGTTGATCATTCAGAAAGCATGGGGTATGTTCTCTTGGATCCAGATTTCTACAGAGTGTCTTGCATGTGAATTGCATAGCTGAGGGGCACCCCTCAGAAGATTGTTAGCTGTGTTTGCTTCTAGGTATCATATTTGGACACAAGAAAGCTGGAGGGGGAAAATAACAGTCTGACATGGTAAGCAAGCTAAGAAAGAGTTCTCAAAGACTAGAGATGACCAAACACTAAAAAAACAGTCACAACATGGCTGAAGTTGACTTACTTGCATCTTCTCCAGAACGAATGTCTACTAGTTTTATTTTTGCTTATTTGTGAACAAAAGTATTCACAGCAATTATCTCAGTCCTTAATCAAATTTAGTCTTCTCTGGAATATTCAGAAGAAATTTATTCTTGAATAATGAAGCTTCTCTCATCCTTCCCCCCCGCCCCACCCCCTGAGGGACTTCAGAGCATCCAGGCTTCTTCTTTGATTGCTTGCTCATTTTAGTAGTTTCATACGTGGTTTCCTTAGACGTTTTCCTATAGTAGTTCGCTGTCTTCCTTAATCTTTCAATTTTGTCATCGACAAATTCAACTGCTTTTCATCTCATCCATCTTCCAGGTTGTTAATAAATATACCAGAGGATTGCAGTCCTAGTATTGATTGATCCCAAGGGAGCTTGCCTATTGATCACTTCCGTCTTGAGGTTACCCGTCTCTCCTTACTCTGTGTTCTCCTGTTAACGGCTCGTCATTCTATATAGGTTTTCAGTATTCACACCATAACAGTTTATTTTTCCTATGTTGTTAGTATTTCTTACGAACAGTTGTCCAAACCCTTCCACAATTTTTAGGGCTCGTAGAGTCTGAGACCACACCTATAATGTATGACGCAGGGGTCAGACTGATGACTTCATTATCCTAACATTCACTGATCTATCTTTGTCCCGAGTAGAAACCAGACAAGTGCCAGTGTCTGTTACAGAGAAGAATAATTAGCACATCCATTAACTTGGGTTCCATTAACAACTGAAGTCAAGTCTAATTACTAGTACATTTCAACTGAGCTCTCCTGTCTATAAGTGACTGGTGGCAGATGATAGTATGTTTGGTTTGACATACGTCACACATACTGAGGGCTAATCCACAGCCGGCTTTCATATGACTACTGACAAAAAGCTGAAGGTTTTAAGTAACGGATTAAAACTCTGTGTGAATGATAGCGATACAGGAACATGGCATTACGGCATTTGCTGTTGCTATTTTTGATAAGTCAAAATGTGGGACTTCTATGTAATACTTTTTACCAGTGTTTATTAAAGTGGTTCGATTTGTCATTTTTTTAAGAAGCCACACACCCTACTGTTCGTAATGCAAATCTGTAGCCTAGCCAGATACGTATGTTAATACAAAAATTTTAAATTGCGTTTCCCTCATCAATTTCTGAGATAATATATACATTTCTGCCATCACATGAAATTATGTTGTCACTGGAAAGCATAGTTGGGTTCCTGTCACGGCAATGCTGAGTGTTTCCCTGCAGAGAGCCTCCTGCTTGCTGAGTCCTAGTGTGATAAGAGATGCAAATCACAAACTGTGTCACCTTGGCCAAGAAACAAAGGGTCTCTTAGCCCCACCTCCTCAGGCAGATGCCAGAGATGGCCAAATTCAAAGTCTCCCCTGCCATCCTTTCTGAAGCATATCTTAAAGGAAGATCCCTGCCCTGTGTGTGCCTGTGCGCGGCTCTGACCTATTTATAGTCTGCAGATTATTCTAGCTACTAACATGATCAATTTCGGTAGTTATAGGGAGTAATAAAGCACTCTCTGTGTCTTGATCTGCGCATTTTATGATACTAGTTGGCCAGGGTCTTACAGTTACACTGCTATAAAGTCAGTAGTGTTTGCTCTTACGTTAATAATGATAAGCAGCAGTGGCAGCAAAGTATTGTTATTCTTTTTACTTGAACTTGAGTACAGTGAGGCACAGGAAGGCTTAATAACTTGTCCAAAAGTTCGCCGTCCTTGGGGCTGGACCTGGAACTGCAGCCTGTCTGATTTTAAGGGTTAGGTATCTGACACTCCACCAAACCATGTGGGGCTTTCAGGAAAAAAAATCCCTCTGGGGGCACCTGCGTGGCTCAGGGGGTTGAGCATCTGACTTCGGCTCAGGTCGTGATCTTGTGGTTCGTGGGTTCAAGCCCCACCCACATCAGGCTCTGTGCTGACAGCTCAGAGCCTGGAGCCAGCTTTGGATTCTGTGTCTGCTTCTTTCTCTCTGCCCCTCCCCCACTCATGCTCGGTCTCTCTCTCGCCCTCAAAAATAAACAAACGTTAAAAAAAGAGAAAAAAATACCTATGAGAACAGATGAGTTACAACTAATAATAGTACAAGTAATAATACAAGTAAAATTTCCTTCCTTTTTGAAAGAGTCATTAGTAGAAGAAAGAATATTTCACAGAAGTTGATCTGAAATGTTTGAATACCATCCCTAAACAGAGACTTCTCAGGGTCACCCCCAGGGAAAGCCTCACACCCACAGAGGGGAACCTGGGCTTTGAACCTGAGCTTACTGACTTCCCAGTTGTATGACCCTAAGCAAAGATTTAACCTCCTGGAACCTCAACTTACTTCTCGTTGGAAACTGGAAACACTGCCAGCCAGTTTGCCGCACTCTTCCGACTAAGTAGTGAGATGATGTGTGTCAGGCACCCAGATGAAAATAACAATTACCCTCCATTAGTGTAAGTGTGAGCTCTAGTGATTGTTCCCATTTGCCTTATGGATCCTTTTGTTCTTAAAAGGCTATACAAAGAATGGATTTGAGTGTTGCACTGGCAGATGTGGAGAAGTTGAGATACTTGGGGGCGGGGTGCTGCTGCTTGTGTGTTGTACAGCACCCTGCAGAAAATGGTAGGACCCATGACAGCACCCATCGCCCCTTCATCCTGGGAGCTTGCTCTGCCTAGAGCCAGCCAAGGGATTTCATCCCAGATGTTTCGGGTGTCAGGGTCCCCCAGCTCATATACCCCAGCACCTTCTCACCAGAAGTGGGTCTGTGTTGGAATGAGGAGTGAGGGATGTTGGGGACCCTATCAGAGGCTTCACAGCTATCCAGTTCAGGTTTGTGATGTGCTTTTGGATCCACAAGGTCAATCACAACTAATCCTGCCACCTGCAGAGGGGGATGCCAGCCACTGTTCACCTTAATAGCCCAGAGAGTATTCCAGAACCAGGGGAGCATGGATTCCAGCCTCAGCATTTCTGTGATAGAGTTGTGTGACCTGCATAAGTAACTGTGCCTCACCTTTCTTCTCTGTAGAATGGGTACCGTGAGACCCATATCGCTGTGTTGTGAAGTTTATGTTGCTGCAGCAGTGAACCCTTTCCATGGTTCTTCTTCCACCTGATCCTCTAAATATCTTGTAAAGTAGTAAAACGATACTATCATCTGTTTCACAGGCTCAGAAATAGAGACTAAAAGAAATCGTGCAGTTTGTGGTTACAGTGCATGTTAATGCAGGGATACCTGGCCTGCAGCTCGTTTTCTGACCCTGAAGACGGTATGTGTCCTTGCGGAGCAGGGATATCTTCTTGATGCTGACCTTGCACGCGTAGTCCTCTGGCATGCCCCATGTGCACCTTCCCAGAGCATTTGGTTGCTCTGTGCTGCTAATGGAAGCTAAACCCTTGCACAGATGTCCTAGAGCTCTCACCCTGGAGCCCTGCAGTCATCTTCCTGATCCCTCCTATGAATAGCGATCAACCTGGAATAGCCAGACCCAGACCATCTCTTCAACTGCACCGTCGCCCCAGGTCACCCTCTGTTCCCCGTCAGACACACGTTGTGCAAAATTCCAAGTTCACCCACATTTGAGACCCTGGCTCAGTCAGTCCAGTGCCTTCTCCTGGAAGTTCTCTTTGTTTCCCCTACCACACCCACACTTCCTTTGTGTATGTGCCTCTTCATATAATTAATAAAATTCATTTTTCAAGAGCAGTTCTAGGTTCACAGCAAAACTGAGCAAAAAGTACAGAGTTCCCCTCTACCCATTGTCTCCACATACCACCTCTTTTTGAAGTTAAGGTAACAATGCAACTTTGCTCACGGCCTCATTGTACATGAAATGCTACTTCTCAGTTGCACCACCATAGCACGATGCAATAAAGAATCCATAACAATAGCGGTTGTACTTTACATTACTATTCTAATCATATATTTTATTGGAAGCCATATACGTCTTAAAGCCAGCATTTCATTTGCCTCCTTTGCCTTATAGAAACCCTGCTGCTGTGACAACGGGTAGCAGTAAAGCTAATGGTCTTTTCTAAATTCCCCCATAGATTCCGAGCAAGAGCGAAAGTGCGGAAGAAAGAGAAAAATCACACAGTCATTTCCAGCCATTTGTGTTAAAATACAAAGAAAACAAGGCACATTCAAAAATGGTATGCTGGGCAGCCTCCATTAATATTTATTTTGGCATTAATATTGATAAGAAAGTACTTTGTAGCTGGGCTTTGTTGCTGCCCCCCACCCCAGTGTCCTCAAGCTCCCTGTTCTTCAAGCTGGTGGCCATTAGCTCGCATCTTCCTCTGTACCCAGAGCCTCCAAGAGCCTTGGCGGGCCTCCAGCTCACTTACGCTTAAATGGACACTCAAACTCCGACGGACACACAGCTAAATAGAGGCCAATAATTCAATACAGTATGACTGTACTGGGGCTGCTAGTAAATCCATCAAGCAGTAAATATCATCTGAAGCCAATGCAAGCTTTTATCTTTCCAATTTTTTTGTATGTCTGAGCGAAGCCCAGGCATTCAGCGAATCATGTAATTTATTCTGCGGTGCTGAGCCTGGGCTGTCTCAGACATCATATTGACTTTTTTTTTTTTTTTTTTCCATCTGTCAGGGGCAGTCAGCAGCTCCGCTCTTGTGAGAGCGCATCACATTACATGTATTTATTTATTTATTTCTGCAGCTTCTTTGTAGCGTGATTGGGCAAGAACGCATTATCTCAGATCAACGAATACGAAGAAAAGCATCTGAACGTCATTACGACAGCATGTTAAACATTTGTCCTACCCAGTTTGTTAAATCAGCAAATGTATTTCCAGCAAATGCTTGTAATTGTTCATAAAGGGCTCCCTACTGCAGGATTTTATTAAGCTGAAAATATGGCCTGTTATTTTCTTCAGCTCTTTAGGTCAGCAGCGATGCCAATATATTGTAAATAACGCTGAGCAGCTGTTGTATTGACTTGCTCTCTGTCAGCGTGTGTGTACATGCGCACACACCCACACACCCCGAGCGATATCTGTGAATGTTGCACACGTACTTTGTGCGCGAGTAGGTCGATACGATGTAAAGTACTGTGTATTTACTTGGCACAGTTAATCAAATGGTTAGGTATGGTTCACAGTGGTTAGAAAAGATCTTGCCTCTTAACCAAAATTTGGACTGAAAACAGAGCTCTTTGGGTTACTGTTGCTGTTTGATGGAAAATTCAAGAAGTGTAGACCCTAAATTTGAATGTCCATTAGAACTGTCTTGGTTTTCTTTCTGTGTAACGTACCCAACCAAAAAGAGAAGCAAAGAGCAAGACAGATGGTCCCACAGTGCTCCCTTCACGATGGGGTCTGACATTGCTGAGGACGCTCGTAAGTGCTCATCCGTAGAATGGGTGAGGTCGCCCAAGTCCAGCCCGCTGCCCCCTGAAGGTATCCCCAAAGCCTCCTGCCCTTTCTCGAAAGCTAACTGTTCTGCTTCTGAGACTCAGCTTGACCCTGAGTTAATTCAATATAGGTTTGATTAGTGTTCCATCCTAGAAGCACACATCACAGAAGAGTCTTTTAAAACTAAGTTTCTTGGTCTGCTGTCAGTAAATTAATAGGCATTATAAATTTACTTCCTCCAAGCATCAGTGCAGAATGGAGAAGTTGAGCAGAGCCTCGGAATCAGTTGTGGTGTCTGCCCAACCCTTCCTTAAAAATAATACTTAAGACAAAAAGAACAGACCTTTTTATATATGGCTAGAAGTCAGATTATTCGTATTTTTGAAAGTGGCAGAAAAACTATTGTTTCAAGAACCCGACTCCTTTGTATGTGTGATCAGATTAAAAAAAATAACATTGCATTCCTTCGGAAGGCTAAGCACTCTTTGAAAAAATACTTGTGGGTTGTACTTGAGAGAAAACATCCCCTGTGGACGGATCGTGAAAAATGACTGTATTTCATACTCCATTATCATTGTCACTACCTCGCAAAGATATGGAATACCGAGTGGATTTCTGCTGCCGCATCCGACCAGGAGAATCTGGGTAAACAGGAGTCCTATTCTGATAGTGGAGAAAGCGCTCACATCCTTAGGTGTATAGTTAAATACATCCCTCTCCTCCACGTGGCAGAGAGCACCCGTGCCTATGTTCCCTTTATTAACCTCCAGTTAGAAAATCGTGTGCAGTACACGATGCTTTTAGTATTCCAAAGAGCAGCCACGCTGTCTTTCTAAAGAAACACATTAAAAGGCAACTCACTGAGCCATTTTCCAACACCTGAGAGCAATTAATGTAAGCAGAGACAGGAAACATCATCAATTATTTAAAATAAAATGAATATGTAATGCTGACCTTCTCCAACTGCCATCAGTTTTATACTTACACCTGAATAAACTCAGGGGATCACAAAACCCACAAGGCACACTTCACGTTGCAGTGTGCAGCAAGGCCAGGGCTGGTTGGTCACAGGGAGAGCTGCCTGGCAGGCTGCGTTCGGGCCGGGGAGGGTGATGCAGGAGCCCTAGATGCCTGGTGCGGGTGGACGGGACCTTCAGTTCCGTGGATGCGTGGCCACCTGGGACCAGCAGCTTTGTGTACGAGCTTTCCACACCCTTGAGCTTTCCCAGTTAGTTTTACTCAGTTCTGACTCCTTTATTTTACATTGGCATCATCTAAAGGGGAAGGGCTGGGGCGCCTGAGTGGCTCTGTCGGTTGAGCGTGTGACTTGAGCTCAGGTCATGATCTCAGAGTCCGTGAGTTCAATCGCCGCTTCGGGCTCTGTGCTGGCAGCTCAGAGTATGGAGCCTGCTTCAGATTATGTGTCTCCCTCTCTGTCTGCCCCTCCCCCGGCTTACATTCTATCTCTCTCAAAAATAAATAAACATAAAAAAAACTTAGAAAAATAAACGGAAGGGCTGGGGCACCTGGGTGCCTGTTGGTTAGCGTCCCACTCTGGGTTTCAGCTCAGGTCATCATCTCACGGTTTGTGAGATTGAGCCTCACATCGGGCTCTGTGCTGACAGTGTGGAGCCTACTTGGGATTCTGTCTTCTCCTCCCTCTGTCTCTCTCTCTGCCCCTCACCTGTTCATGCTGTCTCTGTCTCCAAATAAATAAACTTTAAAAAAAAAAAACAGAGGAAGGGCTAACATTTCTTCTTACACGTTGCTGAATATATATATATATATATATATATATATATATATATATATATTGCTGAATATAATATATATATATTGCTGAATATAATATATATATATTATATATGTGTATGTTCACTTACCCTATTAGATCTCTTTATTTGCTCATATAAAGTCATTAGCCTTTTCCTTTTCTTTTTTTGCATTCAGCCTGTCTACCCTGGAAAAATAGAAGTGGTGAGTGTAGGCCATGCTTACTTTGGAAAGTCACAGACATGTGTTTATATAGCTGCAGTAGTGAGTTACTGCAATTAAATGAATCATCTGCTTTCTGAACAGAGGGTCTTTTTACAAATAGGAGAGCCCAGACCATTCTCTCAGGGCAGTGTCACCGGCTGGGGATAGAGGAGGGTACATCAAGGGGACGTGGAGTTTGTTACCTAACGTAATTGCTGTGCATGACATATGGCATGAGCCAGGATTTGGCACAGTCATGGTCAAAGATTTTCAGAGCAAAGCCTATTAGACACCAAGTACAAAAAGTCCTTTGTGACCGTTCAGGCCAAACAAGGCTTAAAGTACTGGTGTCTGTTTTTCCCCTGACTTGTATTAGTGATTCCAAGAAAACACACAGAGGGCCTCCTGCAGAATGACCCAAGCTTTTGACTCGGTCATCATCTTAGGATCCCCCTAAAGATATTCTGAGACTTGGGCTAATAGTCTTGGTTGTGAGTCACAGTCATAACGCCAGAGGCAAAGTTGACTTTTAGTTTCTGGGACCAGATTTGTCACAGAGCAACTCCTGGGGCTGTTATTAGGAATCTTCCTGACTTGCTGTTATAAAGCTTTAACTTTTATTCTAGGAATGGCCCTTCACGTTGGCATGGAGCCTCCTTACACACAGGGTTTCATTTGAGAAGCTTAAAAAAACAGGGGGAACCATTTGCTAATGCTAATTATAGCTAAACAGCAAGAAGTTTTTTAAGTCTATCTTTATAATCCCATGGCCCAAACTGGCTTGCTTTCTTTTAACGTGGCATTGTCCATCTTAAATTTAAATGTGAATGATTGACTTTAGGGGGAGAATGACCAGGAAGAATGTTTTTGCAGTCACTTGCCACTGTTTTTTTTTAATTTTATGTATTTATTTTTGAGACAGAACTAGCAGAGGAGAGGCAGAGAGAGAGGGAGACAGAGGATCCAGAGCAATCTCTGTGCTCACAGCAGACAGCCCAGTGTGGGGCTCAAACTCACGACCCACGCGATCATGACCTGAGCCGAAATCAGACGCTTAACTGGCTGAGCCACCCAGGCGCCCCTCCAGTTGCTTTCTTTGTCAGTTTTCACATCTCCCACTAAGAAAAGATGCTAGGTTTTAGAAATCCATGCTAAGAAGCAGAGCTGGGATAGGTAAACAAAATTCACAGCACAAAACTAACTTTTTACCCAGAAATTTCTGATTATTCAGCTATCTGTGCAAATAAGGAGACAGGCATGCTCACCACTGCTGTGTTACGGATTCTTCCAGCCACAGGTGGAAGCATGGCTTCAGGGCCAGTTATTTCAGTGACGTGTGGCAGTGTTCATGTCTGGCTCGAGTAATTAAAAAAACAAAAAATTAAAACTGTAGGTTGTTACTGGGGGGTATAAGTAGAAAAGGAAATACTGGAAACAGCATTACAAAATTCATAATTCTGGGATTTTGGTGCGTTTTATTCAGGATAAACAACGAGGAAGCTAATACCCCTCTCTAAAAGCCAGAATTTAATATAAAATTGTCTTATGGATCCTGTGCCACTCAGAGCTCCTGTGCCCAGAACACATCAAACCAGAGAGAGGGACATTTCCCAGGTCATGGAGTCACAGCCCAAATTTTAAGGAGCATAAATGAAAACTCAGCTTTTTAAGTGCTCTCATTGCAGAATTCTGTGTAGGAGCCATAACTTAAAAAGCATAGTCCCTGAGACCATGGCCTTGAGTCAGTTTAGAACAACTGCCCCTGGAGAGACTGGGGATTCTTTGTCATCAAAGTCTTCCCAATGCGAAGTGTGTACATGGAAAGCAAATGGTGTGGGCCAGAATCTGATGATAAGTGGATGAATCGGAAGAAGTCCTATAGTCCGTAGTCAAAGCAGGAAGAGTCTTTTCCATAATGAGAAAGTGTTACCAAAGTCTCTTGGCAACCAGAGAAGATACTTAGCTTGGTCTTAATATGAGGGGGAGTAAGACTGGACAGTGGAGAGATTGAGGGACAGGGCTTTTGGGGACAGGGGCCAGTATCATTTGGTTGACATTTGTGGAGAAGCCAGCATATAAAGAGAGACTCCATCCTTTAGATTGCCTTTTGATGGGAGCTTTCAGTGGTATATTTCATTGTTTCATGTAATATTTTCTTCATCATAGTCTCTCTCTTTTTTTAATGTTTATTTATTTTGAGAGAGAGAATCCCAAACAGGCTTTGTGCTGTCAGCACAGAGCCCGATGCAGGTCTCGATCCCATGACCTTGGGATCATGACCTGAGTGGAAACCAAGAGCTGGGTGCTCAACTGACTGAGCCACCCAGGTGCCCCTTCCTCATAGTCTTAATATCACATCTGTATATTTGTGTTTCGTTACTTGTTTTTGAAAGCATGCTCTTACATTTGGAAAAGGTATCCCAGCTCCTTCAGCTATAACTTCTATTCAAGAAGTTACATCCCTGAAAAGTATTCAGGTTGGCAGAGTCACCCTGGTGAGATCAAGATCTCTTAGAGAGTTAGCAGATGAAGGGAAAAACAGAAACACATAATGTCCTGGAAGTCGTCCACTTCCAAAACTTCACAGCTTCAGAGCCCCGTGCGTCTTCTTTGCTTTTCCTTTCGCCTTCAGTTGTTCAGGAACTAATGACACTGTTGTTTTGTATCAGATTCCCCTCAGGCTTCGTATTCTGTGCAGGCTAAACCACTTTTAATGTGTTTGCAAATAGGATGACAAACTGCACCTTTAAAATTTTTTGGTATAAAATGTAAAAGTGCACGATCTCCAAACCACCACTAGTAACACTTCTGGTGGATGGAAGTTTACTGCGTGTCATTGGTGATTGTGCCCTAGACAGCTGTATATTATGTTCATGCTTATATTGCCTGTCTGTTAAACTGATGCAGCTAGCTCTCTTTTCAAGATACAGTCTAATCGCTGTTAATTAATGATGCTGTGTCCATAAATATCTGAGCTGGAGGTTCCTTCTAGGTGTTGCAAGATCCATCTTTCGATAGAAGTATTCCAAACGCATGTGTGGAAAAACCATGGAGGGAAGTACTGTGGCATATTGAAAGAACTAAAAGGAAGCCATGTGGAATACGGGTCTCAAATAGAGTGGGTAAAGATAAGGCCTGAGCAGTAGGCAGTGTTGAGATCTTTCAGAGTCTATACTGGCCTGGTAACAGCAATGGGACAGTACCGGGAGAATTTCAAGCCTGAGCTGGGAAGGAGGCACGTATATTGGTGGGGCTGGGTCATGGATTGAATAAGGGGAGGAAGGAGAGTGTGATCTCAGGGCAAAGTGCTCAGATTTCTGGTTGATTAGCTATAACTATGGTTTCTTTATGGGATACAATAGAAAAGCAAAAATAGGCTTTCAAAGAAAGATCGAGACTTTGGTTTTGTATGTGATGGATAGCTAGCTCTGGAGTATCCAAGTAGAGTTGCCAAGGGGGCAGTTGGAAAATAATGAAGCGTGTTAGTCCCAATAACACACAGAACTATGCATCATATGACCTGCTGGGCTGATAAAAATTTTCCAATTGACAAAAACCTTACGATTTGACCAGTAATTTAGATGCTTTCAAATGCATATCAGCTCCCCTTTCAAATAGCTCTTTGGAAGTGTGTTAATGTACAAGCCCATCCTGGCCTTCCCTACTGAGCTTTTATTAGACTTCTACTCTCAACTTGACTTACACAACCCTTTGTCTTTCCTTGCTTACCTCAAGCATTTTTCAGAGGTAGTAATGATTTTACCTAATGGAAAAGAGCCAGTCATTTGGAAGAAACTGAGGTATCGTTGTAGAACTTAGGGCTGGTAGCAGTGTCCCTTAATTTAGATTTAAATTCTAGATCTAGTCTGATTTTCCTCACAAAAAGCAGATCACGTCTGAAGTTTAAAAGAGGCATAAAACTTTAAGTCAAGTATAAATAGGTGATAATTCTTGCTGTGGTGTGGCTAAAATTGCCTATGAAAAGAGACTAGTGTGATAAGGAAGATTCTTCTGTTAGAGTTTACTACCAACAGGTGTTAACCCGTACTATTTAAATGTATTGGTCGTTGGATGGGTTAGACACGTTTCCATGTTGAATTTTAACATTTACTCTAGTTACTGGTGCCATACGATGCTAGCTTAACGGCCTATCGGTATTTTAAGAAAAGTATCAAATTGCTCATATTTTTTATCAAAATCCATTTTTATACTTTGGTCTCCCATTGCAGTGAACAAGAGGAAGCATACAGATGCCATAGTTGCCATTAGATTATTTGTTATAATTTATTTATTTTGTGAGAGAAAATGATGAGGGGAGGGGCAGAGAGCCGGAGAGAAAGAATCCTAAGCAGGCTTCCTGCTCAGTACCGAACCTGACATGGGACTCAGTTTCACAAACCATGAGATCATGACCTGAGCCAAAGTCAAGAGTTGGATACTTAACCACCTGAGCCACCCCTGCTATTAGATTTCTTTAAATGAAGACTTCAGGGGCGCCTGGGTGGCTCAGTCGGTTAAGCGTCTGACTTCGGCTCAGGTCATGATCTCACGGTCTGTGAGTTTGAGCCCCGCGTCAGGCTCTGTGCTGATGGCTCAGAGCCTGGAGCCTGTTTCAGATTCTGTGTCTCCCTCTCTCTCTGCCCCTCCCCCGCTCATGCTGTGTCTCTCTCTGTCTCAAAAATAAACATTAAAAAAATTTTTTTTAAAAAATAAATGAAGACTTTAGACATGAGTTATATACCAGGATCCTGGCATATATGACAACTGCTAATAAATTGAATAATTGACTGTAAAAAAAAATGTTTCTCTTTTCCTCTCTGCTGAAACCTCCTTTTAAAAAACAGATACAGAGAGCATGGATAATACGAACATTGGATAATCCATTACAGGACAATCAAGAGGTGAAAGTATAAGCAAATATTAAGGATTTTGTTTATCATCACTCATCAAAACTCTGTCTTTGAACTTTTCAGTACAAGTGCATTCTTCTGTACACGTACTCACAGGAAAGTGAGGCTCCCATGCGAATCCTATAAACTACTTTTTCCAGAAGCAAATAGGGAAAGTGTCTTTGGTCACAGGGAGCTCTTTATGGGTGAAGGTCAAAGGCAAAAAGAACCATCGCTGTAAAGAGTACTTGAGTGTTTACCTTGACATAAAGCAAACCCAGTTTATGATATAATTACTCTTGGATCTGGATTTTAGAACGGAGCCTGCTAAAATCTGTGTGGGGTCCTTATACAACCATTTCTACTCTTGCATTTTTGTCACATCATGGGTTTTTGTTCAAAAGATCTCTCAAGACCCGTAGTCTGGATGTTATCCAATTCACATACTGAAGTATGGAGGTTATTTGGAACATTCTAATGGGCTCACAGATACTGTAGAGCATCCTACATGCCCTCCTTTATCTGCATGTCTAATCACCTTAGTCCTCTAACATTTGTGCACCTGGTGGTTGGATTGACCTTTTATGTCCTTTACCACCATGTTTGTGGCCAGTTGGGTTGATACTAATTTCCTTATCAGAAGATCAATCATGACTTTAGGATTTTAGCATTACTGGTCCAGATATCCAGAGGCCCCATCGTTGCTGTGATTATGTGGTCTAGCCTGAATCATCATTTTAAATTCTTTCTGGCCTCATTCTTTCCATATTCCCTCAGTGTTCTTTGTAACTCAAATATTTCTATGCTACTTAATTCTAAACAGTATCTCATCTTGGGAAAAGAAAAGGAAAAATTCCTTGGCATACCATTCTACATCCTTCACTCTTGCATTCCAAAGTACTCCTTAGAAAGTTTCTGATTCCTGACCTTAGGAACCCTATGGAAAAAAACTGGCCCGGGCTCCTCACCATTCCTAAAATAAGGCCCTTAGCTGTATGTCCATTCTGTCAGCTCTGCCTGGAGTGACCTTCTCCTTTCCAAAACCCAAAACTCTGATTATTCTTTCAGGTTCACCTCAAACATGGCATCTTCTGTAACCCTTTGCTTAATCACCTGCAGAATTAATTTCCCCAGTTGTGGTTGGATGTCACTTAGTTCATATATTCATCCCTCTGGTCCATTACTTATAGTCTGAGGTGTCCTATATTCATTGTGCTGTGACTGTCGCTTCCAGTAGAGTATGAGTCTTTTGGAGAAAGGATTGATGTCTTACTCATCTTGGAACCCTCTGCAACTGGAACAGAGTTCACAAAAAACAAATGCATTGAATTAATTCAGGCTCCTATGAGAGTATTTGGAGATGGGCTGGAGTTTTAGTCTCGGTTGTAATCGATGCTATAGGAGAAACTGGAGAATGAATCTTTCTTGGGGGTACTTAGTGACTGTGTTATTCTGAGGAAGTTATTTATTGCTAAAGTTCAGTTTTATCATTGCTAAAATGATTTCAAGATGATTGTTGTTGTTCATGGATTTCCTGATTTTTCTCTAGTTCTGTGGGTACGATTGCCTTTATTAGCCCCTGTGTAGGTAAGAGGACTCGTGTGTCCAATTCCGGATAGTGATTTGTGAAAGGAAGGGGCAAGCTTTACTCTCTACCCATATCTTTAATTGTTGGTTCAAAGTGCTCAGAACTTTCTCTTCTTCTTGTCACAGCAGCTGGCAGCATTAAAGATGGTGGCTGCTTCATAACTCAGGAATCCTCAGTAACAATGCCAAAAAGCACTTTGTTTTTCTCTCTTCTTTGTTCTTAAATGCCTGAAATATAGTCCTTGGAGATCAGCCTAATTGAGATCCCTTGGTCAAGGAAAGGTCTTCCATATTATCCTGAGTTTCCCCCGTTATGAGACTCATCCTTCTTCGTAAAGATTTGTTCTTACACACATAGATCCATATGGTTGGCTGGCTTTTTTCCATGTTTTTCCTGGACCACATGTGTCGGCATCATCTGGGAAAGTTATCAGTACTTTAGATTCCAGGGCTCTAGCTTAATACAAATGAATCTAATTCTTAGGAGGTGTAGCCAAAGAATCTGTATTTTCAATAAGTCTTCTCACTGCTGTTACAAATTTTATGCAGTCTGATTGGTTGAGTTGAATCAAATCGGAATGTTAGCTTTTGGAGGGTAGGGCCTTCTTTATCTTGTTTCCGTTCTGTTCCAGCCACCAGCACCGGGGTGGGCACACGGTGGCTTGGGTAATTAATACATATTTACTGGGTGTAAGGGGAAAGACGACTATAATTCCTGTCTCTCCCATCTTAGGGGCATAAATGAGGGTAAAAAATCATAACGTATGTGAAATCACTTTGTGTACAGAAAAGGAATATGTTATCACACCAAACTACACAAAGTAATCACTTGAAAACATTGTTATCTTTGGAGCGTCCGGGGTGGCTCAGACAGTTAAGTGTCCACCTTTGGCTGAGGTCATGATCTTACGGTTTCTGAGTTCACGCCCTACCCTGGGCTCACTGCTGTCAGCACGGAGGGTCCACTTTGGGTCCTCTGTCTCCCTCTCTCTCCCCCTGCCCCAGTCATGCGTGCTCTCTTAAAAATAGGCATTTAAAATGAAAACACGTTATCTTTAAATCTCTAATGACTTACCTAGAGCTAAAATTAATTGACCACTTACTGTTCGAGAGAGAGAGAAAGAGAGAGATAGTGTTATCCATCACCTCCTTCCCCCAGTTTTATAAATGAGAAAAAAAAGGCCCAAAATTATTATCATGGTCAAATCATATAGCTGGCCCGTTCTTGGTGAGTGCTTCTTAAACCTTAGCAAGCTCCAGAAGCACCTGAAGAATTTCTTAAAACAGATGGCTAGTCACCATCCCTAGAGTTTCCAATTAAGTAGGTTTGGGGTTGGGCCTGAGAATTCATATTTTAATTATGTTCCCTCGTGTTGCTCAAGCTCTTGATCTTGACTATAGTTTAGAACTGTTGTACTACAGCTAAATTTGGATCCAGGAATTTTGCTTCTGGGCCTCTGTTCTTGATATTTTCTTGTTTTATTACCATTCTTGTTCTTAGGAATATACTCATTTTTTTTTTTTTTGTATGATAGACCTTTCTTAATTTATTTTTGATTACGGATACTAAGTATGTAGAGAAGCTAGAAAGTCAATACCAACTACATTTGGACATTTCTCATTACTGTTTTAGAATTGGGAAAATGGATCTCTTTCTCATGGAATCTCTATAAGTGAACTACCTTGGAAGATTTAAGAGTAGATATATTTTTGGAATTTGAAGAGTTATTTTTGGGAATAAATTCCTAAGTAGGATTTGCAGCTATATTTGTTGCCCTTGGTCTACCAGGTGCATCTGTCCTATTCATAGGATGTCTTCCGCGTAGATGTGTTGCTTTGTTGCGTCCATGTGTTCTAAGCGTGAGAAAGCTGTGTGTTCTAGAAGGTGAAGGAGACATTAATAACGTGGAGTTAATTTTGCAAACTTTGGAAATTCCACCTGAATCCTACACTATGGTCTAAAGTGGAATTTATTTCACATTCTCTCTTTTCCTCAACGAAACAAATAAGGCACTAATTCAATGAATAGCTTCTATATCAGCACGGCTAGAGATAATTCAGGATGACCCATTTAAATTTAATACTTAACAGTGGGCCTTTGTTGATGGTAAATGTCACCAGATGTATCTGCCAAATTCAACTTCCAAATAGAGGCTTCAGTCTTCTTTGCAGTGAGTGTCTAAGAGAGTTCAACTTCTATGCCAGTACACATATCCACTACTCTAGCTGTATGTTGGATCTGGCCTTGCTTGTTTATAAGTTGTAATGAATTTAGGCACATGATACACTGTGACTTCTTACCATTCTGTGAAATCAAACTTCTAAAATAATCATATCATTAAAAAAACCAGAACGAAAGCCAAGGACAATTCGTTTCCTTAACGTTTTCTCACAGTATCCCATTACTCAGTATTGAACAGCAGCCTTCTGACAGAGAGGCCAGTCTGCCCTTAGGTCTTGAGACCAACACTCCAAAGTGTTTTGTGGTTCTAAGACCACAGACTTCACCCATTTAAAAGCCACCGCAAGCATGTTTCACAGGAGGAGGCATTAAAACTCTACAAGGTGTTATAAGGGAAGTCATTTTGTTCAAAGAAACTGGAAGTGTAGGAATTGAAAAACTTACATGTTTCTAAAATGTATTCATTTTTCCCCAAATGACAGGACTTAATTTATATTTTCTGCATTTCCTGCTATTGGGGGAAAAATCTGTTTTTAAAGTTAAAACTGATTTCTGCAATAGTTTTGATCATAACTTTGACCAAGTTCAGGGAGAAAAAGAGGCTTTAAGAGGGTAGAATATGAAAAGAATGAACTTGTTGATTTATAGTAATATGTTGGAATCTAAGAGTATGATTCACTTTAAGAAGAGAAACAATTTGAAAAAAAAAAACAATTTGGAAAATGTTCGCCATCAATGGAGCTAAAGTTATTATCACTGTGTTTCATGTAATTGTGTAATTTGTATAATTAAAAATAATTTGTATAAATACAAAAAAATGAAAGAAAACATTATCTCTTGTTCTCTTAATCCTTGTTTTTCAGTTTATAGTTCGGGGCAGCTCAAAACAAGGCAAATAAAACAAAATAAAATAACAATGACAACAATTAAATAACAGTACTGGAATCTGGGATTCTGTCACAACACCAGTTTCAATGGTTAGGAAGAAAAAAAAGCATAAACATGCAAATTACTTCCACATTACAGAAGAATGCTTTAAGATTTTTTTTTATAAGTGAAATAAGTCAGAAAAAGACAGATACATGTTTTTATTTATATGTGGAATATGAGAAACTTAACAGACCATAGGGGAAGGGAAGGCAAAATAAGTTACAGAGAGGGAGGCAAACCGGAAGACACATTTAAATACAGAGAACAAACTGAGGGTTGATGGGGGCGGCGGGGAAAATGGGTGATGGGCATTGAGGAGGGTACTTGGGATGAGCACTGGGTGTTGTATGTAAGCGATGAATCACAGGAATCTACCCCCCCCCAAACCAAGAGCACACTGTATACACTGTATGTTAGTCAACTTGACAATAAATTATTAAACAAAAATTTTTAAATACTTATTTTTGAGAGACAGAGAGGGAAAGAGAGAGAGAGAGTGTGAGCACACGTGGGGGAGGGACAGAGAGCGAGGGACACACAGAATCTGAAGCAGACTCCAGGCTCTGAGCGGTCAGCACAGAGCCTGATGTGGGGCTCGAACCCACAAACCGTGAGATCATGACCTGAGCCATAGTCGGACCCTTAACCGATTGAGCCACCCAGGTGCCCCAGAAAAAAGTGTTTTATAGTTTACCCCACAGCATTTGTTAAATGCGTGAGTTAGAGTGTCATTTTCATGGTAAGACCAAGATCATTGAATCTGTAAAGACAGTGCTTTTGAGCGTTGCCAGGGACCTGACTGTCACCAGAATCACCCAAGTTAGAGACACTGCACAGTTAGGATTGCATTTCGTTGCAAGTAACAAAGTCCCCTATTCAGCAGCTAAAACATATCAGGGTCAATATATGCTTCATGGAACTTGACATCTGAGGGTAAATAGCCCAGGAGTGGGTCAGTGGTCGTAGATTCAGAGCATGAGACTTCTAACTTCCTACTCTGTCATAGCACAGCTTGGGACTTTTGTTCCCAAAGATACAAGTTGCCTGCTGCAATTAAAGGTATTAAGTCCTTGTTCCAGGCAGGAACAAAGAAAACGAGTGAGAGAAAGACGGTGTCATTGAGCACAAATTTTACTTGATA
This sequence comes from Panthera pardus, assembly GCF_024362965.1. Lineage (NCBI taxonomy): Eukaryota > Metazoa > Chordata > Mammalia > Carnivora > Felidae > Panthera > Panthera pardus. Next base: position 136,628,848 of record NW_026526765.1, read on the forward strand.
AGGTACATTCACCCATGGGCTCTGCAGGTACACTGGCCAAGGCTGTGATTCATGGCCACCCCTTGCTATGGTGGAGTCTGGGAAAGTGATTATGTCAGTTCTCGAGCCTGCTCAATAGAGGAAGGCAAAGGAAAAGGGAGTTCTGAAGGGCTTTGAACGGTTGCTTACCAATTTTTTTCTTAAAGTTTATTTCTTTTGAGAGAGAGACAGGGAGAGAGCAGAGGAGGGGCAGCAAGAGAGAATCCCAAGCAGGCTGCATGCCATCACCCCAATGTGGGACTTAAACTCATGAAGTGTGAAGTTATGACCTGGGCTGAAATCAAGAGTCCGATGCTTAACCGACAGGGCCACCTAGGCATCCCACAACTAGAGCGATTGTTACTGGAGATAGTTATGTTTCCTGGAAACTTCTGCCAGTGACGTCCCTGTATGGGAACCTTTTATGACGGGCGCATTTGTTGACGATACCTTTGTAAATGACAAGAGTTCAAGAGAGCTCTCTGCAAGAGACAGAACTTTCCAAGATACTCTTACTTAGATACCTCCGCTCTTGTTATACCAGACACCATTAGGGCGGTTAAACTCAACACACATATACATACCTGGAACTCCCAAGGGCAAAAGTGAATTCCCATAGACACTGCAGTCTGAACTCCTTTAGTGAAAGTGATTTTTCCTACTGTGGAGTTGGTACTTCACATAATTTTTTTTAAATTTTTTTAAACATTTATTTTTTTTTGAGACAGAGAGAGACAGAGCATGAATGGGGGAGGGTCAGAGAGAGAGGGAGACACAGAATCTGAAACAGGCTCCAGGCTCTGAGCTGTCAGCACAGAGCCCGACGCGGGGCTCGAACTCATGGACCGCGAGATCATGACCTGAGCCGAAGTCGTATGCTTAACCGACTGAGCCACCCAGGCACCCCTGTACTTCACATAATTATGGACAGCAAAATTATTTCTCTTTTTTCCCTTCCTTTCCTTTCAGATTGTTAAACTAAAGGCATTCCCGGTATGAGAAATGGCCCGTGGCTAAGCCACTTCGACTGTAATGACGTCTCCTTCAAATACACAAAGATCTAGTCCAAGCTTTGAGATTACTGTTACTAACTATTTGATAGGATTTTTAGCCACGGGCCTCCAACTCCTTGATTCCTATTTGGGGTAGGTGTGTTTCTTTTTTTTTTTTTTAATTTTTTAATATTTATTTATTTTTGAGAGACAAAGAGAGACAGAGCATGAGTGGGGGAAGGGCAGAAAGAGAGGGAGACGCAGAATGCGAAGCAGGCTCCAGGCTCTGCGCTGTTAGCACAGAGCCCGATGCGGGGCTCGAACTCGCAAACCGTGAGAACATGACCTGAGCCGAAGTCGGATGCTTAACCAACTGAGCCACCCACGTGCCCCTGGGATAGGTGTGTTTCTTATTCCCCAAATTACATCATATTTCCCTAGTAATGTTTATAATTGTCCATCCTGCTTAGACACATACGAGATGAGAGGACTCTTTGGCTGATCTCATTCAAGTGTTGTAGTAATATTTATCAACTTTTTGGCTGCCCAGCGTCTTCCTATTTGAGACAATGTCATCACATGTAAGTCTTGATGGGATTCAGAAGTCTGCATCCAGCCGGAGGGAGCTGGGATTCCATGGTAACATTCAAAACGCTAACCAACTAACTCATGTGGCATTGACAGCACCCAGATAGAATAAACCATGGTGACAACGGTGTTCACCAGCGGGAGTCTTGTCTCAGGGCAGGGGCTCCCCACCTCTCCCCCCTAAGGCAACTGGAAAGTGAATACGTGGCTTTGGTCAGCCAACCGGATTCTGTTTTGAGTGAATTATAGGCACAGGACTGCTTCGAATTCATACAAGCAATAGTGTCAGTGTCCGGGGGGACACTCTCCAGTAGCGGCTGGTATCCTACAGCCGCCCGACTGTGTCCAATGTCTGTTTGCATGGCCAAACTGTTCTGGTTGAAAAGATCATTTCAGGGCTTCCTGGGTAGGTCTGTCGGTTAAGCATCTGACTCGTGGTGCGGGCTCAAGTTGTGATCTTACGGTGCTTGAGATGAAGCTTCATGTTAGGCTCTATGCTGACAGTGTGGAGCGTGCTTGGGATTCTCTTTTCCCCTCTCTCTCCCCACCCCCCTCCTGCTTGCACACCCACACATACATGTGCTCTCTCTCTCTCTCTCTCTCTCTCAAAATAATTAAACTTAGGGGGTACCTGGGTGGCTCAGGTGGTTAAGTCTCCGACTTCAGCTCACGTCATGATCTGTGGTTTGTGAGTTTGAGCCCCGCATCAGGCTCTTTGCTGACAGCTCAGAGCCTGGAGCCTGCTTCGGATTCTGTGTCTCCCTCTCTCCCTGCCCCTCCCTTGCTTTCTCTCTCTCCAAAATAAATAAACATTAAAACAATTAAAAGAAATAAACTTAAAAAAAAAAAAAAAAAGATCATTTCAATGCCTGCTGCCTCTTGGTCCTTCACAGCTGCCTTAGTTCCTGCCATTTTCCAAGCCTGCTTCTACCCTCTTACTGTGTCACTAATAGTAAATAATTTGGCTTTTGAGGATTGATTGGCTAGAAAATATTTACCGAAAATTTGGCTATTGTGTGTTCTTTACTGTGTCACCCAGGTAGATAATCCATATAAAAATTACTTCTTTATCCTCCCATTGTGACAGAGAGGATGCATACACTCCATAAAAATAACATTATTTTCAAATAAGAAAAATGAGGTTAAGGAAAAATGTACACGGGAATGAAAGGAGTGCACAAATGATCTCCCAAGAAATCCTACATTTACTAGAAGTGAGCCATGAGTTCTGCAAGTCATTTGTGGAACAAAGCATAGTGTGAAACGCATATTAACTTACCAAAATAAATTTAAAGATTTAAGTAATAGATGTTTCTTAAATAGACTGGGCAATTGGTTTGCCTTTCCCTTACTACTTGGTATCTGATAACTACTGGCCATTAGTATTGTCTGAACATTTTCCAGCTCTGTAATTTTCACCAGGCTGAAACTTTTTTTATGATTTAATGCTAGTATGGGGGAGGAGCTTTAAACATCATGAATTAAAATTTGTTGTTCCAGTGTCCTTTCAGGTGATTCACACATTCACGTCTGTTGTATCAGATTTCTGTGAGGTTTTGGCAAGTCTGATAAATGAACATCACTTACCCGCCCCCCCCCCCCCCCGCCCCATGAGAAACCTACAACTTAAATCAAGATCACAATTATTTTCAAATTTTAGGCATTTGTTACCTCGTTTAAGCTGTCAGTTAAAAGTTACATTAACTTATGCGAAAGTCACTATATTCAGCAACACAGTTGTTTTTTGAGAAGGTTGTAATTTAGTCTGAATTCCATCTATGTGAGGGGGGCCTGGGTGGCTCGGTCGGTTAAGCGTCCGATGTCGGCTCAGGTCATGATCTCACTGTTCGTGAGTTCGAGCCCCGCGTCGGGCTCTGTGCTGACAGCTCAGAGCCTGGAGCCTGCTTCGGATTCTGTCTTCCTCTCTCTCAGCCCTCCCTTGCTCATGCTCTGTCTCTCTCTCTCTCTCTCTCTCTCTCTCTCTCTCTCTCTGTCTCTCTGAAAAGGAAATAAACATTAAAAAAATTCTTAATTCCACCTGTGTGAAATAGTTCTAACACCCTGACTAGAAGGACCCCACCATATCATGCTCCCTGGGGCTAGGGTATGCGGTATGGCCTTTGCCAACTGGCAGTCCTGGGAACGAGTTCCTGTGTGACACAGGGCAAGTCACTTTACTCTCTGAGCCTTGGTTTCTTTGTCCATAAGTGGGATAATAATATATACTTCAGAGAGCTGTGAGGACTGAAATCACTAACACTTTAAAAATTGCCCTCACACGTAGTAGGTGCTCCTTGGATGTTTTCTTTTTCTCTCACCCAAGGGAACAAACCAGCTCCTTCATAGCTTTCCTGACACCCAATGCTGTGGTTCTTTTGTGAAGAGACTTTAATTAAAATAATAATAATTATTATTATACAACAAAACCACAAACCTCTCTTGGGGGTGTGTCCTCAAATCTGTGCAAAATATCTTCAGGTGTGTTAGCATTGTCTCTTACACTGGGAATGTAAACTGATCATGACAGTGGGGTAAAAACCTTGGATGAGTAATGAACAAAAGATGCGTTGTTTCATTAAAACAGTGCCATTTTATTCAGCTTTTTGTGAACTTTAAAATTGTTCACGGGCGTCTGGGTGGCTCAATCGGGTAAGTGTCCAACTCCGGCTCAGATCATGATCTCGCAGTCCGTGAGTTCGAGCCCCGCGTCAGGCTCTGTGCTGACCGCTCAGAGCCTGGAGCCTGTTCGGATTCTGTGTTTCCCTCTCTCTTTCTTCCTCTCCTCCATTCGCGCTCTGTCTCTGTCTTTGAAAAAAGAATAAACGGCAAAAAAAATTGTTGGTCAGCATAAGGTAGAGTCCTTGGCTTGTGTTCTCTCTCTCTGTGTTCTGAAGAGATGTTATGTGTTGGTATATTCGTTTTAAATGTCTAAAGGATTTTTTTAATAATTTATTTTTATTTTCTCAATGTGTATTTATTTTTGAGAGAGAGAGGGAGAGCACAAGCAGGGGAGGGGCGGGGAGAGAGGGAGACAGAATCTGAAGCAGGCTCCAGGCTCTGAGCTGTCAGCACAGAGCCTGACGTGGGGTTTGAACTTGGAAATGGTGAGATCATGACCTCAGCCAAGGTCGGATGCTTAATCGACTGAGCCGCTCAGGCACCCCTAAATGTCTAAAGGATTTGAAAGTTCTAGGGAATTCTAGCAGCATTCTGAAGAGAAAAATTGATATCAAGGGTGAGTGAGTAACAATACTTTATTTAGAAATCCTTCTTTGCCCCAGTCTGTGCATCGGTAGACGCCGACCTTGGCTGCACAGTGGAATCACCTAGAGAATTGCTGGAAAACAGTGATGCTTGGGCCTCATCCCCAGGGATTCTGATAGAAATGGCATTTTAAAAGGGCATTTGAAAATTGTAAAACTCTTCAGGAGGTTTCTTGAGTGCAGCCAGGGTTAGAATCCACTCCCACATATGTTTGTGATTGTTTATTCTCTTTTGTGTCTCTCGCTTTCCACCTGATTGAAGGAACCCTCTGTTTTTCAGAAGCTTATCCTGCAAACACACACCTCTCCGAGTGAGACCGGGTCAGGCATCTCTGTTGTTGGCTTTCCTGGGACCCTGCACTCCCCCTTCCAAGGCATTTAATACATTTACTCTGATTGGTTTTTCCATATGAGGCTCTAAGCTCCATGAAAGGAGGGTCCCGACTGACTTTATGTTTCATCATCATCTTCCTGGCCGTGGAGGAGAAACTAAGTGGCTCCTTATTGATGTTTCTTGCTGAATAATTACTTAAAATGCTATTTTCTCAGAGGGCTCAAAGAACTGCCCCGTGTCTTCAGATATTTTCAGACTGGATGCCGAGGAAAGCGAAGAGGGGGTCGAGATGTGGATAGGATGGGGAGGAGGAAGAATTGGTGGAAGGACAATTGGAGAAAGGTTTGGGGCATTTACTACTGATATGTCTGGCTTAGAAAAATAGGGTCATGGGCAGAAATTCCTTATTAATTAACCTACAGTGCTGGAAACTACACTTTGTATTCTGCAGAATGAACCCTATAGAGACTCCCAAGATTTTTTTGCGTCTGTATCTACATTTGTGGTGAATTAGGATAGAATGAAGTAGTGAATTTTTTATTACCTGCCTAGGTGCCTCTCAATATGCTGATTTAGAATGTAATTAAATCTGTTCCACTTTACAAAGGAGTCACTGGGGACAACATCAGTTTGGTTTATTAGGGACCTTGGTGGTCTGTTTGATAGTCAACTATTGACTCTCTGTCATCAGGAGATTGAATTTTGAATGTCTCAGTTTACCTGTTTATAAAATAGTCGTATTTGCACGTAAGCTGTGTAAAGCCAGTTCACTGTGGGCAGCATACCCGTAGATCTTCTGACAGGTTCGTTCAAAAATTGAATCACATTTTACTGATTTGATTGCAATTTAGCAGCTACACATTTAACACTTCAATTATATTAATCAAAATGAAAGTTTGCACAGACAGTTTCAAGCCAACAGTCTGAGTATTTTGAACCTCTTTCGCCCTCTTCATTAGTGTGTAGAGTTTGAAACTACATGGTTATAAAATAAAACTAGGGAACCCTGAGTGAGAGGTTATTTTTTTCTTTTTTGCTTTCATCCAGCTCTTCTGAGCCAATGCACGTGTATTTATGTTTTGTCCATGGAGGAAAATAATTCTCTTCCTCACTCTTGTCACCCTCGTCCTGGGGTGCATGGCTTTTCATGCTTTCTATGCACATTTGTCTTGCTGACTAACTTAGAAGTTTCTCTAGGCAGTGTTTCATATTATATTTATTTGCTTGAGTGAAACCTGGAAGTCCACATTCCACTGTGGATTGCAGTTACTTGAAAGTTCTGTCTTTGCTTCCCTTGGTGGTTTTCTCCATTAGCTTTTGTGTGAACAAGGGTACTAAGATCGAGGCATTTGATAAACCCAGCTTCTTGGGCTGACACATGACAGGGTCCAGTGGACTGTTTCTCCCATCTCCTGGTCAGCCAGTCGAGCCCCCCAATTATACCAGTCTGCCTCTCATTCTCCACACAGCCCCTAAGTCAAGCAGTTTGCTCATCTTATTCCCACTGCCTGGAGACTCTTACCCTCTTTTCTTTGCGGAATTCTAACTCCCCTTCATCACTCAACTCAGTTGTAATGTCTTCCACAAAGCTTTTGATGTTTGCCACTTCCAGAAACCCAGGCCAGGTCAAGTGAGGTCAGGTCAGGTCAGGCCAGGCATCTCTCATCACACAAGTGCATGCCATTGACTACACTTGACATATTATACAGAAGGCATTTGGTTGATACAGCTCTCTCCACCATCAGGTTATGCCTTCTTTAAGGCCCTGAACCCCAGTTTCACTCCTCTTGATATCCCTAATGCCCCCATGGAGTTAATAAATAAATGTTGAAATAAACTAGCCCTGTTATCCAGAGTCTAGTGTAGTATCTCCATTAGTATTCAATAACTGAAAGTTTTTAGGTGTGTTCATGTTCATATCATAGAAGAGAGCTTTCTTAAAAGGAAGGAAAATGTCATCAGCAATGTTAAAATAAAATCTGACGTCCACTTGTAAGGATCAGTGTGGGGACTCTATTGGAGAAGTTCAAGGTAGATTAATCTCTGGTCTCCACTACTATAAAATTCTAAGGGTTTTGGAACATTCCAGATTGGAGGATATTAAAGTCAACTATTAGGCTGTATCTCTCATATTAAGAATAATGTTAAGAAAAGATCTAACAAAGCCCTTGCACAGGTGGAGTAAAGTGGACCCTGTCTCCCTCTTCCTTCTTGGCCCATTGTCCATCACAGTCCCCTTGCTGCTCTGCAACCCACCGACCTTTGTCCTTCAGCCTTTGGTGTGCTTCTTTCAGCCTCTGAAATACTGGTATTTCCCTCTGTTGATTGTACGTGTTCCTTCAAGAGATTCTCAGCCATTCTTCTGGCATCAGCCAACACTTGCACATTGGCAACTGCTCATTCTAATGCCAACCCCACATGTCCAGCACAGCACAAGGTGGATATTTAACTGTCTCTGTCAAGTCCCACAGGCACTTCAAACTCACCAAGCTGGATTGTCACCTCCCCCCGCAGACTTTTCCCTCCTTGTTTTGGTCCCTGTTTTTGTGAATGGGAGCACCATTCCTGTGACTTACTTCCCTTCTTTCCTTTGCTACACTAGAGTAATTTTGAAGTCTATTGATTATGTCTCCTTAACCTTTTAATATCCTTAGAGTGTTATGATGCCAGGGGTTGTAACCTGGTGATCCTCTGGCTAGTTCTGGCTCAGAGACAAGTTTAGTTTCAAATTTGTGTGTAGGTGTCTTCACCTTGGTGGGTGCTTTTCTGCTTGCCACTGGCCCTATCGCTCCTTGTGGGGTGACCCCAGCCCACTGTCTGCGGTTACTCCACATACCTGGTCCCTTTAGCTTTCCCCTGGGTAACACCCATTCCGTCTCTCCTGTGTGATTTCTGAAAACCAATAGAATGGTCAGATGACCCCGCTCTCCTATGTAACACCTGTCACAGCCTTCCCAATTCCCTAAACAGTGGTCTCAACCTCCTCCGTGCATCTGAATTATCCAAGGAACTTAAAAAAATTATCTCACCCCCGGCCAATTAAATCACAATCTGCGAGGACAGTATCTGTATTGTTAAAGTTCCCAAAGGGATTCTACTTTGCAGCCGGGAGTAAACCATGGGCCTAGAGAATAGATTCTCAGTTCCCAAACGACTCAGTGGTTGGCCAGACTAGCGCCCACACACATGTTCCAGTATCGTCTTTGGATATCTCTCATCCACCCTGACTTCCGTGTGGTTTCTAAGAGCGCTGAGTTGTTTCAGAACTGTACGAGGTCTGGGCTCAAGCTTCCCTTCTCCATAGATTACCTTAACTTGTCCCCCCTGGCAAACATCTGTACCTAGCATAGGACTGAGCTCAGGCATTATCCCCCATGAAACATTTCTAAAATACCTACTTCAAGTGGGGAGAAGTCTCTTCAGCTACTCTCATCCCCCATGATACTACTGGCTGGCTACACATCTGTGACAGTACTGTTTTGCAGGGCTTCTCCAGCTTTTAAGTGCACACATGTGTACATTTCTTAAATGCAGCTTGTGATTCAGTAAGTCTGGGCTGGGGCCTGCCATTCTGAATTTTTAACAAGCTCCCAGGTGAACTGCATGTTGGGTAGTAGGCTTTACTTAATTGACTTGTTTTTATACCTCTCTTTGTTGTATAATTCCTGAGGACAATGACACAATCTGAGTTCAATGCCTTACACACAGCTGTCACCCAGTAAGTACTGCATGTATGAACAACCACATGATGAATGGTTGAGTGAGCTAGGGATAGGTGGATGGCTGGGTGGATAGATGGATGAGTGGAAGAAAGGAAGGAAGGGAGGATGGAATGAAGGAAGGAAAATAGAAGGCAGGAAGGCAAGTAGTTGTTATGAATGTCTCTTCGTTTAGGCAAATAAGCACACCTCTAAAATCAAACTTTTGTAGAGCCCTTTCAGCAATATTTTGACAGTCATGCCAGAAATTATAATCCCTCAGAAAGCAGCTTCTTTCTGCCCTTTGACGGAAATAGTAGCAATATTCCTGAGAAAGAGGTACCCTGCATTATGGAAACCAAGGACATGAGGGCAGGAGATATTTTATGGCTCTGGAGGAAAAGTGTTCATTGTAAGAAAACGTGAATGGTGGTAAGGTATATGATGATAGCTCACAGCCAGGCAGCTACATGGCCAGCATTTTTAAGGCAATGCATTCATTTTCCCTGAAAGAGTTCCTCACCTACTGTGTGTTTATGTGGTCAGTTGGGAGGTAGTGAGGCTGGGTGCCTAAGGGCATCAGCTTTGGTGATCCTGTGTGGTTTTTGATTTAGCAGATTACTACCTATGTGACTCTAAGCAACTTCTTTTACTTCTCCAAGCCATAGTGTCTTCATGTGTACAACAGTATAGTATAACATCAATATTAAACATTTAATATTAATGACTCTAATAAGTATCACATGAGATACTGCACACAAAGGGATTAGACCAGTGTTCAGTATATTTAAAAAACAAAAGAAAACTTCCAATAGACCCTACGATGGTAACTGTCTGAGACCACACTGATTTCTCATTCCATGCGGACACACTGGGGGCACACTTCAGTTGAAAATGCGCAAGAATTGGGACAAGGAAAATCCAAGTTCACGTACTAATCTTTGCTGTTTATTCCCTATATGACCGTGAGGCAGTTATTCAAATTCTCTGAACCTCAGTTCCTTGACCTGTGCATTGGACAGAACCTTATCTACCCTGCTGAGTTGTTGCTAAGGTTTGATTTATTTGTGGGACTTAAAGTTGCATCAGAAAAGTTGAGATGTCACTTTCTTGCTTAAGAGAAACACCTGAAAAGTAAATGCATATTATACTACAATTATATATATGTAATTATATGCAATTATATAAATGTATACATATACACACACATATATATACACATATATAAATAATATGACATATTGTAACAGATCATAGCAGAAAGTGTATGTTCAATACGTAGTGATGATTTTAAATGATTAGCCACTCTGATAGTAGATAGACTAGTAACATTACTTGTGATTACAGGGCAATGGAGATCTCTGGGGAACTAAACTAGGAGTCAGCAAACTATGGCCCATAGGCCAAAGCTGGTCCACCCCTTGTTTTCATAAAGTTTCATTGGAACATCACCACATTCATTCATTTATATATTGCCTGTGGCCACTTTCTTGTGGAAAGGAAGAGCTGGGGAGTCGTAACAGATTCTGTCTGGTATGCAAAGCCTAAAATGTTTAGTGTTTTCCAGAACATTTTGCTGGCCCTTAATCTAAGTTAGTACAGTACAATGAAGTACTTCCGTAGCCCAGAAAATATGTGGTTTTATAAACATTTTAAGATTAAAATTCCCAGGACAGTGGTGTTTCTTCAGCAGATCTAATGATGTAAGAGCCTTGGAACTCTGCGTGGGGACTTGACCCATCTGTTAGAGACCCTGATTTTCAACCTGTCTCAGAATTCTTCACATAAAGACATGTAAAATCTAGATACAGAGAGAAATAAAAAATGAATAAAAGGCTACTAACCTTTTATGCTGCCAGTTAACGAGAAGGGACAGGAAAAGTTTTATCTAGCAGAGAAGTTTCTATGAACCTTCCAGTTATTTTCTGATTGATCTGTTAATAAGGTAGGAATCATCCTCCCCTCTCCCCACCCCGGCCTCAGGCACCAGATTGCCTTTTATGGTTAATTCATATTAATCTAAGACCTGTCCATAAATAGATTAAAAAAAAAAAATCAACTTCCTAAAATCAGTACTCCTGTCACTTAGAAGTGACTTCTTCCTTTGTGAATAGATGTTCATCATTAATAACAATCGGGGGAAAATTAAGTTTGAAAAAGACAGTTTTTACCCATTCATTTGGAAAAATTAAAGTATCCGACAAATCCCAAGTGTTGGGGAGGTTTAGAACACCTGGATCTTTCATGCATTAGGGGTGGATACAAAGATTGGCACAGTCGCTCTGGAAAATGCATTTCTCCTAAAGTCAAACCCTCATTACTTGTGACCTGGCAATTCCACGCCTGGGAACAATATTCCAGTGAAAACCTTGCATATAGAGAGCAAAGTAATGTTTGTGGCATGGCTGTTCACAGTAGTGGATGAAAATAGCCTGGAAACAATGCACTGCCTTTAGAAGGAAAGTAGATGAACAAACTTTGGATATAGAACTCTATAGCAACTCAAAATAAATGCAGTGCTGTGTCATGCAAAAAAATGCAGGCATTTCTTAGCAATGGAATAAGTAGAAAAAAATTCCATACCGTCGCATAAAGTGAAAAACAATATTATGAAAATATTGTTTTTAGGTATAAATATTGAACAAAATCCTATCAAGGGAGAATGAGGGGCTCGTGATCAAGGAATTCAAGGTGACGTTTACTTTCATTTCATGGAGCTAGGGGAATGGGATGGGAAATCCCATAGCTAGTATTTGGTGCTTGTCAAGGACTTAGCTTTTGTTTTTTTTCCTTGAATGGTGGAGTTACAGGTGCTTCTTTGATTTAAAATAAATCATCAACTAAGTAAGTACAAACCAGGTACCCAGTTGGACAATAAGAATATATCAGGAATGATAATTACCCATTCTGTGCACTTAAATTAGAAAGATAAACCTGCAAAATGGTTAGAGCACAGTCTGGGTCAAGTGCTGACATTGGACTCCACAAAGAGCAGGTTGCCACTTTGCAAGCTAAAGATTTAACTAAAATATAAAGTATTTTATACCTGAATTTGGGAGCGTATTTCCCATTCCTGTCCCCCACTGTCTTTCCTACCTTGTGGCAGAAGGCCCCCTCCCAAAAAGTGAATATAATAGAAAGTTGAGGGAACTCAGGCAGTGTTAAAGAATGTTGATTCTTTTGATTATGTCTGAACTATCTCTTTGAACCTGAATTAATGATGACCTTAAGGTAAAATTGTCTGCACTTCCAACCTCTTTCAGATGCATGTCCCAGAACGATCAGAATAATGTCATTTTAACATCTGTCATTTCAATCAAGTGCAAGGCTAGGGTACATCATGTGGTCTTGTAACCATCACTCAGTGTTACCCCTCCTTTAGCCGGTAATGACTTACATTGGCATTCTGTCAAGAAGGACACAGAGAGTTTAGCTATGAGACATGCATAAATACTTCCTACATTAATCACATCAATTAAAGAATATGTACCAGGTTTTTAAAGTAATAAGGTATTATTCAGCTTGAGGTGAACAGAAAGCTGTACACATCTCACTGGAAATGTCGCTTGAAAGATTTTGGTACTTAAGTTTCTGACTTCCTTTTCTGTCACATGATATTGCAGTATCTTATGAGCAGCAACGCTGTGGCTTTTAAAATCCATACCAAATATTATCATCAGACAGCAGATTTAAAACCAGTGAGTAGTAGCTGCTAACGTGGACTCAGCAGCCAACCTGACTGAGTTCAAATCCTGGGCCTACTCCTTCCCAGCTTTTGATTAGGAGCCTGGTATTTAATTCTCTGTACCTGGACTCCTTATTTGTAAAATTGGATAATGATACCTGCCTCATCTGGGGCGCCTGGGTGGCTCAGTCACTTAAGCATCCGACTTCAGCTCAGGTCATGATCTCATAGTCCGTGGGTTCGAGCCCCGTGTCGGGCTCTGTGCTGACAGCTCAGGGCCTGGAGCCTGCTTCGGATTCTGTGTCTCCCTCTCTCTCTGCCCCTCCCCTGCTCATGCTCTGTCTCTCTCTGTCTCAAAAAAAAAAAAAAAAACAAAAAAAAAAAACCACCTACCTCATCCAACTAGTCTGAGAATCATCTGAAAAAAATATATATATACACATATATGTATATGTATTGTTATATACATTTGAATGTATATTATATATTATATGACAGTACACGTTAAATGTTTACATATATTGTACGTGTGTTTATATATGTATATGTTTATCTATATGCCTCTATATTACTGTCTAGTGCTCTATCAGTATTATGTAAGTCTTTGTTGTTATTGTTGTTGTTACTGTGAAATATAAGGTTCTCTTAGCTACTAAAGTGTAACTAAAAACAAATATAAGGATGGGAAAATTCCCCTCTTTCTAGACATACCAGTAAAGCAATGATAACATGGATCTATGGGAAAGAAACTGATGTTTGTTAAGTACCTGCCATGTAGCAGATACTGCTCTGAAGTCACTTATATTGTCTTAGTTAATCTTCCCCACCATTCTGTAAAATTGTAGGTATTACACATATTTACATCTGTGGAAAAAAAAAAAAAGAAAGCTATAGAGGAATTGTGGCTGTCCTAGGGTCCTATGGTGAGTTAATGGTGGCATGGGCATTTTATGACCCGAAATAGCCAGATTATTAAATCGAGCATTGGTCTTTCTGTTTTTGAAAATTAAGTTTCAACCACATTGTTATTGTCATAAGGAAGTATATAATTGAGTGGCATTTTAGCACATGATATCTGAAGTCAGAAAGAGAGATCACTGAACTGTGGAGGTTACTGGCCCTGTGAATTTGGGTACATGACCTATTTTCCTGTGCCTGGTTCCTCACTTTTAAAGAAAGCCACTAAATCCAACTTAGAGGGTAGTTGTGAGCATGACATGAGATAATACATGTAAAGTTCTCAGCATTGAACTTGAGAATAATACAGAGTACGTGGCAGCTGATTCTCTTCTTTTATTATCACTCTCATTTCTGCAACTTTGTGTCTCAACAAGTATCTGCAGAACCAGTCATACGTGTATATATGAATGCACACGTACACACGACCTCTTCCACGAACGTGGAAAACTCGTGCCTCGTAGGCACAAAAGAAGTAAATAATACAGTGTTGTGCTCTTGGTGGGGAAAGATGTGGAATGGTGGATGAGAGAGAAGTTGACAACGTCAGTGACTACTATGCACTAGAACCCTTTCCAGTTCTATTAAGCTTAAAAGCTGCTGTTTCTCGCCAAAATCTACGGCTGAAACTATGTAAATACTTTATTTTGGAAAAATTTTAGTTTATGGGACACTCGCAGAAATAGTACAAAGAGTTCCCTTATATTCTTCACCCATTTGCCCCAGTATTAACATTTATATAACCGTAGTATATTTTTTTAAGACGAAGAAGTTAATATTGGTACAATACTATGAACTAAACTATGGATTTCATTTGGATTTCAACTGTTTTTCCACTACTGTACTTCTTCTGTTCCTGGATCCAATCCAGGATCCCACATTGCATTTAGTGTGGTTGATTTTGATTCATTCTTTTCCTTTTATCTCTTACTTCCTCCTCCAAACCACTTCCTGGCTTTTCAGAACAGAGAGTACCCAGTGCAGACAGAGAGAGAGAGAGTGTGTGCGCACAGCACGCTCAGATTGAAGAGGTCCTTCCCGAGAAGTAGAGAGGTAGAACTAGTGATTTGGGTTGCCTTGATGTTGCAGTTTTTGCGGTGGTGTGTTAGGAAGAAGGCTAGCTTGGACTAAAGAAATGTGGTTGAAATGAGGTGGGGGGACAATAATATAAATATGAGCAATGCTAGCTATTCATAAAGTTTGTTTCAACATATGGATTAAAGAAGTCTGTGCGTTAGTTTATAGTTAATTTCTTAGTTTCAGCAAATATACCATGGTTATATAGATGTCAACCGTAGGAAAAATATGAAACTCAAATGGTTATATAGGCAAGTTATATTTAATAGTCAAGTTTCTGAATGTTTCTCTGTTACATAAAACCTTCCATGGCATGGAAGCTGCAGGAAAAGCTTCTCAACCCTTTCTGTAAGGGTACTGTTACATGCACACACACTCTAGGCCAATCTCACTGAAGAACAAAGATAGAAATACTCGAATAAATTATTAGCAAATTGAAAAATCACTTCGTAACGAAGTGTTTTTGAGGAATGTAAGAATGGCTTAACATCAGACAACCTATAAATGCAATTCATCAATTAATAGATTAAATAGAGTATTAACTGGAAACACCCATTTGATGGAATAGATTCCTAAATAACTTCATTTGATAAAATTTAGTTCTCATTTTTTAATTAAAAAATATCTACTAAGGAGTAAATCAAACACATTACCAAAGTGTAGCAACAAGTATCTACTAGAAACCTATAGTAAGAAAAATATTTGATGGTAAATTATTAGTAGCTTTCCCACTAAAGTCAAGATGTACAGAAAAATACCTATTATCACCCCTCGTTTTCAACACTGTACTCGAGGTCCTAGCCACTGTAATAAGAAAGAAGTGTTGAGGTAATGATGTTGGAAAGGAAGAAAATAAACTCTCACTATTTGCAGACATTAATTTTGGACCTAGAAAATCCATAAGGTTGAAAAAAGTACATTAGAGATAGGAAGAGAAGTCAGTAAGTTGCTGGATATAAGATGCATATACAAATACAACAGTTTTCCTGCTTGTCAAAAATAGTCAATTTAAAAATGTGCTGCAAAACAAGCCTATTTATAATAAGCCAAAAAAACCCCACCAAATATCTGAAAATAAACCTAACAAGCAAGTTGTAACATGTGAGGAAAATTATACTTCTTTGTATTGATGGATAGTATCAGGAGCTGATGATAATGTAAGGCCTAAAAGAAAACTTGAACAGATTGAAACATTTTTCCTTTTAAATATTAATCCCCATAAACTTTTGTATATGTAATGCAAACCTAATCCAAGTCCCAACACTTTTGATAATGAATATTGGCAAATTGACGAGTTTGTATGTTAGAGAAAATATACACAGTCAGTGATATATTTTTAGATTCAGATAGAGTTGTCACATAACATTAGTTTTAGGTATACAGTATAATGATCAGTGTTTGTATCTATTGCAGAATGATCACCACAGTAGTCTAGTTAACTTTCATCACTATTCATAGTACAAATTATTTTTCTTGTGATTAAAAATTTTAAGGTTGACTCTCTAAGCAGCTTTCAAATATACAGCATTATTAACTATAGTCACCATGTTGTATGTTCTATCTCGTGACTTATTAGTGGCACTTTGTACGTTTTGACCACCTTTGCCCATTTCATCCACCCCCTACAGTCCGTGATATTTAGAAAGATACAAAGTAGAGGAATTGTCCTTTGCAGCTATCAAAACATACTTTAAAATTAGAGTAATTACAACAGTGTGATCTTGGTACATGAATAAATATATAGATCATAAATTGTATAAACAGCCTGGAAGCAGATTGTGTTGAAATAATATTTTTGAAAAGTGTAGCATTTCATATCAATGGGGACCAAATAAAATACTCAATACATAATTTATGGCAAGTGGATAGTAAAATTAGGCCTTTAGTTTCCTCTTCACACAAGCAAATATCTGATGAATAGAAGACCAAAGCGTGAAAAGTATGAAAAAAATAAAAGACTATCTAGGATTAAAAAATACCATTTTGAGATGTATATCATCTTGAGTTGATAAAAGATGGTAAAAAAAACCTTCCTAAGTAAGGCAGAAAATCAGAAAATATGATAGATTTGACCTGATAGAAATATGAAATTTCTTCACCGAAACTACTGTCATCAACTTAAAAAGCAAGTGAGAGATGGAGAGAGAAATAACCTCCACATAGTTCACAGACCCTGGATTAATTTATGGAATATGATAGAACTCCAGAAATACCAACTACAAAAAGACAAAAAAAATTTTTTTAAGGGACTGATGATTCAAAGTGCAAGTTGAGGAAAAATTACAAAGAAATGGCACACCTATACAAATTTTTCTCAACTGCATTTGTATTCACTGTAATGCACATTAACAATAGTGAGTTAATGACACCATTGTATTGATGGATAGTATCAATATCCATAATATCCATAATATCCATATCCATATCCATATGCACTTGGACGTAAGGCCAAGTGCAGCCCTACAACACCATTGATATGATAGGCAAAGCCATTCTGCAGAAAGTCAGAGCAGCGTCTATCAACAGTTGGAGGCTGTGACTCACAATTCTAGCAAGCTCTTCTGTGGAAAACCACACCCTGTAAATGTATTCCCAGAGCTATTCAGATGATAGCATTTGTCTTTTCAGAACCATCGCTTAGGAAGGACTGGCAAAGAATTAGAAAAATTGTAAAAATACATCAATAGGGATTAAATGCCTTCTTACATTTCTGTATTTGAAATAATACTCCATCATTAAAATAATGAGATTGATCTTTATGTGCTGATGTGAAAAGACATCTGAGGCATTAAAATTTAATTGAGAAAATGTCTACAGCATGATTCTCTTTAAGCTTTTTTTTTTTTTTTTTTTTTTTTAAATCCTAATGCTTTTGTCCAAAAGAAACTTCTAAAAAGAGGTTCCAACTGAAAGCAGCATTTTGATGGGCAGAGGTGTGGAGGGGGCTTCCATATTCAAAACTTTCATGGTGAGAGGGTATTTCTGTAACTTATTCCATATATAACTTTCTAAATGTTTTTCATAAAGCCCTTTATACTTTAGAGCTACCATAAAACCAATTTTTCCCATAGCCTGTAGTCAAGCTAAGACCTTTCCAGCAGGGTGGTGGAGGGAGGGAGGGAGGGAGAAGGTTGTGTGTTTCTTTATTTTTATTTTTAAAACTTTTTTAATGGTTGTGTATTTTTGAGAGAGAGAGAGAGAGAGAGAGAGACAGAGCACAAGTGGGGGAGGGGCAAAGACAGAGAGGGAGACACAGAATCTGCAATAGCCTCCAGGTTCTGAGCTATCGCACAGAGCCCGATGTGGGCTCGAACTCAGGAATGGTGAAATCATGACCTCAGCTGAAGTCGGATGCTCAACCCCAGCTGAGCCACCCAGGTGCCCTGAAGGTTGCATGTTTCTGCATACTCCCTGGGGGCAGAATTCTGAATTTGTATTGGCATCCATTGATAACTTTCTTTCGCCTTATTGGTTACCAAGTAGAAGTTTTCTGCCCAGTTGAGTTATAGAGACATGCACAGCAAAATATGGATGTCTACACATACGGGCTATTTTTCAGGTATTTGAGGGTTTTCCCTGTTGCAAAGATGCAACTTACCTCTTAGCAAGGGAGGATTGCTTAGGTATGTTTTACTTAGGAATTGTGATCCCGTTCTATGGTCTGATGTATTTCCAACAGTCTCAAGATTTTACCTGGTGGTGCTGCTTATTCCGAAAACTCTGCGATAGTAGACTTTTAATAAATTCAGATCAGATGTCTTATTCACCCTATATCTCCACCAGTGCCTGCTAGCTGCACAACAAATATTTATTGGATACATGTTAGTGAAAAATTGAGTAAATGAGGAGAGGTGGATAATGGAACCTTAAAAAATGGATTTGCAGAATATAAGTATATAAACATACATATTAGCTCATATATAACAATGGACATAGTTTACGATGTTAGGTGAACTGTGTACAGTTGATTCCATACTTATTGTCTTTCAAAATCACATGTAAAGAAGCCCTCCAGGTATTGTTAAAGATTGCTTCTTCACTCAGGTGTGTCAAAGGGAGAAGTGTTAAGCAAACCTCACACCTCGAGTCAAGAGCCCAGGTGGGCAATACTCCTCACTGCCAGGAACTGTGATACCTTCCAAATTAGCTGTTGGGTTACTTTATGCTTCGTAGATTTCACATTTTAACACTATGAATGTCTCCCAGATTAATATACCAGATATTTTCTGTTTTTCTGTTTTCTTCTTCATTTGAAAAATTTAACAAGACAGTATTTTCCTTACTTATGTTGGCCCTGGCAAAGGGAAGCAGGAGAAAAGCAAAGAAACCTGATGTCTAAGTTTTATTTCAAGATACCCGTGGGAAACATTTTGAAAACGGGGTGAGTTTACTTGTATCCCTCATCACTTCTGCTTTAACATTTTATGGCCACGTGACCGCTTCCCTTAATGGATAGTATCACTAGCGGGCTGATTACTGCTTCTTAGATTCAAATCTGCATAGAATGCTTTTTTTAAATCGGATATTTTTGCCCCCTATGAATGGTTTTTGGGGATTCATTCTACTCACAGGCCGAGAGAGAAACAGTCATCAACTTAGACTCCCACCTAAAAACCCTGGATTGTTTGCTCAGCTCTCTGTAGCAGATAGGTACAGCTCTCTGTTTGCGAAGCTCTTTGTAGCAGATAGACCAACAGTTCTGTTATTTAGAGTGCTCTAGATTCTCTTAAAAAAATTTTTTTTTTACATTTATTTATTTTTGAGAGACAGAGACAGAGCGTGAGCAGGGGAGGGGCAGAGAGAGAGGGAGACACAGAATCTGAAGCAGGCTCCAGGCTCTGAGCTGTGAGCACAGAGCCCAACGCAGGGATCGAATGCACAAACCTTGAGATCATGACCTGAGCTGAAGTCGGACGCTTAACTGACCGAGCCACCCAGGCACCCTGAGTGCTCTAGATTCTTGTTCAAGGTTTACCTCTTACTATGTACATGGCTTCTGAGCTTTAGCTTCCTGTCCTATAATGGTAGATGGTAACACATTATCTCCTAGGATTACTGTGAGGGTTTACATAACCCCAAGGAGTTTTAAAGACCCTTGGTCCATGAGTTTAGTTTTTAAGATCTTTGCTCTTGTTTTATTTATTTGTTTGTTTGTTTATTTTTGAGAGAGAGGGAGAGACAGGCAGAGAGAGCGAGACAGAGGGCGAATGGGGGAGGGGCAGAGAAAGAGGGGGACACAGAATCCAAAGCAGGCTCCAGGCGGTGAGCTGTAAGCACGAAGCCCAGAGTGGGGCTCAAACCCAGGAGCCGTGAGATCATGACCTGAGCCAAAGTCGGATGCTTAACCCACTGAGCCACCCAGGCGCCCCATTGCTTTTGTTCTTGGCACTCCTTTGGCTGTAAGAACACAAAGTGGCCAACACCCCTCCCGTAGACCCACACCAAGCCCACCCCCAGCTCATAATCATGGGAAAGATTAGCCTGAACTAGTTGTATCGTAAGTTTATCTCTGTGCCCACCAGCCTACAAACAAACCCATGTATCTCTGCAGTATTGAGATTCATCTGAAAACATGAAGGATGTATGAGCAGATTTTAGTTCTGAGAAACTCAATAAACTCCTATTACTTTAGCTCAATGAAAAAGTCTAGGAAGCTTGAAGAGAAAGGTTTCATCAAGGGCAAGAATGCAGGCATTCTCTTGGTATAACACTTCTCACATTTCCTTCTGTCTCCTAAGTCATTAAAAAAAAAAATTATTCATCAAGTTGTTTTGATCCATCTGGATAGGCTTTTAAAATATGTCCCAAGCGAAATCTTAAGATGAGGAAAGAAATAATCGTGAATTAGAATGATTTCAGAAGTCTTGTGGATGAGTAGCACAGACAGCAGAGTATCTAAAATGACTATTTAATTGAGACTTCAATGGTCAAGGGCTCTAAATATTGCTTTGACAGCATTGATTATTAGGAATGGTTATTGAATTTTATTAAGTAATATATATGGAGCTATTTCTTAAGAAAGTGGAATTAGCCAAGCAATAAATACCTAATTAAATTTCTATGAATTTATAACAGTTGCATGTTTTTAGGCATATTTAATAAGTTAAAGGCAAATTAATGTAATGGAGTGGTATTCCTACTTTGACAATAGACGTGCACTGTTACATGCTGTTATGATATTGATGAGATTTGAGCTATATATGTCATGATTACATAATTTGGGATTTGCTACAGAGTAATGAGATTGGCCTTTATAACAATAATATCTGGGTGTTTAAACTTACTGGGTGTAACCTACAGCTGGTCCCATTCTAACATAATGCTTTAGGGGTCTGAACTCACAGTTGAGCCTTAAAAATGCACAGCACCTTTCTTCTTTTGGCCAATAGGCTCTTGTAATGCAACTCCCTGCTAATCTTTGCGTAACAATGCACAACATGCAGAGTACTTAAAAAATTCTTAATTAAAATCTAATGAAAATCTTGTCATGTAAACTTAAAAAAATTTTTTTTACTGTTTATTTATTTTAGAGACAGAGCACAAGCAGGGGAGGGGCAGAGAGAGAGGGAGACACAGAATGGAAGCAGGTTCCAGGCTCTGAGCTGTCGACACAGAGCCCGACACGGGGCTCGAACCCACAAACCACGAGATCATGACCTGAGCCGAAGTCGGACGCTCAACCGACTGAGCCATGCAGGTTCCCCTTGTCATGTAAACTTTAATCAACACATAGCATGATGCATAATGGGTATAATACAACCACAGCAAATGCCTCCAATAAAATATATCATACTCTAGTAATGCAAAAGTATTTTTATGTTGCTTTTATGAAATTTGCCTTTGTTTATACATATGTATATATAGGTACATAGTAACATATTTACTGTATGGCTTGTATTCTCAACCTCTTTTAACCATAAGGTTATTTAAGGATTATGACTTACTCATCTGGGCATCTGTGTGGTTTCTAGAACAGTGTCTTCTCTGCTTTGGATTCTGTGTTTCCCTCTCTGTGCCCCTCCCCAACTTGCACTCTGTCTCTCTGTCTCTCTCTCAAAAATAAATAAAACATTAAAAAAAGAAAAAGGGGGCTTCTGGGTGGCTCAGTCAGTTAAGCGTCCGACTTCGGCTCAGGTCATGATCTCACGGTTTGTGAGTTTGAGCCGTGCATCAGGCTCTGTGCCTACAGCTCAGAGCCTGGAGCCTGCTTTGGATTCTGTGTCTCCCTCTCTGTGCCCCTCCCCAGCTTGCACTCTGTCTCTCTACCTCTCTCAAAAATAAATAAAACATTTAAGAAAAATAGAACAGTGTCTTCCAAATGGAGTTCAATGAATATCTCTTCAGTTGAATAAACAATTCAAAGTCTTTAAGAGATGAAGCTGTACATGTGATGGTCAAGGCAGAGGTAAGTACAGGCTACTTTGTAATCAGTGCCTAAATACATGTGTCTTTCATGGGTAGATTTTATCTTTCTTCCTTTAACATCATAATTACCTCTGAGGCAAATCTGAAGGCATGCTTTCTAATGGTAGCCCTGACTCATTTCCAATTGTGTGTGTGTGTGTGTGTGTGTGTGTTTGTGTGTGTGTGTGTGTGTGTGTGTGAGAGAGAGAGAGAGAGAGAGAGAGAGAGAGGGAGGGAGGGAGGGAGAGAGGGAGAGGGAGTGAATTATGGTATGTCTGCACATTCTATAAAATCCAGCTCCTCTGCTGGTTTCTGCTAATGAGGACTCTGAACACAGAAGAAATGTTTCTATAAATCCAACCGGAGAGTGACTTATTTGGAATTGATGCCTTGTTTTGAGTCTTTCCTCTGATGTGTAAAGCATCACCTTGTATAAGCTGCTGTTTCCTCCTATTGGTTGTCAGACATTCTCATGAGACTGAGCTCTGCAGACTGTTGGAGAAGAAGTTTCCCAAAAGTAGAGCAATGTGTTTCTAAGAGAGAGTGGGGAGAGGGTGGAGAGGAAGAGAGAATCTTATCTAGGAGACAGAATTTCTCCAATTAAATGGAAGACTCTCTTCCTCGGTGTAAAAATACACAGGTAAAACCTCTCAGCTACAGACACCCTTGGCTGATACCGTGGGTGCATTTCTGACAAGAAGAAACGAAGTCTGACGCAGGGATGACTTAGGTCAAGATCATAAATAATTAAGTTGATTTGGAAAAAAAAAAACCTTTCTGTTTTTTCACTCTGTGAAACTTAACAGCCTTTCATACTTGACCACTCACTTCAGACACAGAGTCTGAACACGCACATATTTTCATGTCATCTGCCCAGAGGAAGGGGATTACCGTAAAACTGAAAAAGAGGCAGATGGAGTGATTATGAAATATATCACGTTCTTTATAAGATGAAGATTAGTCGTCACATGGAAAGTCACCCAAAAGGAGAGGGTAATGTTAGCACAAGTCTTGGCGGACAGATTAGATTATTTGCCGAAGAGTGAGCACGACACTCGAGACTGCTAATGAAATACATTCACATCCTCTCCACAAACAACATCGAAGCGTTGTTATTAAGTACCTGCTCACTTCTACTTGGCCACCTTTTTATCTGGTCACAAATAGTTCTGGTTGTTTTTGCCACAGAAGAATACAGAGCATTTAGAGAAAAGGCCCTTAAAAATACCCTAACCCACCCTAGACTGGGTACCACATGGTTCCGTGTTTCCATTCCTGTGGAATAATGGCAAGGCCCCCAAAGAGGACAAGCACCCTTAACGCTCAAAATAAACAGAGATGAGAACCTTTTCCTAATAAAAGCCTTGGTTCAGCTGCACTTGCTGAAACCAAATAAACAATCTCGAATTGACAGTCAGACAGAAATGTGTATAAATTATTCAGAATGAAATGTTCAAGTAATATTAACCTAAAGGTATAGTCATCAATTTTGCTCTGACGGATGGCATTGGGTAGTTAGTATTCAAGTGTTACTACATAAATAAAATTGATTTATGCTAACGGAGAAGCCTGAGAAAAATTTTTATCAGGATGCCCAAATTCTGTTCCTTCTGGCTTGATCAATCACCTCCCTACTGAACTGTGTATCGTTTTCTTGCAAAAGTCTTAGCCGAGAAATTGGGCTAAGGCAAAATGAATAATACATTTGCTGCAGTGTTAGACTAATGACCCTTAAGTGCTTTAAAAAAAATGAGCAGTGATGACTGCTTCCCTTATATGAACAGATTCTGCCTTTTCTCTTGCTCTTGCGCTCTCTTTTTCTTAGAAAGAAAATAATTAAGTCTGGAGTTGGCTGCCTGTTTTGGAGGTAGAAGTGATGAGAGGGTGAAGGAATCAATAAAGCCAATCAAAGCCCATATGGAGTAACAGCCATTGGGTTTCCTGTCTTGCTCCTTCCCCCTCCATTCTGCTGCCCCCCTCCCCCGCTTGCCAGGCCTATTTTGGGTTCCAGAGCTCTCGTTTGTGTTAATCATCTTCATATTTCCTTCTACTGTTTTTATAACGCTATTGTGTTATCATAAAGACATTGATCAAACAGTGACAGGCAAGACAGAAAGCTATTTACTTTGCAAAAATAGAAGGGCTCTCCGACAGGGAATGCATAGTTAAAATCGGTGTCGGCGGGTGCTGGTAATGTGTGAACAATCTTCATCTCTCCCCAAGTGGGTCCCCAAAGAGACACATAGAGGCTCAAGTTCCAGTACCCGAATGTCTTTTAAAAATTTGCATAAAGCCACAAAGGAAAGACAAATGCCTATATTAAGCATGCCTAAAGAAAAGAGCTCGCACAAGCGTAATTAAAGGGAAAGGCAAAACCTCTGGCTGAATAACATAGGATTACTTTGAATTAACGTGTTCTAAAGTCACTGCAACAGCACTTGAGGTGGAAATGAAGTATTTTGGGATTTAGAAAGGAAGAGACGCAGCCCCCATCGTGTGTGTGTGTGTGTGTGTGTGTGTGTGTGTGTGTGTGTGTTTTGAGAATGCATTTGGGTAGGCAGCTGCTGAAAAAGAATTGTTCACTAAGAAAGTAGTCATTTACAAACTAGCGTGGGGTCAGGTAACCTCATTATTCCCTTTGCGGTTGCCATTAGGTCAAAATAACAATCCTCTTTCCACTCCTTGCCTCTTAAGAAGCATGGGCTAGTTTTGCCCTTTTCACTTGAGCTTTTCATTCTCAGGAAGGATTAGACACCCCATCACCCCTGTTTCTTTTTCATTTCATTGCCATTCTGTCTTTAGGGGAAATCAGCCACACACTGTGTGATTCTTAGGTCCCTCAGTAATGTTTCTTAGAAACAAAACAAAACAGATGAATCCTTTTCAGGGAAGCAGCCCCAGTTGGATGGAGCTACCAGTGTAAAAAGAAACCAAATAATTTCACTATTTGAAAAAGGCACAGGGCATTATGGCTGTCAAATCCCCAAGGTCTCATGGTGAAGTCATTGATGCATTATTATTCTTAGGCTCCTCTTCTTTCAAATAAAAATGTAAAGGAAATGATTTAAAGCCGAAATGACACAACTGGATAGGAACTAAAATACATGTCCTGTGTTCGCTAATGCTGCAGCTCATAAAACATATGGCCTAATGGCCATGCAGCCATCAGGCCTTGGAGTCCTCTTGGTCTCAGCTAGAAGCACTTATTCACAAACAGGCAGACAGATAGACACATACGTACACACACACGCCACTAAATACACACACAGCCTTTCAGGTGGGCCTACTCCCTCGTCTTGCCAGGGGCTACTTCCCCACGTCGTTCCGGTGCACGTAGAAGAGAATATCGGCAGGTATTAAACTGGTGGCATAATAAGACCTTCTAGCTACTGGTAACACAGCAACTGCCACCAGCCTGTCCACGGAGCTACATAAATGTCTTTCAAACACCTGTTTCCTCCTCCAGCTTTCTCATTTTCATCTGTCATTACGGTCTAATGATTTTATTATAAGGGCGAGTCTTTCTGCAGAGGTCGAGTCTAAGTTACATATAATGATATCATGGTGGGGATGGCAGAAGTGAAAGTCCTAATATAAATGCATATTTTGGGAAATAAGAAAGATTGACTATTAGCCAGCTAAGCATCGTACGAAGAGGTTAAGATGAGGACCAACAACAAGCAACATAAGGCCAAAGAAAGAACAAGAAAGGAAATAATCAAACTCTGAACAGATCCTATTTTCTTCGTTTATAAGGAAAGCCACAGAGGAGGTAATCAGCTGAACCCAAAGCTAGACTTCAAAATATCATTAAAACAGACATTTTGGCAAGATGGGACCAGCAATAAGAAAAGAAACAACATGAGAAATCAAAATAGGGGAAATGAAGGATTGCTAGTAGGAGACAGGAGGGAACAGTCTGAAAAATTCTCTCTTGACTGTTCCACCTCTACAGACAGGATTGTTCCAATGAACGCGAACCTCCCACTCCCTGAATTTGTCTTGGAAAAACAGCAAGCAGCTTATTAGAAAGCTGTACCCAGCTCTGCTGCTTTTTAGACAACCCAGGCTAGCACAGTAGGTGTTAACCACAGAGAACAAACTGGGGCTTGATGGGGGTAACATGCAGGGACAGGGCAGAGGAGAAAATGGGTGGTGGGCATTGAGGAGGGCACTTGTTGGGAGGAGCACTGGGTGTTGTATGTAAGCGATGAATCATGGGAATCTACCCCCGAAACCAAGAGCACACTATATATACTGTATGTTAACCAACTTGACAATATATTATATTAAAAAAATTTTTAAATAAAGAAATAAAACAGCAAAAAGAAAGAAAAAGAAAAAAAAGTGATGCTAGGAGTGATTGATTTACTAAAACCCCTTCCCAAATTCCAAACAGTATAAGTTCCTTTGCTGAAGCTATTACTGATGAAAAAAAACTCTTATTAATCTTTACTGAAATAAGTAAAGTATTACCCAACTTGGTTAATACTTATCTATTATGAGACCATGTAAAACATCAGTTATATTTTCGTTTCTTAATGCCATTCTTTTTGGAAAGGACAGATTTAAAAAAAAATTTTTTTAAGTTTATTTTGAGAGGCAGAAAGAGTGGGGCAGAGAGAGAGGGAGAGAGAGAATCTCAGGCGGGCTCTGTGTTGCCAGCACAGAGCCCGACGGGGACTCAGACTCACGAACCGTGAGATCATAGACCTGAGCTGAAACCAAGAGTCAGATGCTTAACTGACTGAGCCACCCAAGCACGCTTGGAAAGGGATAGCTTTTTAACCCGATAACAAAATTTTCAGTTCTCAGTTACCTCTGGTGACAAGAAAGCTGGGTTTTCTAAGTGTGTGGGGGGAGATATAAAAATCTGACATAACTCAGCCTTTCAGGGTTTGGTTTTGTGGGTGTACTCACCCGAGGAGGAGGAAGGTCAGTGGGTCTTCTCCAAGAATGGGAGAGATGGATGGTTTTGTCCAGGGTTTTATAGTGTTTTGTTAAAGGAACACATGATTAAATATAAATCACTGAAACCCCAAGAGATTTTTTGGAATTTTATTGTCATTCTTCTTGTAATTTTATCAAAGGTGTGTCCTAAATGAATATCTCAAGTCGTAGTGACTAGAATAGAGTCTGTTTTTAGGGAATAGGATTTTAGTCCCTAACATCTAAGAAGTAGGTGTACCTGCTTCCCTCTTGTGGGGTTTTTTAATTGAGCCATATTTGATATATAGCATTGCGTACATTTAAGGTGTACAACATGTGGAGTTGATGCATTTATGTATTATAATGTGATTTCCCCATGGAAGAAGGCTATCCTGCCATGTGAGCAAACGCGGATGGACCTTGAGCATAGGATGCCAAGTGAGAGAAGTCAGAAAAAGACAAGTACTGTGGGAGGCAGGGTGTGCTGCTGAGACTGGCTGGCTGGTAACGTGGTCGCTGTGCATTTCAGAGGAAAACTGACCTAGTCCCATGTGTTCATTTCCTCCCATCCCGCCGCGTCATGCAGAAAGTTCCTGTCGTAAAATATCTTCGTGGTAGCCATTACATGGGTTCGGTTGCATCTTATTTTCGCTTAGTGTTTCCTAGAGGGAAATTGCAAAACCTTCCAGTGTGAAAAGTGTTGGAGATGCCTTCATCCTACCAGCAAAACATACACAAACCCCCTCTGAGACCCCTCAGTTGCTTTGCCTAAGGCTCATCTTTGCCACTGTGTGTTGAAGTTCATTGGCTTTGGTTTTAGAGGTATCTTAAAAATCTTTGTGTCCGATTCAAAGGGCCTTCACTCTTGTGCCTAACGTTTTCCACTTTACACACAAACACACACACACAACTGTTAGAATAAATGAAATAAACAGAAAACCATGTGACGCTTGGAGGCAGAAAGACTAGCATCAAAAAGCATTGTTGGTATTCTTTGTGGATCAGGATTCAGTGCAGTTTTTTAACCTCCATGTTGGCTTCTCCAGTTGAGATAACTTCAGCCTCCCACTGCTCTTTTCTGCATACCCAATGGTTTGCTGTTAATGGTCTCCAGCTGTAGTTGGCTTACTTGAACAGTTTATTCTTGTGCTCTCATCTCTCATCTCGGAAGTAATTGCAAGACAATGGAACTTGAGACACTGCTTAAGTGAGGAATTAATGATAAGTTTGTCCCCTGGCTAAGTAGCAGGCCACCCTCCAGCCTTACCTGCTCTCATAAATTATACGAGAAAACAGAAGCATCCAAGCAAGAATTCTTCTTGTCCTTACTCTGCAAAATAGAATGTCTAGCACTTTATTAATGTTATTGAGAACACATTTGGTTATGTGCATTCCTTGACGGTTGTAAATTGAAGCTGGGCAGTGAGTGAGTATGGACGCTTACCCCAGTGGATGCACAGACGGTCTCAGATGTTTCTTTCATGTTTTAAGACTGCACACCATTGAACGTCAAGTTTTGCAAGCTGCTTTTTCTTTGCTCACTCTTGGAAGTCATTGACTCTATGACTTGCACTTTTATGTGTTAGACAACCATTTATTGATGCTCCATCAAGGGTTAGGGACCATTTGGTGTACAAGTCCTACAGACATGAACCAGTGGCTCAAGAACCCTCCCCTGTGGTGGCTTATAATGTGAGGCAGACAATGAACTAACCAAGTTGTAAATAAATACAGTGATTTCGGATAGCATTAAGTACCAGGGAAAAAATAAAACGAGCTGATGTTGCAGAAAGGGACTTGGGGGGATGGGGAGGGTCTACTTTAGATTGGATGGTCAGAGAAGGTTGCACAGAGGAAGTGATACTGAGAAAAAGTGACATGCGAATGAACCAAAGGAGGAAGCCAAGTGAAGATCAAGAGAGAGAATCTAGGTGTAGAAAATCTCTGTGTGCCAAGAGTTTAAAGCAAGAAAAATTGGAATGAAAAAAGAAATAGGGCTTTCGAGGCAAGGATTTTAAGTGGAGAGTAAGAGAAAATGAGGTGAAAGAAATAGTCAGGAACCGGGACTGTGTCAGTCCTTGAAGCCTCGTTCAGGAGTTTTAGTTCTACTTCAGTGGAAATGAAAAGCTATTGGAGTATTTTAAGTAGAGATGTGCTATGATCCTGAGTTAATTTGGAAAATGTAATGACTCCCAAGAGACTACAGGCTGATGACAGGCTATTGAAAGCAGTCTGGGCTGGAGACGACGGTGGCAACCACAGGCAGTGAGAGTACAGAAAGTGAGTGGATCTGGGCCTGTTTTGGAGTCAGATTTCAGAGAAGTTTCGTGTGGTTGGATGGTGGTGCCATTTGCTGAGGGGAACCCTGGGGGAGTAACAGTAACAGACGAGGGCGGGGATCAAGACTTATTTTGAACATACCCAGTTGAGGGAACTCTTAGGCACCTGAGTGGAGAGGCCAAGTAAGCAAGTGTAGAGACTGACCTGGCATATAGAGATGAGACCCTTTTTAAGGGTTCTCTCAACTAATTCTGTGTATTTTTTCTTCACTCTGTGCCTAGCTTCCTCCATTGATACTTGGGATCCTACTGAAAATGCCTTTTGCCCATAAAGCTTTGTCTAGATTTAAATGGGAACAAAGTGGGGCGCCTGGGTGGCTCAGTCGGTTGAGCGTCCGACTTCAGCTCAGGTCGTGATCTCACCGCTCGCGGGTTCGAGCCCCGCGTCGGGTTCTGTGCTGACAGCTCGGACTGCTTCGGATTCTCTGTCTCCCTCTCATCTCTGCCCCTGACCCACTCGCATTCTGTCTCCTGTCTCTCTCAAAAATAAATAAACATTAAAAAATTTTTTTTAAATAAATAAATACATAAATGGGAACAAAGTGTAAGTGGTAACTCCCTCTGAAGTCTTGATGACAGTATGGTCGCTAGTCATCCATCAGATACCAAGACAGTAAGGTCTAGATACATGATAATCAGTAATTATCCACATGTCATGCCTTAAGAATGGTCCAGTTGAGTATTTATATCCCACTCTGGGCATATTTCCTATTGCAGTATGTGTGTGATTCTAGTATGACTTGTGGAGACTGGTGCAGTCTTGTGTGTGAGGAAGTGTAATAAATACTATGTAATACAGACAGTGATAAATGAATCTAAATAATAGCTTACATTTTCAAAAGGGCCTTCAAAATATTGCCTTCATCAAATGTAAAATCCAGTTTGTTTTCAGTATGCTTTTACTTTGAGTCATGGGTAGTTTTTATTAAAAGTTTGTACAATAAGAAGTCTTTTATTCCCACATTTGGAGGAACAGAATTGTTTTTAAGTTACTTACTAAAACAGTTGCTTACCTACTTTATCAAGTAACGACTTATTCCAAATCAGCAGGAGAATGAAAAGGACTGTACCACCTGTGTATTTTTATGAAGTTAAGCAAACTGATAGATTTTTTTTCACATTTTAAATTTATTAGAGAGCTATCATTTCTCCTGGTTCTACGGGCTTGCCTCATCCTTGCTGAGTATTTCTAATGAGCATCGTATGGATTGTGATTTTGTAATGAAGAAATTAGCCAACAACATTTCACCCTAATACAAAGCACACATCACTTTCAAGCTCTCTCCTTGCCCACCTCCTTATTTGGAAGGCTAATCTAATATGGTATCCTTGAAGAATGACCAGGCGGTAAAGAATTTCGTATAAATTTCAGCTTAGGCTGTTGTTGATGTAGTAAGAACTAGCCAAGGCAAATATACACAAGTAAAACACTTCATGTACAGGAGTGTGCGTTTCAACATGGCAGAAGATAATGCCACTCGAGAGACAGTGCTGGAGGAAGTGAAATTCAATGGAGCTGAGCCACTCGGTGAAACAAATCATTTGACCTTTCAAATAAACAGTCTGGTCTCATGACTTGCAAAGAGTTGCCGAATCTTGGAAACTTTATGGAACATAGATTTTGTAAAACCATTGTATTTAGTGCACATACTTGAAGCGATCGTAAGAATACTGGAAATGTCCAAGTGTTACAGTAGAAGGCACTAAATGTCAGGATGGACATTCTGAAAAAGATTTGGGGATCTGTGACCTGAAGGCAACAGAGCATTTGGGTTAAGAGCCTGCATTTAGAGGTCTGCTTTTTTAAAATTTTTGTTAAGGTTTATTTATTTTTGAGACAGAGACAGAGCATGAATGCAGGAGGGTCAGAGTGAGGGAGACACTAGAATCCGAAACAGGCTCCAGGCTCTGAGCTGTCAGCACAGAGCCTGATGCGGGGCTTGAACTCACAGACCGCGAGATCATGACCTGAACCGAAGTCTGACACTCAACCGACTGAGCCACCCAGGTGCCCCTAGAGATCTGCTTTTAAATCTTACTGTTTTCAGGGGCGCCTGGGTGGCTCAGTTGGTTAAACTGTTAAGCGTCTGACTTCAGCTCAAGTTATGATCTTGTGGTTCATGAGTTCTAGCCCTGTGTCGGGCGCTGTGCTGACAGCTCGGAGCCTGGAGCCTGTTTTGGATTCTGTGTCTCCCTCTCTCTCTGCCGCTGCCCTGCTCACACTCGGTGTCTCTCTCTCTCTCTCTCTCTCTCTCTCAAAAATAAATAAAAGTATTTTAAAAAATTTAATCTTAATATTTTCACTTACCTGCAGACACTCGTTCTATACCCTTCACAACCTCAGTGGCTCTCTCACATGCAAGGTGGAAGAAATGCTAGCACTTACTTCACAGATGTATATGATAGTTAAATTAGACATTGCAATGAGTTGCCTATCACAGTGTCCTACACATAGCACTTATAAATGTTGTTTGTTGCTGTCATCATTAATTATGCTGACTGGACACTATAAGAGGTCATTTTGAGAGAGAGAGAGAGAGAGAGCACGAATGAGACTGGGGGAAGGGCAGAGAGAGAGGGAGACAGAGGATCCGAAGTGGGTTCTGTTCTGAAAGCAAAGAGCCTGATGCAGGGCTCAAACTCACAAACTCTGATCATGACCTGAGCTGAAGTCGGACTCTTAAACTGACTTGAGCCATCCAGGCATCCCATAAGAGGTCATTTTGAGAATGATCTTAAAGCTTTTGAGCTCTAAGAAAATATTTAAAAACTCTAGGTAGGAGATATTCTTTCATATACATGGTTGAAATGTTTTTGTTTTGTGTTTATTGTGGACTTAGCTCTTGAAGGTTTTCTTTGCTGCCGCCAGAGTTGGACATGTATTCAGTTAACATCCATCTGCTGTGTTTATTAAGAAAGATCAAGCATTTATGCTTAACCTGAGATAGATCACGGTAATCCAAAGAAAAGCAGAACTGAGTTTCTTTATGTACGAACTAAGAGATGCAGAAGGAAATTATTTGAGTTATATGAGAAATGCTCTAATTCAAAATAAAGTGTTAAGGCAACACAGAAAGGCCAGTGCTTGATTAATTCTGCAAAGGGATGTAAAGAGAACCTTCCAAGGGAAGTGATTTTTAACCTGAATGTGGGAGTTTGCCAGGGAGACGAGAAGAAAAAGGCCATTTCTAGTAGAGAAAATATCACATCCAAAGGTGAAAATAAAAGCAAGTTAGTGGTTTGACCTAGCTAGAGTTAGGTGGGGAAGGAAGAAGGAAAACTGGAAAGATGAACAAGGACAGATCTGTGTTTTGTTCAGTAATTTCAGCTCTGTTCTGTAGCGACTGAAGATTTGAACATAGGAGAGACATGATCAGGAATGAGTCTTGGAAGGGGCATCCCGACCCCCGAATAAAGCTCTCATAGGAGAGAAAAAACTAACAAACATAAAGAGACTAGCAAGGGAGTCCAGGTGAAAGTTCGTAAGATTCTAACCTAAGGCTCTGGTCGGAATGGTGGAGAAGTGGTAATTGAGATAAATTTAGAGAGGAAACAGACAGGACTTAGTCATTCTTCGTTTAAAATATTTGACAGAAAAGGGAGAGTCAGAGACCATTGTCTTCTTTGTTGGGTACAAGTCCAGCAAGTTATGGGAAAAATAACTTTATTAAAAATGGTTTTAATAACATTTCTTTAAAAAAAATTTTTTAACGTTTATTCATTTTTAAGGAGAGAGTGAGAGACAGAGCACAAACAGGGGAGGGTCAGAGAGAGAGGGAGACACACAGTCTGAAGCAGGCTCCAAGGTTTGAGCTGTCAGCGCAGAGCCCAACGCGGGGCTCGAACTCACGGACCGCGAGATCATGACCTGAGCCGAAGTCAGACACTCAACCAACCGAGCCACCCAGGCGCCCCTCTCTTACTCTGTAGACAGTAAGAATGGCAGGAAGACCCTGTTCCCCTTTGCCCAGATCCACTTCTCATTGTAAGCATCAGCCTGAACTAATGAAACTAGAGTTTTGGTTACTGTTTCCCGCCCCCCCCCCCCCCCCCCCCTTTGCTCAGCCGTTATAGTAGACACATGAGCTATGCGTTTGGGCACAAGTATAAGGAATTGAACCAGCACACAAATACAGTATCGAATTACGTACATGTTATTCACTAGTGAAGTAGGGGAAAGACACAAACCTTAACATCATTGACTCAGGGAGGTGAGGTGGTGAGTAGTGCCGGGATTCAAGCAAAGGGGAACATCGCTGGAGAAGGCTCAGGGGGAGATGAGTCTCCGATAGCCTGTTGCATGGGATTCTGAGGAAAGAGGGAGGAGATCATTTGAGGCTTACAGATGAAATCTGTCATCTAGATCTAACCTCCCCCCATCCCCCACCACAGACAACCTCCATATTTTTCTTTGCCTCGCGTCTCTTTTGCCCTGAAACAACAATCAACTTGTGACTTATCATTTCAAAAGGAATTGTACTAGAGGTTGTCTGAACCACTGGGAATTCCTGGGCTCAGCTTGCTAATTAAAGTAATCATAGGAGCGCCTGGGTGGCTCAGTCGGTTCAGCCTCTGCCTCTTGTTTTCGGCTCAGGTCACGATCTCACAGTTGGTGGGATCGAGCCCTGTGTCAGGCTCTGTATTGACAACGTGGAGCCTGCTTATCATTCTCTCTCTCTGTCCCTCCCCCACGTGCCCTCCCCCATCAAAATAAAATAAATAAACTTTAAAATGGTAATCATAAACAATAAATACATTTACAACAGAGAGAAGTTGTAAATAGAGAAATGGATGGCATTGCCAGAAAATAAACGAACGAACACTTTCCACTTTGTGTTGGGAGAAAGGAAATGGGTTAGGCCAAATTATTCCAGAAACTGGGACTCTAGTTCAGAACCACAAGGAGAGAATTAATGAAGCAGTTGGGAGCTGACTGAGTACGATGGAACAGGGACAGAAGTACGAAGGAACTTGCTCTAAATGACCCCATACATGAAAAATCTTCACTGAAGAATTCCCAAAGGTTAACAGGCCGGACATAGTAGATGGTAAACACCTGCTCCGAATACTTTCCCAGAAAGTATGTGTCGCGCATAGGGATGCTTTCCATCAGCCTTCTCTCAAAAGTCGCACCCTGAGCAGAACTGTCTGAGCTACGAGACATAGAATGACATTTACTGCCTGTCTTCAATGTGAAGAAAATTCAAGCATCTCTTGACCACGTCATCTACAATGAGAATATCAAAAGTAAACAACCCCCTTTATGTATAAATAGACATTTAAGGTCTTAAGACTCACACAAATGAAAGCATTCCTAGAAAGTGGAGAGAAAAAAAAGTGGTAAAATACTAGGAGCTTATTACTTTCCAGAGTCCTACGTGGCTTCTGGGAATAAAAGCTCGAACACGACAATAAACAGTACTGTGCTTGGTCAATTTTAACTGTTACTCAGATCTCCCCTTGGCAAAAATGAAAAAAGAAAAGGAAAACCAAAACCTTGCTTTTTCCGGGGGGCGTCTGGTTGGCTCAGTCGGTTGAGCCTCCACCTTCGGCTCAGGTCAAGATGTCTCGGTTTGTGAGTTCGAGCCCCGCGTCAGGCTCTGTGCTGACAGCTCGGAGCCTGGAGCCTGTTTCGGAGCCTGTGTCTCCCGCTCTCTGCCCCTCCCCCACTTGTGCTTGCGCGTGTGCTCTCTCGTAGATACATACACATTAAAAAATATTTACAATAAAATAAAAGGTCACTCTGTACAGCATGTTGGGAGTGAGACAGTCAGTGTGAAGCTCTGCCTCCTCTCACAAAAGAGGCAACAGATACTGATTTGAGCATCTGGAAATCCCACCCGGGGGAGACCATCAAAATGTTTTGTAACCTTAGACGGAGGGCAAGACGAATGCCCAAGAAAGTGCTTCTCTGGCTCGTGCAGCCTCACTCGGTGCGCGACATTGCTGACGGTGGCAAAAGCTGAGGAGAAACAGAAACACGAGCTCAAGGTGGGTGAAACGAACTCTTATTTCAGTCAGCAGTACTGAAATGATTTTCATCTAAAGAAATCACCCACCCCCACGACTCTTCCGATGCTTTTAAGGAAAGTCTTCGAGATGGTGTGTCTTAAGGTGAAGAAGCAGTTGGTGGCCTGTGTCCAAGTCTACAGGAAAAGTCCTCATACGCTCAAAAAGATAGACCCTGCAGAGGGAGAGTAGGTGTTCTGTGACAGTGAGAGATATTCCACAATTAAATGAGCGAACCACCTGATTTTCGAGTGGATTTCAACCACTAGATCGAGGTTGATCTTACCCCTCCCATGATAGTGACATCAGCCCAAAATTAAATGCCGTATTTCCATGAACACAGAGATTGATTTTTAAATTGCTGTCTGTATGAGTTATGATTAGCACTTCTTTGCGAGCTGAGAGGCATAAACTCAGGGGCAAATTCAAGTGGAAAATGCTGTGCCATTATGGTGAGTGTTGATTCGTGTCAGATGAGTGATTATAATGCCGCCCGTCCTACCTAATACTGCAGACTGTCAATATGGGGTGAGCGAGTTGTCTGTGGCTCCTGGGCCAGGCTTTCGTCTGAGACACCCAGGTGGTGCCTGGCATCCATTTCACCATGAGCACGAAATGGTGGGGCTCCTGGGTATCAGACTGGTGATAAGCCACATTGTCTCAGCGACTCAGTTACTCCCTAACTACTGGTAGACAACGTAGGGAAAACAGTGCTTAGTCTTCCAGTTGACCAGGCTAGCATTTCAACAGGTTTTTATTTGAGTAAATTGTCTTTTCCATGTACTGAATTGTACCCTGGGAGATTGGAAATACTGAACAGAGCTTTCTCAAAATGCCTTGTTGATAATCAAGTAGGAACCGAGACATTATAAGAACGTGAATCTACCGAAGAGCAACAGAACCGAGGGGTTGCAAAGACTCGGTCCACTTGCCCTGTTTTTCCCACCTCCGGGGACCAAGAAGGGGTTCCCTCTTTGTCCATTCACTTCCTCACTTAGTTGGCCTGTAGCTCTGAGGCATGTGGCTCTATAGCTAAACTCTCCAGCATTGTGTCCTGGTACCATTTGGAGCCAAGGCAAGTATTTATCTTACCTGTGTTGTGGTTTTCAACTGTGAGTAGAAATAAAAGCACATTCCTAAAAAAGTTACAGTTAAAACTAAACTCGTCAACATATGTACGGCTCTTTGAGCACGGTGTTTGATGAGTGTCACCTGTTATCGTTGATCGACAAGGATTTATTGTGCACCAATGACACACATTTCCTGACAAATAAAATTTAGTCTTTAGAAGTCCCGACGGGTCTCTGTTCCGTCGTGATATCCATACCTTCTTTCATTTAAATGTCATCGTGTTTTAAGTAAAGTTTTAAGATATGTGTGATAAATGAGGTAGCCTGTCTTTGAAAGAATGTTATGTCTGATAATCATTTGGGAGGGGAAGAAAACTCAAGGTAGAATTTTATAACCGAATGAAAACTTGTCATTCCGATATTTAACGGTTCTCAAATAGTTGTGAAGTTTCCCGATAAGAGTCATATGATAGGAAGAAACAGTCCCCTTGTGTTGTTCAGTAGTCATGATCACTCTGTAGTTAAACACCCGGGGAGCCTTGAAAATGATCCTCATATAAATTTCTCTCCCTTCTATATCATAACTTACTTTTGTCCCTTTGTTATTTCTATTTTTACCTCTTTGGCCATGTGCATAGTTTTGTTACTTGAGGATCAGTTGGGATTCTTTGTGTTGCAAGGGGCAGAAAATTCAACTTCAGGACAGAGAGTTTCCTGTCTTAGGTACATGTGAAGTTTAAGGGCAGGGTTGTTTAAGTGCCAGCTCATATAACATCACCAGGACCCAGGCTCTGTGCTGCTGTGAACTCTATTCTCTTCCATGCTGGCTTCATTCTCAGGCTTCCCATGGTGGCAAAAATGGCTCCCGGCAAATCTAGGCCCACCTCCTCCTAGATTTGGGTCTCACAAGAAAGACGGTGTACCTTTCTCCCAACAGTATCAGCAAAAGTCTCATTGGCTCTCCTTGGCTCTTTGGATCACATGTCCATTCTGAAGTAGGCTTGATGTTGGGGAAAGTAATCCTTTGGGTGTCATGTCCTGGTCACAGAGCTGCCCCTGGAGCTGGGGTTAAATGAATCCCACTGGAAGCATAAAGCCCAAGATAGGCGTAAGGAAAATTTACATAGAGGAAAACTAGTGTGTTGTTATCAGCAGACAGCCCGGTGGGCAGCAAAAGCAACCTTGACTCACCATATCCATCCTGTAGTTCCGATCCTGCCGAAGCTGTACTGAGAGCGCCCAAATCATCCTTCTTACCTCTTGCATAAAATCCAGGGTCTGTATGTGGCGTTCAAGGCTTTTGACCATCCTAATTTGTTTCATACCATATTGTCTCTTGCATCATGCCCTCTGGTTTGTTTCTTTTTTTATTTTAGAGAGTGCGAGTGGGGGAGGGGCAGAGGAAGAGAGAGAGAATCTTAAGCAGGCTCCATGCTCAACACAGAGTCCAGTGCGGTGCTTGATCCCACAACCCTGGGATCGTGACCTGAGCTGAAATCAAGAGTCAGACGCTTAACCGACTGAGCCACTTGGACTCTCCAAGGCTCTAGTTTATTTTTGAAAGATTTCCATCCTTTTTTGATTTTCGATTTCCTACCTGTCTCCCCCATTCATCTTCTTCATATCTTTTCTATTACACAATAAACTTTTCAGGTCAGAATGATTAGTAGTGTCATTTTACACAAGAGAACATTGAAATGCAAAGAGAGTTAAGGAACTTGGCCAAGGTCATGCTATCATCAGTCCTCAGGGTTGAATTTTCCTCAGGCGTTCTGGATCCATAGTCTTTCTTCCTAACTGCGCTCTTTTGCCTTCGTTAAATAAGGTGGACACCTGAATGGTATCATATCCTGCATCATCATCAAATACACAAAAACATGTGTCATGTCTGGGACCTTGCTTACCTTTATTTTCTTTATAAGGACACTGGTATTTCTCACTGGTGTGATACTTTGTTCCTGCCTAGGCTCCATTTTGTAAAATGTGACAGTCAAGCAGATTAGAGGGATCTGCACATGGGGTTTGAAAAATTAAGATGTGGTCAATATTTTTAAATGTCCCCATCTCATCATTTTGAGTTTAAAGGTAAAAAGTACCGTAGGGGTGCCTGGGTGGCTCCATTGGTCGAGTGTCCGACTTGGGCTCAGGTCACGGTCTTGAGGTTTGTGAGTTCGAGCCTTGCATCGGGCTCTGTGCTGACAGCTCAGAGCCTGGAGCCTGCTTCAGATTCTGTGTCTCCCCCTCTCTCTACCCCTCCCTTGCTCATGTTCTGTCTCTCTCTGTCTCTCAATAATAAATAAATGTTAAAAAAATTAAAAAAAATTGTATAAATTATTCACCATCAAATATTAGATGTCTACAGAAGAACAAAACACAGTCCACAGTCTGAAAGTCTTGTTGTCCAGTTAAGAAGACAGAATTATATACAAATTCAACATCCTGATTTAGGGTCATTCTTAAAGGTTGACAAAGGTAGTTGGTTTTACTCCTTAACTACCTTCTTGGTATTTGGGGAGGGATAGGTTTCCAGCACTAATAACCAAGATTTAAGATGCTTTTACTATTGTGAATGAATGAATAATTATTATAAACATTGGGGCACCTGGGTGGTTCAGTTGGTTAAGTGTCTGACTCTTGATTTTGGCTCCGGTCATGATCTCATGGTTTGTAAGATCAAGCCCTGTGTCGGGTTCTGTGCTGATAGTGGGGAATCTGCCTGGGATTCTTTCTCTGTCCTTCTCTCTCTGCCCCCTCCACCAGTTGCGGGCACTTGCACTCTCTCTCTTGCTCTGGAAAAATAAACTTTAGAAAATTACTATAAACATAAACTTAACGTTTAGTCATTTTCCATTCAACAACAATATCAGGCACCGTGCTAGGCATTGGATATTAAAGGATGAACTCAGTTGATGTGCTCGTTGCCTTCATGGCACCTGCCTCTTAGGAGGAGGCCGTTAAGTGAGAACATTGCTGAACATTCTGTAGGAACTGCCTTGAAGGAGGACTGATAGAGAGTGCCACAGGGTCCATCAATATGTGGGGTCCTCGGTTTCCCAAGAATCACGTGTTAATCTGTGACCTGAAGAATGAGTAGAAAGAAGCCAGCCGAGGATTGAGAGAAACAGAGTGCCACTTAAAGGACACAGGTGTGTGGAAAAGATGTTGATGCAACAAAGAGCCTTCAAGGAAGACCAGGATCTGTGGAGCAAGGTCGGTGTCAGATGAGTAGCTGGAAAAGAAGGTAGAGGAAGAGGAAGAATATGAAACACAGGGTCTTGCAGCCATGAGAAGCATGGATTTTTTGTTTGTTTGGTTAGAGAGAGAGAGCATGAGCCAGAGAGAGAGGCAGTGAGAGAGAGAATCTGAAGCAGGCTCCACGCTCAGCGCATAGCCCAACACAGGGCTCAGTCTCATCACCCTGGGATCACGACCTGAGCCAAAATCAGAAGTCAGATGCTCAATCGACCGTGTCGCCCAAGTGCCCCGAGAAGCATGGCTTTTAAGTCCAGTGGGAAGCCATAGACAATTTGAAGCAGGAAGGCATATTGAGATTTTAACAAGATGATTCTGGACGCCAGGCAAAGGTGGCAAGCCTCCTGTCAAGAGGGAGTTGTCTAGTGGAGGGCTAGAAGGTAGAGGTGGACATGACTAGGGGTGGACATATTTGAGAACCATTTGAGAGGTAGTATCTAGAGTGATGTCTCATTTCTTATCTTTACTAGGAAGTTTGAGAGACCGTTTACTAAAAATCATGTCTTAAAGTAGTCACATCTTTTTTTTTTAAATAACATTTATTTAATTTGAGAGAGCGAGTGAGTGGGGGAGTGACAGAGAGGGCGAGAGAGAGAATCCTAAGCAGGCTCTGCATTGTCAGTGTGGAGCCTGACACGGGGCTCAAACTCAGAAACCGTGAGATCATGACCTAAGCTGAAATCCAGAGTCAGACCCTTAACTAACTAAGCCACCCAGGGGCCCCAAGTCGAAAGATCCTTAATGAGTGGGGCAGGTAGTCAGATCCAAAGTACATTCATTTCCGAATGAATGTTCTATACTGGATTCCCCTTCTAGTTTTGAATAAAGACCACATGTAAGAACTTGTTCTCTGGCTCCTGGAGTGGAATATAATCTTTCCCAAACTGATCCTTTCCTGCCTCCACATTGTTTTCCTTATAATTTCCGGCTGAGAACCAGCTGGAGAAACAGATGCTATCTGTACTGAGAGGTTTCTCTTGAAAGTCATGACATTTACTGACAGTCCGCATATTAGAGTGGTCCACAGTGTTCCCATCTGCGGGCTTCCCCCAGAAGCAGCTGTCCCTAGGCTTCTTCCAGAAAGGTTAGTTCTTTGCTCTTAGGCACTCTGTGTTTTATCTCCTGGCTAGTCTGTCCCTGCCCAGTGGGAACAGGTGTGTGAAACTCATGTTTCAGCACGATTCTGAACTTGTAACCACACTTGGTTTGCGCAAAAGACTGATAACCTTTCCTCATTTCCCTCATTGTAAAGATAAACCCTTGTGGATTTATGTTGTTCTGTCTGAGAAATTCTGATTTCATTTTAAGGAGGTATTGTGATTAGGACTCTGAAATAACATCTTCTTTTGTAACTGGCTCTGACTTTACAAGAGTATAACATTGTCAGAGAACGATTAATAATCCCAATATTGTGAAGTTTATACACTGTCATGTTCTCGACTATCTCCATAATAATTAATGGGAGATATTGATATTACTAATTTTAGGAGACATTTGAGACTCAGAGGGTCTAAGTGAACTGTCCAATGTTACGCAACTATAAAATGTTGTCTCAGGTTTTAAATTCACCACCAACTCCAAGGTCCTTATTTTTTGTTTTGTCACAATAACTCATTTGCTGTAAGAGGTGAAGACGTTTTTATTGCAAGGTAGTCTACATTCTATTTGGATGTCACTTTTTTTTTTTTTTTTTAATCAAGGCCTCCAGAAGTATTCATAGCAATTGCTGTAATGGTTCTAGAACATTCAGAACATTGGACACAAGCTCGTAATGCCTAGAAGGGTTAGTTCATTTTGAACCAAGAAAAACTCTGTTCCACAAGCAGCATTCTTGACTCTTCAGATAATTATAAATTTGTTTCTTAAGTTATTACAAAAAAAAAAAAATAGGAAAAGAATGTAGGCTGTGTACTCCAGCAAACAAAATTCAGAGTACAAGCTTTACAGCCAGTAGGTGAAATATTTTCATGTAGCAAAGGCCACACTTCCCTTACCACATGTCACAGCCGCTACCTCAACTCACGGGAAACAGTAGCCATTAGGACAGCCTCTGCTGTAGAATGCAGAACATTGCTCCAGGGAAATCTCACCAACCCTCTTCCAGAAGTCTAAATTTTTTTTTTGCTTTTCATGTTTTGAAAGCATGCCATATGAAAACACATAAACTCTCTGGAAATAAAGCCGCGTTTTGTAGCACCTCCGTACGTTTATGTTGTTATTGCAACGCTCGAAAATTATTTTAATGTTAACAATTCGAGTAACAGAAATGTGGAGATGAGAGTCTGACTGGGATTGTAGAGATGACGTCATCTCCCTGAGGAAGAAGGCCGTGCCAGAAGTTGAGTCCAGGAATGCTGAGCTCCACTCGAGTAGCCGGAAGGGTGAGAGTGGGTGGCAACGATGAATATGTTAATACAGGTAAAGTCGATGTTAGTTCCTCAACTAGCAAATGGACATACCTGGGTGATCTCTTAACATCATTAATTACTTCTAAAGATTTTATATATAATCCACTTGGGACCCCCCCCCCCCCCCCGCCCCGCCAAAGTGTCCATATTAGATTGAGAGGAGATACGTTTAGAATAACCAGAACTATTTCAGGAGAGTTCACCATAGGCCACGGTCAAGCATAATATTCTTTTTTCTTAAATGTTTATTTTTGAGAGAAAGAGAGAGGGAATGCGAGTGGGGGGAAGGGCAGAGGGAGAGGGAGGCAGAGAATTCCAAGCAGGCTCCATGACATCAGTGCATAACTCGCAAACCGCAAGATCATGACCTGAGCTGAAATCAAGAGTCTGACGCTTAACCAGCTGCCTCTCAAGCATAATAGTCTAATGAAGCCTATTCGTTACCACCTGTTGTGATGGTTACTTTTTGGGTGGCTGGACTCCAATAGTCATTTCTGTAATCAAACACTAATGTAGGTTTTTCGTGAAGGTATTTTGTACATTTGGTTAACATCTATCTACCTACCTACCTACTTGTCTACTTATTTATCCTTCTCTTTGCCTGGAAACCTTAATTTATAAAGATTTTGGTACTAAGAGTGGTTCTAGAAGAACAGAACGTTGTCAAAGATGAATTTTCTGAAATAGATCTTGAGTGTCTAGAATTGCTTCTCTAATGTGATTAACTTTGAAGACAGTAATGACTGTGTCCAGTGGCAGAGAGGACCCTGATAGTCCATGGTTTCATATGGAAGTAGAGGTACACAAAATATCACCTGGTCAAACATAAAAGACAAGGCTCCAGGCGACTGTCGACCTCCTCAGGACCTATCCCTACTACCCTCCCTCCACACCTGCCTTTAGACCTATAATTGGACTCAAGTCCCAGGAGGTTCCAAAGGGTGAGATACTCCATGCTCCAAAAAAAAAAAAAAAAAAAAAAAAGCATGTTTACAATTTATGGAGGCAGAAGGCTGGGGAACATATGGGGGAATGAACACGAAGGGCGTGCAGTAATAGTGGAAGGAACATAAAGTTGGACAAGGCTGACTTGATGGCTGTGGGAGCACTAGGCAGAGATTGTGAATTTAATGATGCAGCTTGGGACTGTGGCATTAGCATTCTGATTGGTTGGTGGGCTGGCTGAAACTTGGCACCGAAAGTTTGGTACACTGTACAGGAAGGGGTTCAGGGGCTTAGGAAGATTGACTTTTGGAGTGGATTTACCATTTAATACCTGCTCACTCACCATGGAAGGGTTCAGAGGACACACCTCTCACTACGTCTGTGAGAAAGACATTGTGAAGGGAGCCCAGTATCCTTGAAGTGCTCCATGATCGCTCTTCTTGTCAGAAATTATAGTGGGAACTGCTACATCTGATTGAGGGAACCTAAATGCAGTGGGGTTAATTGTATCCTGGGGTGGTGGAGCCGAGTGGCAACAGTTAAGAGCCGGAGGCAAGGTGGACATAGTTTCTGGAGTGAACAGCGTAGTCAGACAACAGTGAGAATAGTCTGACCGATAAAGACCTGTAACATCGGCTAGTTGATCATGGTGTTCGTAGAAATGAAACCCATAGCAAGCCTACTAAGCCCTTACTTGATTTGTATCAGTGGAACAGTTCTAGGTCAAGGCAACAAAAGTCTAACTTGAATCACAAAAACAGAGTCGGGGCTCCTCAACCAGTCCACCCGCTTGAACCAGTTCTCAGACCCAGAACCTCTTGAATAAAGGAGGGGGTGGGTCCCCTTGAGGAGGGACCATAATGTGCTATCAAAACGATACTGTTTAATCTTTATCCCAGCCCTCGCAAAGGGACCGGCAGCCTTTGACGAGTGACTGCGTACTGGGGAAAAGGGATCGATCAGGCCTTTTCCCTGTACTGCTAGATAGGGGCTCTGAGCTGACACTAATTCCAGGAGACCAAAACTGTCACTCTGGTCTGCCAGTCAGAGTAAGGGTTTATGGAGGTCCAGTGCTCAGGGGTGTTTTAGCTTGGGTCTGTCTCACAGAGGATCCAGTGGGTCCCGAAGCCCATCTTGATGCCTTCTAGAAGGCATAATTGGAAAAGATGTATTTAGCAATAGGCAGAATCCCCACATTGGCTCCTTAACTTGTCAGATGAGGGCTGTTAGGGTACTGGAGGCCAAGTGTAGGTCATTTAAATTAATTAAATGTTTAATTTACATTTACATTTATAGATTACTTTTATGAAGGTTAGAGCAGTGTATTGTTCTGTCAGTGAAGTATATATCCCCATGTCCTTACCAGCGCTGGATATTAGTTTTCAATGTTATGAATAAAAAAAGAGATCGTGTTTGTATTATATTTTGAATGTCCTTGGTGCCAGCACGATTGACCACATTTTCATGTGGTTAAGAGCCAGTTGATATTTCTTTTTGTATCCCTTGTTTCTTCTTTTCCTGTGCCCATTTTTTTTTTTTTTTTTTTTTTTTTTTTGCATAGTTCTGCTTGCCTTTTTGTACAGAAGCAATCTCCAAGAGACTTTGGTCTTTGTTGAATATGGCCCTTCAGTCTACATAATGGAT
Organism: Panthera pardus; assembly: GCF_024362965.1. NCBI lineage: Eukaryota > Metazoa > Chordata > Mammalia > Carnivora > Felidae > Panthera > Panthera pardus. Next base: position 136,673,460 of record NW_026526765.1, read on the forward strand.
CCATAAGCATGAAGAAATCAGGTCAGTGTTTATGTGGATCATTGCAGTCTAATTGCACTGACAACATCCCCCCCACTACCCCCGCCCTGGTGAGAAACAAAAGGACCAGCAGGAAGGTGACGATGTAGACCTTGAAATTTCTGTTGGTGGCACGGCAACTAAAGAAATTCTCAAGAAAAATCATCTCGTCAACTTCCTCAAACCAGAAATGTATTTAGACTGCAATATAGATCTAATGCCCAGCTTGCAGAATTGCAGAATTTTCCAATTTGGTCTTGCTCCAGGTTAAAAAACGTACCAGCTGAAAAATGTGAATTGGAATCATTTGCCATCCGTTCGTAATGTAATGACTGATTTCCCACTCCAGATTCAGTGAGCTGCAGGCGGTGGGTTTGAACCGAGTCCAGGTGGAAGGGGGCCAGACATATTAAATTTAAGGCCTCTATTGCACAACTCCCTACAGAAATTGTGCAAATAATGTAGCTGAAGTGCTCTCTGCATGCTGTGTAACCCAGCTCTTTTGGCAACCTGATTAATTCCTTGCCCTTTTCTATACTATGCACAGTTAGGAAATATACTAAAAGGTGACAGAACCCATAATAGAATCTGTCAACGTTATCCTCTTAATTTTCAGTTTAGAAAAAATTTTTTTCGAAGTAGTCCTCTTGAAGCTAAGGTATAATCATTACCCACCAGCGCTGTCTGCCTTTGTTAATCCTGCTAATGTCGGTCACGTCCAAGTCCAACCCAGAGCTGCTGGTTACTCTCCATTGATGTTGTATTCTACAAAGATAAAGATAAATAGACACCCCAGCTCATAAAACAACTGGCCCCATCCATATAAAACAGCTTTTAATTGGACTACTTGAAATTGGACCACCAACCACGTCAATGCTGATTTCTCCGTATAGTGTAAGCGTATACACACAGCCTTCAGAGACTGAGCTTCTACGAACCCTGACCCTGATTTTTGTGTCTTCTCTCAAAAGGAGGCCATGAAACAAGAGTAACTTGTGGGCATAAGTAATGAGATACATTTAATCCAAAACTTGTGGTAACTCCAGTGTGAGCCTTTAGGAAGACGGAGGTGTTGATGCTTTCAAGGTTCCAGGGAGAAAGGCATGCCAGGAATGACCTACCCAACTCTCCTCAAGTCCTTGAAAGCTGAGGCATGTCAGAAGGAACTCATGTGTTAAGTGGATACATTTCTTCCCCCAAGTAGGAACATTTTAGAGGTGCCTTCTATCCTACTCCTTTACTTGTGAATTCTTTTCTAATTGCACACTAGGAACCAAGGGATAGTTCAGTATTTGGCAAATGAAGTCTAACATATGACTTAGAAGTCAATTTGGCAAAAACAGGGGTGCAGTGACTTGGTGCATTGGTGATCTGGGGTAATGAATGTCTTGGCAGCTCGACGGAGGATTGTGTTACAAGTCCTGGCGGATTTAGCACCATTGGAAGCTGAAGAAATGAGTCAGGATGGATTTTATTAAGGCGACCTGTAGTCAGAGTCCGGTTTTGCTTTTGTTTTCTGGATTTTGATTTCTAAATGCTTCCTTAAGAGCAGGTGACTTAGTTTAAATGGGAATGAACAAACAGCCCCAGGAATTAGTCACCAATTTGCTTTTAAGTGTCATATTTCATGTTACACTTAACAGGTATCACATGTTCTTGCCGGGCTTTTTTGTATATTGACGTTGCTTAGGGGGAAAAGGAATTCCAAATAATAAAGCGCCGGGACACGTTGAGATGGTGCGCATAAATCATGCTTCGCTGTAATAGCAGTGTATGTGTGAGATGTAATCATGCAGCATGCTACGAAATATTTGTGTGCATGTGTGTATTGTGTGGGTGCGTGTGTGTATTTCATGTCTGAAAATGCTCTTCTTATGCAGTGTTCTAGCGGCGGCTTGCTGACCTAAGGAAAAACATCTGGCAATTAAATGGAAAAAATTGTAGGGTTAATTGATAGGGGAAGACTAATAGGATTCTGGCTGTGCTTGGGGTCAGAATGTGACCTCTGAGATATCATGAATTGGAAACTGGAAAACATTTTAGTTCTTGCACTTGAAAAAATATTTGAAGCAGCCCAACATGCCACAGCTAATCAGCGTCAAAATGTATTACTCCGTGTCTTACTCGTAGAGGTAAGAGGTAAGGGCATGAAAATAAGTTTGGTCTTTTGTTGTAGACTGAGTTATGTTCCCCGGCCCCCAGAGTTGTTGAAACCCAAACTCCCAGTGTCACTGTATTTAGAGATAGAGCTTTTAAGAAGGTAATCATGGTAATAGGTAGGTTGTGGTTAAATTATGATAATCATGAGGGTGGTGCCCTAGAACTGGTGTCCTCATAAGAAAAGAAGGCGTGTGGGTGGCTCAGTCAGGTAGGCGTCTGACTTTGGCTCAGGTCATGATCCCGCGGTCCGTGAGTTCGAGCCCCGCGTCAGGCTCTGTGCTGACTGCTCAGGTCCTGGAGCCTGCTTCAGATTCCGTGTCTTCCTCTCAATAAATCTTGCCCCCTCCCCCACCCGAGCTCTGTCTCTCTCTCAAAAATAAACATTAAAATACAAACTTTAAGAAGAGATGCTGGGGATGTACACACAGAGAAAAGTCCATGGGGGGACAGAGAGAGGAGGCAGCCATGTGCAAGCCAAGGAGAGAAGCCTCACGGGAACCCAGCCTTAGCCAACATCTTGATCTTGGACTTCTAGCCTCCAGGACTGTGAGAAAATAAATTTCCATCACTTAAGCCATTCAGTCTGTTGTATTTTGTCATGACAGCCCTGGCAGACTGATTAATGTACTCCTACCCTTTTTTTTTTTTTTAATCTGGTTGCCTGAAAACAGGGCCTAAGGCACTATGGGTAAATAATAATATATTGAACTATCTGTGGTGCCAAAACAGTCATCTTGTGTTATGGTGAATTTTCTGGAAGCGGACACAGCTCTGGCACCCAGCTCGAAATTCTTCTGATAGTGTTCAAAGTGTCTGTAAATGTAGTCAGAGTAGGTTGAGTGGGCATCTCTGTTGTTTGCTTGCTCACATGTGCTCGGTTATCCCTGATTCCATCACCATGGCTTTCCTGTGACGAATGGATTCTCTCTCAGTCTTAGCCCACATGATGTGGGTGTGGCTGATCCCACGTGATTCAGACCACTAGCCTCTTGCCAGAATGATTACTCGGGAGTGGATATGTGACAGTCACAGCCATGCAGCATCAGTCCACCCACTTGTACTGAAACTCCTGCAAAAGAGATGTGCACGTTTTGCTGGATTTACTGACCCGGTATGTTATCAGCCTGGACCCACTGGTGGCCATTTCTCAGAGAATCAAGTCAGGGTAGAAGCAGCCCAAGTCAAGAGGAGGAGAAAAGTATGTTTCTGTTAGCATTCTTAGAGAAACATCATTAGGTCATTCCTGGGCTTAAACTTGGATTTTCCCGTTACTGGAACTCATCAGTCAGTCTGTTTGTGAATAACCTGTTTGCGTTAGATTCCTGGCTCTCACCAACGTCTCAGCCAAAAAAGCCATTCTGGTCACTATTGTAGCTTCAGATGAAAAGAGAGATGTAAAGCTCTTGTCTTATATGTCCGTCTCCTTGGTCTAACTCATCCACACTTGCATTAAGCTCCTAGTAAGGCTGAGTTCAGGTTCCATCTTTGCTTTGGATGGCCTCCTGTAGTCTTTCACCTCCTGGTACCAGTCTTGAGGTGCCCAGCCTATGCTCCCTTGCTCTGTTATTTTGTGTGTGTCGATGTCCTGAAATCCACAACCTAGAGTCTTGGAATATAGATAGCCTGGAAAATCAGCAGGGAGGCAGTTCTCTGCAGTTTACGGGGATGGTGGGCCAAGGACAGATGGAAAGGGAAAGCCATCACTGGATAGAAGAGGGTGTCCTCAGGGCCTACATGCTATCGAGTAGTGGAAGCAAAGCCATTAGAGGCTGATATCCACAGTCTTGCAGAAAATCAACGGGGTGTTGCCAGTGGAGGATGCATGTCATTAGTTGCCTGGATGTGGGGTACAGGAGACCTCAAGAGTTCAAGAACTCTTTACGAATAGACATGTGTACTTATTGTAGTGGGTTGAACGGTGATCCCTCCCAAATTCAGGCCTGCTTGGGAACCTCAGAGTATGATCATATTTGGAAATGAGGTCTTGGTAGAAGTCATCAAGAGGCTCAAGATGAAACCGTCCTGGATTTTGTTGGACTGTAAATCCAGTGGCTGGCATGTATATAAGAGAGGATGCAGAAACCCAGGGAGAGGGCCAGGTGAAGACACAGTCAGAGGCTGGAGGGATGTTGCCCTGAGTGGAGGAACACCAAGAGCCAGCAGGATTTGGAAGTGGCAAGGAAGGATTCTCTCCTACAGCGTCCGGAGGAAGCACAGCCCTACCCAAACCCTGATTTTGGACTTCCGGCCTCCAGTACTAAGCGAAAATAAACTCTTACCATTTGAAAGGCCTCAGGCTTTTGGTAATTTGTTACGGCATCCCTAGGAAGTGGGTGCCCTCGTGAACCTGTAAGCGTGGGAAAGTGGGAAGAAAGTTGGAGATGCCGGAGATGGCTTTTCTAGAGACGTAGGAGTTTGTGTCACATTTCATGAGCGCTGAGATCACAAAGACCAGTGCTGTTCCCCGTGTAAGTTCTACCTTGTGCAAAAAAGTCCTCGTTAATCAGACGCTGACAAGCCTTGTATGGTACCTGCTGGCCATTCCCCGAAAGGAAAAGCAGAGATTTGCTGGGCGCTTTTTGCACTTTTTGAGAAGGGGACGGGATCCCATGAAAGGGAGCACAGAGCACAGTGATTTTGCTGTGGACCTTCTGCTGTGTGCTCTGGCATCCTGACAATTTGGCCATCTGTTTGGTGGAGGCAGCCCAGCTCCATCAAAGAGACAATATAATTTCTGTCAACTTCTTAGAAAAGCACCCTTGTAACACAACAGTCATTTAGCGGGTTCATTGTATGGCGGCGTCCATGTGCGTGACTAGGGTCACCGTTGGGCCCCCTGGCCTCCCACAGTCCCAGTTTACAGGTGTTGTCTCTGCCTAATTAATTACAGCCCTCCCCGTTTCACTTGGAAGACTGTCCCTCTTTGGATGGTAAGTCACATAGCAACCTGACTTAGGACACAAGCCTTCATTTTTTGGAAAGCTCTAAAACTTCGCCATTTGCTTTACTTTAGCCTTCTTGCCAGCCCCACAGATTACAGAGTTTCAGTGGTTTGAAAACAAAGATGGAGGGTTTTTTCTTTTTTTGTCTTTTTTTTTTTTTTTTTTTTGGAGGGAATTTTGCTTGGGAATGAGAAGAGGGAAGTTGTGATTGATTTGTTTCCTGAAGACTGATGGGCTCCTCCAGTCCCCCGCTCCTGCCCAGCCCGGGTTCCTCCCTTACCTGCTGTTGGCTTTGCCCTGCCTCTTTCCAGAGGAATCTGGCCGCTTCAGCAGGGTGGCCAAGCACACACATCCGTGTCTGCGAAGCAGGTGTAAGCTGGGCCTTTTGCCCAAGCTTGGCCAGACAGCTTCATAAATCCTGCCCTTCCTGCAGCCCCGAATTACTTTTCATGACACAAAGCCAAGCTGTGTTATTCACCTAATGCCCCGATTTACAGTTCCCAGGACAAAAGAACGTACAGATAGAGTTTCAGGGCTCCGTTGGCCTTCACGTTTATCTAAAGGTTAGTTTCAGGTCAGGCTCGAGAAGCCTGACAAATGGTGGTGAATAAACCTAAAAATAAATTACGTGCAAGTGGGAAACTGAAGCATTCCTTGTTCTTGTGCCAAAAGCACACTCAACCCAATTTACGTTCTTTTAATATCTGAAACAGGCTGCTGTTCTCTCATTTGTGGCGTGCTGGGGAATTAGCATGCTCCCCTTCAGCTCACGCACATGTGCACGTGCGTCTGCGCAAACGCGCGCATGTACGCACACACGCGGGTCTGCACAGTCTCCATTTGGGTGTTCATTCCTGTGTCTTCAAGGGCCTGACTCACTAGTGGCCTTAACTAGTTGGAACAGAGGGAGAAAAGCGCTTCTCTGGAAGGGTGCTGTTGGGGCCCAGGAGTGCCGCCCACTGTCCGGCCAGGGCCAGGAATAAGAGGACTTCAGGTTAGAAATCTCATTACTTTAAAAATAGGAACATCGGGGGCACCTGGGTGGCTCAGACAGTTAAGCATCTGACTTTGGCTCAGGTCCTGAGCTCGCGGTCTGTGAGTTCGAGCCCCGCGTCGGGCTCCATGCTGACAGCTCAGAGCCTGGAGCCTGCTTCGGATTCTGTGTCTCCCTCTCTCTCTGCCTCTCCACCATTCATGCTCTGTCTCTGTCTCTCTATCAGAATAAATGAACATTAAAAAATAAGTATCAGCATTGCTAGCCCACGTTTTGCTCACGTGTCTCGCCTTAGTCTCTCTCCGTCTCCTTTCTCCTCACCATCCCAGCTCTCAGGAAGCGTTCAGATGGTAAGATAATGAGAAATAGGATGTAATTGACAATACCGTATTAACTCATCTCTGGGCAGGGCTAATGATTTTCTAAAAGTAAATCAATGGAGGCCCTGCAGCCAGTGAGCCTCTTAAAATCAGTCTCACTGGCATGGGAGCATCACCAGTTGCAGATGCCCCTGCGGAGACCTCAGGAGCCCAACAGAATCCACCAGCAGGATGTCCACCCCCAAGGCGCTGCTAGGACAGCACTGAATTCTCCAGGCCCGGCTAAAGAGTATTTCTAAGAAAGACAGTAGCCAACAACAGAAGTCCACTTTCCCTCCTTCAGAAAACTGCAACCAACTTTGAGATTGATCCTACTACTGCTAATTTTTCTTTCTAGATGCATGCTTTCTCAATGATGTAAAACTTGCCTTGTTCCACAACCACACACCCCACCCTGCTTCATTTTTCTGTTCATGGGATTGGGATAGAAATCTCACTAAGGGAAGTAACACATTTGTAGGGTGTAAACGCACTGATCCCATCCGGATTTCACCGTGGGTTTGTAGATTCTAGCTTTCTTCATTAGAGAGCTACAGAATAAGCCCAAGATTTTTTTTTTTTTTGATGTTTATTTATGTTTGAGAGAGAGGGAGGGGGGGGAGGGACAGAGAGAGAGAAGGAGACACAGAATCTGAAGCAGGCTCCAGACTCTGAGCTGTCAGCACAGAGCCTGATGGAGGGATCGAACCCACAGACTTCAAGATCATGACCTGAGTTGAAATTGAACGTTCAACTGACTGAGCCACCCAGGGGCCCCCCAAGCTATTTTTAAAGTTTTATTTTGAGACGGCAAGAGCAAGAGCAAACAGGGGAGGGGCAGAAAGAGAGAGAGAGAGAGAGAGAGAGAGAGAGAGAGAGAGAGAGAGAGAGAGAAACTTCATCCAACAACCCTGGGATCATGAGCTGAGCTGAAATCAAGAGTCAGATGTTCAACCGACTAAGCCATCCAGATGCTCCCAGCCCAAGATTTTTTTTCTAAAGATCAGGTCAGGTAAAACGCACCACAGGCAAACTTCTGAGGCAAAGAGGAAGTGTGGCTGATAAAGGTGTTATAGTAGCTGGCTTGATAAATCTGCCCTGGGACTCGTGGACAGTAGCGTTTGGAGGGAAAAGGAGCTTGTTGAGTGAATGGTGTGAAGGAAAGATGTGTCCCATGTAAAGATGTGTCCCATCCTGCACAGGCTGATGGGGTTCTACTGCAAACCCTCATCTGTCCTCCTAACAGGTTCCCTTGATCCACAAACAGTACAATGAATGAAATCTCAGGGGAGCAGCCTTTGGCCTCTGGCTCGTGGTGGTTGGAGAGTGAAGTGTCCCAAGTGTGGATAACGGAGATGCGTTTTACACAGGCTCCTGACACGTCCCAGTGGGAGTGCATCCTCATTGCTCACGACAGTAACTTGCTCTCTTGTGTGCCCTTGAGTGGCTTTTGTGCCTTCCCTGTCTCATTTCCCCTCCCCACTTCGGGAGCTTCACGGATCCCCTCACAAATAAAGTTCTGGTATTCATACTGTTGTCTGGGTCAGCTTCTGGAGGATCGCAATTAATGAAAACCCAACATATTTACAGAAGGGCGAGATGAGACCATGGGCCTTAGGTGGCTTGTTTGTGATCCTCATAGTAGATTTGGAAATGGCACAGAGGATGTGGTCCAGGAGTGTCTAAGTAGACAGGTAGGGGTTACATAGAATGTTAATTGCCAGGTTGTACCAATAAAAAGCCTAGTGTGTGTGTGTGTGTGTGTGTGTGTGTGTGTGTGTGTGTGGCGTGTTCACGGGCAAGCAGGAGCTGGGGGAGGTCTTCTGGGGGGAGACTAGGTAAAGATTTCTAGTCTTCCACTATTAGCGCCATGACAGGGAAGACAAAGCATCGCTTTGAGATTTGTCTTTGTGTTTGAAAAGGCAGTTGAATGTTATTAATGTATTCCAGGAAGTACTGAACACCAACTTGAAGCTTTTATCAGCTTTTTCTTTGCCCTAATTTCTAAAGCAAAAATGCCTTCCCTCCAAATACTCTATTAAAAGAACATATGAAATTAATGAAACATATCATTACTTTTACAATGGCCGAATTGTAGATTTGTCACAGTACAGAGACAGAAACTCATTAAACCATTGTGCTTCTCCTTCACGTTTTATAGTGTATTAAAAGAAAAAGAATTTTCTCAACTCACCAAACCTTCTTTTTTTTTCCTATTGTTTCTCTGAAACTTCTTTTATAGTTTGAGCTGCAAATCATCTGACTTGTCTCTCCTGTGCTTTGCCTGCTGGGGGAACAGAAATTAAGAATGGATGTGGCTGAAAAGGAGAATCTCCACTTGGGCTTGTGGATTTCGTGGTTTATTTGAGAAGTAGGCTGGAGCTGACAATCCTTTGCATCCTTTGAAAGCAGAGGAGGCTAGTAGTATTCTTCTTTAACAACCCGTCACAGCCCTTCCCTCGTCTTTCAGGTAAACTGAATAATTTATCCCATTGGGTTTGGGCGTTTTAGCAAACGTCAGCACAGTTGCAATGGAGCCAAGCTGATCAGTTACCCTCGACGTTATATTGAAGAGCACTGCATCTTTTGAGTGGATGCTGTGGATACAGGAAAGAGTGATAGGACAAATCAAATGTGAATCAAGGTGGAACCAGTCCGTTTTCCTTGGAGACTCCATCCCTGTACTTAACTGCAATTGAGCTCTTCGAAAGAATGTGAAAATCCTCTTAAACCTATGCAAACCAGGGCTCCTTGGTTGCCTTTTATTTGTCAAAGTCAGTCTGCATTAAAAAAAGTGCAGCACACGAACAGTTTGGCGTGGATTACTTGTCAATATTCACACACCCTTTTCACTTTGGAAAAAAAAGAAAGCAAACAAAATTTCTCACGAGGCGCTTGACAGAAAAAGCATCTTTATGACCTTGATCATGGAGCTCTGCCTTCTTGTCTTATTCTGGAAAGTCATCAGGACTTTCAACAGAAGAAAGTTTCAACAGATCATTATCTGTTGAAGGAAAGTAAAAAAAAAAAAATGTCCTTTGGTCTTTTTCTCATTCTCTGGGTGGCCTTCAGTTACTTTTTGTATCAGTGAGAGTTCTTCAGAGAAACAGCATAGATATAAACTGAGATATATAGTTATAGATAATATATGTGTGCAGAGATATATAGAATATATATAGATATGCAAACTATATCCCTATGTATCTCTTTGTCTCTCTGTTAATGGAGAGAGATTTAAAGTACTTGGTTCATAAGGGCCAGGAAGTCCAAATTCCATAGAGCAGACCAGCAGGCTGAAAACTCAGGCAAGATTTCTGTGTTATGGTCTTGAGACAAAGTTCCTTCGTCTGTGGGAAACCTCAGTTTTTGCTTTTAAGGCCTTCAACTGATTAGATGAGGCCCACCATGCATGTTATGCAGGATCATCTACTTTACTCAAAGTCAACTGAATGTAAATGTTAATCATATTTACAAAATGCCTTTACAGAAACATCTAGACTAGTGCCAAAGCCTAGCCAACTCGCCAAACTGACACATACAAGTTACCATCACATCGTTTGTAAAAACAAAACAAAACAAAACAAAATTTGCCTTTGTGCTTCATGTTGTGTTGGAAGAATATGGTACTGTGAGTGAGAGGGACTTGGATTCAAAAGCCAGGTCTGCCCCTTCCTGTATGTCCTTGAGCAAGTACAAAAGTTCCTTGAGTCTTAGTTTTCTTACCTTGAAGAGCATGCATTTCAGTTAAGATTCCTTCTATTACAAGTTACAGAAAAGCCAGTCTACACAGGCTCAAAAACAGAACAGGAAAGTAGTGATTGCAGATTTGAGTTGGCATGAATTTGGAATTCACTTTGGTCCAGCCCACACGTGTCACGGGGGCTCAGTTAGGATCCTGTTCATCTCTCTCCGATCTCAGCTCCCTTTGCCCTCTATTGGTTTCCTTGTCATACGTTTCTCTTGCTCTGGTGGTAAGCCATTACTGGCTCTTCAGTATACAACCCTTCAGGTTAAAGATCGCTTAAAGGGCACATTTATTTTCTTTTCTTTCCTGTTTAAATATAATTTATTGTCAAGTCAGCTAACATACAGCGTGTACTGTGTGCTCTTGGTTTCGGGGGTGATTCATCGCTTACATACAACACCCAGGGCTCATCCCAACAAGTGCCCTCCTCAGTGCCCCTCACCCATTGTCCCCTCTCTGCCGCCTCCCATCAACCCTCAGTTTGTTCTCTGTTTATTTAGGAGTCTCCTATGGGTTTGCCTCCCTCTCTGTTTTGAAACTATTTTTTCCCCTTCCTTTCCCCCATGATCTTCTGTAAAGTTTCTCAAATTCCACGTTTGAGTGAACATATATGGTATCTGTCTTTCTCTGACTGGCTTATTTCACTTGGCATAACACCCTCCAGTTCCGTCCACGTGGCTACACATGGCGGGATTTCATTCTTTCTCACTGCCAAGTAGTATTCCACTGTGTATAGAAACCACATCTTCTTTATCCATTCGTCAGTTGGCGGGCATTTGGACTTAAAGAGCGCCCCTCTGTGGTCTCAAGGCATGCCTGTCCTACCACCTTGTGTCCTGTGGCATGAAGCGTTTAGCATGGCAGGGCTTGGCTACATTGTTCGTTTCCTGGAGCTGAGCATAGAGCCCTGTCCAAACAGATGGCCTAAGCATAGGAAATGGCTGGATATACAGTGAAATTTTGGAGCCTGCTTGTCCGCAAAGGGAGAATAGGTGCTGGGGAGGCAAAAGCAAGTGTCCACTGCATGATGATTTTAATGCCTAACTCAGAGGGTGGTTGTCAGAATTGGATGTGTTTTGATAGAGCCCAAGGAGAATAGTGGGAATTCAGTGAATGGCTGTCGCTGTTGCGGATATGCTTCTGACAGTACGAGCTCGGGAGCCCTCTGAACTGGTACCTCTCAGCTCTGCCTCTCCCACATCATTCCCTTTCTTACTCCCCGAATGTCTTTCTGAGATATCTGGCCTTTGAAGTTCAGATTCCTTCCATCAAATCAGCTCCTATTGGCCTATATACCTCCCTAACTAAATATTCTCAGGCAACGGGGCATACTGTCTCAGGACAGGAATGGATTTTAGGGGAAAAAGAAATCTCAGATGTGTTTTTTAAAAGATGAGCTATTAGGGGATTTGTCTTACATAGTCTTACCGAAAGATGGCCAACATCATCTTGGTATATCATTTATGTGTAATCAACCTGTCCTCAAGAGAATGAATAGAACTGATTGGAAGTGAAATTTTGGCAAATTGAAGTGACAGTAGAGGATAATTTTTAGTTGCAATTGAAATGAAGAGAGTTCAAAATAAGAAAAAAAAAAAGTGCCATAATGGGAATTCTGAAAGGTTCTGTAATCAGCTTATCTTGAGTGAAAGAATTAAAAGCAATTAATGAAACAGATTGGCTCCTGGGGTAGAGTTAAACACAACGCCCACTGCGCTCAGCTCTGCCATACATTCTTTTACTTCGGTGCCCAAAGTTTGTCCCTACTTCTCCTCAGCAACTTCTTTTTCAGCATTTTTCCCTATATTCCACTTCCAGTAACACTGTTGGGCTTGTCATTGGCACCTACCCGTGCTTGTGACTTAATCTTATTTTGCCTCAAGGAGAAGTGAAGGGTGTGTGTGTGCGTGCGTGTGTGTGTGTGTGTGTGTGTTTGGTGATGGTGGTAGGGTCATATTAGACATGCTGGAATTAGAGATTCTGAAAATAAAAAAGTATTCTTTTTTGAGCACATTGGAGTGGAAAAAACAGTACGTAAGAATATTCTTAGAAATTGACTTGGGTAAGCACCCAGCCAAACCTTAGACCAAGAGTTAAGTGTTAATTTTAATGCAAAACAAAAGGAATATCAGTGCTTGTTAAATGTGTATTTATTTATATTGAGAGAGAGTGGGGGAGGGGAAGAAAGAGAGTAAGGGAGAATCCCAAGCAGGCTCTGTGCTGCCAGCACACAGCTTGACATGGGCTTGATCTCACTGTGGGGCTCAGTCTCTCAAACCCTGAGATTATGATGTGAGCCAAAATCAAGAGTTGGACATTTAACCGTTTAACCCACTGAGCCACCCAGGCACCCGAAGGAGTGCACCATTTTTAACAAGTGCAGCTACAGGAAACAAAGGAGGAAGTCACTTTTAGAAGACAGGGAGCAAGTTGAGGTGGCAAAAGATGATCCATTCCTAGGAAGAGTTTTATGATAGCTATAGAAATTCTTTTTTTAATATTTTTTAAACATTTATTCCCTTTTGAGAGACAGAGAGAGATAGAGCGCAAGCAGGGGAGGGGCAGAGAGAAAGGGAGACACAGAATCTGAATCAAGCTCCAGGCTCTGAGCTGTCAGCACAGAGCCCAATGTGGGGCTCGAACTCATGAATCATGAGATCATGACCTGAGACGAGGTCGGACACACAACCGACTGAACCACCCAGGCTCCCTCAGAAATTCGTTACTGACGTATTTCTGAATACTTTCTCAAGTCATCCTTTTTGTTTTGTTTTGTTTTCTGTGTTTTTCCCAGTTTTTGAGACTTGAGGCCATTTGCATAGTCAATTTTTTTTTTCTCTGCTGTGCCAACAGCCTGGTCAGATGGGTGAGGACTACCCTTGCTTCCTGGGCTGCTGGCATCAGCCTTCCGGGGGTAGGGACTCACGTGCCCTGAAATACTGACTTGGAAAAAACCCTGGAGTTTTTTTGAACAAGTGTTTAGAAGCAGATCACATTTGAGTCTTCCCAGCCTTGGCAGAGCTCCATGTACATGCAAGTAAATTAAAATCGAGAATAAATCAAATGAGGGGAAAGGGAGGAAAAAGCGTTCAAGGAAAGAACTGTGTCGGTACTAGAGGAGTCGTATTTACTTTCTCGGGTACATCTTGAATCATAAGTAAACAATGATTAGTTTAAATTCCCATCCCAAAGTGTTAGTCGGCTAGCAAGCACTTCCAACCTTTTATTATTTTGTAAGTATCTCTGCAAGACCTTTTGTCCATCTGTCCTGTTCCAGGGCACCATTGTGAACATGTACCAGCTTGGCCGTGGCACCTTTCATTGGAACAAAGTGAAGAGGTCGGTGTATTGGCAATAATTGAATTTCACCATGATCGCAGCTGCCGTCTAGATGGAAAGCCAGAGAGATGTTTTATTTATATCAACATAAACAATATTTATGGTGTGCTTCTTAAGGACTCAGTGTTTTTTGTGAATTATTCTAATCAAGATTTATATCGACTATCTAACGTGATTAGAACTATCCCCACTGCTTCAGATGAATAAACTGAGGCCCCACTAGATGAAAGTGATCTGGCTCCTAACAGCGTTCTCTCCCACGACCTTCTGAATCCAAAGCTCATCTTTTTAACCACTCAGGCTATACTCAAGAGGAGACTTTAGCTAATACTTTGGTTTTTAAACAAATCGTCATAGTTGTGGCCTGATTTGGAGATGGGACAAGTAGGCACTTCGAGGTCATCACACTCTTCTTTAGCTATGGAGGGAGGAATGGAAGTGCCTTTTCCAGCTCACTCGAATGCCTTATTAGTCAGTTTACGGAGTATTTTAATTGTACCTTCCCCCAGTTGAGGTATGGTGACAGTGCCGGTTTTCTGTAATGAAATCTCGGCCAGATGGCTTGGTTTTCCAGATGTTTTGGTTTAAGACATTCTCAATTGCTATTGAAAATTCAGTCTTGTTCGTTTTTTAAGATTGGTCTCAAACTCATTCCCGTGCTTAACTCCTTCCCTGCCTCTCCCACCCTTTCTCATATCGCCCCAGAGCCAGCCTTGGCTGTGGATATAGTGGGGGGAATGATGGCACAGAGGAGAGGCATGATCTCTTCCTCCGTACTTTCTCTAGTAGACATCGTTCCCGCCTCCCTTTGGACTCTGTCTTTCTGGTGCCCCCTTCTTGTCTCGTATCAATGAAAAACAGAAGACTCTGCTTATGAGGCCACAGCATCTCAACTATGGAAAGTGTCACCAGCTTCTTTGAGTTCAGTCTGGTCTGTTTGGTACTGGAGGCCACGATTGAGTTGCAGTCCCCTGTTCCATGGAACAGTATCCTTCTTTCTAGCCTCCCCTGTTGCTACAACCTGGAAGAACCTTCCTCACCTCAAAGGGGCAATGAGCTCCCTTTTGTCTCTGCCAAAGCCAGTTAGAATATGCCACAATCCATTTCCTGGATTAGGTGTCCATTTGCTTGACCTTGTGGCCACCCAGATTCTGCACTGTTCCTGCTCTGTCACCCTGAATTCTCTAACATAAGGAGGCATAGGAGGTATTTGCATTCTTTTCTGGGTTCTTCTGAGGCCAGTGAAAACTGGGAAGATGCCCTCTTTTTTTCAGGCACCTGACATTGCAGTTCTTTCAAATGCTGACAGAGTGAGCTACTCCAGCAGCATCATACTGGTAGACCTCCCTGGGCCAGGTTCTGTGTTCAACAATTCTCCAAAATGTTATGGTATAATTTCATGCCTCTCTTTTTCTTTCCACTGGGGCTGAGGGCACGGCATTTAGTTTCACAGGCAATGGACGTGCTGGAAACTGAGGCTTCTAAATATCTTTCCCAACATGGATGTCCTCATGCTCGCCTCTGCTAGCTGCCCCAGGGTAGACCTATGGGTTCTGCACCTCAGCAAGCACCCTTCCAGGGTATGAGGTGCCAGTGTCCCCCTGCTTTCATTACCCCTCCTCTTTATGAGCGACTCTTGGCGACACAGGTGGTGATGAAGGCCATCGTGCTGGTAGTTGGAACAACTGGTCCCCTTGCAGTAGAACACACAGGTGGATAGGTGTTCCTAACTGCTGGGGGCTCACTGGTGTCCTTCCAACTCAGATCGCGAGACAAGGAGCTTATTTTCCTGTGCCTTCAAGCCTTGTTCCCAATTAAAATATAATAGAGGGCTCCTGGGTGGCTCAGTCGGTTAAGCATCCTACTCTTGATTTTGGGTTGGGTCATGATCTCACGATTCGTGAGTTCCAGCCCTGAGATGGGCTCTGTGCTGACAGTGTGGAGCCTGCTTGGAATTCTCTCTCCCACCCTCTCTGCTTCACCCCTGCTCGCATTCTCTCTTTTCTCTCCCTCAAAATAAATACATAACCTTTAAAAAATAAAAAAATAATAAAATATACTAGAAGAAAATCCAGTTTGATGTCTTCAGTTTCTGACAGTTTAGAAGATTTTCTAATAAATTACTCTCTGAGCCACAACCTGGTTGTTTTAGTTAGCAAATACTTACTAGATGTATGCTTAATGTGGGACATGTTTTCAGGGCCTGCCACTCTTTAAGGAGGATAACATTTTAGGGCGGTGGATGAGCCTAAATTTAACTGTGCTTTTTTTCTGTAATGATCACTAATCTGGTAATAGTGACACTAAGCAGAAGGGTCCCAGGGAGCTAGCATTTTGTATGGTCTTCTTTACCCAAGAAGACTTTAACGTGCATCACTGACATAGATTTTAGCCCTATTCGCTAGTGGTCTTTATAGAGGAAATTCACCTATAATCGTTAGGCACAGTTAAATATGCATCTAATGTTGGTACTTTTTCTTTATTACGCTCAACTTCTACTAATGACCTAAGAAAACATGCTAAAGACTGTAGCCCTGTACTCCCAATGGCTTTCTTGTTAGATTTTCTCTATTATCAATATAAAATGATTTCTCTTGAAGCTTGTGAGACCTAAGAGATGGTTTCCCCCATAGCTTTCAAAGGTTACCTTCCACTAATCAAACCCTCTGTTTGTATTCTTAGAGTGAGCTAGAACACACACACAAGTAGAGGAGAGGGGCAGGGGGAGAGAGAGAGAATCCTAGGCAGGCGCCAAGCTCAGCATGTGATACAGGGCTGGATCTCAGGATGGTGAGATCATGACCTGGACCGAAATCAAGAATCAGATGCTTGATGTACTGAGCTACCCCCGCACCCCAAACCCTCTGTTTTGAAACCACGTTGTTCCACTCTAGGCCATGAGTGTTTCTCTCCACTCTCTGCTTGTTCAGACTCGTTCTTTCCATGAAGGTACAGGTCAGGTGTGACCACTCTCTCTGCATGGTTAATAGAATCTACTTCTCTGATGAGGTTAGTGACGTGTAAATGGAAGAGAAAGTTTAGAATATTTGTTGAAAAAAGGCTTTGATCAGTCACTGCAGTTCTTTATAAAGAAAAGTGAACATGTATATACCCTCCTGGCACTTTTGCCCTGTTGTTGGCGATAGTTTTAAACATGGCTTTGTAAAGCAAAGTATGACGGGGGTACAAAGCAATGCTTCAGATTTGCGAAAAGCTTCTGGGAAAGAGACAAGAATAAACTGGTCAAAAGACAGGAAGGGGGACTAAAAGAAAGAAGGAAACATGAAATGATAGCAACTACAAAGAAAGAAGAACTATATTAATTTTTATTTAAGTTGGAGTAAAGGTACCCATAGACTGAAAAGAGGCATTAGATAAAGTTGAATTTGATAGGAAAAAAAAACAGAAAAGGAAGTTATTGGACTAATGCTATTAATATGGAGCCAAGATACTTGGAAATTTCAAAATTGATAAATTCAAAGATTGGTACCTACACAGTAAACAGTAAAAGTCTTACCAGCTATTTGTTTTTCATTCACAGAAAGAGATTTATTCACATCTAGGCATGGAACAAAAAAGATGTTGGAATGCACAGCTCACGATAACAAGGCAGAGACTCAGTCTGTTTGAGGGCTTGGACAGGGAGGAGATCACAGAAGTCTCCTGATTTCTGCAAAAGTATCAGACCCTTGTCTTTGGGAATCCCTAGGGCCATCTTGTCTAGTGATTCTTATTTTGATTCCACAAATAATGATATAATGTATTTGAAGGAAACAAATCAGTAAGTTAAGAAAACAATGGAATTATTCTCAAATGGTAGACAGCAGTGAGCCCGAATCTCCAAAATGTCAACTGGAAACAAACAAAAGTACATTAATGTTTGAACAGAAGTAGGAGGAGGAGGGGGAGGAGGAGGAGCACATACTTGCTTTTGGTCAGCAACTTTCTTTTTTTTTTTTTTAAAGTTTGAGAGAGGGAGAGAGAGAGGGAGAATGTGAACGAGCACGTGAGCTGAGGAGGGGCAGACAGAGCGCACTACAGAGAGAATCCTAAGCAGTCTCCATGCTTCAGAGGCCAACTCAGCGCTTGATCTCATGAACCATGAGATGATTACCTGAGCAGAAATCAAGGATCAGATGCTTAACTGACTGACCCATCCAGGCACCCCTGACAGGCAACTTTCTTAACCCCTAGCGAGTATTTTTTAAAAATCTTTTTGGGGCACCTGAGTGGCTCAGTTGGTTAAGCGTCCGACTTCAGCTCAGGTCACGATCTCGCGGTCCGTGAGTTCGAGCCCCGCGTCGGGCTCTGGGCTGATGGCTCAGAGCCTGGAGCCTGCTTCCGATTCTGTGTCTGCCCCTCCCCCCGTTCACGCTCTGTCTCTCTCTGTCTCAAAAATAAAACGTTAAAAAAAAATGTTTAAAAATCTTTTTATCTTTTAGCCCCCACCTGGGTGGCTCAGTCAGTTAAGCATCTGACTTGATTTCAGTTCAGGTCATGATCTCATGGTTGGTGAGTTTGAGCCCCGCATGGGGCTCTGCACTGATGGCACAGAGCCTGCTTGGGATTCCCTGTCTCCCTCTCTCTGCCCCTTTCCCACTCACACTATCTCTCTGTCTCTCTGAAAAATACATAAATAAATTTACAAATAAATAATATATTATTAAAAATAATAAAATAAAAATCTTTTTATCTTTTTTTTGTTCGAAAAAATAATTCCCTTTATAGCGATTATAGAAAACCTAGAAATACAGTAAAATACCATTTCCTCTCTGTAAAAATAATCTTATTTTAAAAGTTCTGCCTTCTGCTTTCCTTTCCAAATAATATTTTATAATTGTTATGCTCTCAAATATTCTGTAAAATTTAATTACATTGTCTTCCTCTGCTGTTTTTAGGAAATCAGTTTTCACTCATATTTAAAAAAAAAACCACTATCATGAACATCCTTTACTAAGATTCTTGTTTTCTTCTTTATTTCTAAAAGTTGAATTACTCAAAGATAAGGACATGAAAGGTCTTTAAAGCTCTGACTTTAGTTTGCCCACACTTTGCAAAAATCTTAATTTAGGGCCTGATTTGGAAATGTTTTATTCTTTGTTGAGAGTCTTCAGAGTAATTTGGGCAACCTAAAATACCCGAATTACACAAATAACTCATATTCCTGACTGCCCCTCTCTCTGACTCATCTTTATGTGTCTTCCCTCAGAGAAAAATGGGTTGATCAAGGCTTTCTGTCCATCGGCAGGCATTCCTTCCTAGAGAAGGAGGTGTTGGTGGGTTAAATTAACCTGGACACACAATATATAGCACTTCCTCTAAATATTTTGGTTTCGTGAGTAGTTGTATCCACTGGACTCCAGGCTTCATGCAGGTTTTGACCCTCTCCCTTTTAAAAATGCGCTCTTGAGGGACGCCTGGGTTAGCTCAGTCAGTTAAGCGTCTGACTCTTGATTTCAGCTCAGGTCATGATCTTGCGGTTTGTGAGATCAAGCCCTCCATCAGGCTCTATACTGACAATACAGAGCCTGCTTGGGATTTTCTCTCTCCTTCTCTCTCTGCCCTTCCCCTGCTGGTGCTCATACTCTCTCCATCAAAATAAATAAACTTTAAAAAATTTTTTTAAAAATAAGAATATACTCTTGATCATTTAAATGTAAATCTTGGAAGATGTATTCAGATCCACTAGCTTCCTATAATTTTCTCCCAAGTGAGGTATTCAGAACATAGGGAATTCAGTGATGTTAGTAAAACATTGTATCTTTAAAAGGTGTGTCCAAAAACTGAGTTATCTAACCAGATTGTAGGATATGGGCAATTTAAAATTGTCCATATTTGTTATTGGAGTCCTGACTTAGAAACTTCGAAAGGAAAAAAAAAAAAAACCCAAAAAACAAAAAAATACCAGAATGTGTTTTGGAACTTGGTTTTTCCTAAGATCTAAACTCAAAGATGACTTTGTAGACAGAACCTTCCATTTACCTCCTACTCTTTGACATATCAAATGCTGGCAAGAAGGCAGGACATTCTAGGATCCATTCTGTTAACTTTTCACGTCTGCTGTTCAGAAAGCTCGTGTCCTCTCGTCTGCTGTCTCTTACGTATCTTCTTTTAGCCAGTTTGGCTTCCTGCTCTGTTCTTGACCTCTCCCACCTGTTTAGCTTTGCCCCATCCCTCAATCCCAACTGGCACGTTCCTCCAGACTCCCCTCTTGGCTAGTCTTCTTTGGAAAGCAGTATGTTCCCCCACTTTGAGTCCTCGCATGTGTTTTCTTTGTCCTATTCTGTGTGAATCTCAAGACCGTTGCAAAAACACTCTAGCCTTTTCTGTAAGTGGAGTAAATCATCACTAAGATGGACGGTGTCTGACCTGTCGAAGTGAAACCTAACTTGGGGAAGAACACAAGTCTCCTCTGAATGTTCTATCCTGTATTTATAACTATATAAGCAATTGTCTAGTTTCCTACCCTGGTTAAAACCAACATGTGAATTCACAAGGCTGTAGATGTAGCAAGTTACAAAAAACCAGGTCTCTGCTAAAATTAAAAGAACATTCCAGCCTGACCTGCTTATATCAGAAGAGTTTTAGTTTGGCTAGATGTAGTACCATGTAGCTTTGAGAGCATATTTTCATAGAACGCTTTGCATTTTTTATGTCCACCATGGGGGAACTCTTTCAAGAAAGCTGGCTCATAAGATTACCTCGGTGCTTTTGAAATTCAAGATGCGGAGCTAGTTTTGCCAAATAGAGCACTGTCTAGTTCAGTGATCAAACACCATGTATTTGAAAAGCAGAACTGAAAGTCTGCTAATTGTTTGCCTACATTCATGACAACCAGAGAGAGCGTCAGCAGACCTTTTTTTCCATATGATGTGTTGCTTTCATTTATTCTTTTTAAATAATTAATTCTCTGCATATTTACCTGTACCATTTATTCCACCAAAAAAGGTGTTGATGAACGTCGTCACAGGCACATATCTTAAAATTTTAAGTGGTTGTAAATTTCAGGGCAGACTCTTGTGGTGACGTTCTGTTCTGCCATGGAAAGTACATGAGGCCTAGGAAAAACACATATATTGATTTACTGATTTTATGTCTGACTAGCAGTCCCTTTTTTGCAAATTAGTTCCTGTTAATTCCCTGTTCCACTTAATTTACATTCTTTCCTCAGTTGCTGAGTAGGTGTACAATTGTCATATTTAAGAAGCAAATCCTAGGGCTGTGGGTCGCAAATTGGCAGCCGATAGGTGGAATCCAGCAGATATATTTGATTTGGTTTGTAACGCATTTAAAATAGGAAATCTCCCAGCTTTGTCTTGAAAAATCCAAAGGTCTGTCGTCACTCTCCCCACCTCTCATGCATGCTGAGTGGCAGGTGCCTGAAACAGATAAAGGCAGGATTCTTCTGGTGACCCTCATGGGCCCTCACCCTGGCCTCCCTAGTCATTAATTGCCCATCTGTCTCCTACAGGCTTTGAATAAACTAGTTCTGATTTTGAATACTCGAAGACGCTTGGATAGAAGTCCCCACGAGATAAATCATGGTCCTTTAAATAGTCCAGGCTTTCCTAGCAAGATAGTGCTGATTTGGATCTTCACTTAGATTAGTAATTATAGTCCATAGCTACAATTTTCTGACCAAAAGTTTAAAAAAAAACATTACTTATTATTCGTGATTTGCATTGCAAATATTCATAAATACGTGGCATTCAGAGCCATGTTTTCTACATCTGTGCTCTACAATTAGAAATTGATTTTATAGGATGGGGTGCTGAAAAAATTTTGTAACTTTTTGAGATCTTTAAAGAGAAAGTTAGAAGCCATGAAATAAGATGTTCACTTGGGTCAAATAAAGCCTATGGGCCTTTAAGGGGGAAAAAAATCCCTATTCCCTGTTAAACTGAATCTCAAGTGTGTTTCGTGTGGAATGCTTTACAAAATACATCTGTTTGCTTTGGATAATAAGTTGCTAGAGAGCCTACTGGGCATAAATAATTTTGTACTCAGATATCCCCAAATCATTCAGCAAACTTTCATCTGGTGTGCCAGACGTTATCCAAGTTAATAATCCTTAGGCAATCCTATGGCTTTAGTCAGTACGTTGTGCTTTTGTTATTATTATTATTTTTTTTATCAGTTTGTAAGTCCTGGAGGATATCCATCAGCAACCGGGAAATATGTGTCTGAGTGAACATATCAGGATGCAGGTGTATAAGTTTCAAAAACTAAAATAAATCCACACAAAATCAGTGGCTTTGTAACCAAAAATTTGCCTGTTCACGCAAGTCATTCCAGACTTATTGATAAAAATTTAAAAATGAGAAAACAGGCAAACTGTCCAGTAAGGGCTTGGCCACGTAAATCATAGTGTATTCTTAAGGTGAAATACTCTGTGTATTTCTGTTGCCGTGTAACAACATTAGCACAAACTTAGTGGCGTAAAACGACACATATTCATTATCTTACAGTTTCTGTGAGTCAGAAGTCTTGGCATGGCTTGGCTGGGTCTTTTGCTTGGGATATAATAAGGCTACAGTCAAGTTGTCAGCAGTGTCTGCGGTGTCATCTGAGGCTTGACCGGGCAGGGATCTGCTTCCAAGCTTACTCAGGCTGTTGGCAGAATCCCAGCTCTAAGACTGAGAGCCCCAGATGCTTGCTGGCTGTCACCTGGAATTTCACCCTCGGCAAACAGTGTCCACCTGCAGTTCCTTGCCACATGGGACACCCACCATGGCCGTGCACTTCTTCAAAGCTAACAAGGGAGAGAGACCCCTGAAAGATGGATGCTACCAAGTTTTGTAGCATCCTAACATTCACGTACGAGTAACCTCATACACCCTGTCAATTTCACTGTGCTTTATGGATTAGAATCAAGTCCCAGATCCCGCACAAACTCAGAGGACGCCTGGAGTGTGAACACCAAGGGATGGGGATAACGTGGGCTACGCTTAGGGTCTGTCCACCGCACTCAGCAACATTAAAATTATGTTTTGAAAAAAAAACATGAGATGTGGCAGATTTCTCCAAGCATGGTACTAGGTTAAAAGAAAGACAAAACAGTAGTAAGAGCTGTTATGTTAAACATATGCACGAGTTTTATTAAGTATATACAAAAATTCAAGAGAAAGAAAATATACGTATACATGCATACATAGCCAAGGCTCTTAACAACAGACATTGTTGATTACTGGGTTATAGGCATTGTTTCTTTGTATGTTTCGATGAATTCCACTTTACCTACAGTCAACATAAATTTCTCTTATAATTGGAAATAAAAAAAGGGGTGCCTGGGTGGCTCATCTGGTTAAGTGTCAAACTTTGGCTCAGATCATGATCTCGTAGTTCATGAGTTCGAGCCCTGCATTTTTATTGTAATTAAAAAAAAGAAAGAAATATATCCTTTTTAAACTCATAATTTTGAGAATTCAAGATTAAGTTCATTTCATTACAAATTTCCCTTATTTTCATTATCAAAATAGGCCAAGATTTTTATTTAGTTTTTATTTTTTTTATACTTATTTATTTTAGAGAGAGAGAGAAAGAGAGAGACAGCATGAGCAGGGGAAGGGCAGAGAGAGAGGGAGACACAGACTCTAAAGCAGGCTTCAGACTCTGAGCTCTCAGCAGAGCCTAATGCGGGGCTTCGAGCCAGGAACCACAAGATCATGACCTGAGCCCAAGTCAAACATTGAACAGACTGAGCCGCCCAGGAATCCCTAGGTTTCTATTTGTTTTTAAGAGTGTTCTTTTTTAGCTGGTGATAAAGTCAATGTACTTCTTCTTTTTTTTTTTTTTTTAAGTTTATTTGAGAGAGACAGAGGAAGAGAGCACAAGCTGGGGAGGGACAGAGAGAGGGAGACACAGAATCTGGAGCAGGCTCCAGGCTCCCAGCTGTCAGCACAGAGCCCGACACGGGGCTCGAACTCACGGATTGTGAGATCATGACCCGAGCCGAAGTCGGACGCTCAACTGACTAAGCCACCCAGGTGCCCTTCAAGTACTTCTTTTTTTTTTAAAGACTGAGGCCGTTCTTGTGCAGGCCTTCTGTATTTTTTTTTAATTTTTTTTTCAACGTTTTTAATTTATTTTTGGGACAGAGAGAGACAGAGCATGAATGGGGGAGGGGCAGAGAGAGAGGGAGACGCAGAATCGGAAACAGGCTCCAGGCTCCGAGCCATCAGCCCAGAGCCTGACGCGGGGCTCGAACTCACTGACCGCGAGATCGTGACCTGGCTGAAGTCGGACGCTTAACCGACTGCGCCACCCAGGCGCCCCTCAAGTACTTCTTTTAAGTGGAACACTTGCTTGATGGATGGAACGTGGTTCTTCCATCAACTGGAGCTGACTCCTTATCAGATCTAGAAGCTTTTGTTTGTAGTTACCCTTTTTTTTTTTTTAAGAATTTTATGAATCAAATAATTTTGGGGGCACCGGGGTGGCTTCATCGGTTAAGTGCCCAGCTTCCGCTCAGGTCAGGATCTCACAGTTTGTGAGTCCAAGTGCCACATCTTCCTGTCTGCTGTCACGGCAGAGCTCACTTCAGATCCTCTGTCCCCCACCTTTTCTCTCCCCCTCCCCCCACTCACATTCTGGCTCTCTCAAAAACAAGTATTTTATGAACTTTTCAAAAGAATGAAGTAATTGTTTGAAACAATTAATTTCTTCAGTATGTGATCGTTTGCGGTTGCTGTTACCTCTTATTCCTTTGGGGGTTTCATCCTGAAAACAGTCATGCTGCCTGACACGGACAGGATCATGGGTTCCTCAGGCTCTTGTGTGCGGGACATAAGGCTCGCTTTGGAGATGGTGTCCTGGCGGACTAGAACCCAGGTGCCTTTAGTAGCTGCTCTCAGAAGTGATGAGTACTTTTTTGATAAGCTACTAACTTCAGCCAAACCAGAAAGCTCCTATACAAGCATGGCGTCCTCGGGAAAGAGGTATTTCAACACCCATGCTGTCTACAGTAGATTCTTATCATGTGTTAGTGGTTGGGATCAGCTAACTGATAGACATGTACTTAGTGAAAATCTTCAGTATTCTCAGTGACAATGTGCGGGGGTTTTTTAAGGCCCTCTAGTTGCGAAGACAAAACCATATGTGATCTTACGAGATGATCGTCACAGAATCTCTATGAAAAGCTCATGAAACAAAACTGCTTTTTCTCTCCCATTTTTCAAGTTAAATGTTCTAGTCCTTAAATCTCAAAATTATTGCTTTATCTCCTGAACCATTAGAGTATTCATTCTGTGTACATGTCAGGAAAGTATACTTTGTTTCCCAAATCAAGATTTTGTAGAAGAAACAGTATTTTTTTTTAATGTTTATTTGTTTTGAGAGGGGGTCTCCAGAGATAGAAGGAGAGAGTCCCAAGCAGGCTGTCTCACAGCACAGAGCCCGACGTGGGGCTCGATCTCACGAACTATGAGATCATGACCTGAGGCAAAATCGAGAGTTGGACCTTTAACCGACTGAGCTACTCAGCTGACCCTGCAGAAGAAAGAATGTTAAGAAAAACAAAAAAATAAACAATAAAGAGAAATTCTTCTGATTTTATAAAAGTTTTTAAAAATGAACTCAAGAACTCTTTTTGTTGTTGCTGATGTTTTGGCTTTGAGATCTTAAATCAAGAGTTGTTACTTTCCCCCATAAGAACCTTATTAGAATGTCTGACCACAGTTCGTAGAAGACACGTTTGGTACCGTTCGGGAGCTAACCCTGTGTGTCAGAGCTTCCTGCCAAGTCTGGTTGTTCTTGGCAATAAAGCAAACAAAAAAGATCACTTGCGTGTGAATTCAGATTGAAGCTGGTGTCCCAAGTCCATGGCCTACATTTTTAAGAGAAATCGTACAGGAACTAAAGCACCTCATTCATGGATCCGGAATTGTAGCATTTTCTTTTTAAACTGCAGACTGTTAGAAGAATTGCCCTAATCTATTTTCCTTATTTTCATGCAGTTCCAACTTTCTGAACTTTGTAAAAGCCACAGTACAGGATACTGAATTCCAGTTGCTCACATATTAATGTTAAAAGGAAATTATCTGTTTGGTTTAAATTAATTTTTCTGTATAATTTTCATCTTAATCATGTCTGACTCCTCCTCAAGTAATTACCCTTTTCATGTGGTTCACTAGTTCTGTCACTGAGTTTTATGAATTGGGGAGCTAAACAGTAATAGTTGGGTAATATATTGGAAACTAAGGGCCACTGTTTTTCCAGTTGACTAGCATGTGTCCATGCTTGGCACATGGTAGGCATTCAATAAATATTTGTTAAATAGATGTTGAAAAATGAATGAATGAGTGAATGAAATTACTACTTGTGTAGGTCAAAATTTCATATAATTCCACTCCACAGGGGTATTGGAGGAATTAAAATGTCAGTTGGAAATTGTGTTGGCAACAGAAATGCTAGTAACATTGGCTTGAACAGTTAGGGTTTCATTTCTCACAACATGATAAGCATGGAATTTGGCAGCACGGGAGTGGGGCGTCTACCAGTGTGTGTTTAATATTTTTGGTTGCGAGACTGTGTGCATTACTACTGGTTAAATGAGAAGGAGGTAGCATCTCCTTTTTTGAAAATCTTTTGAGTTGGTTCCTGCTATGTCTCAGAGGCTATTACTGCATATCATGGCCGTCCCTCGTAATGAAAGCTAGCAAATTAGGAGATTTTTGGTTGGACACATTTCCACTCCAAACAAAATCAGAGAATACTTACTGGCTGAGCACTTCAAATGTTTGCCAGCAGGTGAAATGCCCAATGGCTGCTACGGAATTACCACTGAGGAAATGGTACCTCTTATTCCTTATTCATCACCCAGTATTATTTCCTTCTTGCAACTCTCCCAGTCACCAAAACCAGAAGTCTACATTCCGAGATGGGTTCACCTCTTAACATTTTTGCCTCCTATCCATGAAATTCTGGGAAGCCAATGACATTTCTCAATTTAGCAAATATTGTCGATGTCTTTGCTTTTTCGTTTTAACATTGCAAATTATTTCAGGTGTTCGATCTTGTCACTCTTTCTTCTTTTTTAGAAAAAGTTATTGTATCCTTATTTGAACACATGTTAAGATTCGGATGTGACAGTAGGTACTCAGGTACGTTGAATGTTGAGTAAGACGTGGCCTCTGTCATATGAGTATGGTAATCCTGTAATTCATTATCCAAACCGGACCCTTTGTCATTGAAAGAGGGAATTAAAATAATTATCCGGTGTTAACTGATCTGAACGGGAGTGAAACCAATACTCGGTCAAATCCGGAGGTAAGGTCGCCCTACTTAAGGAGTTCACAGTGTTTTGGGGGAGAGGCAGACATATAAATAACTAATTATGATTCAGTGGGTTAAAATCATAATATTGGCATATATCAGGTGCTACAGAAACACAAAGGAGGGAGTAAGTGATCCTCCCTTGGGCGATCAGCTTTCTCAGTCTAGACTTACTCTTTGTACAGGGCCAATTTCGGCTCTACTCTAGATGCACACATTTGCTTGGCTTGCTGGTGTAGCCCTGGAGATAAATTGCACTAGTTTTGCAGAGGTGAATGCAGGTTTAGAAACCCTTCCCGCGGTGTTGGTCATGGCGCATGCGCACTGGCGAAATTAGCGCCCTGGGGCCTCTAGCTCATGCAGTCGTTACCCAAAACAGCCCAGAGACAAATAGATAAATATAAGGAGATCGACGTTCCAAAGGGCAGACTTGGATCGGAGGGAATCAGTGAATGAGAAGGAGCCATCGGATTTGTCCTTTGTCTTCCTTTCCTACAGACAGACTATCTTGAGACACAGTAGTGTGTAAGGCCTCTCTGAGAACCTCCGTCCCATTTGGGAAATCGCCTGCACCTGTTCTAAGGGTAGACAGGGAACTGTTCGAACCCTCACACGATTTCCCTCCTTTTCTGTCTCACTCCCCACCCCGCTTTCCTTTTGTTCCGTTCCTCTGGGATTGCGTCAAAGCTAAAATATGCCTGTCGTATTCTTTCTATTCTGCCCGTCAGCCCACTAACTCCTCCTCACTTTTAACAATCTCTCCCGTGCCTCTTTCTCAGAGAGGACCTTTTACAAGCAGTGCAAGTGCTTGTGGTAAATGAATGCATTTTCTTTGCATAACTGAGATCTGGAACTACCTGTAGGCACCCTCCTGTGGAGACACCGAGACAGGATGTAGAAGTCTCATAAAGATATAGATGTACATGCAATGGCCGCGCATCCAGATGGGTCTGCTCTTCTCCTGTAGTTTTAGATTCTGCAAATAGGAGAGACCCCAACAGTGGGAAGAGAACTCTTGGGTCACCGCGTGCCATTCTGAAGTGTGGTCAGCTCTGGAAGAAGCAAATTCAGCAAGCACGCTTTGACTATGGAAATGTTGATAACCAAGGCGGTTTCACACCACCCCCTGCCCGTTCTGGGCCTGACGTTCTTGTTGTTCACAACAGACAGTAACACTGGCTAAAATGTACTTCAGAAATTGGTGATAATGTAGGGCAACAAGATTAGGAAAAGCAGATGTCTAGTGGCTATGCCAATTTAGTGAACATTTCTAAAACTTGTTTTACCCCTTTGGCAAAGATGTCATTAGTAGAAATAAATAGCAAAAATTCAATATAGACAGATGATACAAGGTGTATGCAATATTTCATTGCCTTATATAACATGAAGTGTATGCTATTTACATAACTTTAAATGAATTCTATTTATAAAAAACAGGACATGACCTTGAATCACAAGGAACGATTCCTTCTTTAATGTGTTGTTCCAAGCCCCTGTTAAATTTCTGACTCGTAAACCTATTTGCTTTTATATGAAATGTGAACATAGTTGCCCCAAAGCATTTTACAATTTTAATCAGGAAGAGTATAATTGGTATAGTGTAATCCTCCAAGAAATTTATATGTTACAGACTTAACACAGGCAACATTTCTTATCAAATATTTGAGAAGCAGGGAGTTGGTTGATTTTTTAATGGAGCTAAGCTCTTTTCAGTAGCTTCCAAACTCATGACAACCTGTCTGAAAAAGGAGGAGAAAGAAAAACAGAGGAGAAATCTTAATGGAGAAAATCAGAAAATTACTTTGAAACTCTAGCTGAGTTTTTTTCTACTTTGCAAGTAGAAAAAAAAGTGTTTGTACTTTGAAACACTAAGTGAAGAGACAAATATAGAAAAATAGGAGAAGGAAACTGGGTATTTGCTTTTAATTAAGACCGGATCTTCTTCTTTGTTACCTGGTGTATATTTTAGATTGGTCACATAGCTGAACTATTTTCCTGGTCTTGGGATCTATTTCATTGCTCGCAGCAAATTTCAGGGTGGTTGTAACGAGATGTATATGTCTGATACTGGAGCCACTGCATGTACATCTATATCTTTATGAGACTTCTATATCCTGTCTCGGTGTCTCCACAGGAGGGTGCCTACAGGTAGTTCCAGATCTCATACTGGAGGGGTTAACAGCCTCCTAAATTAAATTCTCAAAAAAGAAAAAGGAGTCCTTTCAGGTAAAATTCCATCTCATTTACTCACGGTTTTCCTTTTCTTAGTGAGAAATCTTTGCTTCCACAAGTTTCCAGTACTGTAGAGAAAAAGGTGATCAAAAAATTTACCTTCTTTGTGGTTTCTTCTCAATATCCTCTGCCAGAAATATTTCCATTTTTAGGTGTCACCTAGGATTTGCCCTAGGCTTGGGGT
Organism: Panthera pardus; assembly: GCF_024362965.1. Classification (NCBI taxonomy): domain Eukaryota; kingdom Metazoa; phylum Chordata; class Mammalia; order Carnivora; family Felidae; genus Panthera; species Panthera pardus. The sequence continues at coordinate 136,702,705 of NW_026526765.1, forward strand.
GTTCTTTTTTTCTTTAACAGTGGTTTACAAGCTGGAAATAACCAATTTGACTTCTTTAATGTATAATTTTCATAATGGGAAGGGTTTTTTTCCCCCACAGAGTATTTGGGAAACTGACCCCAAGAAAATGGGTGTGGCTTCCCTAAAGAGAAATTAGAAGGCTTTGGGTCATCATTGATTGGGGGAAAAGAATGGATTTGAAGTTCTTCCTAGAGTTTTCAGTTTCCTTCTCAAGGACATAGACGAATCCCTGATACTTACGCATTACCTGGCATGTAAGGGATTCTTGGTAAATGCCATATGCCTGGCGCAGGATAGATACTCAGGAAATATTTATTGAACATATGTCCAATGAATAATAAAAGATGAGCAAACATTTAGTAAGTGAATGCCCACAGCTTATTTCTTGCCACCGTCTCCTAGAGATCCAGTCTCTTGATCAGGGAAAAGATTTTGCTAGGGAGGACATTTCATTCCTCCTGAAGCAGGGAGTCTTGGATGGTCTTATTGTTTAGCTGGTTCTTCTGTATACCTCCACGATATTCTGTCCTTGTCTTCATCAAAGCTTTTTAGCGTCTCTTGTCTTTGCCGGAATATACAGGGGGGGATAGCTTGGTACGGGGTATGGTACGTATGACCTGGATGGTGTAGTGACTCCTCTCCCTTGAAGGCGATAGCCATATACTTTGAATCTGTTTTTCTCTCTTGAAAAATGTACATACTTTTTCCACTTAGCTGAAGACATCGTGAGTGTATTTTGTAATTTATATAGCTTCCTGTATTTTTCATAGAGGTGTCACATGTTCAGTGGTACAGTTTGGTGAGTGGATAGGGAATGAAGAGGAGGCGTGGGATTGAATTCACTCTGTGAATCCTCATTTCTAGAATGTCTTCAGGGTGGTTTTTATCTTTTGAATATCTAAAAACCTGTAACAAATTAAGTGCCCATTAAATATTTGTTGGATTACTCTTAAAAAAAAAAACAGATTGAAAAGATTTAAAGAACAGACGTTTTTTTTTTTTTAATTGAGGACAAAGCCATGTGACTTTGGCCACATTTTCCTACACATTTGTCTTTGTGAATGAAACCCGTGGGATAATTGCCCAGCATTCTCCTTAGTTTTATCTGTGAAGACAGAGCCACAGTCCTCAGGAATATTATAGTGGTTATTAGTATTTACTTAAGTATTTATTTCCACTAAGTGTGATATAGATGAAGATAGTGGAAATACATGGACATAATTTTGGTTGGTAAAGAGGCAACTGATTCCACTTTCATTTCTCATGCTACCGAACTAGCCTATTTTTTTGGAGCCCTCCTACATCTCTCACTGTGAAAATTTGAGTAGTCTCCTTGTCAAGGTCAGGTTAAAAGACACTGCTAGGTTTTTATGCAGGCTAAAAAAAATCGTGGTCATGATGAAACTCCGATGTATTTTTCCACCATGAGTGGAAAAGTGAATGCAAAAACAGAGAAATTAACTAACATGATGAAAGTGGGGGAAACATGAAAAACACCAGATTGGAAAAAAATAGTTGAGCTGATGTTTTCAGTTCCCTTAACAACCAAGAAGGCAAGTTGATGAATGGTGCAGATTGCGGGCAATTCAGTGGCCACCTGAATGGATATAAGCAGATTATAATCATCTGACAAATTGTGGTCCAAACGAACGTTTGGCTTGCAAAATGGGAACAAGAGACATTAGACACCCTTGTTGAACCAAAGCACCCATTAACCTCAAATTAGACACGTAGAGAAAACAGGTTTAAAAACCTCCACGACACAATCTGGTTAAAATATAGTACTGATCTCCTGCCTCATCAGAAAATAAATTAAGAATAGAAATTGACTTGTAAATCAGAAGCCCCAGGCAGGAAAATACAGATTCTCATCAAATCGTTGCCCTCTTTCCCAGAAACAGGCGCAGGATTGCACTTACATTTCTGGATCGCTATTTGTATATGCTGTGGTAGTTGTTGATTTTGCTCTATTTTTATATTAGCAACCATTCATCAGAAGCTAAGGAGGCCTATTAATCATTTTCTCTGACTGCGAAGCTGCATCACGTATCAGTTGTCGTCTTGAAATAAAAATAAGATAAATGATTTGACATGAATCGTGGCCCGATGAACCAAGAACAAAGATTGGACATGTGGTAGATCTAATAACGCCTGCCTTATGTCTAAAATGCACATTTACCAGACTCTTCTGATTTGCCGTTTCCTTCGTATTGGCATTCTAAAAGAACTACGGATTACTGAATGGGGAAGTTAACTCCAAATTAAATTGCATATTGCTTGTAAAACAAGAATAAAAGTGCCGGCTAACAGTAACGCTATTCTTTTTACAGTCTTTTAGCCTTTCATGAAGGAAGTACCCACTCTTGCCTGTACAGAGTACATTAGAGTTATTATTGATCTTATGTGTGAGGCCGGCTTCTCTGCACGGTTACTCAGCACTGTGGGCTGAACGATGCATTTGACTGAGTGACCAAGGACTTTTAGTAAAAAAACCACGGTTTTGTCTGGGTAAGCCCAGAAAAGAACATGTTGCTATAAATACCTTTCAGAAGAAGGATTATTTACCCACTAAGGGTTTATTGTAATTGAATGGGCAATAAAAAATGATTGGGAGACCTTTAAAAATGTGAAAGTAAAACATAATGAAATAGCTAATTTACAGTGTCTAACACAAGAGGCAACATTTTTCATCCTGATTTGTGCAGAGGGCTAAACAGTTGCCCAATGAAACTATGACTTTCTCGAGCACCAACTTGGGTCACTGAGGGATAAACCAGAGTTGTCATTTTCTCATTCCCTTGATATTTTAGCACATGGCTGGTAAGTACATTTGCCACCATGTCATGCTTCTGTACCCACACACCGTTAATGATATTGCTAGGAGATTGTGACCTTGTTTCTCACTTAGCCCAACTGCCTCCGCATTTTTCCCCAAACACTCCTCCACTTGAAGCAGAATCAGCATAGGCTTGAGGGATCAACCCCTGGTCGTAGATTGTGATCTAGAGCAACAACTTTTTATGCCTCCATTTTTTTTGCATCTGGTACAAGATTAAGACAGGTTGTGATGAAATAAAAATATCACATGCAAAATGCACATATTCGGGATTTGGTGAAGAACTCAGAACCTACTCTTTGTGTCTCAGGTATAAAGGATTTTTTGTTGTCTTTGAGAGAGAGAGTGAGAGTCAGGATGAGGGGCAGAGAGAGGGGAAGAAAGAATCCCAAGCAGGCTTCATGCTTAGCACAGAACTCTACACAGGCTCGACATGGGGCTCGATCCCATGACCCTGGGATCATGACCTGAACCGAAATCAAGAGTCGGATGCTCAACCAACCGAACCCACAGGTACCCCTAAAATTTTTTTTTTTATATTTATTTTTGAGAGAGAGACAGAGCATGAACCAAGGAGGGGGAGAGAGACAGAGAGGGAGACAAAGAATCTGAAGCAGGCTCCAGGCTCTGAGCTGTCAGCACAGAGCCCGACTCAGGGCTTGAACTCATGAGCTGTGAGATCATGACCTGAGTCGAATTCAGATGCTTAACCAACTGAGCCACCCAGGTGCCCCTAAAGGGTTTTAATATAACAGTTGGAGGCTTACATTGGAAGAACCCGAGAAGCAAAGATCAGAAGAATGATCTCTGATATCAGCCTGAAGTTATAAAGCTGTTGGTTCTCAACAACTCCCTGCTAAGCTGCTGTGAATGTCATCACTGTCCATATTTCTGGTTGCCAGTGTTTCAGGAGAACCATGCCCATCCTTCCATCTCCCACTCGCTTGCTCTCATGTAAAAACCACTAAGTTGGAATCATGGAGGGAAGGGAATTCTGGGAAATGTAGTTCCTCCTCTGTGATGCAGAGAGCTTGCAAGGTGTAATAATGCTTCTGAAATAAGGATGGCCTATAGTTAGACATTTTACCTCTCACAAAATAGGTACTCTGGAGGCATTTGAGTAGGAAGATCTGTGTGGTACGAAAGGCACTGAAGTTAGAGTCAAAGAGGTCTCTGTTACTATGTTGATTTTACTACTCACTACCTCAATAGCTTTGAACTACTGGCCTTAATTTTGTAAGTTTCAGTTTTTTCCATAGGTTACACTGTTAGGAGGATTCAATGAGATAATGAATGGGATGCAGCTTGGTTTTGCTGTGTAAACACTGTCTGTTGCTTTTCCCGATAGTTGGCAATATCACAGTACTTAAAATCACATTTCCAAAGGCTACTGAAATATTTTTTTAGTTTACATTCCTATTAAGAAACACTTCAGAGGCGCCTGGGTGGCTCAGTCGGTTGGGCGTCTGACTTCAGCTCAGGTCATGTTCTCATGGTTTGTGGTTCGGGCCCCACGTCGGGCTCTGCTGACAGCTCAGAGCCTGGAGCCTGCTTCCGATTCTGTGTCTCCCTCTCTCTGGCCCTCTCCCGCTCACACTCTGTCTCACTCTCTCTGTCAAAAATAAAGTTTAAAAAAAAATTTTTAAATTTAAAAAAAAGAAACACTTCAGAAAGTATTTAGTTGCTAGTGGCACTGCTGCCATGTTCTTTTTCTTTCATCCCTTCTTTTACTCCACAAGCATTAGCTCAATGTCTTTATGAGGCTTACATCTAAGAGGATATAGTTTCCTGTGGCGGCAAATAAAAGAAGGTCTGTTTCAAATAGATTTGTCACCTTCTCTCTGACCTCTAACTTCTGAAAAGTCAGTATTTGAGCAGAGGCTTGAATGAAAGTGAGAGACAAAAGCCAAGAGAAAATTTAAGGGGATGCATTTCCAAACAAGGAGAAGAGCAAGTGTAGAGATCTTGAGGGAGTGTGAACATGGGGTGTTTGCAGCATAGCACCCAGAAATGTGAAATATTCAGGATTTTTTACTGGAGTTATTTATACTCTCTATGGATAATACATAAATAAGTATATATTTTTGTAATTTATTTCTTCTTATTATCATTTCTTATCTTAGTTTTACAACTTAGAGCTTAGTTTTACATTTTAAAAGTAGTTGTCATTTCAGCTGTAACTAATTAAATTTACTGATGCATTTTTAATCAGTTTCTCTTTAACATTATTTTATATCCATTAATTTTTCACTTTATTTTTCTTCTTGCTAAAATACATGCTTTATACTCTCTTAAGTTAGCTGTTGTTCTTGTTGTTATTATTATTATTCTTTCTATTTTTCTTAAGTGATAGGTTAGCTGGGTATAAAATTTTAGGTTACTAGTTACTTTCTCTCCGCACTTTGAAGATAGTATTAAATATTATTAGATGGTCTTCTAGCCTCAACTGTTGCTGCCTGAAGATTTGCCCAGCCTTAGAATTATTCCTAGTACATATGCAGTCTTTTCTCTTTGGTAGATTAAGATTTTTCTTTTTTCCTTTATATTCTGCAGTTTTGCAATGTGTTTCTAGATGTGGAATTTATTTTTATGTATCTTTTTTTGGCATTCAGAATATGTTTGTAGTATAAAGATTTATGGATTTCTTCAGTTATTCGGCTATTTATCTTCAAATATTGTTCATCTGTAATTCCTTCCCTTTTTTTTTTTTTTTTTTTTTTTTAAAGAAATCAGTTTGTAATTACATTAGAGTCTCTCAGATTATCCTCTGGCTCTTACCTTCTCTTCATTTTCTTTCTTTCTCTGTAATGCACTTGAAGTGAATTCATCAGTTCTTAAAATTGTCTAGTTCTGCCTTGGTGATTATTTCAGCAGTTATACAGTTTTTGAGACTTTTCTGTTCATTTTTTTCATTCCTAAAGTTTCTAATAAGCTTTTTACATACCCACTTTTTTCATTCTTTATTTTTCCACATTTTATTTTATAATCTCTTCTGCACATCGCAAAAGATGAACCGAACATTTTAAGTCATTTTAATGACTGCCAACCAAGCTCCTACCAGATTAATTGTTTATAATGAACCATTGTTTTAGTTGTTGGTCTTCTTGGTTGTCAACAGGGATTTTCTTTGGCCTCTTTTTGTGATGTGTTTGGAGAGAGTCCTTACTTCAAATTCACTCTAGATATTAAGGTTGGCTTCTGCCTGCCATCTCTATTTCTAGACCTGTTACCCTTGATGGAGCCACGATTCTGGCCAACCTGTCCCAGAACCCAGAGATCATGGAGTTTCAGCTCTACTGCTCCTTTGTATTTCTCTAATTTGAGTACATGGAAATGTTTATATTGTTTTTTGAGGTGACTGATTTCTAAATGATTTTATCTGTCATTGATTTTTTTGGAAAAGAGGTTATGTGTTTAAGTGTGAACTTACAGAGCCATCTTAATGAGACATCTTACTGAAACTTATTTAAATGTCTCACATTTCCAAAATTCATCTTCTTTAGAGATTTTAATAATTCACGGTCTTTGGTTTCCTGTTGAATATATATACTGAGCTACACATATTCTGGGACAGTCTTGTTTTTAACTCCTTATTCCAATGAAGAATTCACATGTAGTAACTAAATTTGTTTATTAATATCATTCTTTTTGTTCCCCCAAAGATTTTAAATGTAATTTAAATGTGATTTAAGTTGCATTTCTTTCTTAGAATTTTTAAAATGAATTCAGAAATTAGCATGATTTCGTGAACTAGAATGATTAGACGGAGAGTATAGGGTTTTTTTGGTTCTGTAAAAATAACTTTATTTAAAATCCAAAGTCACACTACACAGCACTCATGCCCCAGACAATTGTTTTCTCATTGGTCACTGAAGTTTCAGCCCTTTCCACACCAAAATAACCCGTTAAGTTGAAAATGGGAGCGTCCCAATCCAGTGAGTGCATTGAAGTCTGCTGATCTTCCACTTCACCAGTACTGAAGCGTTCACCACTGTGAATCATGTGACAAACCAAACACCGCTCACTGGTAATAACTGAATTTGAAAACCTTTTTAGAGAAAAAGATTTATTTTCATTGCAACCCAAAAATTGTACATACTAAAATCGGGAAACGTGACGAGAGATTATTTGGGACCTCTTGGTTATTCTCATTTCAGTGCCCTGAAAAAGCAGGTACGTATGGGGGCACCTGGGTGGCTCAGTTGGTTAAGTGTCCAACTGCAGCTTAGGACATGTCTCATGGTTTGTGGGTTTGAACCCAATGTCAGGCTCTGTGCTGTCCAGCTCTGAGCCTGGAGCCTGCTTCAGATTCTGAGTCTCCCTCTCTCTCTCTCTGTCTCTCTCCCACTCTCACTGTCTCTCTATCTCAAAAATAAACAAACATTGAAAAAAAAATTTTAAAAGAAGCAGGTACATATGAGCACCTTTAATTTGTGTGAGTAAAGATGTCTACCTCATTTGGAGCAAGTCACTGCTTTTGGATGTTTTTTAGGGTTTTTTTTTTTTTTGTTTGGTTTTTTTTAATCTGTCCTAAATCATTTAGGTCATTCACAATTTTAAAAAGGTAAAAGGTTTTCAAGACATGTATGTATGTCATTTGAGGTAAAAAAAAAAAAAAATGCCATATCATTAGTTGAATGTGTAGCAAACTTTGACAGGCAAATGCATCAATATAAAGGGAGGGATGACTAGTTCCTTTAAAAAAAATGTTTGTTTATTTTTGAGAGAGAGACAGAGACAGAGACAGAATCCCAAGCAGGCTCAGCACTGACAGATACAGGGCTTGAACTCACAAACCATGAGATGGTGACCTGAACTGAAACCAAGAGTCAGACCAACTGAGCCACCCATGCGCCCCTGATGTGTAATTTTAAAAACGTGTTTTGTTTGTGAAGTTGCTCACAATCATGATAAACAGAACTGTAAGATCTTAATAAGAAGGAATCAGGGAGTATTACCTTGAATTTCTTGTGATGAACCTGCATCCCAGCCAGAACTTTTGCCTTCATTCTTCAGTGTGTAAAATTAAGTATTTCCCCTTTTGAATACATATTTCTGATTGATCGTGGCCCAGGCTTTATGGTGGAAAAACCTAGCTCAGTGTCTCAGATTAAGGAAAGTGTATAGGATTTTTAGTTTTTTCATATCGAATTGGCTCGAGTGTCTTAAATGTTTAATGAGCGTAAAGTCTGAGGTAGAACAGAGCTTTGAGGAATCTCGTAGTGTATGTCCAGTGACCGTTAGTGACGGTCCATCATTTGTAGACCAGGGGATCCTCATCACTGGGCTCAGCGGGCCATAGGAAACTGCCGGGCCGATAGCATTTCTGTTATCTCTTTTAATAAAAACTTAATTTCCTTTCTTCCTTCTTACGCCGTCAGATACCGGCCCCTTATTCATTTTCCTGACAGCTGCCGGCCGGCTCGTGAGCACCCAAGACTCGCCTTGCCGATTCCCACGATTTCTTCTTCCCACCTCCCCATCCTCCTTTCCTGGCCAAGCCATGGGAGAATGTGAGTCTGGGGCTGTTCCCTGGCAGGGCCTGCGGAGTTTCCATAAACATATCCCAGCTTGGCACAAAGAAGAAGCTGAGGGAGCAGCCACAGCATGTACGGCCAAAAAGCACTTGTGGAAATCCGAGGAATGTGAACCAAAAGAATCGCCCCGAGTCCCCACACACTTTTCTCCCAGAACACTTAGCACACTGTGTGGCTGGACAAACGGCTCTTTCAGCTGCGTGGGGCTTTCAGCCTGTGGTTTGAAGCCTGACAGGATGTGGCAGTCCTGACTCTGGATAATGTAGTACGATGCAACAAAATGCATCAAATTAGAAAATGGAAACTTTTCTTTCCCCGAACTGTAATTTAGCTGTCACTTGGCTTTAAAGCAGCTGAAAACAATTTTTTGAAAGTGAATGTTTATTTCCTGAAGTTTTGTGAATAATTATAGGCCTATTCTCTCCATGTTCCACATTCCACCGCCTTTCCCATAACTGTCTGAGTGGCGGGTCCCAGCACAGGCATATGGCGGTCCTTTGCCTTAAGAGGCCGCCATCGAACGCGTGGCCCCTTTGATCTGTGGCTTTTGACGTGCTTTACCTACAACTCTCTCATCAGACTAACACATTCTGTCAGTGTGTGTGTGTGTGTGTGTGTGTGTGTGTGTGTGTGTGTGTGTGTTTCCAAGTTCATTTTCTCAGTGCCGTGAGAAAGATCTACAGGGAAAATTGCTGATTTTACATCTGTCTTACCACAGGAAGAGAAGGGCAATATAATGAATTTTTTATGAGCCATGTTGCCTAGTGTTCACTGAGAAACCTTTGCCTTTCTAGGGGAAGCTTTTGACCCCACGTGGTGAGGGGGTTTGTAACCTGATGCTATTGTTAGAATAATTATAGTCTAAGGTTTTCCTGTCAGCACCCAAGTTAGCTCAGTTAAGGTTATATATTTTGAAATTCTTGTGCCTCGTCCTCTTAAAATACGTGCTCTGCAAAATTAGGTGGCTGAAGACCAATGAGTTCGTCATAAAACAGCTTTTAGGTCGCCACGAGTAAAGACTTTCATGTATATGTTTGTATTGAGTTTTGCAGAGTCAGGTGATATATACATTTAATGGAATTATTGATGGCGCATTTATCGGGATTTCCTGATACAGAATTGAGTATTATTTCTGTTGAATATTAAATTAGTATTTGGAAATAATTATTATAATTAAGAAAATAATTCATACCTTGGCATTGTATGGCATTTTAGGTAAGTATATTTTACCGGGGTCTTTAATATAATCTGTTTTCACTACCACTTTTCAGGGAAAATGTTGTTACTATTTTAATTTTCCAGAGGGGGAATCTACAATGCAGAGAAATTTCATAGGTCTTAGACTGAACGAGCACATGAGGAGATTTTCAGGGTGCTTCTCTTAAAATACTAGGTTGGCTTCCCAGCAAACACCTTTGGCATATCACCGAATCTTGCATATGACTCCTCGTGTTGTTTTTATGAAAAAGTGATGGTAGTTTCGTGTGTTTTGTTTTGTTTTGTTTTGCTTTGGCATCCCAGGACAGTAAAGATTTGTTGCTCTATCACGTGTTATTTAGGAACATTTTCTACAGCTCCTAATTATTTAAAGATAAATTTGGGTTCATACTTCCTGTGCTGTAGAGATAGAACTATTGACAAAGAGAAGGGGTTGGTTTGTATAACTCTGGAGGATTACAGGTACTTAAAATTGGCATAACTGTATACTGGCTTCAGTTGAACACTACCATCTTGACCTGGTGAAGTGAACATGTACATTTTAGAAAATCACTCCTGGGGGGCACCTGGATGGCTCAGTCAGTTAAGTGTCCGACTCTGGCTTAGGTCATGATCTCGAGGTTTGTGGGTTCGAGCCCCACGTTGGGCTCTGTGCTGACAGCTCAGAGCCTGGAGCCTGCTTCGGATTCTGTATCTCCCTTTTCTCTCTGCCTCCCCCCTGCTCACACTGTCTTTCTCTCTCTCTCTCCAAAATAAATAAACATAAAAAAAATAGAAAATCACTCTTGGGAAAAGGCATCCCTAACTTTTATTTCCATAACTGTGAACAGGAGCAGTGTTTTACTTTGACTCATTCATTTTACTCTTGTATCAGTGAAATTGATCCCATGGTAATACACTGGCATCCAAAACATACATGTTGTAGATGTATAACCTATATACATGCACATATATGTGTGTACACACACACACACACACACACACACACACACACGTACATACTTACAGGAAAATCTGATCTCTCTGCAAGTAAGATACTGGTACACAATTAAGAAAGCAGACTTTTGACCTTTGCTCAAGAACACCCATAAAGGAGTGATGGATGGTGGTTTTTCATCCAAGTTACTCTCATAAGACCTACCACTTACATTTGCAGGGAAGTATCTTTCTATGATGCTTCATTTTATAGTACCCATTGCTTTGGAGAAAATGCAATTTGGAGAGTGGAGGGTCGGTTAAGACGTAGATTTTTTCTCTTTAACAGTTATTCACAATACAAGTAGAAGGTGATGAAATCCGATCTACGAGCTGTCTCTCCTCATCAGAACCTGGATGATTTCACACAAATTAGTGTGGACACCGAGCTGTCATATACTGTCGAACTACTTTGCAGTCAGAGAGTGGGTTGCTCTTGGCCACTCTGGTTTAACACCATAACTGTGCTCCAGCTCACATCTTAGATCCAGACTTCAGACTTGTGTATCTAATTCCTTACGTGATGTCTGTTTAGATATATATTAGAAGTTTTTAATTTAACATGCCTCGAATGGAGCTGCAAACCTTTCCTCTGCTATTGGTTCTACCTGAGGCGTCCCCATTGTTAGTTACATGGAGCCTGCAGCCTTCCACCTGCTCCAGCCAAAATTCTTGATGTTAATCCTTGTCTCCTTCCTTTTCTCCAACCCCAAGTGTATCTATCAGAGCATTTTCCTTTTTTTTTTTTTTTTTAAGTAGGCTTCATGCCCATTGCAGAGCCCAAATGTGGGCTTAAGCTCGTGACTGTGAGATCAAGACCTGACCTGAGATCAACAGTTGGACGCTTAACCAGCTGAGCCACACATTTGCTTGATGCTGCTTTCCAGAATATTCTTAGAATATCTAGAATCTAAACTCTAAACCTACGATCTAAGTGGCATTCCACTGTCACCAGGGTTCAAGCCACTCCCGTCTCTCAACTTTATAATTACAGTAACCTGTTCATTTGTCTCCCTGCTTTGATTTTTGCCTCACATAAATAAAGCAGGGTGAATCTTTTAAAATGAGAGTCACACTTTGTATTCCTCTGCTCAGAACCTTGCGTTAGCATTGGCTTTCCATTTCATCTGACTAAAACTTCATTTCTTGGCTTAAAATTTCATTTCTTTAATTACCTAACAAACCCACATGGTGATGTACCACCCACCTGGGCACCCATGCACGCACACACCCCTAATCAGTTCTCTCTGCTCTGCCTCTACTCTTTTCCCTCTTGCTGACTCTGCTCTAGCCACACTGGCCTTGGCCTTGACATCTCAGACTTGAGTATGCTTCGGGGGCTTTGCACTGATTGCCATCTCTGCCTAGAACACGCTGACACCAGCCTGTCACGTGTCTTTACCAGAGACCTGACATCTCCTGCCACTGACTCTCTCTGGTACCGTTGACCCTGTTTTTTCTCACTTCTCCTCCATAGTCTTCTGTTACATCTTGTAATGACTTATTATGTTTATGGCGTCATGTGTGCGTCACTGTGCTTCAGAGCGAGCTTCCCAGGAGGGGGAGTCGTGCTGTAAATTGTGCACTGATACATTCTAAGCATCTAGGGTGGTGTCTGCGCATCGTAGGCGCCGAACAAATGCTAGTTAAATGAAAGAAGGAATAAAAACAAGCCTGGCTGGCTGAGTCATTTAAGCATCCCACTTCGGCTCAGGTCATGCTCTCACAGTTTGTGGGTTCGGGTCTCGCATCGGGCTCTGTCCTGACAGCGTGGAGCCTGCTTCAGATCCTCTGTCTCCCTCTCCCTTGATCACCCTCTTCCTCTTTCTCTCTCTGTCAAAAATAAATACACATTCAAAAAAAGTTTGGGCCTGTATTACTGGCAGTTTGGAAATTCCTGGCTAGTACGTTCCGTCACTATTTTGGTGACTATTTTTCACACTCCTCCTTACCCCCTGGCCGACATTAATTGTTCAGTAGACATGTGAATGCTGGTTCACAACTACACCTTTTACAGTGTGCCATATGGCGGAGATGTAAATTATGACAGGGTCCCTAGTCTTAAAGACGGACAGGCAGTTGACAGTCACAAACAAAGCGGAACATGCACTGTACCGTGCGGTGCGAAATTTTAATTTCTGTAAGGCTTCAAAGGCACATGGCATCGGTAATGGTTGGAATAATTCTGCAAGGCCCCCTGAACAGAAAAGGATTTTAAAGTTGGATCACACAGTACCTTATATAGTTGTTTTTATAAGGCTGTGTCACGTATTATATTTATTTACTTTGTTGTTTCATGCAACTTGAGTTTTTCATAAGAGGAAACTGGCTGGCAAGGGCCTCTAACCAGAAAGGAAGGCTTGTCAACAGATTGCACATTCTGCTAAAGTTACTGACTTCAATAATAAGCTGTGGGGGAGAAGCAGAAGGGTGTATGTGATTTTCATTTGGGTACGAAATCAACCAGATCGAAAGTCAGGCCTATTGTATGGCAAGGGGTATAGGAACCTTAGGCATGTCAAGTGTTCCTTGGAGGGAAGCAGCTTCATCAGGCAAGCACAAAAGCCACATAATCACCATATTCGTGACTTTGAGTTCATCTCCGCTGGTATCGATTGGCAAGCACTTTCAAAGGGAAAGTAGTGAATGTCACTCTCAGAGAAAAGCTTAAATATATTAGCTAGTTAATTGAAAGGCTTCAATGCACACCAGGCTTCAGGCAACCCACGAACAAAACTGGTTGAAATGTATCAAAGGTGGAAATAGAAGCGAGTCAAGATCATCCCCCAATGCCTCTGTTTTAGCACTTTTGCCTTTTAAGTATTCCACCCTGTTTTTTGCAACTCTTGTCTAGTGCGTACGTTTATGAACATTGCTGGAGTTCACTGTGCTTTAATCATAGAACCATTTGGAGCAAGAAAACTTGCCTCGAGAATAGCTGCCCTGTAGTCTTCATGAGAATGCAACCGTGAGAAATGGCTCGACTCAACCCTGCTGTATACTGGTGGGAATCACATGCTGCAATTTACGGTTTCCTGGCTAGTTAACCTGAATTTAAGTAGCTGGGTGACTCGGTGACCCACCCGAACCAAATGGCTATAATTTATTAACATCATAAAGATAGAAAGTAACTATGGACTTGATAGAGTAGTAAAGATGCTTCTTGGCCGGGGCATAGAATACATGTCCCTTCATTTATTTATTCACTCAACTAATTTTTATTCAGGCCTTTCTTCTGCAACAAATGATTTGATAAATGGGGATGGGAAAAACATGAGAAAGTTCAAAGAAAGGATGAAGAATTAAACATCCTGTGGCTTAATGCGGGGAGTGTTAATGTTGTGAACAGAAGGGTGTCTTAAAGGTACAGTGAAGAGCCCAGAGAGGAAAGAGGGAGTCTGGATTCGGGGCAGGAAACGGAAAAGGCCAGGCTAGGGATGTAGCCCGGAGGGGAGAGGGAAGGAGGCATCAAACATAAATAGGCCATAGTCACGATTGCCAGAGAACAAGGTGGAACTCGTTTCTGCAAACTAGTAAGAACAGAAGCCCAGTTCCAGGATCTGGCAGGGATTATGGAGGCAGCAGATAAGGGCTGCTTATTTGAGCAGATCAGCAGCAAAAGGGAAAAAAAAATTACAGCAGTTATCTAGAGAGGGCAGCTGGGTCAAGAGAACATTTTCTAGGAGAAAAGAGAACTATACGTGTTTGTAGGCACAGGGTAACAGCTGTGGGCCAGGTTGAAGATGCCTGAGAAGGCAGGCAGACGGGCAGAAATTGAGAATTAGGGTCTTAATGGGACCGGAAGGAGAGGACCAGAGTGGCACAGAAAGGGGCTCTGAGCGGGGTGCTGGCTGGCTGAGTTAGTAGAGCATGTGACTTTGATCTCACAGTTGTGAGTTCAAGCCCCACTTTGGGCGTGGCGCTTACTTTAAAAAATGGATGAGGGGCCGCTTTAAGTTTACTAAGCATCCAAGTCTTGATTTTGGCTCAGGTTACAATCTCATGGTTCGTGGGATTGAGCCCTGTGTCAGGCTCCGTGCTGGCAGGATGGAGCCTACTTGAGATTCTCTGTCCCTCCGTCACTGCCCCTCCCTTGCTTGTACACACGTTCTCTCTCTCTGTCCCTCAAAAAAATAAAAAATTTAAATTTAAAAATTTTTTATAAAGAGGCTCTGAGCTTCAGGGGAGGAGAGGACTTGTTTCGTAAGATGGAGACAAGGATACCAAGTGAGAAAGTCCTATCCCTGAGTCTCTGTAACTCAGTGCACCTGCAGATGAAGAGCTGATCTTACCAGTGATAAAAATGCTAAAGGCAGTATCTCAGGGGGATAATAACTCTCTTCTATTTTATTACCACAGTATCATGACAACAAAAGCATCTTCTTAAGCCCATCCATAATTAAAATATATTTTTTCTTCCTTAGTTTGATTTCCACTGAATTTCTTTAAAAAAATTTTTTTTAATGTTTATTTATTTTGAGACAATGCGAGAGACAGAGTGCAAGCAGTGGAGGGGCAGACAGAGGGAGACACAGAATCTGAAGCAGGCTCCAGGCTCCGAGCTGTCAGCACAGAGTCCGACACGGGGCTCGAACTCACGAACCCGGGAGGTCATGACCTGAGCTGACGTCGGACGCTTAACCGGCTGAGCCGCTCAGGTGCCCCGATTGCCACTGCATTTCTAATTCTCTTTTTTACCGAAATTTGCTCTCATCAGCTGCCTTATTCTTTCTCTTCAGTTTTATCTGTTTGCCCAGCCAGCCGCCTCAGTCTCCCACATGCTGAGTTACCTCTCCCAGAGTCACCTCTCCCTCTCCTATGTTACTCTGGTTCCTTCTCTTCTGGGAAAGTAGTCATCCTGTCTCTTTAGATAAATATCACTAGAAATTAATGTAGTTCGATCCTCACCTGTGTTGTCATCTTGTCTTGATTTTCAATTTGGTTTGTCCTCGGAGCACAACATATTGAGGAATTAACAATCGCACTTTCCTTTAGTCATGTTCTGTTTTTCCATTTTCGGATGTAAGTCATGGCAGCCAGTTGGCTCCAGACTGGGGGCACATGGCCCAGTGGGTGAACCAGATGGAATACAGGAAGAAAATATTATAATGTCCCTCTTTGCTGTCTAAAAATAGGAAGTACATTAATTTTTCCTGATTTCCTAATCACCGCGCTTGTGAAGTGACCCAGACCATCTTACCTAGCTCGTACGTCACACTGTCCTGTGTCACACGTGGTGCACAGATGTTCATTGTAGTTTCTGTGTGCCGGGTTTAAGAAGTCCGTGCGTTCTACCACCCACTTTGTTGAAAGACCATTCTTCATTAAAAAGGGCAAGTGACTTTAAGAGGTTATGGCAGAAAAACCATGGAGTAGAAGTTGCAACTGTAATGCAGACCCCAGCAAACAACTAGACATTGGCAGAGGTATCACTGTTGCTTTTCAAGTGAGCTCAGCAGCCGCCAATATTCATTTAAGGAAATACGCCACAAACCAGCCGTAAAAAGATCTGACAAGTACGTAGCCAACAAAATTGGAATTATTAAGAAGACGGTTTCAAATATGGTTTCATGCATATCGTTATTAGAAATGGCTGTAATCTCAAATGTATGTTCTGCCTTTAGATATGAGTTAATAATGATACTACATGCATATAATTTATGAATAAATCAATATGCATGTATTGCGAGTTTTTTCTCAGCATCGTTTTCCTTTTAGGCATCCCACTCCCTTTTGATGTTCATTTATTTTTGAGAGAGAGAGTGTGAGTGGGAGAGGGGCAGAGAGCGGCGGAGACACGGAATCCGAGGCAGGCTCCATGCTCCAAGTTGTCAGCACAGAGCCTGATGTGGGGCTTGAACTCATGAGCTGTGAGATCATGGCCTGAGCTGAAGTGCGGTGCTTAACCGACTGAGCCACCCAGGCGCCCCAACATCATTTTCCTAATAGGTATATACCGTAACAGTTTGGAGACCTCTGATCTAGTGCGATATTTATCGGCGAATGTAAATAATTTTTCTTATGAAATAACAGAACATTAAGGTCCCTCTAGCATTAAAATGTAGGTCTGAAAATCGAATATTTTAAGAACTTTAAAAACTAGACTTACTTCTCCTTAAACTACTGCACAGCGAAATTCGAAAGTAGCCTCTCTATTGACAGAGATTAGTAAAATGCCCCCAAGATGAGGACAGACACTGTGGTGAACTACCACATGGCACAGGCACTGATTTTTAGGCTGGGTTACGATTCTGTCTGCGTATCATAGAATGTTCAAGTAGCCACTGCAGAATGTGGGCCTTGATAGAAGGAATGATGAACACTCTTTAGAAATTTAATTTCCCTTCTACCGTGTTTTCTATGTCCTGATTCTAAAGTAGCATTCTTAGGTGCTTCAATAATAGATATGTTTATCTGTAGCCTCATTTTTCTCTGTGGAACATTGTCAAAAAAAAAAAAGCCTTCTCAAGGGTCCTGCTGTGCTGGGTGACAAACACTCTAATAATTTTGTCCTCAAAGGGAACAGAGTCCTTACCAAGACCACCAGGCACACTTCGTTTTCATTTTCCTGTGAGTTATCATGGGAGCAAAATCACACATGGGATTCCATGGACTACCATTGTTTTGAGTGGACTAATCATATCTCGCCGGCTTCTGTAAACTCTCTTTTTCCTTCCAAGATTTTAAAAGCTGCATGCGGGGTCCCTTGTGTAGATATCATTATAGTTTAAAATTAAAGTGAACCAGTTTTGTATTTTATTAGTGTTTTGTTTAGAAATGGAGACACTAGATCCATGAATCATTGGCTTGTTCTCATCTGCAGGGTCATGAATACTATACAATTGAAAAGACTATTAGAATTTTTTTAGTTATAAAAATAATGTTTAACAGAGAAAACATTTATGGAAACGACTGCCTAGATTTACATAGTTCCTTTCTGAAAGTTTTCAGGATACTTTAGACACGTGTTAATTCTCACATTTCTTCCGGGAGTGAGTAATGAACCGACGGAGAAAATTGAAGCAATGAAGTCACATGGCCCTTCCAAGCTTCCTTAGTAAGTGATGAAGAAGCAGAGAATATAATCAAGAATCACCTTGTGGCAGGGTTCCACTAGACCACAAAACTTCCTAAGCAATAGAGAGTGTTTAAAATAATGATATTTTAATAATTCTTCACCTAATAAACCTAGTGTCAGCTGGCTTATGTACTGTCAAACCATCATTGTATGGATTGCATGATTTTTAAAGACATACATCTTCTGAAGTACTAATGTGATGTTATCTCTGAATGATGACTCTGAGGCATATCCTATTAGCATAAAAATTTAGTTAAACAAATAAAATAAACCTCATGAGGCAGTCTAGACTTTTACATTCGACAGTTGGCCTCGCAGGAGAGCTCGAAGAATGCCCTCTCTGCCCAAGAGATCCAGGCTTTCCTTATCAAAAGTTGACCGTAAGTTGAAGAGCTAAAAGAACCAGTCTAAGTCCCAGAGGCCCATCATAAGTGTAAGTCCATCTGCTTTCTCAAGAGTGGAAGAAGGTGGGGGAAGGATTGCAAAATATCTCCTGAGGTACACAAGTCCGTCGGTGGTAAGACTAGAAAGGAAAGAGACTCTACAGAGGAATCCCCCACATCTTGTAACTGGGCAGTAAGATAGGGTGTTACTTGCAACAGATCTGACAGCTGGTGGCTTGGCTGTGCGACACCGACATATCTGTGGAAAACTGTCAGTGCTCAGATCTCAGGTCCTGTTGATAAGAAATTGGTAATCCCTCCCTCAAAATAGTTAGAGCCAGTGGTGGACTGAATCAAACTAAAGCAGCAGTGAAGCCCAGACCCAATAAGCTTGCCCAGCCCACCTCCAGTAGACTGACCAAGAAAGGAGACTGCACCTTCTGAAAGTAAATATGACTTGTTTTAGATTCTTGTGTTTTCTTGTATATAATGTCTGGCATATCTTTAAAGGTTACAAGATACACAACAAGGTAGGAAAATGGCATCAATGGTCAAGAGATGAAATAGTCAATAGAAACGGGTCCAGAGATGGACCAAATGTTGGAATCATCAGAGAGTGGCTTTAAAACATATATAAAATGATAAAAGACATGTGCTCGCTTCGGCAGCACATATACTAAAATGATAAAAGACATAGTAGAAATGGTGCACAACATCCACAAAAAAATGGGAGATGCTGGCAGAAATACGAAAACTGTTTTTAAAATCAAACTAAAAAGAAATGCTGGAAAAGAAAAGTGTAACATCAGGAAGAATTCATTAGATACACTTGAGACCAGATTACACACAGTAGAGGAAGATTCCCATAAACTTGAAATAGTCAATAGAGAATACCTAAATTCACAAAACAGTAAAAAAGAAAAGCAAAGACCATCTGCGATCTGTGGGAAAATAACAAATCGTTCAAGAAGGAGAGGAAGAGGAAAATGGGATGGAAGTATTATTTGATGAAATAATAGTTAAGAACTTTGTAAAATTGATGAGAGATACAAACCACTTAGCAAATGTAAGCAGGAAAAATACAAAGAAAACCACATTGCAGTCAGTTACTAAAAAACAAAAATAAAAAAGCAGTGCTTAAAAGTTGCCACAGGAAAAAAGACATGTGTGTAATTGAACATCAGTAGACAGGATGGTTAAGTTCTCAACAGAAATAGTTGAAGCCATAAGACAAAGGAAAGACCTCTTAAAAGAGCACACAATATTGTGTGTGAACACAATAGACCTGTCAACCTGGCATTTTGTATCTTGCAAAAATATCCTTCAAAAAAAGAAGACAACATATATATTTTCAAGTGGGAAAAAGCTGAAATAATTTATCTCTAGGGGACCTTCACCACTGAAATGCAGAAAGAAATTCTTAAGGCTGAAGCAAATAATAATAAATGGAACTCAAGACCGTTTTTTTTTTAATCCTTTTATGTTATACTTGTGTGTATTTCTTTCTTTAAAAGACCAAGTGTTTAGTGCAAAAATAATAACAATGTATTGTGAGGTTTTTAACATATATTAAAATAAAGCAGAAAAAGTGATGGGGTGAGAGGTACATGGAATACTACTATACAATTTTCATACTCTTTATGAATTGTATACTATTATATGAGTGAAAAATATAACTTAAAGATGGATATTATATTTAGATCCACTATTAAAACTACACATAAAATGTATAGCTGAACTATCAGTACGTAAAGCAAAATAAAATTCTCAGTAATATCCACTTCTCCTCCAAAATGGCAGGAAAAGAGTTGCAGAGAGGTAAAGAACAAATGGAATAAATAGAAAACATAGAAAACAAATACTAGTTGGGGAAATTAAGGCACAATATTAATAGTGTTATTAAATATAAATTGCCCAAATGTTTCACTTAAAAGAGATTTGTAGACTAGATTAAAAAGTAAAACCCAACTATAAGCTGCCTACAGAAAACAAAGATATATTATAAGTGAAAGGGAATGAATGAATGTATTTACCATGTAAATGTTAAATATAAAAAGTTAATGCCTTAATGGTTAAAGACAAAGAAAATTACCAGAGATAAAGAAGGACATTCTATATCGGCAGAAAGGTCAAGTTGTTAAGAAGGCCTCATTTTTCAGGATAAAAATCATTATATAATAATCAATTACATTTCTGTATAATTGATATAAATTGATACATATTGATTCTATAAAATTGATAATAACATTGAAGTAAAAATGGAATTTATTGTAACATTAAAAGCATCAAATACATAGAAATTTACAAAATACGGAAAAGTGCTCTTCAATGAAGTTAGAAGACGTTGCTGAATGAAACTAAAGAATATTTACTTCAGAGGTGCCTGGGTGGCTCAGTAAGTTGAGCGTCTGACTTCAGCTCAGGTCATGATCTCACAGGTCGTGAGTTGAGCCCCACATCAGGCTCTGTGCTGATGCCTTAGAGCCTGGAGCCTGCTTCCAGTTCTGTGTCTCCCTCTCTTGCTGTCCTTTCCCTGCTCATACTCTCTCTCTCTCTCGCTCTCTCAAAATTAAACATTCAAAAAAATATTAAAAAAAGAATATTTACTTCAATGGAAACATACTACATGTTTTTGGGTGTGTAGAAACAATATTGTTCATTTTCCATAAATTGATAAACATTCAAAACATTGTCAAAATTCCAGCAGACTAATTTTTTGGAAGAAATTAATAAACTGGTTCTATATGGGATGCAAAGTATCTAAAATAGCCAAAATAACACTGAAAAAATAATTCCAGAAAGTTACGCTACCTGATTTTAACATTTTAAAAAGCCATGACAGTCGAGACTATGTACTTTGGCACTATGTTAGATAATAGTTCAATGGGAAAGACCTGGAATTCCAGAAATAGACACATACACATATGGCAAATTGAGTTTTGATCAAGGTACCAAGTCAGTCCTAAAGGAATAGCCAAGTAATTTTTAACAGATGTTGCTGGGACAATTGGAAATGAACTGCAATCCAATTCTCATTCCATATATGAACATTCATTTGAGATGGTCCTACATGCAAAGGTGAAACTCAGAGTCCTAAAACTTTATGAAGAAGATAGTAGGAAAATACTGTCATTACCTTAAGATAGAGTGTTAATCACGCTTCCAAAACTCAATCAGGAGGAAATAGAAAGCTTGAACAGACCCATAACCAGCGAAGAAATTGAATCAGTCATCAAAAATCTCCCAACAAATAAGAGTCCAGGACCAGATGGCTTCCCAGGGGAGTTCTACCAGATGTTTAAAGCAGAGATAATACCTATCCTTCTCAAGCTATTCCAAGAAATAGAAAGGGAAGGAAAACTTCCAGACTCATTCTATGAAGCCAGTATTACTTTGATTCCTAAACCAGACAGAGACCCACTAAAAAAAGAGAACTACAGGCCAATATCCCTGATGAATATGGATGCAAAAATTCTCAATAAGATACTAGCAAATCGAATTCAACAGCATATAAAAAGAATTATTCACCATGATCAAGTGGGATTCATTCCTGGGATGCAGGGCTGGTTCAACATTCGCAAATCAATCAGTATGATACATCACATTAATAAAAGAAAAGATAAGAACCATATGATCCTGTCAATCGATGCAGAAAAGGCCTTTGACAAAATTCAGCAACCTGTCTTAATAAAAAGCCTTGAGAAAGTCGGGATAGAAGGAACATACTTAAAGATTATAAAAGCCACTTATGAAAAGCCCACAGCTAACATCATCCTCAATGGGGAAAAACAGAGCTTTTCCCCTGAGATCAGGAACACGATAGGTATGTCCACTCTCACTGCTGTTGTTTAACATAGTGTTGGAAGTGCTAGCATCAGCAATCCGACAACAAAAGGAAATCAAAGGCATCAAAATTGGCAAAGATGAAATCAAGCTTTCACTTCTTGCAGATGACATGATATTATACATGGAAAATCCGATAGACTCCACCAGAAGTCTGCTAGAACTGATACATGAATTTAGCTAAGTTGCAGGATACAAAATCAATGTACAGAAATCAGTTGCATTCTTATACACTAATAATGAAGCAACAGAAAGACAAATAAACGGATCCCATTCACAATTGCACCAACAAGCACTTGTGTTTATACCTAGGAATAAATCTAACCAAAGATGTAAAAGATCTGTATGCTGAAAACTATAGAAAGCTTATGAAGGAAATTGAAGAAGATATAAAGAAATGGAAAAACATTCCATGCTCATGAATTGGAAGAATAAATATTGTCAAAATGTCAATACTACCCAAAGTTATCTACACATTCAATGCAATCCCAATCAAAATTGCACCAGCATTCTTCTCGAAACTAGAACAAGCAATCCTAAAATTCATATGGAACCACAAAAGGCCCCGAATAGCCACAGTAATTTTGTAGAAGAAGACCAAAGCAGGAGGCATCACAATCCCAGACTTTAGCCTCTACTACAAAGCTGTCATCATCAAGACAGCATGGTATTGGCACAAAAACAGACACATAGACCAATGGAATAGAATAGAAACCCAAGAACTAGACCCACAAACATATGGCCAACTAATCTTTGACAAAGCAGGAAAGTACATCCAATGGAAAAAAGACAGTCTCTTTAACAAATGGTGTTGGGAGAACTGGACAGCAACATGCAGAAGGTTGAAACTAGACCACTTTCTCACACCATTCACAAAAATAAACTCAAAATGGATAAAGGACCTGAATGTGAGGCAGGAAACCATCAAAACCCTAGAGGAGAAAGCAGGAAAAGACCTCTCTGACCTCAGCCGTAGCAATTTCTTACTTGACACATCCCCAAAGGCAAGGGAATTAAAAGCAAAAATGAACTACTGGGACCTTATGAAGATAAAAAGCTTCTGCACAGCAAAGGAAACAACCAACACAACTAAAAGGCAACCAACGGAATGGGAAAAGATATTTGCAAATGACATATCGGACAAAGGGCTAGTATCCAAAATCTATAAAGAGCTCACCAAACTCCACACCTGAAAAACAAATAATCCAGTGAAGTAATGGGCAGAAAACATGAATGGACACTTCTCTAAAGAAGACATCTGGATGGCCAACAGGCACATGAAAAGATGCTCTTCGTCGCTCCTCATCAGGGAAATACAAATCAAAACCACACTCAGATATCACCTCACGCCAGTCAGAGTGGCCAAAATGAACAAATCAGGAGACTATAGATGCTGGAGAAGATGTGGAGAAACGGGAACCCTCTTGCACTGTTGGTGGGAATGCAAACTGGTGCAGCCACTCTGGAAAACAGTGTGGAGGTTCCTCAGAAAATTAAAAACAGACCTACCCTATGACCCAGCAATAGCACTGCTAGGAATTTACCCAAGGGATACAGGAGTACAGATGCATAGGGGCACTTGTACCCCAGTGTTTATAGCAACACTCTCAACAATAGCCAAATTATGGAAAGAGCCTAAATGTCCATCAAGGGATGAATGGATAAAAAAATTGTGGTTTATATACACGATGGAGTACTACGTGGCAATGAGAAAGAATGAAATATGGCCCTTTGTAGCAACATGGATGGAACTGGAGAGTGTGATGCTAAGTGAAATAAGTCATACAGAGAAAGACAGATACCATATGGTTTCACTCTTATGTGGATCCTGAGAAACTTAACAGAAACCCATGGGGGAGGGGAAGGAAAAACAAAAGAGGTTAGAGTGGAAGAGAGCCAAAGCATAAGAGACTGTTAAAAAACTGAGAACAAACTGAGGGTTGATAGGGGGTGGGAGGGAGGGGAGGGTGGGTGATGGGTATTGAGGAGGGCACCCTTTGGGATGAGCACTGGGTGTTGTATGGAAACCAATTTGACAATAAACTTCATATATTGAAAAAAAAAGGTAGAGTGTTAATCATTAAGACAAAATTAATAGATTGGGCCTCCTCAAAATTAAGAATATTTGCTCACTGAAAGACACCATTTAAAATGTAGGGACTCTTGGGTGGCTCAGTCAGTTGAGCATCTGACTTTGCTCAGGTCATGATCTCACAGTTCATGAGCCCCACATTGGCCTGTATGTAGTCAGTGCACAGCCTGCTTCAGATCTTCTGTCCCCTGTCTCTCGTTGCCCCTCCCCCACTCATGCTCACTCACTCTTTCTCAAAAATAAATAAACTTTTAAGAAATTGCATAGGCAGTTCACAGACTGGGAAAAAACATTATTGCAGGAAAATTATCTGAGTACAGAAAGATACCCAGGATACCTAACAAGCACTTACAAATCAATAATAGAAAGACAAATACCCTCACCTCACTAATAAGTAAGAGAAGAACTTAGGCAACTTGACAAAAGAATGTGTGAATGGTCACAAAGCTCATGAACAAAGTCCTCCATGTCATCAGTCATCAGGGAAAGGCAGTTAAAAGCATCATGAAGTATCACACAAAGGACCAACAAAAGCTTCTAGAACTGTAGAGTAGTAGCTGAGATGGCTCCAATGCCTTACATTTTGATCACGTCTCTCAGTTGACCCGAGAGTCTGATCCAAAGGGGTCAATTGTTAAAAAGAAACCACAGGCCACATAGGTTAAGGTCCCCAGTCAGTAAACTGGGATTTAATATCTCATCTAATTGCAGTTCTCACCTCACCTAGAACTTTAGTCTCAGTGGTCAGTCAGGAATTTTATGGTGAGCGCCAATGAGTCTGCTACATGGGCCCTCTCCTACCCGCAAAGGGAGATGAGGTGATCCATATTCTAAGACCCTCTACCCCCAGGCCCCACCCCCAAGGAAATCAACCTTGCCTAAAATAATCCTTTTCTTCGGCTCATAACTTTCTTGCCCCAATCTCCTTGTAAAACCCTTCCATGTATAGATGGAGCTCTTTGGAGCTCTCTTCTTCTTGGTAGGTGGATTGCTGTCCAACTGAATCATATAGTGAAGCCGATTAGATCTTCAAAACATACACATGCACACGGGCCACCATTCCTAGTCACAAGAATGACCAAAATAAAAAACGAGAAGAGCATCTCTAAATGTTGGTCATTGAAACTAAATTAAATGTTTTTGTTTTATGTCTTTAGGTTTCTTAGAAAATAAATTGCTCATGTGTATGCTGAGGCAGATGTTTTAGCCTTTGCCCTACTTCATCAACCTCAGAGTTTCTTATCACTGATAAACAGGCCCGGTTAAAAATCACTGGAAGGTATTAATTTTGTCATTTTAACTTTTTAGGTCATGCATACACACAAAAGGAAACCATCTCAACATAAAAATGCCTTTGTTTTATTTGGAGGGTCAAGTACAGGTACTTTGGGGGCACCTGGGTGGTTCAGTCAGTTGAGCATCTGATTCTTGATATCAGCTCAGGGTATGATCTTGTGGTTGTGAGATCGAGCCCCACATCAGGCTCTGCACTGACAGCATGGAGCCTGCTTGGGACTCTCTCTCTCTGCCCCTCCCCTGCTCGCATGTGGGTGCACCAGCTCTCTCTCTCTCTCAAAATAAATTTAAACAAATACTTTGTCAAATAGGCAAAGTGAGTTTTAAAACCTCACAGGATAAAAATTTTACCAGAAGTTACTTAGAATTATTTTGTCTGTATGACTTATTTATCTGAAAAAAAAATATGTGAACTTTGATACTTTGCCCACAATGTACAAGAAGAATGGATGAATAAAATGGGGCAAAAAGTGGAAAAGAGCAGTAAATTAATTGTCTTAGAGCTTCAGAGAAGAAAATCAGAAAAAAATAAAAATCATTAAGAACTTAGTGTTTTTATGAATAAGATGAAGATAGAATCAAAGAAAAGAAGAAACCAAGGAAGACTTTGGTTTTCATTTATTCAGAATAGTTATCTTTCTCTTAATGAGTCCCATTCTCATCATTTGGGGGAACGACCTCTTAGTTGTTATCTGTAAGTTCACCTAGACAGTGAATCAAATCAGGGTTTGGGACGTTTCTCTGGTCTTGCTCCTTACAAGTGATCTACTACTTGACAAATAATCTGTGATGAGAAATATGAAGTATTTATTAACCCAGAGCTATTCAGAGTTATTGATGAAAAGGAAAGATCCATCATATAATTCCCAGGGCCCTGAAGGAGATTCTACTGTATTGATTCAGTAGTTAATACAATCAGTCATTTATATGACCTGTTAAAAATGATTTATATTTGAATGATGAATTTTATTTGGCCAATTTGAATTTTTTTGAAGGAAGGAAGGAAAACCTTTTGCTTAAAGAAATAATTTGTTCTTTTTTTTTTTTTTTTTAAACTTGGTAGTGTAATACACATGACAAGAATGAGTTGAGCAGTAGTTACCACAGTCACAGGAAAGAAACGGGTCTTTAACAATCTTGACTTCAAGTAAAGGTGGGTAACCGGCTGCTGTATTTTGCTTTGATCGTAACATTCACCCTTCCTTTCATGCCTATCTTGCTTTTCATTGTATTAAGTACAAAAACTCAAAAGTGTCCCCAGTCCCACAAATACAGTATCACAGTGTTCTCTCACAGAAGTAGTTTTATCTATTTAGTTTCTCATACTAAAAAAAACGAGGTGATTTTTGGTAGATGTCTCTTATTTGTCATATAAATAAGCATCTAAATTTGGGTTAGGAGAACCTCCAGAATGTGCTCAAGTGTTGTAAAACAAAAGTTTAGAGCATGCACTTTGTTTCTAGGCAGACCTATACCTGCTTTTGACAACCGTGTGATCTTGGCCAAATCATTTAACTTCCTAGCTCTTTATTTC
Organism: Panthera pardus; assembly: GCF_024362965.1. Classification (NCBI taxonomy): domain Eukaryota; kingdom Metazoa; phylum Chordata; class Mammalia; order Carnivora; family Felidae; genus Panthera; species Panthera pardus. The sequence continues at coordinate 136,729,518 of NW_026526765.1, forward strand.
CCTCGTGTGTAAAATGGGGTCATTGTGGTTGGCTCCCCAACGCCATTCCACTTTTGATAATTCATCTGAGATATTTGTTGCCATGCAAGTTCCTTGCCGGTAATTGTTTCATGGATGGACAACCTGTGATACTTGAGGTCAACAAGGTACAGAAGAGTGGCTAGTACGGTGGGATGTGGACAAGGAATTATGCTCCATTGCTGGCAGCAGATTTCTCATGACCATGAGGGTGTTGGACTTTAGGATGAAGCCAACGTGTCAACGGAGGATAAAGACGGAAAGCTCTTTGTTGATGCTCTTGAGGAGATGAGAAACTTGAAGCCTTCTCTCTACTTCTGGTGATCACATAGTTTGACTTGTAGTATTTTTTACTTGGAGAAAAGAGCTTGTGAAGCTCTTAGCTTTATATAGTGTCTAATGCAAAGAAAATTCTCAATTAAATATAGTTGTTGCTATTGCTGTTGTTATCCAAGCAAAGAAAACTGGAAAAAATGGCAACTTCTGTCTGATTTTGGGAAGGGATCTCAGAAGAGGAACAGTGTTTCAGCAAGATCTAATCTGTTAGCACCTCTCTTCTCACTTGAAGTAGGACTCTCTGAGGTACCCTGTGATCTCACATCTTAATTCTTAACCTTTTCCTCTCTGTTCTGATATCCCTTGATTCCTACTGGGTTTTCTTCTCCCTAGAGTTTTAACTCTGTTAAATGTCTTGAAACGAACATGGACTGGAGTTAACGATGAAGAAATCAATCCATGCCTTTTCTTCTCTGCTCCATATTTTCAAAGAATTACAAGGTGATTCTCTCATCCAGGAGATGCAGGCAGGGCTGTGGCCCATAGATTCTTTGCATTTTTATGGGTTGACTTGTAGGGACAAGTGAGTGTTCCTGGGAGTTGTGTAGATCTGCTCCTGTATAACTGCCGGGGATCCACGCCCTCATTCACATCTCTCTGACCAACCTGTGTCATGACCCTGGAAGCTGGATTTCCAAGTCCTTGTGGCTGCGCTTGCCATGACACCAGCAGAGTCACTTGCCTTTATGAGAATCACATAAGCCTAAACAAAGAGCATCGCAATGGCAACCACCAAGACCTGCCATCAGAGGCCTCTCCACAATCTTCCTGAACACACACAAACCCTGAAAGTGCCAACAGGAAGGATACGGAAGTCATAAAAGAGTAACCTTTTCATGAACCTTGGCCAGTGGAGCTTGGAGATGGATTTGTGATTTATTTTAGAAATCGCAAGAGAGGTTACATTTTATGTACCTAAAATGACGTATGAAAATTCCTACCTGATTCAGAATCCTGAGGTGGCCTGGCCATCTAAAATCATCTAGTGTTTTTAGACTAGATGGAGTGGACAACTCTGAATACTATTAGTTTTTATTTCATTCTTTTTACTCTTATTATCTTCCTTTGTTATAATGACTAGAAAACAGTCAAAAGGAAGATACTGATTTTTTTTCTTTCCTTTTTTTCTGTTTTCATGTCTCTCGCAATTTATGAGCTAGAGTTTAGGATCAGATATTAGACAAACCAGTTTTCTGCACACTAAGTAGGAAAGCAGTTATTACACCGTCAGTAACAGATTCCATCCAGAGCATCCCTCTCCCTGACAAAGTATTTAAAGAGGAAACACTTAGTGAAAGCTTTAAGAACAAAATGCATTTCAGCTAAGGCAGCGTGGTATGCCCTGCATCAAAATACAGAGATTAAAGCACACATCAATTCCTCTCTATCACAAAACTGTCCTACTTGTCATTTTAAGAAACTAGCCTATCACGCATATGCTTTGATCATTTCTAATAGATTCTTCCTGACTGGCTGTCAACGTGGAAATTAAAATGCCTAGTTGAGAAAGCATAACAGTAACTTTGGTAAAGAAAGATTAATCATTTGTTCCAAATAATAAAGCCACCTTCCCTAGTAGAAATCAGTCTAGCATCATTTGGAACTTCTGTTTTCTTTAGCAATCACATAGCACCTGTAGCATTTATTTTTTTTTATTTATTTTTTTATTTTATTTTTATTTTTTAATATATGAAATTTACTGTCAAATTGGTTTCCATACAACACCCAGTGCTCATCCCAAAAGGTAGCACCTGTAGCATTTAAATTAAGGTAAACTAATTTTGTTTAATTGCTATGATGTCTTCTTCACCTATAGCGTTCGACTTTGACTACAATACATCAATGTAGTACATTTTGTGAAGATGGTAAATGACTAGTAAAAGATCCGTTCATGAAGAGCTAAGTTATTCACACGCTTAATTTTTATTGTTAAAAAATGATTACATCTCATACCTTCCAGTAAATTAAGGAAGTGAGGGAAACAAGATCCACAAACACAGCATTTAAGTATAGTCCTTCATTGACAGTAAACCTTAAATAATTTCAAAGAATTGGCTTTCTCCAATTTAATTCATGCATAGAATTTTTTTTTAACTCAACAAAATTTTATTCACATACTTACGATATACGTGTGTGCCAGACGTGAGGCACTTGGGATAGTGAAACAGATTCCTGCCCACATGGAGTTTATTTGTTCTGTCTGTGCCAAAAGGAACTTTAAAAAAAAAAAATTGCAGTATAGTTAATGCAGTGTTATATTAGTTTCGGGTATACAGCATAGTGTGATTCAACAGTTCTATACATTACTCTGAGGTCACTGACATGAAATTTCAAATGTAAAGAAATGGCCCTACGAAGGAAGGAAAAACATCAGTAACATGTTCCTAAAGATTTATTGTAACAATTAGAAAGTGCAACACATGTTAGCTAGTTGATATAATCATCCGCAATAAAAAGCTACTTGATGAAGTTGTCGTGCATGTTACCTGTCACAACTTTTTTCATTTCATAATTTTACTCTCGCCCAAATGATTCACATCACAGCCCTCATTTTAGCACACATGATTCGTAAATGATCAAAACAAATGGAAAATCTTGGTGTGTTTATGTGAACATAAAGCATTGAAGTGGTCATCACAGAGAAATAAGGTAGCCAGCTATTTAAACGAGAACACAGAAGATAAGCTCAGTCACTTTGGAACACAACCAGATCCATCATTTTCCTTGCCATCAACTAGAGAGAGCATTTTATATTTTATACCTTCACCGCATGCTTTACCGTGTATGTTCTCACTAATCGAGGATAGAATTTCTTTTAACGTATTTATATTGGATATTAAACCAAATGCAGCTAACTGCTAATGAATAGTTTTCCCAAAGTAGAAAAGGTCAGAGAAGAAGTGTTGTTTTGTTTCATTTCATTTTTTAATAGAGTAACACTTTCCAAACTCTGTGCTCCACATAAGTGTTCTCTGTTCAGAAGGATGCCATCCATGGTCAATGATGTTGGAGAAATGCTGTGTGACGTTTGCAATCGCAAGGAATTCACATTGTAATGGCAAGAAAAGTTCCAAATAGAGAAATGAAGATTTTAATGAACGAAATGACAAATCGGATGGGATCGAGTCTTTTTGTTTGTTTTTTTGAGCGGCTGTCTATTCCACACTGCCTTAAATCTATTAGCGATCTTAACAAAGTCTTAACAGCCGCACACTTGGTTTGATCTGTGCCCCAGGCACTGTTTCTGTTTGAGAGTCTTTCCAGAATGAAGGAAATGAAAATGTATTTTTTCCAACCCAACAATTGCTCTTCAGCCCCTTTTTAAATTTTTTCTCAAATATCTGGTCTCTCCCACACCTTCTCAGCTAAGAGAAGGCACCTGACACTTCTTACATTCTGCCTGAAAATCATCTGACCACGGTCCCAAGGTATATTCAGTTGACTTTATTTTCTTCCCCACTTCTGTGCCTTCCAGTTGTTTTGCCACAGAGGAACAGGGGGCACCATTTTTCTAACTTCGAAGAAACATTTTCTCAACCTTTTTCCAACTTTGGCTAGCACTTTTCTTTCCATTTTTATAGCCATCACTCACAACTTCATTGCTGTTGTTTCTAATTTTTTTTGATGTTTATTTATTTTTAAGGGAGAGAGAGAGACAGCACACGAATAGGGGAGGGACAGAAAGAGGGAGACACAGAATCTGAAGCAGGCTCCAGGCTCTGAGCTGTCAGCACAGAGCCCAACACGGGGCTCGAACCCAAGAACTGTGAGATCATGACCTGAGCCGAAGTTAGACACCGAACCGACTGAGCCACCCAGGCACCCCCCACCCACCCATTTTAATGTTTATTTATTTATTTTTATTTATTTTCAGTTTTTTTAATGTTTTTATTTATTTTTGAGACAGAGACAGACGAAGCAAGAGCAGGGGAGAGGAAGAGAGAGGGGGAGACACAGAATCCAAAGCAGGCTCCAGGCTCTGAGCTGTCAGCACAGAGCCCGACGCGGGGCTCGAACTCACGGACTCTGAGATGGTGACCTGAGCTGGTCGGACGCTTAAGCAACTGAGCCACCCAGGCGCCCCTATGTGTATTTATTTTTAAGAGAGTCATTGCTGTTATTTCTGTTCCCGCAGTTTGCTCTCTGACTATAGGAAGTTGCCTTCAGGTCTCTGGAATGCGGGGATATTCTCATCAAACGTCTCGCTTTCCTTCTTGCCTGGCCATTGGATGGTTGGTTGGTCGGTCCTCTTACATGTACTTTCTTTGCTATGTATCCTCAGAATGAATCCCATCTTTTGTGTGTGTGTGTGTGTATTGACCACATAATTTATTGCCATAATTTATTCACACCTTTGAAAGTGAACGTAGGCACTATTCATAATTATTCTCAGGTAACAGGCAAAGAATGAGACCCTCCGGGGCAGCACAACATGTGTGCTTACCACATTTTTAGGAAACCTGGTTTTCTTTCCCCTATGCCAACATTATAAATAGCTGGAGAGAAAATGATGAATATGCTGATACATTTTCTTTTTACTTGAGGGAATAAAGCTTTCGAATACGTGGATGCAGTTCAGAGCTAGTTAAGTTTTGAAAAAACAATTCTGGCTCCGAATCCTGAGTATCTGGTTACGGATCTGGTTAGGGTTTCCTGTACACCTCATGAAAATCATGTATAATTTTGTACCTTAGCACTATTTTCAAAACTTCTGTTTGTAAGTAGTCAGGCCAATCAGGTTCTCTCCTTCTTTAGATATTATGTTTAATTATGAGGAAATCTAGAGATGATAATAAAGTCTGAACACGTTAAGCTCAATAGGGTTAGCAAGAAGATGATAAGGCATCATTTACTGTATTAATAAATCTACTCAAGAAATTTAATTTTACCATTTGATTAACCTGGCTTGACTTCCTACCAGAAATCTGAAGATACGAGAGAAGATAGTACCATGCGGAAAGAAAAGGCATGATTCAATCCAGACTTCCTACTGTCAGCATTCAGATGGCTCAGCAGAATATGAGAACTTCATCTGTTTAGAGTAAAATGAGCCAGCAGAGAGTGGATTCTCTATTCCCATCGCCTCTGTGCGGATGCTCAGTGCTCAGAATCCTATTTTTCAGAAACTCTAGGAACTAAGATTGTTATGTAAGAGCGTATAACTTTGTGAGAACATTCCTAAAGTTGCTAAATGCATGATGGACCGGGGATTAGTCTGCATTTCCATGTTTTATTCTATGCCATTTGATTATAGTAGCTTCTGTATATGCGTGTGGTGCTGGGAAATCCATTGTATGCCTTACGTTGTATCAGTGCTTCCGGGTTTGGGCAAGTAAATGTGCCGGTCGTTATCTGCTACAGGAAGCAATTTTGGCTGACAAAGCAAACTGTTCTTTGAGGAGATGAATTTCTATCCTGGGAGGCGACCTGGACGCTGGAGAAAAAATAAATATGGAAGAACTTAAATTTAGGTACAAGTTGCCTTATCTGAGTCACAGCGTTACTCTTTCAGAGTGGCTGAGAATTAAGGGCTTGATAGTAAAGCATGGTCTATCTGGAGAAGCATGATTGACATGTAGTACCCTTTGAATTTCATCGTTGGATGTGTCTTTAAGGTTTTTAGGCACACAGAATGTGTGGTCAACATGCAGCGTCTTGGAAATGGCATTAGAAAGGGTACTGACCTGAACGCAGGAATCACTTAACTCCTCGTGGAACATTTACTCCAGTGACAAGTTTTATGTAATGTGTTGCATCGATGTTAAGTCAGGGGGCGTGGGGAACTTCAGAGAAGTGAAGCAGGCAACTATCAGTGAAGCAGTTTTCTCCTCTAAAAATGATGGCTCCCGAGACTCTTAAATACAGAGAACAAACTGAGGGTTGCTGGCACGGTGTTGGGTGGGGGGATGGTCTAAATGGACGATTAGCATTATGGAGGGCACTTGTTGGGATGAGCACTGGGTATTACATGTAAGCGATGAGTCACTAAAATTTACTCCTGAAGCCATTACTACACTACATGTTAACTAGGATTTAAATGAAGTTAAAAAAATAATAAATAAAACATGATGTTGTTTCGTTTGACTTAATGACCTCACCGTGTCAGGCATGTCTGAATTTCTAAATTGTTAACGCATAGGTTGGCACACTTACTGAAAAGAGAGAATTAAAATCAAATCACATCATGTGGTTTTTATCTTGGCAAAGTATAAGTCAGTATTTTCTTTATGTTTCCTCCCTAGAAATGTACTCCAAATGCAGTGCATGTGTGTGCATATGCGTAGCTATTAGGAAATACGATTATTTGCCCCATTATCTTTTCCTCTAAAAACTCCTTTTCCTTTTCTGGTTAACAGTGCAGAATTGATGTGGGAGAGGTCTGGCTCTGGGGTCAATCTGTTGCATAATTTGGATAAAATGGACCTTTTCGACAGGTAGGTGGAAGTCTGCTCATCTGCCTTACCTCCAGGGGGGTTACTGGGGAGCCCTTTCACTGGAGATGTTTCATTTTCTTGAGTTTATTCAGGAGTCAATCTTGGCTTATATGGATTCCCTGCTAAGGTGGAGCTATGTCCTTGGGGTTTACTCCGTACGAGTTACAGTATTTCAGGCTTTGCTTTTTGCTCTGAACAAGATTGCCAGGGCAGTCCCCAAAGACTCTGAAGTCCTAGAAGGATTTGGGAGGGGTTTCAACTTAAACTTACATGTTAACATACAAATCAGAGGGCTTTGTGCTATATGGTGAACATTAAGATGATTCTTCCCAGACAGATGATTGTCTGTAAACTCTGAAAATGATTGTCTGTCCACAAGCCCAGAGTCAGAGGAAAGTCAGAGCAGTCTCCATACTAATCACTAACATCCCCTAAATTCCAGTTACATTTCCCCCTCCCCCCCCTCGCTCACACACACATACACACACACACACACACACACACACACACACTATGTGCAGCCCTGTGCTTCACATAATCCCAAAAGCCAAGAGAGATTCGGAGAGGCAACTTGTCTAACATCATACTGCCCTGAGTTGTTGAGCTGGGATTCATGTCCAGGTCTCGCTGATTGAAAAGTCCAGATTTTTCCATTACTCCACACTCTATCTCAGGACATCTTGAAAAGGGAATTTTGAAGTCATCTAAGAAATCGTTTATCCCAAATCCTCCCTTCACTTCAAAGTAATGGAAAATGCAAGCCCTGCCCAGTGTCTCAGAGAGCAAACTCTAGACTCCAAAATGCTAAGCCTCAATTTAGTATCCTTTCACTTAGTGTGTGATTCATGCAAAATTTCAGAAAAATGGAATTTTTCTTGCACGATAATTATTTTCTAAGCTGCTGTTTTCTAAGCTCCACAGTTGCCTTAACACGCAGCAGTTCTGTTCCAAGATTAATAGGAAATACAACCGAATGCAATTAAAATTATTATCACTCTCAGTGTGTGCGATTAAAAACCAACCCAACATTATGCATGCATCATTGGTGATTTTGCCCTTGGGATAATGGGGAGATCATTCAGATTGGAGAATGTCAGGCTCAGAAAGGGTCTCCGAGAAGCCTCATGCAAAATTGCACCTTGTGTAGGGAAGGAAGAGAGGCCCAGGAAGCTCATCCCTTAACGTCACATGAGGAGTTAGCACTGACGTGTACCCTTCGATCTTCCGATTCTGTCTCCCGCCCCTGTCACCACATCACCTTTCTTACCTTTTACTAAACTTACTTGTTTTTATCTCTGCACAGCCACCTCTAAACCAAACAAAACACACGCACACTAAGGGGGAAAAAAAACTGATACTGAATAAAAAAAGATAAGCCGTAGGGAAATACAGACACGGTTCATGTGCTGGCTCTAAATCTCAGTGCAATATGATTGCTGACCCCTGTTTCCCTTAGTGGAGAGTTGACCGAGAGAAAAGCCTCATATTAGAGTTGTTCCTCGAACTTGCTTCTGGCTTTCCGGCTTCTCTTTTCAGTATCCAAGAAACAGTGACCGGTATTAATACCTGGATCTCAGGCTTGCTTGCTTGCTTGCTTTTTTTTTTTTTTTAATTTATTTTTTATTTCCACCAGTTGTGGTTAAGGCATTTTCTTTTCACATTAAAAGAAAAAAATTCTCTAGTGTGATAAAGCGGTCTGAAAACATTATTTTAAGAAGGATACCTAAACCTGACCCTTTATTTTTCGAACACCCTATCCTTCCTTCTGCAGGCATCATACACGTTAAATCTTATCATGTCCCATCTTTCCCAGGACATGTCACTTTTTTTTTTTTTAATCTTAGCTTCTTTCTTTAGGAGAAAAGGGATCCTAACAGCTTTGTCTCACCTAAAGGAGAAGGTCTTCACGAACCTTACTAATAAGTAATAGTTATTGATTACCGTGAATGATGACTGAGTCCTTTCTGCATCAACAGAATTTATCTTCTTTGGGGGTGAGCATCTTCAAAAGGAGAATTACCACCCCCCCCCCCATTCTTGGCTGAATTATTTTTTGTTAAGAAGGAAACTCCATACCTCTGCACACGGGCATTCACCCCCCTGAAGATCTGGTTGTACTTCATCCCACGAGGGCTCCTCAGCCCTCCTCTGACCTGGATCCTGCCACCTCCGGCCCTGGCCGCCACATTCCCCTTTCTCCTGCCTGTCATTTTCTCCAGACTCTTATTATCTGCAATACGAAATGCTGTGCGCTGATAGATATTGGCAGAACCTGGTTAAAATTCATTTCACATCGCTTGCCCTTACTTCAAAGGAACAAAGGTTTTCTTTTCTTTTTTTTTTTTCCTTTCTTTCTTTTTTTCCTTTTTTTTTTTTTTTTTTTAATCCTAAGAACAGAAAACCAAGTTATCTTTGTGGTGTTAAGCATGAAACTGGGTCTTTGTTTGAAAAGCAACATCTGATGTTTCCTCTCTTTTCAACTCAAACAACTGGGCCCTTCTGTGTTACGCATCCCCGGTACCCCAGCTTTGGGATTTTGTCATGTCAGGAGCTGCTGACAGCTGACAAACTGCTGTGTGAAGAGCAATGCCTTCTCCTCGCAAAATTCCTGAGCCTGCAAGGCACAGAAAAGGCCTCTGTCTACAACAGGGAGAGGATGTTTGCCTCCATTCTCTTCTGTTTTCATGCACCTGGAATTTGTTGCAGGGTATGGTGGCTCCCTCCATCTCCGAGCAGAGCATTTATCTAGTACCCCTTTGTAACCCTCTGCTTCTCCGGCGCCGCGTAGGTGCTGGAAATCGCCACCCACTTGGGCTGCCCCACTCCCAATACATTTCCAGCCAATTCTGTATCCCTGGAGTTCAGCCTGTAAATAATAATTGAAAGTGTGACATTTGATAAAAACATCAAACCCCCAACACGTAACAGCTAAAACGTTTAAGCAAAGGATTCTGTACTGATTGGTAGGCGCAGGTTGAAATACGCGTCTCAGTTTGGGGCAGGATACTCGGCACAGACTTTTGCCTCGCCCTCTTCTTAGTGTGGTATGGTGCATTCGTGTGGGTCAGTGGTTACAGTGCTAATGTCTAGCACATAGGAAGTGTGGACTTGCTTATCACCATCTGTCATTTAAAGAGATCTTATACGAACTCCACTGCTGTCGGCCTCATGAAAGGCTTAGTTTTTATCCTCAGCTTCTGGACAGAGCTAGGAAAGAAACATTCTTGAGGCATTTTTGATGGAGCCATTTTTGCCCCCTTCCTCCAGGAAAAAGATGGCCGTCTGCCCAGATATACTGACCACGTTGGACGTCCCGTCCATGCCACCGTGTCATCGAGCCAGGGCTGGACCTTCTTGAAGACGGCGCGATTCCCTGTTGATCGCTTGCTTTACGTTTGATGCTATGCAAAGCCGCGTGTGAAATCCTTGCAGCCAAATAAACAAACAAAATAAATAACAGGCTGCACTTAACGTGCTTACAGAATTATAGGGTTTTGAGAGATGGCCTGGTATCCTGCTAGAAGCCATAAAAATACCCCAGCTGTTACATAGTGTGCAGGAAATATATTGGTTTTACATTTTATAATTTCAAACTCTGTTGTCAACAGGCAACTTATGTTACTTTATATTCCACTCATCACAACCCGCCGTAATTCCTCATGGCAGAGCAAAGTAAAATATATTCCTCTGTGCTGACACTACTTATTGTTTTTTGTCTCCTGTAAATGATTTGTGGCCCTGCTTTGAATTTGGGAAGGAAAGTGCATTTCCAGAAGCTTTTATAAGAAACAGCACATTCTTCAGCACAGGAGACTCAGTCTCTTAGGAAACCGGAAAAGGCCATTTGGCTCTTCCTCACGAGCCATTTATGTTTTCTCCCGTTTCTTTCTGGCAGGGTCCTTCAAGCCTCTCTTTTCAGAGAAATTCATCAAGCAGCTGTTGAATGTATTAATCCCTTGCCTTTGTGACCATCAGCCTGCCTCTTCCCCAGGTAATCATTGAAAAGCCCTCTCTGCAGCATCCTCATAAGGCCCAGGTCAGAGTATCTCTTTCATTTTCATTTCATTGTCGATTCAAAGGCTATCAGGCGGTAATTGTCAAGAGCGTAAGAGGAGTTGACACCATTGTCCAGGAACCTTAAAAAGATTAGGAGCTCCTCTGTCTACTGGTTCTGAACATCCTACCCAAACACTGGCTATCCAAGTCATAAAGGAGGCCAGAATGTTTTTTTTAAGGTTTATTTTTATTTAGTTTGAGAAAGATACAGAAAGCAAGCAGGAGAGGGGCGGAGAGAGAAGGCGACAGAATCCCAAGCAGGCTCCCCGCTTTGAGCACGGAGCTGGACGCGGGCCTTGAATTCACAGTGGGATCGTGACCTGAGCAGAATTCAAGAGCTGACGCTTCACTGACTCAGCCACCCAGGCGCCCCCAGACGTTTTTCTTAAGAGGAGATTTGTACTTCTCGTGTTGAGATGTTAATCTTCGTGGAACTTTTTTGTGTTGTTGTTGTTGTTGCTGAGTCCTGAAGTCGTAACCTGTTTTGATAGTGATGTCTACCCCCAGTGCTTCGGGTTTCTGTTGAAGGTAGGGATTGAGAATGGTGTTGTGGACTGTGGCTTGCAGGGGGCAGGCAGGGGGTCTGTCTGCTTCATGGGGCTGCTCTGATCGTCTCCAGAGATCCCCCGTGAAGCGGAGAACCCCGCTTTCTCAAAATGGTTCGAAGTCAAGCCAGCCCTGTGTAAGCCAACTTCGTTGCTATTTGGGGCACTCGTGTTTACCTAAAGAAATAAAACCTTACGACCAAAGAGGTAATCACACAGACAGCCGCCCCCATTGGTAATAAAATTATGAATCACCATGAAAGTTTGCATCGGAAAAACATTTTTGAGTTTCCTTCGAATGACGTGCATTGTTTTAAGCTTTTTGCAAATTTGGTTAATCCTCCATCAATTCCGTAATGTGGGTATTATTGTTGGCCCCAGTTTTACAGATTAGGAGGTGAGGCCCACAGAAGATCAGTAACTTGCTGGAGGCCTCCCAGCTAGTAGTAGCCGAGTGGGGATTTAAACCCCTGCCCTGGATCCAGTGACTACACTTCTCCCACATGGTTACTGTGGTCATTCCTTTGCACTTTGCAAATCACCTACCGTATTTTACTTATTTCCTGGAATTTCCCAGTAAGTAGCTCCTTATTTTTTCACATCTTCATTTTTGATAGCAAACTTGTACTTGCAAGCAGGGTGGACAGCCTTTCTACCTGAAGCTGAGGGGTGCTGTATTTAGAAATAGAAACAAAAGTGGCCATTCCCTCTTAGTGTGCTGGAGGGCGGGGGCGGGGTTTGAGAGGGGCGAGAAGAGTCAGATTTATCAACCAGGGGAGGCAGGGGCGCCTGGGTGGCTCAGTCGGTTAAGCGGCCGACTTCGGCTCAGATCATGATCTCACACTCCGTGAGTTCAAGCCCCGCGTCGGGCTCTGTGCTGACAGCTCAGAACCTGGAGCCTGTTTCGGATTCTGTGTCTCCCTCTCTCTGACCCTCCCCTGTTCATGCTCTGTCTCTCTGTGTCTCAAAAATAAAAAACAAAACAAAAAAACCTTATCAACCAGGGGAGGTGAGGCTGTAGGAATGTCAAAGAAACAGTAGAGAGGCACTGGCTCCCGTTCGTCGTGCCTTTACCAAACCCTCCATCCACCTTGTCCGTTTTAAATCTGCATTACAAGTGTTTGGGCTGTGTGTATTTCGCTCATTCTAAAACTAGGGAAAGTGAGGCATTTTTTTACACGGCAGTAATTATCCAGTTTCACACCCAGGTCCCTCTGCCAGCAGAGCCTACCTGTCCCCCTCGCCCCATAGCGCCGCATTGCCAGCAGCTAGAAAAGAACCCACAGAGACACCCCCCCTCCCCCAAATACTCCCAGGTTCACCTTGCGGAAAGATTGCAAGCCTGAGAATTTGGTTTAAAATGCATTGAAGAAATGTCGTGCAATATATGGTAGCCTTAAATCTCCTGGGTGGGGAGTTATTTAGTTGTCTTCTCAAGGGAACATGTTCAAATTTATTTCATTAATCTGAGGTAAGCAGCTCATATTTTCACACACCCTCATTTCCATTCATTCAGCTGCACTGAAGCAGGTTTCTGTGGTTGGCTTCTTCATTGTTCGGGAGAGATTTCATCAACTAATTGAAAAGAACACATCTCTGTCCTCAGCAGAGCTAAATACATACAACAATTTCACCACCAACGCCAGACACATTATCAGTGTCCTGATCTTTGGCCTTTGATACTTTCAAGAGATGTCCCAGGGGAAATCTTTCGCTGGAATGTTAATCTGTTGCTTCTCTGACCTTCTACACATGTACCACATTATTATTACAACCCACATGCTTCTCTTTTCACGCTGTCATTTTGACAATAGAACCATCGGGCAATTCATCTTTGGACTGGAGAGCGGGAACAAAGTGCATACCAGTAAGTGAAATCAGATTGGCTAATGGTATTGTTTAAATGCAATAACATTTCTCTTCCGAAATCCACCCAGATTTCAAATGATATGTCATTCCTGAGGGGGATGTTCCGCAACAATTAGCTACCGGTGATTCATCACAGGGTCCCAGGGTGGGGATTTCTTTTTAACTTTTTTTTCTGAACATGCTTTGGAAACATAAATTAGTCCCCGAATTGGATCGGTGTGGATTTATCACTCAAGTTTCCTGTCTTTACCTTCTTTCTTCTTTCATCTGGCAGATGTTTGTTTCATCTTCAGATTTACTGAAAGCAGTGTGGGGATCTGAGAGCATTTAGCAATACTGAAAAGCCATTTCTTTTAAGCCTCGCCTCGAATGTCAAATGTCACCTCCTCGGAGAGGACTTCTTTTGACCACCCCGCATGGAATAAACCTCACTCCTATCAGTATCTATCCTCTTTGTCCTGCTTTATTCATTTTATTCCTTTATTTATTTTTTTACAACACCTATCATCAGCTGTCCTAGGATATGTTTATTCACTGTTTCCCACAGCCAGAAATGAGTTCCGTGAGCGCAGGGGTAGGGTGGGGGGTTGGCGATCTACCCATCGCAGTCTTCATTAGGGCTGAGACAGTGCCTGACTCCTAATAGGGGATCCAAAGATTAGAATTTGTCAAGTGATAGAGAATCTTCCACCATAGAGCAGACAGACAGAGACGATACTTTGGAGGCACAGAATCTGCAAATATCAATGATAGCCGAGTCGTTTCTCTGTTCCGGCTTTCTAATGAAAGCACAGGAAAGAATATGACACACAAATGATTGCTTGTTTGTAGCCCAACCTTATCAACTGAAGCTTTTGAAAAATATGCTGTTGGAAGGCTCTAGTCTGTTTTGTTTTATAGGTTCCTTTGCTTTACTGGCCATCGTTTTCAAACATAGAGTAACCAAGGTTTATCTGCAGACATTTTTCATGTTAGATGCCAGGAAGTTGTGAAACTGTTCTGGAAAGAGCTTTTATTTATATTCTTGAGCTATTATGTGTAATCATAATAACTGAAGAGTCTTCTAAGGTTGGAGCATGATTGTGTGTGTGTGTGTGTGTGTGTGTGTGTGTGTGTACAATTTCACCTTCAAGCCCCTCCCTTGTTACCATCCAGAGGCCTGTGAATTGACCTTCTGTGTCACTGCTATCCATTTGCTGACAACCCATAAAAGCTAACATTGTAAGCCCTATTTACATAGGCTCATGGGATATTATTTGTTTTTGCAGGGTGCCTTGGTACCCTGAAAGAGTTCGTTCGCCTTCCAAAATTAACAAACTTACAAGTAACAGTTTTTGCAGAGGAAGTACGGAATGCTTCGGGATGTAGTTAGGTGGGAAGAGTGTAAAGGATTCATCTTCCTTGGATCTTCCATAAACCATAGTTATTTTCTTTCCCTACTGAGAAAATGATCACTCTTCCTTTGTAGATGGGATAATTACTACATTGGCATAATAACAATTAAGGAGAGTTGCCATGGGAATGTATTGTGTAATCCTAAGTGGTGGAGAAAATGGGCCAGTGAAGGAGTCCCTAACAGGTGCAACTTTTGATAGCTGATTATAATATTTCAAATAATATTCCATTCCTCTATCTATCCACACACCTACCTACCTCCCTATTCTCTTCATCTCTTTCCCAAAACACTCCCTACACTCTCCTCAAAATATTTGCTTCAATTTCTCATCGAGATTAACGTCAGATTCTTACTCTCACTGACTGGAGGCAGTTAGAAACAAGGGAAGGTAAAGAACGTCAGGAAAGGCAGGAAGGAGACAGGAACTGTGAATTGTATTTAAAAATGTCATCTTCTTAAATACAGGATAAAATGCCTGGGGGAGGCAGAGAAAAGACGGTCCGAAACCACTGTCCATTAGAGATCAGGCAGCTTCAGGCAGCGCTCTTGAGGTTGGTGAGACATGTATCCTGGTCGGTAATAGAAAGGAAGCAAATCTTGTGCCTCAGTTCAAATCATCAGTCTCAAGAAAGGAAAGGTGAATGCTGAAGAATGACGAGAATTCTGGGCCCTTCCAACACTCCTGGAGGAAACGTCACACTCATTTGGACTTTATCACAGGGAACTGTGAGGGTAACAGCAGTTTCTTTGAACGTGGAATTAAGCGCCCCGGTTGCTGCTTTCAAAGAATGTCAGTGGGAGCAAGAAATGAACACACGGAAGACCAAAACCTCAGCCGCAGGGACTTTTCTTTTCAAGCAGGAGGTTGTTGTGTCCTTTCAAATCCAGCTACAATATATACTTTGCAGGGTTATTGCGTTTAGTCTTTATTGTTCACTCCCTCTAAAGAAATTTGTAAAAGTATAATGACAAATCCTGGAGCTGCTTCGACCTGCATGGAAAGCTTCTAATTTCTAATTCATCTCAATGGAGATTGAATTGTTCAGATCATCTTTGCATTCAAGGAAGACAGAAATGAAAGAAGGTTGGTTTGAATTAGTTCTTCTGCAGGGAGGAACTGAAATTCACATTTTAGTGTGCCCTTGAACTTTCAGTTCACGTGTCCGCTTTTGTTTTATGCTCAACAAAACGCATGAGAGGAAAAATATTTCCAGAGCAAATAAAACAGCCTTTAAAATTTGCCCTTTTGGGGCACCTGGGTGGCTCCGTTGGTTAAGCGCCCAATTTTGGCTCAGGGCACGATCTCACAGTTCGTGGGTTTGAGCCCCATGCGGGCTCTGTGCTGACAGCTCAGGACCTGGAGCCTGCTTCCGATTCTGTGTCTTCCTCTCTCTCTGCCCCTCCCCTATTCATGCAGGTGCGTGCTCACTCTCTCTCACTCTCTTTCAAAAATAAAATAACATTAAAACATTTTTTTAATTTGGTGCTTTTGTATGAGCCCCTGAGGAAGTTGGAAAGACAGAAGTAAGATCATAGTGCAATAAAAAAAATTAATGCTCTGAATTATTAATTTATTCAGTATACATTAAGATGTTTTCAGTTATTTATGTATTTTGAGAGAGAGAGAGAAAGAACATAATTGGGGTAGGGGCAGAGAAAAGGAGAGACGGAATCCCAAGCAGGTTCCACACCATCAACACAGAACCCGATATGGGACTCGAACTCATGAACCCTGAGATCATGACCTGAGTCGAGATCAAGAGTCAGACACTCAACTGACTGCACCACCCACGCATCCCTAGTTGGTACATATCAATTAAGCACCTACCGTATGTCAGGCATGGTTCTCGATTCCTATCACAGGTATGCTAATCAGCCATTTGGCAATTATCTGGGCCACTGTTGACCCTGTAAGGGCTGCTCAGTCCAAGCCAAGTGTGATCCCTTAACATAGACTCTGGATCTCACTCCCCAGCACACTCTTAAGGGGCTGTATCAGGTTTTTTGTGCGTGCTGTAACACATTATCACAAACTACACACATTTTACTGTAGTTCTGCAGGTCACAGGACTGAAATAGATCTTAGGGGACTAAAGTTAAAGTGCCCACGAAGCTGTTCCCTTCTGGAGACTGCAGAAGAGAGACTGTTCACATTCCTTGGCTTCTGGCCACATCACTCTGACCTCTGCTTCTGTGGTCATGTCCCCTCTGACTCTGACCCTTCTCCCTCCCTCTTGTAGGGACCCTTGTGATTATGTCACTCACCTTGATAATCTAAGATAATCTTCCCATTTTAAGTTCCTTAACTTAGTTCCTATCTGCAAAATCCCTTTTGCCACATAAGGGAACATATTCACAGGTTCCCAGGATTAGAACATGGACAGTATTGAGGGGCCAGTATTCTCCTTACTCCAGGGATTAAACACCGTGATTGATTTTTCCATTTCTTGTTTCATATTCAGCCTCATCCGAATCTCTCGCTTTCAGGACAGCTTTTGGCCCACTCGAAACAGCCCTCAAGCCTCCCAACCACAATTATTTCTTCACAGAAACTGCTCTTTGCGAGGTCACCTAGATTCTCCCCACTGCAATATTAACTTGAGGCATAATCTTTCTTAATATGTAAGGGTAATGCATTGATGACCATTCCTGCCTCCTTTTTAATAACAATCAGGCAGCTCTCATTATTTAGTGTTTACTAAGCTCCAGGCACTAAGCTGAACACTTTATACACATTAATCCCCTGGATCTTTTCCACGGCCCCTTGAATCACACCAGGGCTTGGCTCCTCAGGTGCTATCTAGAACTTCCTAGCCTCTGTGTCTGACTCCTGCTTTTTCTGCCAAGTGATAAATCTAGACAACTCACTGGCCCCTGGGTGTCTTCCTGGGTTGCCTAACACTCATCTAATCCTTAACCAACAGAAATGCTACCCGCTCACCTATGACCAGGCAGAAACAAGGCAGTCACCTCAGATTTCTCCTTCTGTCCCCATATCCCAGATGCCTGCATGCCCTGTTGATTCCATGTGCCAAGTATCCCTTGAACCCATCTCCTCATCTCCAGTTTGATGGCTTCCGCCTTAGTTTTGGCTTGCCTTGACTCCTATTGTCTTGTGTCGCTTACTGAACTAGCTTCCCAGTGACGTTGCACCCTGATGGTTCCCCTTTGGCTGTGTTCCAGTTTTTGCAAATTTATTTTGTACCTGGTCTCCAGAGTAATCTTAGGAACATGTCACTCTCATCCCGTCATTTCCATACTTAAAAATCTATAGTTCTTCTTCTCATTTCAAGTCTTGCCTTCTCCTCTCTCTGTACCTCTTTTCCATTTGTTCACTCTGTTCCACATATCCTGGCCATTTTTCCCTCCTCTTCCCCCTGTCCCAGGAGACCCAGGACTAAAGGCATCAACTTAGGAATAAATGAATGAGCATTTGGACAATTTTTTCATACTCAGTAAAAAATAAAAACAATTTTGAGATGAAATTTTTTCTGATAATTGGAAAATTTGACGTAACAGCACCGGGAAAGGTTTGGCAAGCACGCACGTGCTGAGGTTGTTTAAGGGCATGTGACTTGGTTTTCCTTTTCTGAAAATCATTTTGTTAATATATAACAAGACCGTTAACGATGTACATTTGACCTTGTATTTCTATTTCTGTGAATTTATGCTAATACTCAAGCACTAAGTATCCAACTAAAGATTATAGTCTTGAATATAAATCTTCCTTTTCAAGAATATTTTGGCTTTATTCATTAGGAGAAATGTAGAGACATGTCCAACAATAACCAAATGATTAAAAAATGAAGATATACTCCGATATCCTAGGATATTTTCTACCCATAAGAAATCATGTTTTCTAAGGTGGTTTAGTCGGTTAAATTTCCAACTTCACTTCAGGTTATGATCTCACACTTCGTGGGTTTGAGCCCCACATTGGGCTCTATGCTGCCAGCTCAGAGCCTGGAGCCTGCTTTGGATTCTGTGTCTCCCTCTCTCTCTGCCCTTCCCCTGCTCGTGCTGTCTGTCTGTCTGTCTCTCTCTCTCTCTCAAAAATAGACATCAAAAAAAATGTTTTCTAAAGCATAGCATCAGAAAATATTCATAATACAATTTTAAATGGAAAAAGTAGAATTTTTTATCCCATAAAATATATATATACGTATATATACGTATATATATGTATATATATATACATATATATACGTATATATATATATATATGGAAACCAGGAAACAAGCCAAATAAATCCAGTAGGTCAGTGTGTTAACCTAATTTATTTTATTATAGATTTGCATTGGCTTCAAGTACTTTTTATATACTTTAGGTTTCCTTTACAGGTTTAGGGATGGGGGATGGATGAACAGACAGAACACAGAGGGGCTTTAGGGCCATAAAAATATGCTCTGTGTGAAGCTCTCATGGTGGTCACATACCATCACACGTTGATCCAAACCCATGGGATGTACACCAAGAGCGAACCGTAATGTAAACTCCAGACTTTGAGGTGATTATGATGTGTCAGTGAAGATTCATCATTCATAACACAGGTGCACCTGTGGTAGGCCGGTGTTCCATGTGTGGAAAGGCTACGCGTGTGTTGGGGTTGGGGTTCTGTGGGAAATCTCTGTGCGTACCTCTCCTTGTGGCTGCGAACCTAAAGCTACTCTTGAAAAGTCGAGTCTTTAAGACACTACTTTGTCTTTATACTTCTCCGCATGTGAGCATGGCCTCTGGAGACAAATGGTTTGGATTCAGATTCTTTTCCTAGTTTCCTTTCTTACTTTCTGTGTGACCACAAGCAAGTCACATCACCTCCCTAAAACTCCATTTTCCCATCTGTAAAGGGGAAAATGTAGAAAAATGGGTATGTAATGTTTATGTAATATGACTCCTAAAGATCATAGTATAGCGTCTGACACAGTGTAAGTGCTCACTTGACTTCCAGCATGGCCACTCACAGGCTGTGAGACCACGTAGGAAGTTACTTAGCTTCTCTGAATCTTGACGAGTCCTTCTGGAGGGAATGCAAGGTGCACAGTCCATATACCTTGGTCAGTCAGTGGTAGATATGAATGACAATTAGTGCAAGGGTCTAGAGCTTGGGTTTCAGCCTCAAAAATCGACTTAATCAAACTCTGGTGTTGCTTCGTACTCTTTATCAAACAGGCAATCAGTCAGTCAGTCAGTCAGTCAGTCAATGCAATGTGTTTTAGCTTCAGGTTTTGGTCCTGAATGGATACAGTATCTCTTCTGGAAGGGGATTGTGAAGATAAAATGAATATTGTATAAATGTATGTAGTTATTAGCCTGGTGCCTGAATAAGCCCTTAAAACCTATGGTTAGTCTTGAAATGACTGAATGAAACCAAATTAACTTGATGTAAAATTTTCATGATGTTTCTTAGTGAATTATAAATGACAGAGAGAATTCATAATTGATGATGAATTGGAGGTTAGCCAAACAGCAAAACATGTCCTAGAATAAAAGTGAGGAAATAAATCTATAAGCTTAGAGAAGTTACTAGTAAAGAGTTGCGGGGGATGGGGGGGGTCAGTCTAAAGCATCACTCGCTACAGTGAAAAGCGTGGATTATTTGATAAAAACGTATCTAGTAAGTGGCCTCTCCAGGTCAACATTACTTTTAAATACTTCCCATTTATGGATTGCCTCCCACAACAAAGATGCTGAAAAACTCATCAAATGGATCTCCTGTCTCAAGGTTGACGTGAGACATGCGGTTGCTCTGGAGAGACTAATAAATTGGCACCTTTTATATCGTATTTTCATTCGTACATCCTTGTTATAGGGAAGCCAGAAGAAACTGATTTTTTTTCATTAAACCAAAACTGTATGTAAAAACAGTCACTTCCTAACTTCACGAGCTGCAGAAAGGTGACCAAAACAAAAACAAGACCAAAAGAAACCCCAAAATATATGTTCCCCATTTTCTGTAGTTTTCTCAATTTTTTTTTTTTTCAGTATTCTGGGTGAGACGATATCTTAGGAGGCAAATGAAAGGATTTAACATTTAGATAATTAGATTAAATCGCTTATTTTTGGTAAGCAAAACAACATGTATTATTGATTTTTGAACTCAACTGACAGGATGCTCATGTGACATTCACAGAAGTACTCAACACAGACAGGTTGACACCAGTGAGGAGTTAACCCAATTTACATTTAGCCAATTTATTCCGGTGATGTTTCAGTTCCCCTTTTCGATCTCCATCCTCGGTGGATACCCAGCTTGCCTTCCCATTAATTTGGCTTTGAATTCTACTCTAAAATCTGTGGGTTGTTGAAACAGGATGAAAACATATTCCAGGGATGTGACTCTTCTAGGGAAAGTAATTCGGAAGATAACACTTCACAGGAAGTTCCTGCCATTGGCTGATCAAACGGCGCTGTGGGTTAATTGGCAGGAAGGCATTGGAGATGCAGTGACTTTTATGGTAAGCACAGTAATTAGGCTAGGTCGCTTGCCCCTCCACTGAGCACTGAGATGGAATCCACTGATTTCCGTGGTGTTTTCTTTCTTCCTCCCAAAGCTGAGCAGCTGAGTAGCATAATCTTCCCAAATGGAGGAAGAATATTCCTCATTCTTCGGACCACGTGCACTTAGGTCAGCCTTGTTTCCTTGGACAGCTTTGCGTTGCCAAGGTGGTTGGGGGTAAGAAGGAGAGGTTTGATGTAAATTTCTCTGGTGAAGGATGACTGAGACCGAATATGTTAAGCTTAGAAGGAAACTACGTCACTAGATAGATCTTCCTGTTACACTTTTTGAAATATTTAATAAAAGAATTATTTCCCCAAGGCTTCAGTGCCTATACACTACTCCTCTGAATGAATGTGCCCCCTCACCCCTATCGTTCAGGCACAGGGGGGGAAATCGGGTTCAGAAGATTTCGTGCTCGTATGTTTCCCACAGTGGAGATTGGGAAGGAAAGGGGAAAAGAAGTGACAACACTCTAAAACCTGTTTCCTAATGCCCTGAACTGTTGTAACTCAGTCTGCTCTGAGCTGAGGTTAGTACTCAACAGTCTTTTGTTGCTCAGGGAGATTCACCATTTTAAAGGGGAAAAAAATGATATTAACACCGGTTGTGCAAAAGAGGTAACAGGCCCTGGAAAGTCAACTGAATTATACACATTTTACACTAGCACATTTTCCACGGTCTGGTCTGACTCCGTTTTAAAATACTCATTTCTAAAGAACCTTTCTGCTTTTCAAACCAGTATGTCAGTTTATACGATCTTGGTTTACCATTAATTGTCAGCTAGCCCTGGAACTCTTACCCTGTGACCCGATTTGGGGAAACAATTGACTGAGGGAGCATCACCGAGAGCTGCAATTAACATATCAGGGGCAGTAAGCCTCCGCAGTTTCTGTTCTTTCTTTGTGAACTTAGTCTAGATTTTCTGAGAGTGAATTTGTTTTCATTCTTTTTACTTTTTGATACTTTCAGGACTAGGGCAAGGTGCTGTGACTACGAAACGTACAAGATCTGTTTTCTAGAAAGCCTCTTCCAGGGGAAAGAGAAGAAAAAAATGTGTACCTGGAGACTACATTCTAGGAGACAATCTCTTACCAGACAGAAAGGATGAATAAGATAGAGACGTTGGGTCCTTTCATGTGGTTTTGTGATTTCTCTCCCAGTCCGAACAACTGAGGCTCTGCTGGTAGGAAGCAAAATTTTCTCTTTTGTGTCTTTGCTAAGTGATGCTGCTATAGGATTTGCTTTCTCGGCTTCTCTGCAGGGCACTTGTGTCCAGCTGGTCCATCCCATGCAGTGCTGCCTTTCTGTGGACTTTCCGGTACCCACCCCGCTCCCACACCACCATCACTACCCCTCCTTCTGTGCTCCCCCATCTCACACCAGTCCTGCCTCTGCTCTGGGAAGGAATCTGGGATCCAGCCAAAGTTGCTCTTTATTCATTCCTGGATCAGCTCCCCTGAACTGATGTTCAGGGCTCTATAGTTCACCCTTGGGATGAGAAGGTGAGCCATCTTTTTACATGACCAGAAAGACCCCCGTTCTTCTCCAGAGAACTTGACTAACGGAGTTGCCTGAAAGGTATCTGTTTGAACATGACTTCTGTGACCCTAGGTCTCTTAACAAAGTAGGGTGGGGGACTGCTCAACTCCTCCTAAATAACTCATAACGACTCATCTCTTTTTTCTTACCTCTGTATTTAATCCTTCAAGGAAGGGATATTAGCATCATAAAGTTATTATGGGAAAACCATGGTCCCTGAAACCAGATCTACGTGTGGCAGATGATATTTTCAAAGTGGCCGCAAAAAGAGCTTCTTTCCCACGTGTCCTTCTAAAATCTTCCCCCCTCCCCATAAAGAGGTGGAGCCCAGCTACCCTGTCCATCATACTCATCAGATTGTCCCTTGCTTATAACCAAGAGAATGGATGAAAGTGGCTCAATAATTTCTGAGGCCAGGCCATAAAAGACAGTGGTACTTCTGCCTTGTTTGCTGGAATACTAATTCTTGAGCCCTTCTTACACCATGTAAGCAATCTGACAACCTTGAGGTTTCGTGCTGTTAGGGAATCCAACAGCCTATGCAGAAAGATCCCATGGGCAAGGCCCTGAGCCTGTATGAAGAGAGGGAGAAACACAAAAACATCAACCATGCCAGCTTAGCCCGTCCAGGATTTCTGATCCACAGAAACCACGAGAGATAAGAAAATGATTGTCATCATTTTAAAACACTAAGTTTTAGAATGATTCATTATGTGGCAATAGCCAAATAGAATAAGGCCTATGTTAGCTCGCACTGCCGTGAAAAGCAACACAGATCGGATGGCTTAAATGGCAGAAATTTATTTTCTCACGGTTTTGGGGGCTGGAAGTCCAAGACCGAGTTTCTGGCCCGTTTAGTGCCACGTGAGGGCTCTCTTTCTGGCTTGTGGATGGCTGCCGTCTCACAGTGTCCTCGCATGGCCTTTTCTCAGTGTGTGTGCATGGTGGGGGAGGGGGAGGAAGGGGAGAAGGGAAGGGAGGGGAAGGAAGGAAGACCCTGAAGACCTCATTTAACATTACCTCTTTAGAGATCTCTTCTCCAAATACAGCCCCCACTCCGGGGTTGAAGCTTCAACATACGAATTTGGGGGAGAACCCAACATTCAGCCCACAACAGTATCTGAGTTCACATGACACTCTACCACTGTAAAATATACTCAGACTGAGCAACTGTTCACTGGTAGGAGAGAACATGCTAGATAGTCGTTTGCCACTTCCTGGCTCGGCCAGAAAAAAAGGGTTTTTTTTTCCCCTTTCCTACGCAGGGAGAAAAAGGACAGTCTGCTCTTCTGAGGTGGTAGAACTCGCTGTTTCAAAGCACAGAGGGAAAAAAAGAAAACTATATAGGACAGAGGGTTCTTTTTATTTTCTTTTCAAAGTGGGAGAGTGTAAGTGTGTGTGTGTGTGTGTAGAGTGTGCATGAGGGGTGTGTGTATGTGAGTGTATGTGTATGTATAGTGTGTATGATTGAAAAGGAAACACATAAATACAAATACATGCAATACATGTCTTTAAGACAGATGTAACTATGTTCCATCACTTTCCTCTGGAAAAATCAGTTCATATAAGCACCCACATTTAGAGCCTGAGGGACAAAATTTGGGAAGTCAGAGAGTTTTGTGTCTAAGATAAGTGTTCTCCCATATCTTTTCTTAGAGCAATTAAGTGCTGGACCCATTCACTGTAACATGTCACAGCAGGTTTTTTTTTTTTCCTTTGGCCATGAATCCATATTATTAAAAACACAAGACATAGTGTGAGAGAGAGACAAGGAAACTTTGGGGGGTGATGGATATGTTTATTATAAACATATTATCTTGGTAATAAACATTATTTGGTGATAGGATCACAGGTCTCTGCATATGTCCAAATTAAATTTACAGGATTGGTTTTTTGTTTTGTTTTGTTTTTTGTATATCAGTTATATATCAGTGAAGCTGCTAAGGAAGAAGCCAATCAGCATTTCAAAAATCATTTTCCTTTTTTAAAATATGAAATCTATTATCAAATTGGTTTCCATACAACACCCACTGCTCATCCCAACAGGTGCCCTCCTCAATGCCCATTCAAAAATCAGTTTCCTATTTCATGTACACGTTAAATGCTGTCCCGTCAGGATGATTTTTGTTTCTTGTTTTCCCTTCAATTCCATGGAGTAAAAAAGCATGTTACAGAGTGATACGTAGGACCCCTTAATGGTGTATACAAATTTAGCTACTCACTGAAACAACTATGATTTGTGCATACCAGAAAACTCCACAGAGTTGAATAACCAATAAAGGAAAGTAGCTGGTCAGTTGGGTTGCTTAAGGTCAAGAGATCGCTTCAGCTTCTGAATATCCAGGTTCCCATTTGTCAGATAGAAAAATGCTTTCTCCTCCCTTCATTCTTTCTATGGAGGAAGAGTTTAAGAAATTACAGAAGGAACTTTCAACCACTTCGTTCCAACAGACTACACAAACAAAATATTTTAACGCTACTCAATGACCAAACGATAGATGGTTAAGACTTTCATATGATGTTCGGTTAGAATCCATCTAGTGAACTAGATTTATCTCTATTTAAATTTTTTTATGTTTATTTATATTTGAGAGAGACAGAGAGAGAGAGACAGAATGCAAGTGGGGGAAGGGCAGAGAGAGAGGGAGACACAGAATCCGAAGCAGGCTCCAGGCTCTGAGCTGTCAGCACAGAGTCCATCACGGGGCTCGAACTCACAGACCACGAGATCATGACCTGAGCTGAAGTCAGATGGTTAACTGACTGAGACACCCAGGTGTTCCTAGATTTATCTGTATTTAATCATTCGTTTTAGTTCATGGTCAAATGAAGAATGAAAAAAAAAGAAGGAAAACTTGAAAAATAAACCGTAGTTAAGAGAATAAAAAGACACACCAAAGAGTAGGAGAAAATATTGGGAAAAAAATCCGATAAAGGACTGTTACCCAAAATACACAAAGAACTCTTAGTGAGGAATAACAAGAAAGTAAACAATCCCATTTAAAAGGGGGCAGAAGATCTGAGCAGACGCCTCACCAACAGTGATTCACAAATGGCAAGCAGTGTCTGAAAAGATATGTTGTGCTTAGTGAATTAGAAATGAAAACAACGATGAGATACCGGTAGACGCCTATTAGGATGGTCAAAAGAGCATTTGACATATGGACAACACCAGATGCTGGAGATGATGCGGGAATCAGAAAGTCATATTTATGTTGCTGGGAATGCAGAATCCAATAGCCGCTCTGGAAGACAGTGTGACAGTTTCTTACAAAAGTAAACATACCATACAATCAATCGGTCACGCTCCTGGGTTTTTACACCAGTGAGTTGAAAACCTCTATCCACCTAGAAGCTCTGCTCAAAATTGCCACAAGATGACCTCTGTTAGGTCTCTAGGTAAATAAATGAAGTAAAATAAATGAAGAGGAAGGGGCTACAAACTGTATGCTTCCAACCGTATGGCATTTTGGAAAAAGTGTAACTATGGAGACCAGGAAATGCCTGGTGGTTGCCAGGGATTGGTGAACAGAGAGGAACGAATAGGCAGAGCACAGAGGGTTTTTAGGGGAGTGAGGCTATTCCGTATGCTACAACAGTGGTGGGTATATGTCATTATACATTTGTCAAAACCTGCAGAATGCACAACGAGTGAACCATAGGATAAACTATATAGACTTTGGGTGATAATGATGTGTCATTGCAGGTTTGTGAGCCGTAACGAATGTACCTTCCGGTGGGGAATATTGATAGTCGGGAAGGCTGTGCATGGAGGGGGCGGAGGTAAGTGAAAAATCTTTGTACTTCATACTCAGTTTTTCTGTGAACCTAAAACTGCTTTTAAAGTAGCATCTATTAAAGTGAAGGAGCGACACCAACCCTATTCCTAATTGCCTTGTTCATTCCAACGACTGACTTCTTGGAAGTAGGATGTAGGACTGTCATTATCAGCCTCACATGAAAACAAAAGAAGGAAGCATCATTTCCTGAACACAAGGTGTTCTCATTTCCTCTCTCCAAAAAGTGCATTCCGAATTTCACTGTTTCCAACTTTTTCAAGAGGCTCACATCACCCTTTCTCTAAAGGAGATATTCAAAACGCTTGCCCTGATTGGGGCATTCAAGTCTTTTTTGTTTGTTTGTTTTTGTTTTTATTTATTTTTGAAGGAGAGAGAGAGAGAGCATGAGCGGGGCAGGAGCAGAGAGAGAGGGAGACACAGAATTCAAAGCAGGTTCCAGGCTCTAAGCTGTCAGCACAGAGCCCGATGGGGGGCTCGAACCCACAAACTGTGAGATCATGACCTGAGCTGAAGCCGGACGGTAAACCGACTGAGCCACCCAGGTGCCCCTGGGGCATTCAATTCTTGATTTCAGCTCAAGTCATGATGTCAGGGTCATTGGATCAAGCCCCACATTGGGCTCTGCACAGAGCATGGAGTCTGCTTAAGATTCTCTTTTTCCCCCGAACCTCTCCCCCACTCCTGCTCTTTCTCTAAAATAATAATAATAATTAATAATAATAATAAACACTTTCCCTGATTAAGTCTTTAATATGGAGTCCTATGTTTTAGCTGCTATTATATTTCATAGAAGTAATCATGGTGGAGTGAGGCAAGGAAGAATAAAGGTGGACCCATGAATTAGTGGAGTTACCAGCAGGTGGCCAGTTTAATCCAAGCTGTTCACTTTAGAATAAGCTGAGAACCACAGAGTCTTCAATTATGATGGCACAATTTGCTTCAACATGTTACTCAGCCATAAAAAAGAACGAGATCTTGCCATCTGCAAGAACACAAATGGACCTAGAGGGTATGATGCTAAGTGGAATAAGTCAAAAGAAGACAAATACCATATGATTTCACTAATAAGTGGAATGTAAAAACCAAAACAAACACATTAAAAAAGAAACAAAAACCAAAAAAAACCCCAGACTCTTTTTTTTTTTTTTTAATTTTTTTTAACGTTTATTTATTTTTGAGACAGAGAGAGACAGAGCACGAACGGGGGAGGGTCAGAGAGAGAGGGAGACACAGAATCTGAAACAGGCTCCAGGCTCTGAGCAGTCAGCACAGAGCCCGACGCGGGGCTTGAACTCACATACCGCGAGATCATGACCTGAGCCGAAGTCGGACGCTTAACCGACTGAGCCACCCAGGCGCCCCAAACCCCAGACTCTTAAATGTAGAAAACAAGTTGGCGGTTGACAGCAGGGAGGTGGGTGAGGAGATGGGGAAAACAGGTGAAGGGGATGAAGAGAACACTTATCACGATGAACACTGAGTAATGTGTAGAATTGTTGAATCACTATATTAAACACCTGAATACTGTCTCTTTTTTTATAGACATAATTTATTGTCAAATTGTTTTCCCTGCAACACTCAGTGCTCATCCCAACAAGTGCCGTCCTCATTGCCCATCACTCACTTTCCCCTCTCCCTTGCCCCTCCCCCCATCAACCCTCAGTTTGTTCTTTGTATTTAAGAGTCTCTTATGGTTTGCCTCCCTTTCTGTTTGTAACTATGTCTCCCCCTTCCCTTCCCCCATGGTCTTCTGTTAAGTTTCTCAAGGTCCATATATGAGTGAAAACATATGATACCTGTCTTTCTCTGATTGACTTATTTCACTTAGCGTAATACCCTCCACTTCATCTACATTGCTGCAAATGGCCATATTTTATCCTTTCTCATTGCCCAGTAGTATTGCATTGTATATGTAAGCCACATCTTCTTTATCCGTTTGTCAGTTGTTAGACATTTAGGCTCTATCCATCATTTGGCTATTGTTGAAAGCCCTGCTATAAACACTGGGGTACATGTGCCCCTATGCATCAGCATTCCTGTATCCCTTGGGTAAATTCCTAGCAGTGCTATTGCTGGGTCATAGGGTAGGTCTAGTTTCAATTTTTTGAGGAACCTCCACACTGTTTTCCAGAGCGGCTGCACCAGTCTGCATTCCCACCAACAGTGCAGGAGGGTTCCCGTTTCTCCACATCCTCGCCAGCATCTATAGTCTCCTGATTTATCCATTTTAGCCACTCTGACCGGCATGAGGTGGTATCTCAGTGTGGTTTTGATTTCTATTTCCCTGATGAGGAGTGGCGTTGAGCATCTTTTCATGTGCCTGTTGGCCATCTGGGTGTCTTCTTTAGAAAACTGTCTATTCATGTCTTCTGCCCATTTCTTCACTGGGTTATTTGTTTTTTGGATGTGGAGTTTGGTGAGTTCTTTATAGATTTTGGATACTAGTCCTTTATCTGATATGTCATTTGCCAATATCTTTTCCCATTTTGTCAGTTGCCTTTTAGTTTTGTTGATTGTTTCCTTTGTAGTGCAGAAGCTTTTTATCTTGATCAGGCCCCAGTAGTTCATTTTTGCTTTTAAGTCCCTTGCCTTTGGAGATGTGTCGAGTAAGAAATTGTTGTGGCTGAGGTCAAAGAGATTGTTACTTGTTTCTCCTATAGGGTTTTGATGGTTTCCTATCTCACATTTAGGTTTTTCATCCATTTTGAGTTGATTTTCGTGTATGGTGTAAGAAAGTGGTCTAGTTTCATTCTTCTAGATGTTCCTGTCCACTTTTCCCAGCACCATTTGTTACAGAGACTGTCTTTTTTTCCATTGGATACTCTTTCCTGCTTGGTCAAAGATTAGTTGGCCATACGTTTGTGGGTCCAGTTCTGGGATCTGTATTCTATTCCATTGGTCTATGTGTCTGTTTTTGTGCCAGTACCATACCTGAAACTAAAACAACCTGTTATGTTAATTATACTCGACTGAAAAATTTAAAAAAATAAATAAAATTTAAAGAGTTTAAGGCTATTTTATGAAAGAATAGCCAAAACTCTTTGTCCTCTTTGACACATTGTTTACTTGGGGTGGAGGTAGGAGAGAATGCTGGGAGAAAATGAGAGTAGGGAAATAGGGAAAAGCATATATAAGAGCATATAAAATCCATGTGTGTATTAATATGCAGTTGGAAATATTTATATGACTGCATTTAGCTCCATGGCTTCTTTGTCTCTATGCCATTCCCTTTTGAATATTTAAAAATTTTACTTTAATGTTTGTTTATTTTTGAAGGAGAGAAGGAGTGTGAGCGAGGGAGGGGCAATGAGGGAGGAAGACACAGAATCCCAAGCAGGTCCCAGGTTCTGAGGTGTCAGCACAGAGCCCACGCGGGGCTCCAACTCAGACCACGAGACCATGGCCTAAAGTCGGCCACTTAACCGACTGAGCCACCCAGATCTCCCACCTTTTTGAAAACTTAAAGCATTCAAGAAAAATTACACAGAAAAGGAAGTCCTTCTACTGTAGCGATTCACGTTATGTGTTAAAATCTGTAGTCTGTCTGTCGACTGGGAGGATTTACATGCAGAATTAAGTCCTAGAAAATAATCATCAATTCTTAGCCTGCTCCCCCATTTTTATGGGGAGGTTTGAGGGCATAACCGTGTTCAGTCCCATGCTTACTGAGTTCTCTGTTCTGATATATACATGTATATCCCTCCATCTGTTTCGCATG
The DNA here is from genome assembly GCF_024362965.1 of Panthera pardus. Lineage (NCBI taxonomy): Eukaryota > Metazoa > Chordata > Mammalia > Carnivora > Felidae > Panthera > Panthera pardus. Next base: position 136,759,729 of record NW_026526765.1, read on the forward strand.
GGCTGTGCGATACTGGCTTTGGGCTTTGCTGAGCTCTTCAGGGCATCCTCATGTGATCTTTGTGTAGTTGTGGGAATTCTTGAAAATTTCAAAAGGAACGGCTCCTTAGGCTACACCCTCCATTGGTTGTGAGAGAGAATACAAAGTGGGATATCTTCACATCTAAACTCTACCTCTCCTGGCTTGATAACCATCCTTGAGTGTGAATTAAATATCAAATAGTGTGACGAGTACATTATTTAACACAAACTGGGACTTCACTGGAAGCCTCAAGACTGAGCGTTGACTCTATGTGAGCGTTTCCTCTCTCAGGTCACCCCAGAAGGTCTACTGGGATGGAGATGCTGATCCACTGGTTTAGGACTGGGGTATGGTCAGTCTGGGTTCCCGGTCCCGCTTCCACCTTCCTTTAACAGTATGTGCTGAGATTAACTCAGCATTTTGCTTCCGAAATTCAGGAATACCCCGGGAGGCGTATGATCAAGAGATGTGGAACTGTCTCAATTTCACTCACGAGCCAGTCACCTCTACAGTACAAAGCAAATGGCTAGTCAACAGTCTGTCTCAAGTTCGATACCACACAGCTTCTGGCGGTGGCTGCTGTGAGCATTTTGATTCTGCAGTCCTGTTGCTGGCTTTCACAAAGCATGAATGGGAAAATAATGAGGAAGAAAAATAGTCTAATGTGAGGTGGCTCATATCAGAACAAGGGCAACTGAGAATAAGAAATGGCACGCACCTGCCTCTCCGGGCTTGTCTGTAGGGGGGCAGGCCAGCATGTTTCTCTTCTAAGGGCACAGATAAGGGGCCAGCCGTTGAGAAGAGAAAAAGTGGTGAATTGAAGGAAAGGTTTTAAATTTTAAAAGACCAGTTGAAAGAAGGTCTCATTGGCTGCCGGAGAAATACATGAACCGTGTAGGAAGGGAGATGGGTCCACAGCTTCCTTGCTCTATTTCCAGGTTTCTTTCATCAGCAAGAAGTCATTTCTTCTCCCCAAACCCTGCTGCACTAAAATCAAGTTTTCATTCTCATTGGCCATGGGGATAGCAACATCTTTGATCTTCAGCTTACTGAAGCACCTCCCTCCTGTTCTCCTGCAAAGTACGCTTTTATGACTTAAGGGCATTTTGATAGAGTTCTCCCAAACCCAGTTGCATATCATCTGGAATAGTAAGGAGATGTGTCGCTCATCAGGTGATACCATGCTAGAATCATAAGGAAACTTCTGTGAGGAAAAAAAAATAGCCATAAATGTTAGAGAGAATAGCTTTTTAAACATTTGTGTTGGCTTTGTAAGGGGACACGCTTCCTGTATCATGTCCCGTCTGCTTATCCACGCGTCTGCTGTTGAGAAATCAAAGTTACACTCTCAAAATAGTATGGAGTGGGTTTGAAAGGTTTCCATTCTGAAGGACGTGTGAAAGTACGACTTAGAAAAATCTCCTTGATGTACATCTGACGTGTGAAATGTCTAAAATGTGGTAGAAGTCTTTTAGGTCAAAAAACAATCTTTTCGGTTATGGAACGTGGTTTACAAACAAACAGTTCATCAAATACATCCATTTGGACCCAGGAGAGAAATTACCGTTTGTTTTCTTCAGCTGGGCAGAGGAAAGAAGGTATCTCCTTAGGTCGGAAAGACAGATACTCTCTCACTGTATCCAGTTTAACCATCTACTTATTAAGGGAGCAAAACTTCACTGAAATATTTTTCTTAATATATTCTTTTCATGTTTTATTTATTTTCGGGAGGGAGAGAGAGAGAGTGAGCACAAGGGGCGGAGGGGGAGAGGGAGGGGGACAGAAGATCCAGAGTGCGTCCAAGCTGACTGCAGTGAGCCTGATGTGGGGCCCGAACTCATCAACTGTGAGATCATGGCCTCATCCGAAGTTGAACACTCGACTGATTGAGCCACCCAAGTGCCCCTCAGTGAAGTCTTGAGAGAAGGATAGAGAGAAAGGTTTCTAACTACAGAAGTTCGTGGTAGCCAGATAATTCAAGTCTAAATTGTGAAGCATTTAAGCCAAGTTCAAAAATCTGTCCATAGACAGACATCTAATTCACAGACAAATAATTCACCAATACGTAGAAGGAAAAATGTCAGCTCTTTAGAAGATTGAGACTTCAGTGTTTGGTCAAATATTCGAGACCAGTGAGGAGATCATTGATGCCCTCTGGTGATACTGACCATGCACATGGCAAGAATAAGCAAAAAACTGGAACCTTTCGGTTAGTTTCACCAAATGTTGCTATTTTTATCATATTCACTTTCGCTGTTTTTCTCTACATACCTTCCCACACACACTGTATGCACCTCCCTTTCTTCCTGTTGAACTGTTGGAAAGCACACAGAAGGCACCATGGTATCTCACCCTTGCGTGCCGTCTCTTCAGAGCAAGGGCGTTGTCTCACATACCCACGATATCGTGGTCGTATGTAAGCATTTAATATGGATAAATAAATTGTGCATGCCAAACAGATCAGGTTTGAAATTCTCTAATTCTCTAGAAATGCCCTTTTTGCTGATTTTCCTCTTCGATTCAGGATCTCATCGAGGGTAGCTCATGGCATTTCGCTGTCACATCCCTTTGGGCTCCTTTTAATCTTGAACGGCTCCCTTGCCGCTTTTTTCTTTCATGCCGTTGAAAGTTTTTGAAGAACCAGGCCAGTTGTGGGTAGAACGTGTCACAAACTGAATTTGTGGGTTTCTTTCGTCATGTTTTAATTAAAAAAAAATTTTTTTTTTTACATTTATTTATTTTTTGAGAAAGAGAGAGAGACAGAGCACAAGTGGGGGAGGGGCAGAGAGAGAAGGAGACACAGAATCTGAAACAGGCTCCAGGCTCCGAGCTGTCAGCACAGACCCTGACGTGGGGCTCGAACTCAAAGACATCGAGATCATGACCTGGGCTGAAGTCGGACGCCCAACCGACTGAGCCACCCAGGCGCCCCTCGTCATGTTTTAATTAAGATCACATATGTTCGACAAAAATGTTACATGGGTGAGTTAAGGGTCTTCCTATCGCTTTATATCCAGAGGCGCATTTCTCCCATTACTGATGACGCTGTGTTTGAGCCCTTAGGTAAGGGCTCTCTGTGGTAAAGGGACTTTTCATTCCTTTTTAAGAATCACTAGCAATCTGAGGTTGAAAGCCTTGCGAGCAGGCAGATTTCTCCCCTCCCGTGGTAGACAGCATAATACCACCCCCATCCCCACATCCCTGAAGACGTCCTTTCCCTAATCCCTGAGATTTGTGCATCTGTTAGGTTAGAGGACAGGGAAGGGGAATGAAGGTGGCGGATGGAATTAAGGTTGTTAACCAGCTGACCTGATTATAGGGAAGTTAGCCGGGACTATGCAGGTGAGTGCAGTGTGTAATCACAAGCGTTTTTAAAAGAGGAAGATGGTGGGGCGGGGGCGAAGTCGGCAAGAGATGTGTTTCAGGTAGGATGATTGGAGATATGAAATATGCTTGCTTTGAAGGTAGAAAAAGGGGACAGCAAGCCCAAGAATGCAGCATCTTCTGGAAGCTGACCATGGCCAGGAAACTTTGACCTGTAGGGCTTCCAGAAAGGAACGCAAGCCTGTCGATACCCTGATTTTAGCACAGTGGGTCCACATCTGACTTCTAACCTACCAAACTGTAAGTTAACAAATTCGTCTTGGTTTAAGCTCCTAAATTTTTGGTAATCCGTTACAAAAGCATTAGAAACCCAATACTCCTCCTAAAATTGAATCTGTTTCATTGCAACATTTGTTGGTGATCCTTTGTCTGAATCATTTCTTATTTGGGGACATGTAAATGATGGTGTTTACTGTGTCACTTTTTCCTCAGTCCATAACTGGCATTCTTAAAGAAGAGCTTCCCCCTTCTTTTTTTTTTTTCTTCTTTTTCCCTTTTTCTGTCTTGAGCATCATTACAAATAAATAGATCTTTTTTTTATTTTTTTCAGCTAATTAATTTATTTTGAGGGGGAGAGAGTGCATACTAGTAGGGGAGGAGCAGAGGGAGAGGAAGAGAGAGAATCCCAAGCAGGCTTCGCACTGTTAGCGCAGAGCCCAACTCAGGGCTCGAACCCACAAACCAGGAGATAATGAGCTGAGCCCAAATTAAGAGTTGTATGCTTAACCTACTGAGCCACCCAGGTGCCCTACGTTTGCCAGGTATTTCTAATGTGCTTAGCAGATTGAAAACCCCTGAAATAGATGTAGTAAAACTATTTCTTTACATTGAAAATATATGCACAATAGCAAGTAGATCAAATTTTAAAAATTCCTAATACATCATTTTAATGCAGTCCCAGTAAACATACCCCCACATTTTCTTCATGCTTAAATGTACACAACATCTTTCTAGGTGAAAAATGAAGATCTAGGGGTGCGTGGTGGCTCAGTTGGTTAAGCGTTGAACTTCGGCTCAGGTCATGATCTCACAGTACGTGAGTTTGAGCCCCGCGTCCGGCTCTGTGTTGACAGCTCAGAGCCTGGAGCCTGCTTTGGATCCTGTGTCTCCCTCTCTCTCTGCCCCTCCCCTGCTCATGCTTTGTGTGTGTGTCTCTCCCTACCCCTCCTCCCTCTCTCTCTCTGTCTCTCTCAAAAATAAACATAAAAAGAATTAAAAAGAAATAGCTGGCAAACTTCTGATTCTTAAGGCCCAGCTATATCCCAGACTGACTCAGTATCTCCACATGGCACACATAGATAGCATCAGTGCCTCTGAAGTTTCTAGGTGATGGCGATGCCCAATAAAAGCTGAGAACCACTGATTTATTTGGGAGGGGGGGTGGGGAGAAGGATCCTTTAGAAGCTTGATATGAAGGGAAAGAAAGGGGGGGGAAGTGTTTTAAAATCCATAGTATTAGTCCCATTTTTTAATTTGCTTCATGTATTTGTAATAGTTAAATCTTCATCATGAGCTGGTTCTTAGCATTATAAAGATCATTGTCAAATTCGCGGCTTTTTGGTCTGAATTCTACCTCATCTGCCCTCAGAATTGCTGTCTGTGGTTTCTTTTTCTTTTATTTTTTCTCCCACGTTTTGTTGTGTTGCGTTTGTTGTGTGCATCTCAATTTTTTAGGTTAAGATAAGCCCATTTCATATTGTTTCTATAATGTGTCATATATGGTCATATGTATATACACACACGCTATTACATGCCTTACTGTATATCTGTGAGCTACAAGCTGGGAGCAGAGCCCCTGAGTTCTTCACCATCTCTTCATCCCCTGAGAGTGAGGAAAGCCGAGTTCTGATCTCAACCTGGTAATTCATGCAGCAGCTTAGAATAAAGTTAGAAGAACCCCGAGTGGAGACTGTTTGTGTCTTGCAGGGAAGGGAGTCCTCTTTGAAGCCTAAACTCCAGCTGATTATGAAAATTAGTGTTGGGACAGATACTGAAAATGCTAAGACAAGGCAGAGCTAAATGAATCACACCTACCAACCCATGCCCTGCCTTAGGAAATTGGAAGTGAGGTCTGTGGTCTAGTTTCGAAGATCAGTGGTTACCATGACAGTGGCAGCGTCACTGCATGGGGCCCAGCTTGTGGGGAAAGTACTGAGGCGTGTGCACGCTGGCACGCTTATTGATCTGGCTCCTTCTGCTTTCCCCAGCATCCCAGAGTGACCAGGGAGAAGTCAGGTAGAAGATCTTTCTCTGATATTAAAGTGCTAATGCGTACTTATTTTGAACAATTTATATCTACCTTATTTGAATGATACATTTGGTCCCAGCTTAATCCTAAGAAGCTATATTTACCGCTTTTCTTTTTCTCTGTGCTCTATTTTCTTTGCTGCTTTTTCCAGAGCGCCCTTATTTATTAGGAAGAATTGGGATTTTTTTTGTGCCTCTGATTATATTGATGTTAATCATTTGTATGCTACCCTTAGTTCTGTTTCCTTTATTTAGGTACCTACTGTTTGTTTTGACAGACTTCCACCTGTTTGATAATTCGCGAGCTGCTCTAACGTCTCTTCGTGTTTCTTTCTCCTTTGTTTTTTTGTTTTTTTGTTTGTTTTTTTTTTTGGTGTTGAATTATGTCTACTGGGTCAGAATCTGTCACCTTTACGCACCGTTTTTCCACCTTGACCTCTCCTGTTTCCTTTAACCTTCAATCTGTCATTAAACATACTTAATGCTTCCTAGTTGTCCTTTTGTTCCAGTTCACTCTGGCTTTTCCAGTGGTTTCAAGCTGTGCCTTCACAGGTCCTTAGGAATTGTTCGTGAGGACAGCATTCCCTGGTGTTAACAGGTTCCCATTGTTTGCAGCCTTACTGTGTGAGGCAGAGCTCGGCTGGATGTAAAATTCCTGGCTCACGCGTTGTTTTTGGAGTTTCCTTAAAATGGTGCTCTCCACTGTCATGGGTGATGATTGTTGAAGAGCCTGATGCCAACCTGATTTTTTGTTTGCTTGTTTGTTTTTAAGTAACTTAGTTGTTTTACTTGGAGGTCCGGAGGATTTCTTTTCTTTATCATTAATATCTGATAGTTTTACTAGGATATGCCTTAGAACTCATGAGCCTGATTGCATTTCTTTTTTTTTTTTTAATGTTTACTTTTGAAAGAGAAAGAGAGAGAGCATGCATCAGAGTGGGGGAGGGGCAAAGAGAGAGAGAGAGACAGAGTCTGAAGCAGGCTCCAGACTCTGAGCTGTCAGCACAGAGCCTGACTCGGGACTCGAACTCACGAGTCGGGAGAACATCATGACCTGAGCTGAAGTCAGACGTTCAACCGACTGAGCCACCCAGGTGCCCCTAGTTGCATTTCTGTGAGTATTATCATAGAGTCTTGGAATGTCTAACATCATTTTCTTTGTTTCTAGAAAAGTTTTCTCAGAGTGCATCTCACGACACTGGGATAGAGTGGTTCCTAAACGTCATAGTTCTCACTCTCCTGGAGTTGACAGTCCGATGGGAGAGAAAAATAGTAATTTAGAAATCCCCCTGTTGATACAAAAAGAGGAAGTACAAACTCAGATCAGTAGTCTGAGGGAAAAAATAGGGGGGGGTATAAGAAACTCATGTGATTTAACCTGAAAGCATGGAGAAGGCTTCCCTGAAAAAAGCTCACTTAGCTGAGACCTCGAAGGTGAGGCTGCTGATTACTCAGCAAGGTCACAGCATGTGCAAAGGTCCTGTGGCAGCAATGGGAGTGGCACGTTGGAAGAAGAGGAGGAAGAGAAAGATGTGTGTGGCTGATCATGAGAGCTGTGAATAATATGTTGTGGATTTTAGCCTTGATCATAACAACAGAGGAAAATCGCTGCTGGATCAAACGCTTTGTGTGTGAGTGGAGTGTGAATACTGTGTGCCCTGATTAGAGTTGCATTGTTCAGTAATAATTCCAGCTTCTTTGCGGAAAGTAGATGGTCAGTGCACCAGAACGAATGTTAGAAATGGTGGAATTTCAGACAAGGATGGTGTGGCATTAAAGAGAAAATTATACATTGGAGAGCTGTTTCAGACATACAGTAGAGAGGAGTTGGTAATAGAATTGAGTTGGGTTGAGGGTTCAGCCTTGATGTGTTCTCGCACATAATGTCTGTTCTGGGGGCAATTACATGGCGGGAAGTGTGATTCATTGGGACTGAGCCATTGAAGTGAACACCATGTAGTGAGGACGTTATGATCCATTCTCGAATATGTTGAGATTGGAGGTCCATTTTTGTTACCAAAATGGACTTGTTGAATCGGCTGTCGTATACGTCAGTCTGGTGGTCTCTGCTCAGGCAAGACAGCGTGATCCTTACCATCGCAGGGTGTCCCATTAAGAGACAGTGCCCCCAGAATGAACCCTTGGATGATGCCTTTGGCCATTGAAGAGGATAGCTAAATATCAGGATTATTGGCATCTCTCCTGCTGGTGTCGTCTATTCATTAAATAAAACAGGATTTTAAAGAGCCCAGATAAGGCCAGGAGCCCTCGGTGTTGTGGTGAACATGCTTGGCCGTGTCTGTGGTTGTACTACAGTGATTTTTTTTATATATATAATGAGGTAGCGTGTACTCTCTCGTGGGAGCTGAAATGACTTCAAAGAAATCTTCACCCATCTTCATTTCTGCAGGAGAGGAGGCAGGTGCCTGTGGAGTGAGTGAATAGGATACGGAAGGTGGAAAAGCAGCCCAATTAAATTGCAGCAGGCTGATGGAAGGGAATAAAATTTTGCAAAGAAAAAAAAAAAGGCACAGTATCTCTGGTCAGCCAGTAAGTTTAAAAAGAATTGGGAAAATACAGTAAGAAAAAAAAAAAAAAAACCAGCCCACCAGCTCTGTTAGTTTTCCTCTCTGACCATCACTGTATTAATTGATTGGCACTTGGTGACAAGAAGTGCTTTCGTTTGCTCCATTTCCAGATAAAAATGTCACTGGCAAAATCAACATTGATTTCAGAGAAGCATCTGGAATTAGAAAGCTCGGGAGTCTGTTGCACAAATTTCTTGGCCAGTTGGCTATAGAAAGGAGTGAGAGTGGAGGTTCCTTGATGGCTTCCAGGGACCGATGAGTTGCAAGATCCCTGTCACTTCACCAGGAATAGAGAGTTGGCTGATGGCAAACTGAAAGAAATTTGAAAGTTACGCCCAACAACTGCTCTTTGGCCAGATTCCCCATACCTACCTTCTTTTCTTTATCACAATTTTGAATATATATAGTGATTATAAAATGGGACTGGTTTGGTTGGAATCTTAACCACCTATCTAGCCAAAATACGGTATATTTTTTTAAGTTTTTATTTAGTTGGGAAAGAGAGAATGAGAACATGTACACACAAGCAGGGGAAGGGCAGAGAGAAGGATAGACAGAATCCCGAGTGGGCTCCGTGCCATCAGCTCAGAGCCAGATGCGGGGCTTGAACTCACAAAACTGTGAGATCGTGACCTGAGCCGAGGTCGAGTCAGATGCTAAACCAACCGAGCCACCCAAGCACCCCCAAATCTGGTATTTGAATGATTACGTTTGGCGTTGTCTTTGCTCGCACCCACTCACACCCGCTGGCCTCCTGTTACTCTAGGAGAAAGGACTTAAGAGAGATGAGCAGAGTAGTGGATGCACACAGCCACCAGGAAAACAGCGAGCCACTTCAGGTGCCACCTCACTGCGTGTTTGCCCTGCGCATCTGGGCTGGTGGCTCGACACACACACCTTGAGTTTCCTCCCTAATCCATTTTGACTCTGCACCGAGGGCAGCCTCTCGCCGTGTTCTCGCTAATTGTCTCTGACATGCGGTTGGCAACCCTGTTTGTGAGGCTCTGTCTGTATTCTGTGCTAGGTTGGCCTCACCCCTTGGGAGATGAGATGTGTGTCTTTGAATCAAAAGATCTGAGCATGCAGTCAAGATGTGCCCCTGTGATCCCTTAATATACTTGAAGCCGGGGCCCCTTTTATTGTCTCTCAGACACCATTTCCAAAACGCGCCAAGTGTCAGCCTAGTCTTCAAAGTGCCCTTACAGAGAGAGCTCCTGATGTCTCCGGCTGGAAGACAAAGCTAAGGACAGACTCAACCCTGCTGCTTCTCCGCTCAGGGCCTGAGAATATGTCAGGAGGAAGCACTGTTTTTCCCACTGAGATGGGGGGTAGACACAGGATGTTTGAATTTTAGAGTCTTCCAGTGTTTCCTGAAGACAGTAGTGGTGGGGGTGGGGGAAGCGTGGGTGTCTTCTTAGTGTAGTGCTGATTGTACACATGAGAACACACGTGGAAAATGAAACACGAAGGAGCTCAGATGTTATCTTACTTGGCAGTTGAGGTATTTGAGTAGGATGATGCTCTCCTGCTCTGAGGATCTTTTCAGAAACGGAAAGCAATTTGTGAGTCAAGAGCCATCCAGAACAGCCTTTGCAGGCCAGACTGGACTCTCTGGCTGTAGTGAGAAGACATCAGTCTTTGATTGCCTGGGATCATAACTGCAATACTACCTTGACTTTTCATTAGAGTATCACAATACACAGTGCGGTACAGGGCACCTTATTCTCTATGTCTCGTGGATCCTTCTGTGTTCTTGGAGCTGCATGCCCTCCAGCACCTCTGGGCCCCCTTTTGCTCCTTTGTTCACTCTGCTTTAGGGAAGGGCAGTTCTGATAAGATGATACATTTGAGAAAAACAACTGAGCTTGCTTGGCTCAACTCAGCCCTTCTTCCTTTGAGCTAGGAGCCAGCCATTCATTCATTCCACAAATAGGATTGGGAGCTTATGTATATCAGGTACCATTCTAGCCACTGGCGTTGAAGCAAATAAAATAGACAAATGTGAATAAAAAAGAGCATTCTTACGTTCTAAGAGGAGCTACAGGAAATAAATGTAATAAATGTAAGTGCTTTTAAAGTGGCGTGTGTTCTCATGATGGGTGCTGAACAGTGTGTAGGATTATTGAATCACTGTCCTGTACACCGGAAACTGATAAGATACCGTGTGTTAACTCAGAATTAAAATGAAAACTTAATACAAAAAAGAAAGTGGCAGGTGTTGAAGGACAAAAGAATGCAAAGCAGAGAGAAGAAATATCGAGCGGTGGGTGTTGAAATTTTAGAACAGAAGGCCAGGCCTGAAGCAGAGTTCCTATAGGTTTTGACAAACAGCAAGGATCCAGATTGGCTAGAGCACAGAACTAACCTAAGTTGACCAACTTCCCCCACCAGGGAAGGTGGTCAGGAAGAATGGGATTCTGTGTACACCTGAAGGACAGATGACAACACTTGCTGACAGAGGATAGGCACACGAGGAAAAGATCAGCCTCAAGAATGTAGATCCACAGAAAAGATTTTGAACTGGGTAACCGAAGAATGGATTTGCAGTTAGGCGGAAGGACTGGGAAAGCGGTTGGCGGGGGTGGTGGGGGAGGGTGGGGGGTAAAAATCAGGAGTTCGGTTTTAGACACCTTGAGTTTAAGATGCTTACTGGACCTCCATGGGGAGATGGTCATCAGGGGATTTGATGGATGGTTCTGGTGTTCAGAGGAGAAGCCCAGACTTTTGACATCAGCTCGGAGATGCGATTGAAAGTCATGGGCCTGCATGAGATCATCTAGAAGGTGAGTGTAGTCAGAAAAACAAACGTGGTCCGAGGGCTAATCCCTGGACACTCTGATATTTAGAAACACAGACAGTAGGAAGGAGCAACAGAGGAGCCTGGGAGAGGTAGGAGAGCTGGGTGGGGTGAAATATGTCAGAGTACAGGATCCATTGCTTATCCTCTGGGGGACGCCTCCCTGACCCACACGAGCCTGGATCTGTGTGGGCAATTCTGCCACGTTCTGCTTTTGAGCGTTCACGGTGCTGCTTGGCTAGTAAACTTGAATGGCGGCCTGTGCTTCAACCTGATCCCAAGTTGCGCTTTAATTTCTTGTAAAACTGTTGAGAACCGAGTGGGAGAGAATGGTGTTCTATATCAGGGCTCCTGATAGGAACCTAAGAGAAAAACTGAAAAAGTGCATTTGGTCTAGAAAATTAAACAATTCTTTTTATGATTTTTGGTGTTTTTTTTTAAGCCAAGAACCAAACAATTCTTTTTATGATTTTTGGGGTTTTTTTTAAGCCAAAGCCAACTTCATTTATTTCTTAACAAATGAAGGTAATACATTTTGAAAATGTACCGTAGTATTTCTGTACAATATTTAGATTGAGTTTCCCTTGAATACTTCTTACAGTGCAGTGAGTTCTTCCTGGTGTTCTTTGCTGTTCTGTATTTCAGCATGTTTTTGGGTGGTTGTGTGTCTGAGGCCTTGGTAATGAAGTGATCTTGTTTGAATGTTGACGTTTTCTTTCCAGTAGACATATCTGAGCAGATTTACAAAGTCAGCCTATAGCCACTGCTTGAAGTCACTTGGGACCAGTAATCAACGTTGTCTGACAGGATCACGTATCGTGTGTGGGTTTGGAATATGCCAAAGTGTGAAGAGAAGAAAAAAATGCAAAGGCGTTCCCCACCTAACAGAATCTCACATCTTGACCATTGTGGTCCTAACATTTTCTGATTTCCTCAGGGAATGCTGCTTCTTCTCTTCTTTTGGAAAAAACAACTATTTAAAAAAAAATTACTTTGGTGAATTTATCCAAATGCTAAAATTCATCTTTCTAGTAATAAATGACCATTTCAATTAAGTTCATGCAAGTTCATTGTAAAACATGAGCTTTATACTGAGGTAGGTAAAAAGGAAAAAGAAAACCAAGTCATAAGATTTGCTTTTCTTTTCTATCCCAAGATTGGAATACAAATAAATAGGTATTAATAATTCGCTGTCTATACTTATTTTTTTTGACCTACACAGTATTTGAATGTACTTCCGAAATGCAGCCTGTATACACACTATGAAAACCGATTTTAACCACTTCCTGCTGTATACACAATTCTAGTAAATATTCCATGAATGCTACATGAAAATAAGATGCATTTTCTGTTTTCAAAAACTAGAGCTTGGTAAATACCACTAATTAAAATGACCTTCCTGGGGCACCTGGTTGGCTCAGTTGGCTGAACATCCAACTTCAGCTCCGGTCGTGATCTCACAGTTTGTGAGTTCGAGCCCCGCATCGGGCTCTGTGCTGACAGCTCAGAACCTGGAGCCTGCTTCGGATTCTGTGTCTCCCTCACTCTCTCACCCTAACCCACTCACATTCTGTCTCTGTCTCTCTCAAAAATAAATAAACATTAGGGGTGCCTGGGTGGCTTGGTCTGTTAAGCGTCTGACTTCGGCTCAGGTCATGATCTCGTGGTTTGTGGGTTTGAGCCCCATGTCCGGCTCTGTGCTGACAGCTCAGAGCCTGGAGCCTGCTTCGGATTCTCTCTCCCTCTCTCTCTGCCCCTCCCTGGCTCACAGTCTGTCTGTCTCCCTCTCTCTCAAAAATAAACATTTAAAAAAATTTTTTTAATAAAAAATAAAAATAAATGAACATTAAAATTTTTTTAAAAAAATATTTAAAATGACCCTCTTGATTCTATATTCACCTAGTCTGTCTTTTTCACTACCCTTTTGGTTCTGTAAGATAATCTTAGGTTTTCCTTTTTTTGCTTTAAATTTCAGTTTTTCTCAGCTTTAAAAAGTTTCTAACATGCCTTGGTTTTAGGGAGTTACCCTTCCTCAAAAGGTTATAGAAAAAAGGTGGAGGTATCACAATCCCTGATTTCAAACTGTCCTACAAAGCCACAGTAACCAAAATAGTATGGTCCTGGCATAAATAAACCCACATATATATGGTCACTTAATCTCTAACAAAGGAGTCAAGAATGTAATGGAGAAAAGACAGTCCCTTCGAAATAATAGTGTTAGTAAAACTGGACCACTATCTGATGCCTTAAATGAAAAATAAATTGAGAAATAGGTTGAAGAGCTGAATGTAACACCCGAAAGTGTAAAACTTGTAGAAGAAAATGCAGACAGTAAGCTCTTTTGACATTGGTGTTAGCTATGTTTTTTTGGACCAGTCCCTTCAGGCAAGTGCAACGAAAGCTAAAGTGAATGAGATCACATCAAATTGAAAGGCTTTGCACACTGAAGGAAACTATCAACAAAACGAAAAGACAACTTATTGACAGTGCAAAGAATAGGTACAAGTCATACATTTGATAAAAGGTTCATATCCAGAATATATAAAGAACTCACATGACTTCATATTAAAAAAAAAAAAGTTTAAAAAATAGGCGGAAGACCTGAATAGCCATTTTTCCAAAGAAGACCCACAGATGGCCAACAGGCATATGAAAGATGCTAAGTGTTCCAAATCACCAGAGAAATACAAATCAGAATCACAATGAGCTATCACCTCACACCCACCAGATTAATTATTACTAAAACGGACAAAAAATAACAACTGTTGATGAGAAAATGGATAAAGAAGTTGTGCCATATGCCTATGTTTATATTTTGTGTGTATACACACATACATAGTGTGTGTATGTGCATGTGTGTATATATGGAATACACGTTTATGTATAATATGGAGTATTTGTGATAGAAAAGAATGAAATCTTGGTATTTATGACAGCGTAGGTGGACCTAGAGGGTATTATACTAAGTGAATTAAGTTTGATACAGGAAGACAAATACCATATGATTTCGTTGATATATTTCACTGATCTATTTCCTGATATAACACAGGAACAAAGGAAAAATAGATAGATGGATAGATGGTTAAAGAAAACTGCTGGTTACCAGATGGAGGAGGTTGCAGGGGGTCCAGTGCAATAGGTGAAGGGCATTAAGAGTAACAAACTTCGCGTTATAAAGTACGTCATGGGAATGTAATGTACGACGTGGTCAATAATATTGTAATAACTTTTTATGGTGACAGATGGTAACTAGACTTCTTGTGGGGATCATTTCACAATGTATAAAAGTATTGAATCACTATGACATACATCTGAAACTAATAGGATATTGCATGTCAACTCTACTTCCAAAAATTATCCTTTTGAATGGTTTTTATTTTGAATTTCACTGGATCTGTTATTAATATTGTGACCCTTGGTTCTTTATTTCTTTGCATTTTCCTGGTGCATTTTATCCATTTTCTGAATCACCTTCTTTTAAGCACATATATAAAAGATAACAAGCAGTAGTCGGAATTTTTTGACTCAAGGCATCTTATGTTTTTCTTACAAATAGGTAAATGGACTCCTATTTATTCTGCCATGTAGTAAGTTATGTTTGTGCTTACAAATTTTTGTTTTCTTTTTGTAGTATTTTTGACTTATTTCATTTTTTGCTCATAACTTTCTATGATGTATTTGACATTTTTACTCCTGTACCCCAGCCACTCCTTATGTTTAATTCTACTGTGATACTTACGTTTTGAAAAAATGAACGCAGTACTGTTAACATTCTAAGTAGTGAAATAGTGGCAGTCAACTTTCTTCTCAGTTAAGGTCTTTTTAGAGCAATTTTAGATTTACCTCAAGCTTGAATGGAAGGACAGAGACTTCCTTAACCCCCCTCTCCTTACACACATACAATCTTCCTGATTATCGGCACCCCCCACCAGATGGTACATTTGTTACTATCCGTGAACCCACGTTGGCACATCATTATGACCCAGAGCCCGTAGTTTATATATGGGCTCACTATTCATATTGCGCATTTTTTGAGTTTTGAGAAATGTATCCACTATTGTAGTAACACAGAGAGTGGTTTCACTGTTCCTCTGTGCTTTGCCTATTTGTGCCTCCCTCTCCCCTCACTGCTGGTAACCAATGAGCTTTTTACTATCTTCATAGTCGTGTTCTTTCCAGAATGTCATATAGTTGTGATCATACCGCTTGAAGAGCTTTACCAACCGGCTTCTTTCACTTAGTAATAAGCACTTACGGTTCCTCCATTTCTTCTCAAAACTTCATAGCTTGTTTTTTCTTCAGCCCTAAATATTATACTATTGTCTGACTGTATCATAGTTGATTGACCCATTTACACCTACTGAGGGATATCCTGGTTGCTTCCAGGTTTTGGCAATTAGGCATAACACCGTTATAAGTCTGTGTGGGCGGGTTTTTGCGAGGATGTAAGTTTTAAGTTCATTTGGGCAAATTTCAGAGACTGTTATTGCTAAACCATACGGTAAAATCATGCTGAGTTTTCGTAGAAACCACCAAAATGGTTTCACAGTCTCAGAGGGTGGCCCTACTCTTTTGCAGTCCCACCAGCAATGAGTGAGAGTCCATATTGGTCCCCTTCCTTGCCCGTATTGGTCGTTGTCAGCGTTCTGGATTTTGGCCAGTCTAACAGGTGTGTACAGAGGTATCTCATTTAAATTTGTAATTTTCTGAGAACATATGATGATAAACATATTTTCATATGCTCACTTGGCATCTGTATATCTCCTTTGGTGTGGTGTCTGTTGATGTCTTTTGCCTACTTTTTAAATTGGGTTTGTTTTCTTATTGTTGAGTTTTAAGGATCTTTGTATTTCTTACATAACAATCCTTTATTATATATACCTTTAAAAATACTTTCTCTCAGTCTTCTCTTCACATCGCATTTAGCAGAGCAGAAGGTTTTGATGATGTCCATAATTGTTAGATATTTCTTCCAGGGATGATGCCTTTGGAGTTGTATCTAAAAACGTCCAGCCATACGCAAGGTCTCCAAGATTTTCTCCTATGGTATCTTCTGGCTGTTTTATGGTTTTTTTATTTTACATCTAGGTCCCTGATTCATTTTGAGTTTTTGTTTTTGTTTTTGTTTGGAAATGGTGTAAGATCTGTGTCTACATTGATTATTTTGCATGGCTTTGTCTGTTTGGCCCGGCACTGTTTGTTAGGCAGCCTGTCTTTGCCCCATTGCATTGCCTTTCCTCCTTTGTTAAAGGTAAGTTGACATTATTTATGTGGTTCTATTTCTGGGCTCTATTTATGTTCATTGATCTATTTGTCTATTCTTTCACCAGTAAAACACTGTAGTACCAGAGGTAGATACGCTACATATAATAAAAAAGTTAGCAAAGTTGGTTTTGAACACCAAAAAAAAATGTAATGAGAAAAATACACTCCTTTAAGACTAACTGTAAAGCTATATAATGAAGATAGCGTAGCTTTATTCTAAGTCTTGAAGTAAGGTAGTGTCAGTCCCCTCCAACTTTGTGCTTGTCCTTCAATATTGTATCCGTGTTCTGGGTCTTATGCCTCCACATAGAAATGTTGGAATTAGTTTGTCATTATCCACAAAATAACTTGCTGGGGTTTGGATTGGAATTGAGTGTGATCTCTAAGTCCAGTTGGTAAGAACCCACTACTGTGACAATATCGAATCTATGCATGAATATGGACTATCTCTCTATGTAGTTCTTTTTTGATATTTTTCATCTGAATGGTGCTCAGCGATGTCTTATGTATATTTTATTACATTTATACCTAAGAACTTTATTTGGGGGTGTGCTGAGGTAAATGGTAGTGTGTTTTTAACATCAAATTTTACTTGTTCATTGTATTATATAAGAAAGCAGTTGGCTTCTGTATATAAATGTTGTACCTTAAAGTCTTGCTATAGTCATTTGATAGTTTCAGGAGAGAAGTTGTTGATTCTTCCAGATTCTTTACATAGATGATATTGTTATATACTAATAAAGGCAGTTTTATTTCTTCTTTCCCAATGTGTATATCTTTTATACCCTCTTACTGTCTTATTAAATGAGCTTGGACTTCCAGGGCGCCTGGGTGGCTTAGTCGGTTAAACGTCTGACTCCGGCTCAAGACGTGATCCCATGGCTTGGTTGGTGAGTTCAAGCCCTGCATCGGGCTCTCTGCCATGTGCACGCAGGGGAGGGGCAAAACGAGATTGAATCCCAAGCAGGCTCTGCACTGCCAGCACAGAGCTAGACTCGGGGCTCAAACTCACGAACTGTGAGATCATGACCTGAGCTGAAATTAAGAGTTGAATACTCAACCAACTGAGTCACCTAGGCATCTAGGAGATAGACATTCAGCAAATTTTGGGGTGTGCAGTACAGTATTGCTGCCCAGTGATAGAGTGTTGCTCTTGAGATCTCTGAGAATCAATTCCTTTTAGCTGAAACTTGATGCCACTTGATCAGTAACCACCCGTTTCTTTCTTCTCCCAACATCGGGCAACCAGTTCAGTGAGCCTACCTATGATACCTATACAAGGAGAATCACGTAGGACTTGACCTTCGGTGTCTGACATACGTACCTGAACGTAGTGTCCTTCCGGGTCTATCATGTTGTCACATGTTTTCTTCTTGAAAGGCTGAGTAGTATCCCATCGTGTGTACATGCCACATTTTCTCTGATATTACTTAGACTACATTTTATCTCTTGTGTGTGCTCAGGTGGTCTTTACGTCTTGGCTGTTGTGAATAGGGCTACATGTAATACAAGCATGCTCATATCTCTGCAAGGTACTGCTTTGTCTTCTTTTGGAGAAACACCTAGAAAGGGGGAATTGCCGGATCATATAGTCATTCTAAAGTTTTAATTCCTTGAGAAGGATTTCCACTTAGCCTTTTGCATTCCTATGAAAGGTACACAGAGGTTCCCCTGCGTCCACATCCTCAGCAGTACCTCTTATGAGGTGATGCCTCACAGTAGTTTTTATTTCAGTTTTCCTAATGATTCATGCTATAGAGTCTTGTGCATAGCACTTTTGGCCATTTATAGCTGGGTTTTTTTTTTTTTGAGAAAAGTCTGTTCAAATTTTGTCTCTTTGTTTCCTTTGCTCTACAGAACCTTATAGTGTGATGTAGTCCCCCTTGTCTCATTTTGCTTTTGTTGCCTGGTTTTGTTTCTTATTTTCCGTGTTTTGTGGGCATGTTTTTTCATTTTTATTTTTGGTGTCCTATCCATGAAAGCATTGGGAAGACCAACGTTGTGAATCTTTTCCATTATGTTGTCTTCTCAAAATTTTAACCATTTAAGGTCATATGTTTAAGTCTTCAATCCATTTTGAGTAGTTGTTAGCATATGGTGTGAGATAAAGGTCCAGTTGCATTATTTTGCTTGTGGCTGTCTGATTTCCCCAGCTCCACTTGTTGAAGAGACTGTTCGTTCCTCATGGTACATTTATGGCACCTTTGTCAGAGCTTTGTTGACCCTTCATGCTTGGGTTTATGTCAGCGATCTCTGTTCTTTTCCATTGGTCTATTTCGTGCCAGTACCACACTGTTTTGATTACTGTAGCTTTGAAATATAGTTGGAAATATCAGGAAGTGTGATGTCTCCAGCTTTGTAACATATTTTGAAATCACGAACTGTGGTGTCTTTATATTTGTTCTCCTTTCCCAAGAATGATTTGACTATTCATGTTTTTCTGAGAGTCCATATGACTTTTTTTTTTTTTTTTTTTTTTTTTTTTTGTAAATTATGGCACTAGGATTTTGATGGGGATGGCACTGGATCTGCAGATCATTTTTAGTGGCAGGGATACTTGAACAATATTTGTCCTTCCAAACCATAAAAACACGGTGTCTTTCCACTTGCGTCTTCTTTAATAGCTTTTTGTGAAAGATGCAGTTACATAATTCAACTTACTATATATTAAAATATTTATAATGCATTTCAGTTAAAAATTAAAAATTACTTTTCTTGAATTCACAGACTGCATTTAGTTGACATATCAGGTTAATACACTGATTTCCTTTTACTTCCATTTTATTTATTTATTTATTTTAATTAATTAATTTATTTTTTCAGCATATGAAGTTTATTGTCAAATTGGTTTCCATACAACACCCAGTGCTCGTCCCAAAAGGTGTCCTCCTCAATACCCATCACCCACCCTCCCTTCCCTCCCACCCCCCATCAACCCTCAGTTTGTTCTCAGTTTTTAAGAGTCTCTTATGCTTTGGCTCTCTTCCACTCTAACCTCTTTTTTTTTTTTCCTTCCCCTCCCCCATGGGTTTCTGTTAAGTTTCTCAGGATCCACGTAAGTTTTACTTCCATTTTAATATTACCTGGTTCTGAAAGTGAATTCCCATTCATAGTCTTGTTTTGTTTCTTTTTTGTTTTTCTTTTCGTTTAATTCCAGTTAGTTAACATGTAGTGTTACATTAGTTTCAGGTGTACAATATATTGATTCAACAATTCTATACATTACTGAGTGCTCATCATGAAAAATGTACTCTTTAATCCCCGTCACCTATTTCACTAATCCCCCGTCTACCTCCCCTTTGGCAACTACCAGTTCTCTATAGTTACTAGTCTGTTTCTTGTTTTCTCTCTCTTTTTTTTTCTCCATTTACTTGTTTATTTTGTTTGTTAAATTCCACCTATCAATGAAATTGTATGGTATTAGTCTTTTTCTGACTGACTTATTTCACTTAGCATAATACTCTATCGCTCCATCTATGTCATTGCAAATGGCAAGATTTAATTCTTTTTATGGCTGAATAATATTCCATTGTGTGTGTGTGTGTGTGTGTGTATATATATATATATATATATATATATATATATATATACATACACATACTATATCTTTGTGATGGACACTTGGGCTGCCTCCATAATGTGGCTATTGTACATAATGCTGCTATAAACATCAGGGTACGTGTATCCCTTTGAATTAGTGTTTTGTATTCTTTGGGTAAATACCAAGTGATGCAATTCTGGATCATAGAGTCATTCCATTTTTAACTCTTTGAGGAACCTCCATGCTGTTCTCCACAATAGTTGCAACAGTTTGCATTCACACAAGCAGTGTAAGAGGATTCCCCTTTCTCCACATCCTCATACAACTTTTGCTTTTTCTCATGTTGTTGATTTTAGCCATTCTGACAGGTGTGAGCTGATAGGTCATTGCTGTGTTGATTTATATTTCCCTGATGATGCGTGATCTTGAGCATCTTTTCATGTGTCTGGTGGCCTTCTGGATCTCTTCTTTGGAGAAAGGTCTGTTCATGTCTTCTGCCCATTTTTCATTGGATAATGTGTTTTATTGGTGTTGAGTTGTATAAGTTCTTTATATATTTTGGATACTAACCCTTTTTTGGGTAAGTCTTTTGCAAATGTCTTCTCTGATTCAGTAAATATTGTTAATTGTTTCCTTTGCTTTGCATAAGTTTTTTATTTTGATGTAGTCCCCATAGTTTATATTTGCTTTTGTTTCCCTTGCCTCAGGAGACATAGCTAGGAAAATGTTGCTACGACCAATGTTTAATTTCCTTAATCAATATTTTGTAGTCATCAGTGTACAAGTCTTTGACCTGCTTGGTTAAATATGCTCATGAGTGTTTTATTTATTTATTGGTCCTATTGTAAATGGAATTGTCTTCCTAATTTCCTTTTCAGATAGTTCAATTGTTAGTGTATAGAAACACAACTTAATTCGGTGTGTTGATTTTGTACCCTGCAACTTTACTGATTTATTAGTTCTAACAGTTTTTAGATGGAGTATTTAGGGTTTTCCATATAAAGATCATGTCATCTATAAACAGGAACAGTTTTACTGTTTCCACTTCAGTTTGTATATGTATCTCCTTTTATTTTCCACCTAATTGGTCTGTCTGGGACTTGCAGTACCATGTTGAATGGAAGTCGTGAGACTGGGCATCCTTGCCTTGTTCCTGATCTGTGAGCGGATCCTTTCAGTTTTCATCCTGAGTGCAACATTGCTAGTGCGATATCATATTTATTATGTTGGGGTATTTTTCTTCACTCCTAAGTTTGAGAGTTTTTATTATGAAAAGTGTTGAATGTTACCCAACTTCTTCTTCATCTTTTGAAACGATCAGATGATTTTAATCCTTCATCCTATTAATATGGAGTGTCACAGTAAGTGATTTTTGTACGTTGAGCCATTTTTACTTCCCAGGGATAAATCTCGGGTGGCCGTGGCATGTGGTCCTTTGAGTATGCTTTTGAATTTGGTTTGCTGGTATTTTGTTGAGGATTTTTTGCATCTATGTGCATCAGGGGTATTGTCGTGTAGTTTGCTGTTCTTCTGGGATCTTTAAATGGCTTTGGTGTCAGGTTCCTATTGGCCTCATAAAATGACATTGGAAGTGTCATTGCAAGTTTTGGTTCAGTCTCCATATTCTAGGTCTGTTCAGATTTACTGCTTCTTCATATTTAGTCTTCATAGGTTGTATGTTTCTCGGGGTCTACATATTAAGTTATCCTGCTTGCCAGCCTGTAATTATTCAGAATAGTCTTTTTTGCTCCTTTTTTTTATTTCTGATTTTGAATCTTTTTTTTTCTTAGCCTAGCTAACAGTTTCTCATGTGTTCAAATGTTTTCAGCTTTAAGCGCAGTTAAAATATTTTTTCAGGATAGATGGGTGAAAGTAGAAACTGAGTAAAAGTGTATAAACATTAAATCGAGAAATGGGATATGTTTCAGGATGGTAAATTGGTTATGTTGAGGTACTGGTTTTTGCCAAAATGATTAATTAACTGAACTGTATTTTGCAAGAATTCCAGTGGGGACCCTCCACTGCCAATTAAGATACGAAAAGCCACAAAAGACTGTTGCTTCTCTCCTAACAATGGGAATGCAGGGGTGCCTGGGTGGCTCAGTGACTTGAGCATCCGGCTTCAGCTCAGGTCATGATCTTGCGGTGCGTGGGTTTGAGCCCCGTGTAAGGCTCTGTGCCGACAGCTCAGAGCCTGGAGCCTACTTCCAATTCTGTGTCTCCTTCTCTCTCTGCCCCTCTCCCGCTTGTGCTGTGTCTCTCTCTTCCAAAAATAAGTAAACATTTTAAAAAATTAAAAAAAAAAAAAGAGAACGCAGGCTGGCTAAGTGACAAGATTCATTTTTGTTTAAAAAAAAATCAGAGCTGAAGGCACATAGATAACCAAAGGAACTAAATTTTAAACACGTTGGGCTCATCCAGAGGATTAAGACCTGTGGATATTTAAAACATGGCTGGGGCAGTGGGAAGAGAAGCAATCCACCACAGACAAAGGAATAAACCTGCTGAAATTTTAATTAACTCTTGTGGGCAGACAAGATAGAGTACACTACCAAGAATGCCAGTCATAGAACAAATCTGCACCTTCCCAGTAACTATTTCCTAAAGACCTAAATGAGTGTATGGGAGTGCTATGTTGAAGCCTGTTAGTGAAAAAGGAGAGTTGAGAAAATTCTACCCAATCGCTTTGGGGATTCATTGCCATGGCTTGCTAACAGCAGGATATCGGGGAGGGGAAACGAAAAGTCTCCATTGACCTGGCACCCCCGACGTTCACGGGTGCCCAGCGGTGGTCTGCCAAAGGTTGCGATCAGGGCAAAAGAAGGAATAAAATTTCTCAGAGGTACACTGAACCCTCACTTACGGGGAAGGCAGCATGTTCTGAATGCTGGAGGCAGAGGAGCAGGGTTGAGAGAAATCTTTTAAGGCCCAGAAAGCAAGGAAGGATGGAGAGGAAAAAAGAAACTCCCTAGTGAGCCACAAAGCTGTCAACCAGGTTATATAAACAAAGAAAGATCTGGCATTGAGGATGTAAAACATTAAGAGACATCTAAAATCTAGTTAGGGCACAAATCCCAAGCATTTTGAAAGTAAAAGCCTTAGTTTCACCTTCAAACCATTTGAAGTCATTGATCTACTCAATTTGTCTAAACCAAGTTCAGCTACAGGGTAGATCTCTCCAAATTAGCAGCGTGACGAAAGAAGGGGGATGCCCTTTTCTGAGGTTAATAATATTTACTGACTAGCATATGATTAAAATACACCATAAATTGGATTAATCAGTTATCAAGTACTATTTACAAGTATCTAAAGTAATATTTAAAGACACTTTGAAAGTAAAAGAGTAAAAACAGTAAAAAGATAAACCATTGGAACTCAAAGCATACAAAAAGGTGGTGCTGAGGGGCGCCTGGGTGGCTCATTCGGTTAAACGTCCCACTTCGGCTTAGGTCATTGATCTTACGGTTCACAAGATCGAGCCCCCCGTCAGGCTCTGTGCTGACAGCTCAGAGCTTGGAGCCTGTTTCAGATTCTGTGTCTCCCTCTCTGTCTCTCCGCCTCCCCTTCTCGCACTCTTGTCCATCTCTCTCTCTCTCCCTCCATCTCATTCAAAAATAAAATAAACATTAAAAAAAAAGGTCGTGTTGGTAATTTAACATCTGATAGTGCAGGTTTCTAGGCAAAAAGTATTACCAGAGATAATGAGCATTCCATAATGATCAAAGCTCAAATCATCACTAAAATGTAACCATCTTACAGTTGAGCTCCAAAGTAACTGGAGGAAAAAAAAAGAAAAAGAAAAAAAGGGAGAAACACAGGTCCAATTATAGCTGTAGATCTTGCCAGCCCCTCTGCGTAACTGATAGAATAAATAGATGAAAATTAGCATAACTATAGCTGTCAACAAAGTTGATTTAATTGACTTTTGTAGAACACTACAGCCACCAGCTGCAAAATACAGATTCTCTGCAAGAGCATGTGGAATATTCTCCACGATAGACCACAGTAAATTTTGAAGGACTGAAATCATAAAGTATGTTCTTAAGCCTCAATGTTAATAAATTTGAAATTAATAAGAATATATAGAAAATTCTAAAATTCTTGAGAACTAAATAACTATGTTCGAATAAAAGGCACATAAAATCCATGAGCTAAGCTGCTATGATAAAAAGCTAGAAAAAAAAAATTGAGAGAAAGTGAAACCTGAAGTGTAAGAAATGAAACAATAAGAACAGGACTAAAAGGCAATAAACAAGAAAAGTAATAGAAAACTGACAAAGCTAAAAGTTGATTCTTGAGTAAAATGTGTGACCTGTAGCAAGACTGAAGGAAAAAAGAAATAATACACAAATTATTAATATCTGCAACAAAAAGCAGCACATGATTACAGATCCTACAGGCATTAAAAGTATAAGGGGACATAATAAACAGTGCCACGCGAGTAAACTCAACAGCTTCGATGAAATGGAGAATCTTCTTAAAAAGTAGAACTTACCAAAACTGACCCACGAAGAAATAATCTAAAAGGTTCCGTGTCTCATAAGGAAATGAAACACATTCTCATGAAGAAATCTCCATAATTAAAAAACAAATTCCATTAAAGTTTAAAACAATAAAAACCCCAAAGTGCAACTTCTTTTCAGAATTTAGAGGAAGACACAGCATTTCTCAACTCATTTTTGAACTGTAAAACCTAATGAGGATGTTACAAAAGAGAAAACTATAGACCAGTATCCCTGATAAATAGATACAGAAGTCCTTAACAAATAAAATGCAGAATTACTTAAAAAGAGTAACGTGTCATGACATTTATCCCACCAAAGCAGTTTGGTTTAACATTAGAAAATCAGTACAGGGAATTCACTGTATTAACAGCCTAAAAGAGAAAAAAAACATATGATTAGAACATCTCAGTAGAGAAAAAAATGGAAAATTGGAACACCCATTAATTTTGAGAAATATTCTTAGTAAACTAATAATAGAATCAAACTTCTTACAGTTGATAAAAGACAACTGAAAAGCTGGTAGTTAAAATTATACTGAATAGTGAAAATACTGAATACTTTTTAACTAGAATTCGAAACAAAATAATCACTGTCGTATTGTCAGCATGACCTGGAGATCCTAACAATGCAATACGCCAAGAAAAAGAAATAAAAAGCAGACAGAAAGAAAGATAGAAAATTGTTAGCATGACAGAGACCATGATTGTATACATAGAGAACCCTATAAAATCATACAACAAAAAGAACATGGAAATATGGTAAGTGAATTTGTTAAAGGCACAGTACACAAGTCAATATACAAAATTCTGTTTTATTTCTGAATACTAGCAACAGTTGGATAAGGCAGTCGAGACAACCATATAACATAGAATAGCATCATAACATTAATCACCTAGGAATAAAATGATCACTGCATGTGCAATTTCTGAACCCTGAAAACTTACACAATATTGCTAAGAGACGTTAAAGACATAAATAAGTGGAGAGACGTACCATATAAATGAAGTATAAGACTAAATAGTAAGATGTCCATTATTTCAAAGTTGCCATGAAAGTTCACCACCAATCAAAATGCAGACTTTTAAAAGAAACTGATGAGTTGATTCTAAAAATTATAAGGAAATATGAAGGAGTTACAACAGTCAAAGTCTTGTAGAATAAAGTTGCAGGATTTGTATTAACTGTTTTCAAAATTGACTCTAAAATTATAAGTAACCAAAAGAAACCAAAAAGCATTGACATAAGGATAGATGGGGGATGGAACACGGTCAAGAAATAGACTCACCCATGTATAGTCAACTGAACCTTGCCCCAGGCGAGGATGTATTTATGGATATATTTATGGAAGAAAAAAAAATAAACCTCGATAGCTACCTCATAACAAAGTGTAACTCACTGTGGGTCACAGACCTATACATAAAAGCAAGAACCATAACGTTTCTAGAAGAATACATAGAATAGTACCTACAAGACATTGGGATAGGTAAAGGTTTTGTGGAATACAAAAGCTTTACGTATATATACGTGTATATGCATATGGTGGGAGGAGGCAGGGGCTTAAAATGTTCTTTTTTGATCAAATAATTTAACTTCTAGTAATTTCTAGTAAGGAAGTTATCAAAGCTGTGGGGAAAATGCACATGTATTTCTTCTATATATGAGATGAGATAACACTATTAGAATTTAAAAGCAGAATCTGTCAGAAATTCTAATTGTTAAAACCAGGATAATTATTAAAGTATGGGGTATCTGGAAGATAAAATACCACGTGAACTTTTACAGTCCTGTTTTATCAACTAAAATGTGTTTCAATCATCTATTGAAGTCTTAACCCCCAAGGTGACTATCTTTGCAGAAAGTGCCTTTAAAGAGGTAATTAAGGTTAAATGAGATCTTGAGGGTGGGCCTATAATCAAACAAAGCTGGTGTTCTTTTCAGGAGAAGAAGAGATAGCGGGAATATGTGTGTAAAGAGAAAAGGCCATGGGACACCTAGGTGGCTCAGTCGCTTATGCGTCTTGCTCTGACCAGGTCTGGATCTCAGGATTGTGAATTCAGTCCCCACATTGGGCTCCATTCTAGGTGTGGAGCCTACTTTAAAAAAAAAAAAGAAAGAAAGAAAAAAAAATGCCATTTGAAAACACAGAGACAAGGTGGACATCTGCAAGCCAAGGAGAAAGGCCTCAGAAGAAACCAAACCTATCAGCTAATTGATCTTGAACTTCCAGTTTCCCCAACTCAGGAAAAAAAATTTCTGTTGTGGCGGGCACTCAGTCTGTGGTATTTTGTGACAGCAGCCCTAGCAAACTAATATATCATGTTTCTGGAAGTATGTGATGTCAGAAGAAAATGTATTTGCTGTGATACAGACAATATAGAAAACCAAATATTCCCTTCCTCTCCCTCCCCCCTCCCTCCCTCCCTCTCTCCCTCTCTCTCTCACACACATGCACACATGTGTACACACACAGGAGAGATTTACATTCAAATTTTACATGGTTTGGTAGAGGATGACTTTTATCGTCTTTCTTACAGTTCTATTTTCCTAAGATGATTTTAATACTTACACACAAGTTAAACACTCAGAAAGTTACTGAGTTCAAATCCTCAACTGTTGCAAATTTTAAACTCCTCATGGAAAATGAACGTGATCCTGTTGATGTGATCATGAACTTTTTACTACAAAGCGACATTGCCATCAGTTGCTTTTGGCTTCTTCCAGTACAGTTACTGCCATGAAGCAAGTTTCTTGTCTCTGCAAAATTTTTTTAAAATAACAAAAGGTGAAATAACTATTGGAAAGAGTTAGTAAAGATGAAAAAATGTGAAAGCCACACTACGGTGCCAAAATAGCTATTCTAAACATTTGTCCTAGCTCTGGCTTGCAGTTAAAATTTAAAAATAGCACTTAAATATGCGTGTTAATAACATCCAGAAGGCATTTCTTTCAAGCCTGTTTGGGCTGTTGAAGGGTTTAATTTAACCACAGCCTTCATTTATGTCTAGCAGTTAAGTTTTTTCTTTTAAGCTCAAAGGAACTGTGAGTTGTAACTATGATCTAATTGGTAAGGAATGAAGAATGTTTTTCATGTTTTATAGACAACATGAATCCTGATCATTTTACAGCAGTAAATTATGAAGCACTCCACTCGCTGTGTCTCCCCGTGGAAGCCAGGGCCTAGCTCATTAAACTATAAAAATAACTTGGTGGGTTCTACAGCTCCTAGAAAGGCTCTCTGACAAGGTGGGTTATTTTTATTTCGCTAATGCACGTTCACTAGGCAGTCCAGAGCAAGTGAGAGTCTTTACGGTCCCGAACTAAATCAATTTATAACTACATCTACATGTCAGAGGGGACGTGCAAAGAACCAAACTGCTGTATAGGAAGATAATTTATTATTGATTTTTTTTTCAACTCTTTTTTAAAAGCAGCTACAATTCACTGGTTCCTTGGTTCCTTTCTGCAGCAAAAATGATCTCTGCCACACTTGTGATGCATCACATGTGTCAAAGGAAAAGAACGAAGGCGCTGGGAGCGTCTGGCTTCCTGATGACTTCAAGAGAAAGAATGATCGTACACACATTTAAAAACAAGGAGCAAAAATCATCTGTCAGCTCTGCCCTCTTGGGAAGGATCTTTCAAAATTAAGTGCAAATGATATGTTGTTTAAATATGCATGTTAAATTAGCTCTTAGCTAATAAATCGCGTCCTTTAGTTAATTTTGCTGGAGGAAAGATTGCCGTCAGTTGTACACTTTTCTTCTGGCCTGAGTCAGATTTCGAGTTGCAAGTAATTTGACAGCTATGTCTACAGCTCAGGACCAGAGGAAGTTAGAAAAATACGGTGACGCAGAATCTGCGTCCCGCGGAGTTTGCTACTGAGCCCTCTACCTATTGATTCTCATCTCTTTACTCTGGTTCTGCAGTGAACACATGTTGTCGTGTGGAGTTCATAATTTCAATGGCACTTTCAACAGAACATGGTTCCTTTTCCATGACTAGAATCAGAGCAGTGTATATAAGGCAGGTGGTTGTAAATTTCACCTGCCACAGGGTTACTTTACATTTGATCACGTCAAATGAAAACAGTCTCTGCCATCAACACTGTTAGGCTTTCCTGATAAAACATCCACTAGTAGGGGCGCCTGGGTGGCTCTGTCGATTGAGTATCCGACTTCGGCTCCGGTCAGTATCTCGAAGTTTGTGAGTTGGAGCCTCACATCGGGCTCTCTGCTCTCAGCCCAGAGCCCGCTTCCGATCCTCTTTCCCCTTCTGTCTCTGCCCCTCCCGGACTCGTGCTCATTCACTCTCTCAAAAATGAGACGTTGCAGTCTGCTTGGGCGGAAAATCCACCAAAATGTATAGCTGCCACTCTCACACCCCAAGTAGCCCCTACTGATGGTGGTTTTTGTTTGTTTGTTTGTTTGTTTTTAATATTTGTTTTCGACAGAGAGAGAGCACAAATTGGGGAAGGGCAGCAAAAGAGGGAGTCAGAGGATTTGAAGCAGGTTCGTGTTGAGAGCACAGAGCCCAGTGTGGGGCTCAAACCCAAGAGCCACGGGATTGTGACCTGACCTGAAGTCAGACGCTTAACCCGCTGAGCCACCCAGGTGCCCCAGGGTTATTATTTCACACATTTTTTGGTAAACTTGTGAAAGGTCAAAACTTACTCCAACAAATAAATTGTCTGTTGCTTCCCTTAAGTTGAAAAACTTGGAAGTCCAATGCTTTCACCGGTAAAGGGAAATAAGGGAATTTAGGCGCCCCCATTGTGGCATAATCTGATGCTTTTGAAATCGGAATATCTGAGTTTGAATCCTAGATTCTCCACTTGATAGATTTTGTTTGGTTCTATTTTTATCGCAGCTATGCCACTGTATTTCAGTTTCCTCATACATGAAATAGTAAGAGTAAAAGAAAACAACCAACTACCTCCCATTCAGATTTTTTTGAAGATTAAATCATGTAAAGTAATTGAAAATGTTGGAACTACACAGCACTATACAAATAGTTGTATAATTAATATAGTGGTACTTAATATTTTACTTATTAGATGGTCCTATTTTGGCCACCCAAGCCATCTGGAAAATTGTTAACAAACCTGTGAACAAAGACAAAGGAGGTCTCTGTGCATCACCATCAAATGTGTGTTTTGCTCATCGAGAAATGTGGGTCCATGAGGAAAAACAAAAACAAAAACAGAGGATGACTTACATAATTAATCTGGTTTCTGAGGATAATATTGGTGCTATTGATCAAGAGAGCAAGCATAGGCCTAGGACTTTGATGACCTACACAAGTGATGGTTATCCCGGAGGATGATGACATAAGACTTGCTTGCTCACCCCATTCCAAAACTTGGGGACCTCCCATCCCCTCTCTGCAGTTCACAAGGAACACCTGAAGCAATTGGTAGATTTTTTTCTCCCCGTCTGCTGAGTTACTGCCAATAGCAATCAAACGTGTTTTTGTTTTTCCCATTCAAGAAGCAATTTGTCTGTAAACCTCACTCCCTGCTCCCTGCTAGCAATCACTCAGTCCACGTGTCTCCTTACCTTTAAAATAAAATTTGAGGGGCGCCTGGGTGGCTCGGTTGGGCATCCGACTTTGCCTCAGGTCATGATCTTAAGGTCCGTGAGTTCGAGCCCCGCATCAGGCTCTGTGCTGACAGCTCAGAGCCTGGAGCCTGCTTCGGATTCTGTCTCTCTCTGCCCCTCCCCTTCTCATGCTCTGTCTCTTTCTCTCTCTCTCTCTCAAGACTAAACAAACATTACAAAATTTTTTTTAATAAAAAAAATAAAGTAAAATAAAATTTGGGATTTTTTTGTGTGCTGGAGATCTCCAAGTGTTTTTCCTTCTTTTGTGAGACAAAATCAACATAAAACATGTTGCAACAGGATTTCAACATGATTCGATATTTGTATGTACTGTGAAATGATCACTACAATGAGTCCTGTCATCAGACATCACCGTGCATAGTTACATAATTTTGTTTTTTCTTGTGGTGAGGACTCTTATAATCTGTTGTAGCAATTTTCAAACACGTCATACAGAAAATTATTTTTACGTATTTTATTTTTTTTTAATTTTTTTAATGTTTGAGAGAGAAAGAGAAAGACTTTGTGGGGAAGGGAGCATAGAGAGAGGGAGACAGAATCCAAAGCAGGCTCCAGGCTCCGAGCTGTCAGCACAGAGCCCGGCGTGGGGCTCAAATCCACTGACCGTGAGATCATGACCTGAGCCGAAGTCGGACGCTTAACCAACTGAGCCACTCAGGCACCCCTATTTTATGTATTTTATATTTCATTCTTCTGTACCCATTTCATCCTCCCTATACCCCCTCTCCCCCTGCCTCTGGCAACCACTGTTCTGTTTGCTGTATCTCTAAGAATGGTCTGTGTGTTTGCTTTAGATTCCACATATAAATGAAGCCATTGTGAGCCTGCTTGGGATTCTCTTTGTCTCCCTCTCTGCCCTTCCCATGTTCTCTCTCTCACTCTTTCTCAAATAAATTCAACTTTAAGAAAAAACAATAGGGGCACCTGGGTGGCTCAGTCGGTTGGTTCTCCAACTTCAGCCCAGGTTATGATCCCACGGTTCGTGAGTTTGAGCCCCACGCCAGGCTCTGTGCTGACGGCTCAGAGCCTGGAGCCTGCTTCGGATTCTGTGTCTCCCTTTCTCTCTGACCCTCCCCCATTCATGCTCCGTCTGTGTCTGTCTCAAAAATAAATAAACATTAAAAAATGAATAAAAAATAAATGAAGTCATATGGCAATTTGTCTTTCTCTGACTTCACTTAGCATAATGTCCTCAAAGTCCATCCATGTTGTCATGCAAGGCAAGATTTTGTTCCTTTTTGTGGATGAAAATATTTCTTTGTCTGTCCTATCACATCTTCTTTTTCCATTCACCTTTCACTGGTTGCTTAGGCTATTTCCACATCTTGGCTATTATAAATAATATTGGAATTAACATGAGGTTGAATATATCTTTTTGGCTTAGTGTTTTCATTTTCTTTGGACAAATACCCAGAAATGGAATTGGTGGGCCATATGGTAGTTGTATTTTTAATTCATTGAAGAACCTCCATATTGTTTTCTATAGTGGCTGCCCCCGTCTACATCCCCACCCACAGAGTACAAGGATCCTTACCAGCAGTTGTTAATTCTTGTCTTTTTGATGCTAGCTATTCTGATAAGTGTGAGGTATCTCTCATTGTGATTTTGATTTGCATTTCCGTCAGGGTTACTGATGTTGAACACTTCTTCATGTGCTTGTTGGCCATCTGTAGGTGGTCTCTGGAAGAAGGTCTATTTAGATCCTCTGCCCATTTTTCTTAAATTGAGTGGTTTTGCTCTTGAGTTGTATGATTCTTCATATATTTTGGGTATTAGCCCTTTATCGGATAAATGATTTCCAGCGATTTTCTCCCATTCAGTAAACCTTTTCATTTGGTTTATGGTTTCCGTCCCTCTGCAGAAGCTTTTTAGTTTGATGCAGTCCCACTCATTTATTTTTGCTTTGGTTGCCTTTGCTTTAGGAATGAGATCCAAAAAGCCATGGCCAAGATGTCAAGGAGTTTAGTGCCTTTGCTTTTCTCTAGGAATTTTAAAGCTTCAAGTTTTTTTTTTTAAGTTTATTTATTTATCTTGATAGAGAGAGGGAGGGAGGGAGGGATAGGGGGATAGAAGGGTATAGAATCCCAAGCAGGCTCCATGCTGTCAGTGCAGAGCCCAACGCAGGGTTTACTCTGTTTAATAAAAGTGGCTGGAGTGGGCATCCTTGTCTTGTTTCTGATTTTGTAGGAAAAGTTTTCAACCTTTAAGTGTTGAGGATGATGTTATCTATGGGCTTGTCATTTATGATCTTTATTATGTTGAGGATTGTTTCCTCTCTGCCTGCTTTGATGAGAATCTTTATCAAAGATGCATGTTGAATTTTGTTGAATGTTTTTTCTGCATCTATTGAAATGATCATATGATTCTTATCCTTTATTTTGTTAATGTCATTCGTTAACATTGATTGCTTTAGGGATGTTGACCCATCCTTGCATCCCTGGAATAAATCCCAGTTGATCATGTGTGATGTCTTTCTCTGATTTTGGTATCAGAATAATTGTGGCCTTGTAGAATGAGTTGGGAAGTATTCTCTCCTTTTCTGTATTTTTGGTCCTGGACTTGGGTTTGTAGGGAATTTTTTTTATTACTACTCACTGTATTTCCTTCCTACTAATTTGTCTGTTTCTTCATGATTTAGCGTTTGAAGGTTGTCCAACCTGTGGGTGTATAACTCTTCATAGTAGTCTCATGATCTTTCATATTTCTTTGGGTCTGAGTTGTATCATCTCCCTTTTTGTTGATTATTTATTTGAGTTCTTTTTGTTCTTGGTGAGATTAGTGAAAAGCTTGTCAATTCTGTTTTTCTTTTCAAACAAGCTCTTGGTTTCATCTTTTCTGTTGGCTTTTTAGTCTGCATTTCATTTACTTCTGCTCTAGTCTTTGTTATATCCTCAGTTGTACTACTTTTGGATTTTTGTTCTTGTTTTTAGGTACTTGAGGTGTAGGTATTCAATAGCGTGTTGTTGAATGTGCATATATTTGTGAATTTTCCAGTTTTCTTCTTGTAAATGATACTTGGTTTCATGCTATTGTGGTTGGAAAAGATGCTTCATAGGGTTTTAGTCTTCTTTAATTTATCAAGACTTGTTTTGTGGCCTGACATGATCTATCTTTGAGATGTTCCAGATGACCTTGAGAATAATGTGCATTCTGGTTTTTAATGGAGTGTTCCATACAAAATATATAAAATATGTATAAATAGGTGTTCCTATTTCAGGTGCATAACTGTTTCCAAATGTTAAATCCTTTTGTTGGATTTGACTCGCTTATTATGTAATGAATGCCCTTTTTTGTCTCTTAATACAGTCTTTGTCTTAAAGTCTGTTTTGTGGGATATCATTATTGCTACGCTAGGTACCCTTTCATTTCCATTTGCATGGAACATCTTTTCCCTGTCTTCATTTTTAGGTGTGTGTGGCTTTCAATCTGAAATGAGTCTCTTGTAGGCACCATATAGGTGAGTCTTGTTTTCTCATCATTTGGCCACTCTGTTTTTTTGACTGGCGGACTTAGTTCATTTTAAATAATACTTACAGAGTTATTGTGGGTTTGTTCATTGTCATCTGGATGTTTTGCAGTTCACCTCTGTTTTTTATTCTTCTCTTCCTTTCTTCATTTGTGGTTTGATGAGTTTAGCGATATCCTTAGATTCCTTTCTCATTTTGTGTGTGTGTATATACTGTGGGGTTTTGCTTTGTGGTTACCATGAGGCTTACATTTAACAATCTATATTTGTCATATTCTATTTTAAGTTGCTAATGCCTTAAGTTTGAATAGGCTAGAGCTCTCGATGTTTATGCCATTTATCTTCTTACCTTCACAATAAGACGTGTAATTTTTCTTTATGCTGGATATATCCAATTTCTCTTAAGCCCACAGTACAGACATTTTTCCCCATTAAGTCATCAAACTGCTCTTATTTTGTCAAAGACATCCACATTGCTAGGTGGCTCAGTTGCTTAAGCGTCTGACTCTTGATTTCAGTTCAGGTCACGATCTCACGGTTCGTGGTATCGAGCCCCGTATTGGGGGGCTGACAGCACAGAGCCTGCTTGGGATCCTCTCTCTCTCTGTCCCTCCCCTACTCATGCACTCTTCTTTCAAAATAAATCAACTTGAAAATTTTTTAAAAAGACATCCACATTGCTAAATCTTACCTTAGTTGTCATTTATCATGCCATGCGATTCTTTACACACCGGTCCCTCCTCTTGAAATGTTCTCCTTCCTTGGGTTCAAGGGTACACCTTATCCTGATTTTCTACCTAATTCTTTGGCAGATCCTTCTTAATCCATCTTGTTGGCCTCTTCACTCTCCTGGTTGCTACATCCTGGAGTGTTCAAAGCTCAATTCTAGGCCTCTGCTCTATAATCTCACCCACTCTCGTGGTTTTAAATACCAACCAAATGCTGGTAAAATCCTGATTTTTATCTCCAGCCTAGATTCACTCTCTCCTGAAATATGGGACTATATATTACATAGCCTACTTGACATTTCCATTTTTTTCCTGGTCTTTTATTTTCAACATGGTGATGTACCTGCGTATAGATTTCTTTCATTTATTCTACTTTGGGTTTGTTGAACTTTGTGAGTAAGTGGATTAATTTTTTCATCAAAATTGGGAAGTTAGCCATTATTTTTTTTTTAAATACATGTTTTTTTTCCTATTCCTTTCTTTCTCTGCTCTCCCCCTGGTCTCTAATTAAACATACATTAGTACGCTTGATATGGTCCCACGAATCTTGAGGCTCAGTTCATTATTCTTAAATCTTTGCTCTCTCTGTTCTTCGAACTGATTCATTTCTATTTATTTCCTAGTTCATTGTTTATTTTTTCTTCCATCTCCCATCTGCTATCGATTCCCTCTCCTTCACTTTTAAATTTATTAATTGGTCTTATCAGTATCAGTTTCTGTTTGGTTCTTTTTTCAGAATGGTTGTTATCTTCTTACTGACATTCTCTGTTTGATTCATTATTGTCATGTTTTACTGTAATTCTTTAAACATGATTTCTATGAGTTCTTTGCCCATATGTGTAATAGCCCCTCTGAATATTTGCTAAATCCAATATTTTTGGGCAAAGTGACCTTGTAGTCCTTGTGGGGTTTTTTGTTTGTTTTGGTTTTCTGTTTGATTCCCAGTTCAGCCATTCTTTGCATAGCTTATAATTTTTTTTGTTGAAAGTGATACATTTAAAGTCATATGTAATACCAACTACGATTCTAAATGGTCCCCTAAAGTTTTTACTATTGCTGCTTGTTTGTATTTTTTGTTTATTTTGTGACTTGTTGGGTCTAAATCCGAGATCTGTCTCACTTGTTCTGAGTGGCCACTGACCTCTCTGCTCAAGTTTTACAATTCATTTTGTTTGCAATTTTGGCTTCCTAAGGGTTGCCCCTTCCCCCCCTCCCCCGCCTTTTTTTTTTCTTTTTTTCTTTTTTTCATAGCTTAGTTGCCATACATTGAGTGGACAGAAGTTGTTGGCAAGCACTTGAAGCTATTAAGCCTTTGGTTCTTGCCCAGTGGATCACGATTGTCAGTAGAGCAGCACATTTAAAGTTCAATCTTCAAGGTTGCCTTGCTTTTAGTTCCTTCTGGGTCCTTTTGCATTTCCTCTATGTCTACATTGAGATACAGAAAGGGGATTGAAGAGATTTATAAATCTATATCATTTTGTCATGTTACCTGGAAATTTGCGTTTTTGTGTCTCTTGATACTCTAGAAGGTAGTATGAGAGGGGACGAATCCAAAAGCAGCAGCCCTCCAACCCACTCATGACAGGGGAAACTCCTTCAGGCCCTGAGCATATACCCTTGGTATCTTCTGTATGTGGCACAAGGGACTAAAGTGTGAAGACAGATAGGTTCCCTGTAAACAAAGGTGTCCTCATAGATGACAGTCGTGACGAAAATAATGTGAAAAATCACAGATGCACCATGCCAAGTTAAGGGAACTTTGTTCAGGAGAGAAGAGCAGCGTAAGAAAAGGAAGCAAATCTTTCAGGTTGAAAATAAGCAGTTTGAATTGGTTCACACTCCACACCCTCTCATTTGAGATGCCAACTCTTTAATTAGAGATTATGAAGAAATAGAAAATGCTAAGAATGTTTTTCACCCTTTATAAGAAAGCTGTTCAGGAAAAACTTAAAAAACAGTATTTATAGGGGCGCCTGGGTGGCTCAGTCGGTTAAGCGTCCGACTTCGGCTCAGGTCATGATCTCACTGTCCGTGGGTTCAAGCCCCGCGTCGGGCTCTGTGCTGACAGCTCAGAGCCTGGAGCCTGTTTCAGATTCTGTGTCTCCCTCTTTCTCTGACCCTCCCCTGTTCATGCTCTCTCTCTCTCTGTCTCAAAAATAAATAAATGTTAAAAAAAAAAAATTTGAAAAAACTGTATTTATATCTCAGACTGGGCCACCAAAAGAGAATTTTCTCTAACTGCTCTTGGCAAAAGCATATTTTGAAGTGGACATTTCTCACTGGACAGCGTTGAGGGCCATGTTCTTGGATTTCACTTGCCCCGGACTTGAAGCCTCATTTGCATGTAACTGATACATGTATGCATGTTTTCAGTGAACTTTTAGTAAGTTTCCGCTCTGCTCACATTAATCAGAGGTTTTTGCGCGGTTTCCATAGGTAACAAACAGTCCATGCCCCAGTTACTAAAAGCCACCAAATGAAATGTCTCTAAAATAAAAAACTTCATAGAGACCTAATAGAGCCTTTGTAAGGGTTTTAAGTATGCATTGGTATTTGCAAAGGTAACTTTATAGGAATTTTAAAGACTTAGAAATCAACTCTTAAGTTATTTGACTCTGTTAGCTTTAAATCTAATGACATTCTTAAGACTGTGACAATGTATGTCAGTGTTCCTATGGATCTCATTTCCCATAATGAAAGCCTCTTTCTGTAGGCTCTCTCGAAGGACCATTTCTTTACTCACAGCTCTTCTCTGAAATGTGAGAATGGCGTAGTGACTGCTTCATTTCAAATTTTTAAATTGCAAAGAAACCACTTGGCTTTTGCTTGATACCACAAGCAATTTAAATCTCACTTGTCCAATCCCCAATGGGACATAAGCAATACAACTACCCTTCAAAGACATATCAATAACCATCTTCTTGGCAAAGTTGTATTGAACACATCTTTCTTCTGCAACAAAATGCAATCTGGTTTTGATGAGTGGGAAGGATGGTGGACAGAAAGGTGAAAGTATCACACAGTAACAAGTATTGGCCAAAAGGATAAAAAGAAAGCGTAGTTTAAATTATGGTCTGATTTGATGGGAGCGATGGGGCTAAGAGAGTGGTATCCAACCACATAATAAAAGCAATAGAGGAGTATAATTATCCAAAGAGCATAAGCACTAACATGACATACAGGGAATGAGATATAAATTTAGGAAATCTTGATTAATATTGGCTCAGCATTACAAAGCGTAACCATCAAGCATGAGCCAATGTAATTATGGTTTGCAAAACTATAATTTACTCAAATTTGAAAAGGCAGTGACACAGTATGTCATAAAAATATGCAGATGCACCCACCGAAATAATCTTAGCACCTTAAACACTTACAAAGTGTATTTTAATTAATTGTGTGCATGCCCGTATATTTGTAATCTATCTGAGATTTCTGTATGTGTGAGTCTGAAATGAGCTTAGTTCCAGCTGAGTGAGATGTCTGCTGAATGTTAATGAGACAGATTGTCTGTTTTAATACACATTTTTGTATAAACTGATTATATTAAAGTATGTTGTAATTGAATTATTTTCTAGACTCCTCTTTAGGAATGTATTTTTGAACCCTGG
Source organism: Panthera pardus (assembly GCF_024362965.1). Lineage (NCBI taxonomy): Eukaryota > Metazoa > Chordata > Mammalia > Carnivora > Felidae > Panthera > Panthera pardus. The sequence continues at coordinate 136,797,500 of NW_026526765.1, forward strand.
CTTTTAGCAGACCCATAGTGATCTTCAAGTGTTTAAAATAATAAGGTTTGTAACAGAAAGAAGATCCTATTACCAGTAATGGTTACTTGTATAACAGGTAAAAATAAATCTCGTGGAGGATTTTAAATTTCTACTTGGAGGTTGTTTTCTGCACACTTTTTCATTGCAGCAAAATTCATACTCAGACCAGGCACCCTCTTCCCTTCAGTCTACCAAGAACCAAGAATTTTAAATTAGTTAAATCTGTGGTCACATAAAAAGTGATCGTGTCATGAAAGTTCTTACTTTATTCACCTACCGAATTCTCCCACATGGGCAATATTCTGAATTAGAAAACCATCTGCATACATATAATTGAAGCCAGTTTCCCACAATTGGCTCTCTTAATTTGTGAAAGTTGTGCTGTAAGCTAGTAAAGTTGATTATATTTGCTTCTGGAGAAGCAGCAGACTTGTGGAGACCTTTCTGATTTCCTTCTTAGGATAATGTTTCGAATGTGTCCCCTTCAAAACACACAGACATCTCTAATATAAGGGAAAAAATCAATAGCAAAAATGACAATAGGTAGTACTTAATGAGTGATTACCATTTGTAGGTATTTGCTAAGTACATTATAAATAGTATTTCACTTAATCTTTAATTTTTTTTTTAATATTTATTTATTTTTGAGAGAGACCGAGACAGAGTGTGAGTGTGAGTGGGGGAGGGGCAGAGAGAGAGGGAAAAACAGAATCTGAAGCAGGCTCCAGGCTCTGAGCTGTCGGCACAGAGCCTGATGCGGGGCTCGAACTCAGGAACCGTGAGATCATGACCTGAGCTGAAGTTGGATGCCCAGCCGCCAGAGCGACCCAGGCACCCCTTCACTTAATCTTTGGAGAGTTATTACTATCTCTCTTTTTACCATGAGGAAATAAGCTTAGAGAGATTTGATGGTATATCCGTTTAAACCAAGTAGATTCAGCCTGCTGGTAACAAAAAGAAAAAAGAAAAAGGCAAGCATGTGTCAATTTTGAAAGGAATAGTGATAAACTATTAAGGAAACTCTCTAGTCTCATGATATATCATGATCAGAAATGTTCATACTGTATTCTACAGGTACTTAACATCTCCCACAAAGCACTTGCTTTAAATCTCTTTATATAACAATCCATGGGGCACTTTCCTGGCTCAGTTAGTAGAGCACATGATTCTTGATCTCCAGGTTGTGAGTTTGAACCCCATGTGCATGGAGAGATTACTTAAAAATAAACTCTCTAAAAAAATCAATCCACATTAAATCTGTAAAAAGCACAGTTTATGCCATAATGCATATTGACACATAGGTTGACTTACACTTTGATTTTTGACTCAGTTTTGGATTAAAAACTTTACCTGCCACACTGGGACTATGTTTGGGTTTGTTACAAGTGTGTCATTTATTGAGAGCTTTATAGCTCAGGACTGGCACTTTTGAAATTTTGGTTCAAGGAATGTTGATGCTAATAAAATGGGATATAGCATCCCCCGCTCTAGTCGTCATTCTACTCAAATCATGCTCAAAAAGGTTCAGGTAGTATGTGCTTGGAGAACAAGTTCATTCTACGTAATAGTCTACAGGGAATCCCAAGAATGTGTCCGTATTTAGTCATCATGATACAGTCGCTGCTTTTATATATTATGTACAGTTTGTACAGCTTATATTTTATAACGTGTAATATTTGTGTCTAAAAATAATAGCTAATATCTGTGGAGTGCCAACAATGGGCACATTTTACTGATAAGAAAACGGGGCTTCAGAAAGTTTAAGTTGTTTGCCCAAGGTCAGTGTCTCAGAAGAGTTACTATTTGAAGACCAGCAGCATGATTGCAGAGTGCTTCTAACCCCTCACATCTCTCAAGGGCGAGGAATGTGAGCACCTTTTAGTTTTAATGACTGAACTTTGAACAAAATAGTGTTACCGTTCCCCTTTGAAGGTGCTGAATCAGTTTAATCGAAATGTTATGTACAGGTATATAGGTCAATGATAAGGAAAGAAACCTGATAGGCTGATATGACTACAGATGATATTTATAACCACAAACTAAAAACTTGTGTTGAGCACCCAAGAAGCCTAATTTTTCCTATTAATTGATTTTGGAGTACATGTTTTAAATTTAACTCAGAAACTACACATTGTCTGCTGTTAAGTGGTGCCTTCACCTCTTTGAGACATTGACTTCTGTATATGACTTAATGCAAGAAAACTATTCAGACTTTAAAGAGCACAACCAGTAGAAAGTTTTTGGTTTTACAATCCAAAGAGCTGGTGATGAGTGTTAGATTCCATGGTGGTGGGCAGTTGTTAATTACTCTAAACTAGGGAAGGGAAGGAACAATTGTTAAGAGTTTACTGTAAGTCATTTTCTTGATGGGAGTGTAACATCTACTTGATGAGATAAAGGAGAAGATGCATAAAGGGAGGGTTTGTAAAGGGACTACCCAAGTCCAGCAGCCCAGGAATTATCCACTCACAGAGGATGGAGTACCTCCTGAGGAAAAGGACCAAGGCAGCACGCTGATTTCTAAATGTGTGCTGGGTTTGCAGGTCATGTTCTAACTCATGATCTCATTGAGATCAGTTTGGGGTGGAATCCTGCAGATGGCTGGAGTTCAAAGAAAACCACAAGTTTGATATTAGAAAGGGAGAACCTTTAAAAGTGTTGGACTCATGTCTGCCTCTCTGGGAGAGAAACAAGATTTATTTATCGGAGCCAGGTAGGTTACCCTGTATTCTGAAAAGTTTTCGTAGACAAGAAAAAAAAAGGCACAAAATAGACCTGCCTTAAAATGTTGTAAAACTTATCAAATTGAAGAAGCATTGGGCTTTTTCTGTTATTTTCCAAAAGATAGATAGAGACAGATGGTTAGAAATTGGTTCTAAAGACAGCTATGAACTGAATACATAAAATCATTGTCTTACATTTAGATTCTTCAAGAGTAGAATGCATTAGGAACAGACTCCTCTCAGGAGTTCCTGGGTGGCTCAGTTGCTTTAAGTATCTGACTTCAGCTCAGGTCACGATCTTGCTGTTGTTCATAGGCTCGAGCCCCGTGTCGGGCTCTGTGCTGACAGCTCTGAACCTGGACCCTGCTTCACATTCTGTGTTCCTCTCTCTCTGCCACTCCCCCCTCTCAAAAATAAACATTAAAAAAAAATTCATTTCTAATGAAGTGAGGCTCTTGAGTTATTATTAGAACACATTGGCAAGGTTGACTTGGTGAAATCAATATAGTTACAATCACCTGAAAGACACCTGTAGAGGAATCAAATGTGTTCCTGTTGACTGTTAAAGGGTAAATGGAGTCCCTTAAATGCACTTTTCAAACAGAAAATTGCTGACATAGGAATAAAGGGCATTGCTCATTGGAAGACAGAATTGTATTGTGGTTTGGAGCTGAGGATTTAGATCCCCCCAAATGGAAACCAGTCCTTTCTGTGCCAACCCTCTGTTCTCATCAACTGAATTTGAGGGAAGTAAATGCTTCACCAGTTAGCATCATTTTTCTCCCATATTTTAAAAAAATTTTTTTAATGTTTATCCAATTTTGAGAGACAGAGCACGAGTTGAGGGGCGAGGGACAGAGAGAGAGGGAGACAAAAAATCCAAAGCAGGCTCCAGGCTCTGAGCTGTCAACACAGAGCCTGTCGCAGGGTTCCAACCCATGAATCACCGATCATGACCTGCTACTTAACCCACTGAGCTACCTAGCCCCTCTTACCTATCAAATAGAGGTGATACCTATCTCTCAGGGTTGGAATAAGGGTAAAATGAGAAAATGTATGTAAAACACTGGGATGTCTGGCACAGAGAAAGCGCTAAAAATCATTGAAATTAGCACAGGAGGAAGGAAGGAAAAGGGTTTTAATACTGATCATCCTGGGAGTGAAAAATCAAAATGGCTATCATTTCTGATATGTTTCAGAATTACCTATTCTTCGTTAGGCAGATGACCCTGCCAAGACCGAGATCATTCCTACTAGGATAGAGCCAGCTTAGAATTCTGTTCCTTGTCTGGGAACGAAGTTTACACCATGCACTCTCCTAACCATTGTGTGATTGAGGACAAATACATAACTTTTTTGAATCTATAGTTGAGGCCATATTCCAAGTCATCTTTCATCTCTCCAGAAGAAGAAATAGAGACTTTCCTACATTTGACACCTGACAGCTTATTGAGTTTGTACAGTCTCTCTCTCCGTCTCTGTCTCCATCTCTCTCTCTCTCTTTCTCTCATACACACACACACACACACACACACACACACACACAGAAATGAAGCTGAATGTCACTGAGATAGAAATATAAAGGACTTACCCTGTTGGGAACAACAAACTATAAATTGTCATCTTTCATCTTTTTCTGACAGGGCAAACACAGTATTTTTATACTTCTAAAAAGAATGCATATGGACTGCCAGCGCTCGTTTCAAATACCAAGCACTCCTGACCTCTGACTGTCAAAATAGTGTAACTCTATTTTGAAACTCCTTTCTCCAGTGGGACTAGTTAGCATTGATGTGTTGACCTTTTAGTTCTTCCCTGCCTCTGTCACCAATAGTGAAGTGTTTGGGATTGTTTGACCATCACCCATGTTCCAGGAGCTGCTTCGCTCTGAATCTTTGCACATGGCTTTCACAGGGGTCTCCCTGTTAATGACGGTATCCCCTCTCTCCCCAGTCCAGTTGGTTGGAGACAGTCCCATTCATAACTGTCATGTCTTGAGGTTCACCATTTGTCCAGGAGTTCCCACTTGTTTTGAGGTGTCATGATCAAAAGTTGGATTAAAATCAGCCAAGACGGGGGGCACCTGGGTGGCTCAGTCGGTTGAGGGTCCAGCTCCACCTCAGGTCATGATCTCATGGTTCTTGAGTTCGAGGCCCACGTCAGGCTCTGTGCTGACAGCCCAGAGCCTGGAGTCTGCTTCAGATTCTGTCTTCCTCTCTCTCTCTCTGTCCCTCTCCCCGACTTGTGCTCTGACTCTGTCTCTCAAAACTGAATAAAAACCTTAAATTTTTTTTTTAAAAAAAATCATCGAAGATAGGTTTGATGAGCTCCCCTTGACACTCTGGCTTCTGCCCCGGCCATATCCAGGAGCACATGAGCAGCACAGGCAGTGTATAGACTTCTCAGCACTGAGCACATAACTAAATCAAAAGGATGATCAGAATTTACACTCCTTTCTTCAAAGGAAAAGAGAAAAGCTAAAAACTGGGATAATGAGAGCTCAAGCAGAGCATGAGATCTAATTTTCAAGTGCTGTACTTAGGATTTGGACTGTCTTTAGTGGAGTAAACTATTTTTGTTTTAACTTTTAATTTGGAAGAAGTTTCCAACTTGGAGAAGAGCACCCGTATATGCCTTCCTCACATTGATTTATTTTTACCATTTTGCCACACTGATTTTGTCAGTCTCCTTCTCCTTTGCCCTTCTCGTCTATCTTTATCTTAAAGCATTTGAAAGTTTGTTACCTATATTGTGGCCCTTCACCCAAAATACTGCAATATGTATTTCCTAAGATCAGTGATACTCTCTTGTATAACCACAGTCCAGTTGTTAAAAGTTTGTCACTTGACCTAATAATGTTCTTTAGAGTGTTTTCCTCGCCCCTTACAGGATCCCCTCTCTGGGATCATATGTTACAATCTATTCTCAGTGGTCATGTCCCTTAAGTTTTCTTTAATCTGGACTATTAGGCATTTTCACAGTTTTTCTTTCTTTTATGACATTGAGGGGGTTTTTTTGTTGCCCCCCCCCAACTTCTTTCATTTTAATCCAGTATTGGGAAGAGCATTTTAATAGATCGCTTTTTAATTGAATAAATGTGTATTCTCTACTGAAATCAAACAGAATTAAGAAGGCCCAGGTAGGACATCTAAATTTGGAAAAGTATCCAAGAAATTATAGTGATATCTTTATAGGTATTTATGTTTTAGAGTCGTTTCTCAGTGTAAGATATTTTGAAATGGAAGCAGAAAGAAAGGATCTCTGAAAGTCTGTGTTTGTGGAACATTTTATTTTTCAACACCAAAAAGTTAAAATAAGAATATCTAGATTGGACAACCCTGATTTAGGCAAATTTTCTTCCTCTCCTTCAGGATCTATAGAGAGAATATTTTTTTGATTAGAAATATTGTGCTATATAAGGTAGAGTCAATGAACGCTGCCAACAATTTCAAATTTATTACCCATTAAATGCATCTTTTAAAAACTTACAGGCAAATTATACAAAAATTTAAAACTTGGGAGAATATATTAAAATACATTTTACAGAAAGATATTTCAGAGCCAGGTACCTTAGCCAGAGCTAAGAAATCATTAAATGTACCTAAATATGTAAAAAGGACAATTGTGGTCACTTGAGGAGAAGAAAAATACAAAACCTATTAAACATATACTCTGGAAGTTTATAAACGCAAGTTCCTACAAACCAACTAAGGAGACAAGTCTAAAACAAAATAATTGGAGGTGATCACTCAAGAAGTTAGATTTCAACAGGTTACTCTTTAGAACCAAACCCTCTTCATCAGTGGAGAATGGGGTAGTGACTGACCTTTCAGGAACTTTATTGAATCCGGTGGATTGTAGAATGTGAGATGTGGGGGCAGCACCGTGGGTCAGAAAAGCGTGGTTACCTGTGGTAGCAGAAAGGCCTGTCTGGGGGCATCTGATTCTCGATCTCGGCTCAAGTCATGATCTCATGGTTCATGAGACCGAGCTCTGCATTTGGCTCTGTGCTGACAGCATGGAGCCTGCCCAGGATTGTCTGTCTGAAATTTTCTCTTTCCCTCTCTTTCTCTCTCTCTCAATAAACAAACTGCAAAAAAAAAGTTTTTTTAAATAAATAAAACATGTTTAAGAAGACCTGTCTCACTCACTTGGTTATAGGGACTCTTTCAAAGAGGCATTGTCTCTCGTCCAAAGATCTTCTCCAAGGATCTCTGAAAAGCTCACCAATTCCCAGCATAGACATTAGAGCTGAGCAAGTGCTGGAATCCAGACTTACTCAAATAGAAGATTTAATAACAATTGTTGAATTTCTCCTGTTAGCAGCTCAGAGTAATAAAAAGTCATTGGAATTCTCAAGTCTTTTTCATCCCTTTATCTGTCCCTTTATACTTACTCTGGGCCTACTCTTACTTGATCCTAAAACCTTGTGTAATTTTTAAATGTTCTGATAGTTGACGTAAAGGCTTCATTTTCTTTTTTGTTTTGTTGTAGACAGATTTAAGTCATTATTTTGGAAAGAATACTTTCTTGGGATAGTTTTGAATAAGATTATGTTTTTTAATATTTGCTCTGAGAGAGAGAGAGAGAGAGAGAGAATGAGTGGCAGAGGGGCAGAGAGACAGAGAAAGGGAGAATCCCAAGCAGGCTCTGCACTGTCACCACAGAGCCCGATGTGGGGCTCAATCCCACTATGAGATCATGACCTGAGTCAAAATCAAGAGTCAGACACTCAACCGACTGAGCCACCCAGGAGCCCCTGAATAAGCTTATTTTTAAGAGAGTGTCATTACAATGAAACCCACTTAGGGCTCAGTAAACCATAGTTCAAAAACTAAGTGGTTACTGTAGCACCCATTTGGGATGATATTTGATCACCCCTAAAATTAACACACTGTGACTCTGTACATGGAATAAAGCTTACTCTTCTACAGGTCACCAATTGGTTCAATTTGACACAACCAGAGTTCTTCCCTAGAAATACTGGAATTAGAACAAAAACAGACTTGAAAAATCAAATGTGTTTTTAGGTGGCAGGAGTAGAATATATTAGTGACATGTTACCTGCCCTAAGGATTGGAGAAGGAAAGGAACAGTTGTACAGAGCGTGAGACAGAAACCTAAGCAGGGCAAAGCTCTTGCCTATGTTAAGACCCATGGATCCAGGAGAGGAAGGAGAAGGAGGAGAGAGAAGTTATTCTTGAAAGATTTCTGCTCCACACTATAAGCCACTGGTAGTTCTCAATACTCTTAGACTGTGGCCTGACATTTCCCCTCTCACTCAATAATTCAAATACCTTCTTTGTTGCATGTTGTTGTTAACGTGACAGGACCATCAACTTCTCCCTCATTCCTGTAGTTTTAGAATGAAACTGGTAGGGCACCTGGGTGACTTGGTTAGCCATCTGAATTTGGGTCAGGTCATGATCTTGCGGTCTGTGAGTTCGAGCCCCGCATTGGGCTCTGTGCTGACAGCTCAGAACCTGGAGCCTGCTTCGGATTCTGTGTCTCCCTCTCTCTGCCCCTCCCTCTGCTTCCTCTTTCTTTCTCTCTCAAAAATAAATAAAACATTAAAAATGTTTTAAATAAAATAAATTTTTAAAAAACCTGGTAAAACTATGCCTAGACGTTCACCCTTCCTTTTCCAAAATAAGTAGATACAGTAGAGACTTGAATATGTTTGAAAAGACAGCTCTTGACGGAAGTAAGATTTACTTCCTTCTCTCTCATTCAATAAGTATTTATTGAGATCCCACTGTGTGTCAGGATCCTTCTAGGTTTGGGGATTAAACAGTGACCAAAACAAATACCTCTGACCTCTTTGGCAGAGACTATAATTAAATAAAATACGTAATGTGTTACATGGTGGTAAAGCCAGTAAACAGAAGTTGAGAGAGGATAACATGAGCCAGGGCAGAGGCCCTGAGTTTGACAGTCAGAAATTGCTCCTTGTATATACCCTCAATCTCTAACTATTCAGGCTTCCTAGCAGTTGGGTTTTTTTTTTCCTGCAAAAAATAAAATTTTGCAATTTATGTTTTTGCTAAACACACATACACATACATATAAACTCAGCAGAAAATTGCTTTCAGCGAAGAATTGCTATCATTTAGGCTGATGTTGATTGGAAAGTAAGATTCCCCGTACATTTTCTAAAACAGCATCTGAAATGCTTGAGCTTTCATAAGTATTGTAATCTCTGAGTGTTCATGTATTTAACATCGTAGATTGTCTGGTTTTCAGAGGCTTTCTTTTTGTTAACTGTGACTATCAAAAACATTACTGTAAAATCAGCCTCCACAGTGCAAGTGAGGATAAGCATGCTTAAGACTCAAAACCTGAAAATTACTTCCATTTCAGAAAAATCCCAGGTTAAGTTGGACGGTCTCTCTGTAGAAACTACATCTTCGAAGTTGAGAATATTTACTGGTCTTTCCAAGCTGTGTAAGACTAATACAAAAGAATTCTTAATTACTGTGATTGGTTGACCTTTCCAATGGGAAGTGGCTGGAAATAAACCCCATAGCTGTCAAGTGAAACCAACTCACAATCGCAGCTCTGTTTAGTTGACATTTAACGTACCGTGAACTCTGTTGAGTTCATTCTAATCATGGGCACCTGGGGGATCTGCCTTGCTTCCTGGAATCTCAAGTATTTTCTTCAGTTTCTTATTCTTTCATAAAATTTGAGTTTGATTAAATAATATGAAGAACTGAGTGAACATTTAAAGAAAAAATGTCCAGTGACCCTCGGTATAGCAAATGGATTAGGACCAGATGAAATCTAAAAACTCATTGGCCTTTTGTCCTAACTTTGTAACTGGAGACATCTGCCCGGTGAAGTCAAGTCTAACCCAGTGTGTGAAGAAGGGAAAGGAGAAATATTTTATTGAAGTTTTGAGGAACCAAACATCCTGACTTCTCAGCATCCTTCCACCCTGCCCCCAGGGCCACACAGCGTCCACCTGTTGAGGGACTTCGCACACTGCAGTCCCCACTCTGTTGAGATCAAGTCCTGATTGTCTAGGATTCCTTCCTGTAACCCACGGTTACGGTCTACAACACTCATTTGACATAGTCGGATTATTGTATCATTAGCTACGGGCTCTTCCAAGTTTATTCTGAGTTACTAGATGACGCTCTGTGCTCTGTGTCCTGACAGGTTTTGAGATGAATTACGAAGATGGCCTAATGAAATGGTATTTCACAAAAATGAAGGAGAGTCATTAGTAATGAGCGAACATGTTCTAAAGGAAGTTCTTAGCTTCTCCAATAGAATCATTGCATGTCCCACGTGGCGACAATGCAAGAAAACTCAGAAGACAATGTTGTCCTTTCCTATAGGGAATAGTAACCAAAACCAGCCCAGGGAACAGATGGGAAAAAGGACAGTGTCGTGCTTCTGTCCACAGAAACATGGAATGACCATGCTGGGAAAAAATGTCCTTGAGGCAGAAAATATGAACACTCAATACGTAGCATGAGGCAGTAATTGTAGCGATGGGTTTGTGCACACCCCAAGTAAAAGGACAAATGAAACTCCCTACTGGGTGCATTTCAGTGCCAACAGACAGTTTTATCTGCATTGTGTATGCAGTGCTCAAAGTAGAAATTAAGGTTAGTAGATGAGGCAGGTGTTTTTTTGTTTTTGTTTTTTTTTTTTGAGTGGAACCCCTGAAGTTACTTGTAACGATGTCTGTGTTGAGTCAGAGACGGTGTACCCTGAAAGTTAACAGATTCTTTTACCCTCCAGTGTGCTCTGGCACACATCTCTGCAATCTGGATCACAAAAATTTCAAGCTTCGCACTGGAGTGTCAGTGTAGCTTTCCATGCCGTTCTCACTGAGACTGCTCAGAGCTGCCTGTCAGTGGTAAAGGTATTTCAAGGACAGCTTATACATTTTCTCGAGACATTTCATTTATTAGCAGTGACACGAGTGTCAAGATAAGGTAAATTGATATTTGAGAATCAAGAGTCTTACTCACGTTTTCGATTCATTCAACAAATATTTATTGAATACCCAGCATGTATTGTGATATTCTCGTATAATTAAATGCAAGTTCCTCGTATCGGGGAGGTTTTTATTTGCAACCAACAGAGACTCGTGCAGGCTTATTCAAGAGAAAGGGCAATTATTGAACTTGAAAAGCTAGGTCACAGATTCACCGAGAATAGGGGCCAACCTGGCTCAGAACAGAGGGAAGCCGTATAGCCAGTGCCACAGCAAGACCTGCCGGGGACCCAGTGCAGTGAGAACACTGTGACTACCGTGACTGGCTACTGTTGTCTATAACTCGGGTCACCAACACCAGTCACTGGATGTTACATGCCGTAGCTTGCTCCACTGGGTAAGGCCATCCCGGAAAGTGGGTGCTGATGCCTTCACCACCACCAACCGCAGAATTTTTTCCTGTCCATCATTGTCTATGTCCTCAGCTTTAGAAGTGAAATTAAGGGTGGTGTATCTGATTAGCCGAGTCCTGTCAAAATGAGTAATGGGCGTTTTGAAGCTTCTGTTTTTGGAAATAGGCATGATGCTGAAACCATCAATCATTGGGATCGGCTCTCTCATTTCTAACTTAACGATAATCCTAATGGTGCTCATAGGAAAGTAGCATTTTGAGGCATAATTATATGAACTCCACAAAACCTATTTGGACTTACCTTTCCTAGTAAGGCAAAAGCAGGTGTTTGGATGATCGCTGCTTACAGAAATTTCTCCCTAATTTTTTTCCTTTTCATTGAGGTCAGACTGCCACATAGACTTACATAATGACTCTGTAAACAGAGATTAAACATTCAATACTTACATACCTTAGTCAGTAAACGTCTGAGACTTTATATTGTAGCTTGATGCTCAGAAAACCTGAGAAACAAATACCACAAAAACAGTTCTCTTAAATCAAGCCTGTTGAAAAAACTACTTTTTTCCAAAACATGATGATAATGGGCCTTTGAAAGCTGTGGTTTATAAAACATTTTCTCTGGGCCATGGAAGAGAACCTTCATTTTTATTTCTTTGCTAAGCAGTTCATGCCGTTTCTTTAACTACCTCATTAATAAAAACCAAGTCTTTCCTTTTGAAGCTGATGCCATTTCTAGCAGTTTCTTCTCTGCTCACTGAGTTTCTTTCATTTCCAGACATCTTTTCCCCCTTGCCTACTGTTACCAAGTTCATTTAATATCAACTCTATTAATGGAAATTCCCACTAATGGGAAAGTTCTTTTCTCATACCCCAAACTATTTTTTATTAATTTAATATAAATGTTAATTTAATATCATTTCACAAACTTTTTCTGTTTAATGTCAATTAACAAGTCACTGGTTTGCTACTCAAAACAGCACTTAATGTCAATTATTGCAATCAGCCTTTCATTTGAAAACTGAATTTTTAAAGTGAAACTGATTTTAATATGTCTTTAAATTTTCTCAGTTGAGCAGATTAGAAAAGACAGTTCTTTAAACTCTTTATTATTTTAAGGAACTGTAAATGGCTATGGGAGTTTTCTAACTGAGGAAAACTGTACACAAAAGAAATTGAATAATGCGAAACCTCCAGAGTTAACTCGAGGGGCTCTTCAGTGGATACATCATTTACCCTATTTCTACAAAACATAACTTAGTTATATTTTTAGTTTTTGTTTAGTTTTGTTTTTTTCAAGGTTCTTTCTAAAACTTTATGCCTTACAAAATTGTAGCCATCACATTGGCTTGCTTTGATGAGAAGGTTGAACAAATATGTTCTGCCTTTAATCATGTAAGCTAGTAATGAATATGTTGATTTGCATCAAGTTTAAGAACAAATTATAATTCTATCACACAAGGAGATGAAATCATGGGGCACGACACCAAACCTATACCATCGCAAATACATGAGAATTAAAATAGAAAAATAATAAGGAACATTTTTATACCAAAAATGGAATGCTTCCTCTCCTTCACCTAATTAGACCTCTCATTAACATAAAAATGAATGTTAATTATTGTAACAGCTTATTAGTATAATTTTGATCTTTGGCTCCTCAAAGAAACATAATGTCAGATGATACAGAGCTTACCTCTTTCTCATGCATTAAGCTCTTAGCCTTGAATCCAATGACATGTACCAAATTTTATATTTTCTAATATTATTTGGCCGTTTTGAATTTGGTTACCAGGTATAGCTTCAAAATTAAATCATGTTAAAAATAGCTTTTGATTGGGTAGAAGATTTAGTCATTGTTCCTCAAAACCACACATAAGTCTTATATATCATAATACTTAAAAACAACGCAAGAATCCTCCAATTTTAGTGAGTCTTTTTTTTTTTTGGATGTTTATTTTTATTTTTTTTTTAATTTTTTTTTTTGAACATTTATTTATTTTTGAGACAGAGAGAGACGGAGCATGAACGGGGGAGGGGCAGAGAGAGAGGGAGACACAGAATCGGAAGCAGGCTCCAGGCTCTGAGCTGTCAGCCCAGAGCCCGACGCGGGGCTCGAACTCACGGACCGTGAGATCATGACCTGAGCCGAAGTCGGTCGCTCAACCCACTGAGCCACCCAGGCACCCCATCTCATTTTAGTGAGTCTTGACAAGTGTCAGAATATTGTCAAAATTGTTAATGTCAAGACATTCATGAGATTAGTGTTATCCGTTTAATGGCCTCCAAGTTATCCTTCCTGGTAAAAAACAAATTGTCATAATCATAGCAGCAAAGAATAGTTTCAATTTAACAGTAAATGGTCTTCCTAAAAAAATAATTGCTTAGCGAGACAGCCACGAAACTTGAAGTATTTACTAAATCAACGTGAGGTCTCTGCCTCATGTCTGGTTCTCTTCCTCAGTCAGCTGAAAATGAAGAGACAGGAAAAAATGAAGACCTAAAAAGATACCTTGGCTTGCCAGTTATTTTTTTTTAATCTTTATGACCCTTTATAGCGCTGATATATCTGATTATCAAGCTAAAATGAAAAGTGTGAAGATACGGATCCTAGTTCCAATGGCTTAACCTTTATGGGACTCAATTTCATTCTTTGCAAAATGGAAAAAAATACACTCATATGGTTAATGTAAAATTTTAAAGCTGAGAAGTTCAAGTAAAGTAATATAAGAGATTATGATTATAATGCTAAGAACTGCACACATATGGAATAATAGTGTCAAAGTCTGATGTGAGATAGGAAATTATAAACCTGCATCAATGTTCAATATAAATGCCCAAGGATACCTATAATACTTCACATACTAAAAAACAGACATTATATTGATATAGCATCAATTATTGTACCCATTCAGCGCAACATAGTTGTTCCACAAGTATACTTTCCCAAGTTCAAAATTCCCTTCGATGGAGTCAAAGTGATTCATTAGGCAGTTTAGGAATAGAATCAGATTAGGAGTCAGGTAACTGAATCAAGCCTCATGTTGCCTCGAATTACCACTTTTGGCCTCACACGTTTTCTTTCATCTTGTGGGATGCTGCTTCCTCATCTGTAAAATCAGGAGTTTGAATTACATAATCTCCGCAATCCTTTTCAGTGCCACAATTTGAAGATTGTGTAGGCCTTTGTGTTCAACTTGACCACTTCAAGCTACTTCATAGACACTTGCGCATTTAATTCAGGAACGTGGTTTTCTTTCAACTTCTGTCCCTTATCTAACCTTGAGGATTGGAATGAAAAGTGCAAAACAGGTTCACAGCCTTCGTATCAGTCCTTTTCCTTCAAAACATGGCTACAGTTTTTCTGTCATGGAAAATACCCACAATCCCAGCACTCAGGCAGTGAGAATATTTTAGCTGAAAGTGTCAAATGGCTTTCTACTGATGGATGTGTCACAGAGAGTAATTTGGATTAGTAACATTCTCTCTCTAGGTAACATGAAACAGTTTGGCCAAACATAGATCCCCTTTTTGATCCCTGAGATATAGGAGGCTCTAAGCCAAAAAGAGATCCATCCCTCAAGTTCATTGCAGCAGCTATGGATGAGAGAATTCCAAGACATGGCCTCCATCTGGTGGACCAAAGCTGGGGTCACTGAGAAGCTTTATGGACCTGGGTGGAGAAAAGCATAATAAAAGTTTGAGGTGTAGTCAGGTTGAGGCAGGTTCAGTCGACATTCATTGCCTCAGTGAAATATCAGCTCCATTTGTACTCGAATAGTTGCATTCTGAGGGAGAGAATTCTAGAACCTAGATCCATACAACAAGGGATGAGCGTTTAGAGTTTTGGGCATTTATTTGTTGTCTTTTCTCTCCACACACCAATAGCAAAATCTTGGTTTTCATTTAAGTGTGGGAGACTAAAAAATAAAAATACTCGTCATTACGTTCTGGTAACCAAGAACTAATAAAGCCTTCATGTAAATTACCAGAAGCCATCCCTCACTAGTTATAAAATAGATTAGGATGCTTTCATTTATGTTATCCATATAGTTTCTAGCACCGTTAGTATCCTTGGTATGATTTTACGAGGTTATTTAGACAGATAACAAAGTTATGAACTCTTGTCATGTCTTCCGGAAAATCCCAGCTCAATATTAACTTGCTGAGTACATAGAGGAAGAATTATTTTGGTTTGATGGCCCAAGTTAATAAAGGAGCTAAAATCAGATAGAAAAACTTCATAAGATTCTCTTGGGATACTATCTGGACTAGATCATTTTCCCTTTGATAATTTAAAAATCACCTTTAGGATCATCTAGGGTGGGATCTATTATTAAAATATCAAATACTCTTGGTTCATACATTTTAAGTTTAGTCCACATAATGACATTTAATTTCTCCTCGGCCCAGACAATATAAGGAACAGAACTCTTAGTGAAAAGTGAGTAACTCAAAGTCAAAGAATATCTAGGCGCAGGAGTCTGGTAAAAAGAATAAACAAGCCTGGAAGAGTCAGGAGAAAAAGAAAGACCATAAAAACTTATGGAGGAACTGAGAGTTAGGGAGAAGCACGAGGTACAACAGAAATAGGAGAAGGCAAGGTTAATTGGGCATTCCTATCCATGCTGCCCACGCTGTTGGTTGCTCTCTTCCAAATACATTGCTTACTGCGGTTGTTAAAAATAAATGAAGCCTGTTTAACCATCATTGGCTTATCTTAGGAAGTGTAACAATATGGCATTTAGAGACATCTTGGGTCTTGACCTTGGCTCCGCCATTTGCCAGTAGGGTGCTAGTGGATTAAGTAATGATTACGGAAGGTGTTTCTTCATCTCTGACAAGTGGATTACACTGTTTTATCTCAGGGACTGGCATGAACATCGCTAAGTAGAATACCTGACACAGCAACAGACATATTCACTCAATAAATGCTGGTTTCCTTTTGTTTCTTTCGTCCCAATTCTCTCCTCACTTCACCCATCAAAACAGTGTTTAAGGGATATCCATTAAGCAATAAGGTGTCGTGTTAGCTTTTAGTTTATTTATTACATGGTACAACACAAATATGTTACCGCTGTAAGAAATAACAATACAGAATGACGTAATGTTAAATGCCTTCCTACCCCATTCCTCAGGCTCCAAAGCCTCCACCACTCCAGAACTACCCTTACTTACCATGATTAAATTTATTCTTCTACCTTTTCTTGCTATGTACATACATATATAACACATAAATTTGGTGTTTCACATATGTGGAATTTTAATTTTTTTCCTGCAACTTGCTTTTTTTAACTTAACTACATTTTAACAACCTCTTGAAGATCTTTTAAAGTCTTAGATATAGACCTATGCAACATAATACTTAGTAGTCCAGATTCTGGATATTCCTATCATTCATTTATTGCCCTACTAATCAATATCGAATTATTCCCAGAGGTCCACTGTTACAAATGAACAATAGTGCACTAAACACCTGTATATGTCTCTATGCTCATGGTTGAACGCTGCCCTAGAACAGATATTGAGAAATAAAAATATTACCATAATGGAATGACACCTATAAATTTTGGTAGGTAATACCTTTTGAAAATGTTAGATATGTTTATTCTTCATGCTCCCATGCCATTTCTCCTCACACTCCATTGGTCTGTGCAAACTGTATGGCCACCTGTGGTAAAAGCTTGAAAACACAGGCTCTTTCATATACTTAGACACAAATAGCATGAGTCTGAATGATATTATTGAGCTTCAAAAATAAATTTCTTTCCTATCTAGGTTTTAAAAAAATAATAAAGTAGTGGGATGGGAAGAAAGGAACCAGGCTCACTAGTCGTAGTCATTGCCAGTAGCCACAGGTGAAGATTTCTCTGGGAAAGAATGTATGCTTCCAGAATGCTCAGAGAAGTCAGAATTGTCTGTTGTGACCAGGTGTTATTTTGACCCTTTTATGTACCCCACCCCACACCCATATTTTAAGGCATCAAGACTGGAAGTACTATTTTCTCCCATCTCAGCCAGCCAAGTTCCAGACTGGATTCTGCCAGTGACAGGAACTGGCACAAGATATAGAGGGCAGAACAGGTGCAAAAGCGACCATGGCTTCGTGCCGGCAGCAGGCAAGCATGTGGGTTCCAGCCTATGGCAACTTCTCAGCATCCTCTTGAATATCACTTACATGGATGCTAGAGGCCACTGAAGTCAGCAGTGGTGGCTTCTTCTGGTTTCTGTCCTTCCTGCTTTCTTAAATGTCGGCTTCCTTGACTTACAGCACTCTCTTTCAATAGTTGAGTAAACGTCTAACTCCTTCCATCAAATTCCACCCTTCTTGAAACACCAGGACTGATTGTCCCAATTCCCTGGTCGACCTTGATTGAATATGTATTGCCCTGGATACAAAACCTCAAGAAATACCCATCCATGGGGCGTTCTCATAAAAAGTAATTAAAACATCAAAGTTTGTTCTAACTAAATAAAAACGGAGACTTTAAGAATAGAGAGATGGGTATATAAAAGTAGAGAAATATGCCATCCATACTTTAAAAACTAGGGAATAGGATTACAGAATACAGTGCAAATGTTATAAACCAGGAGGTAAGGAAGAAAGAATGAAACGGGAATTTTTTAATACCCTAATATTGGGATGTCAACATCTTTCGTAGGAAGCCATGGGTCAATACTGTCTAAAGTTAAAGAATTTGACTTTTTAAAAAAATTTTTTAAATGTTTATCTTAGAGAGAGAGGACAAGTGGGTAAGGGGCAGAGAAAGAGAGAGAGAAAGACTCTGAAGCAGGCTCCAGGCTCTGGGCTGTCGGCAAGAGCCCAGCACAGGGCTTGAACTCACACACTGTGAGACCATGACCTGAGCCGAAGTCGGACACGTAACTGACTGAGGCACCCAGGTGCCCCTAAGAATTTGACTTTTCAAATGAACTCCAACCTCTTTAGGTTTTGCATAATCTTTTTTCTTGAGGTGAAACATGCACTTGTGATGTAGCAATTCACATTTTTCTTCTTTTCATCGAATTAGAAAAATTAATCTCATGCTTTTGAAAAAATAAGGGTTTTCATAAAATTCTGCCTCTGTCTTTATATATACTTTTATTTGTATATATCCATGCTCGTCAAATTGTTCCATTTGTAATATCTGGATAACTATTTTGGTTTATTTAAAATTTTTAATTTAGATAATTTTCTCTACTGTTTAATTTTAATAATGTCATTAGTAAAGTCATTATTTTGTATACAAACAGAAACTAAATAATAGTTTTAGCCCTTTGTATCACCCCTGCCCACAGTATATATATACCCACAGTATATATTGCCTTGGTTATGTCCATAATCTTTTCTTTATAGTAACATTCACTTCTATAAAATTGATAAAATTAGTTGCATTTGGACTTCAGCTGTTTGTGTGTGTGTGTGTGTGTGTGTGTGTGTGTGTGTGTGTGTGTGTGTAATACAGTATATTTAAGGGACTCCACAGAGTTTATAGGGGGAAAAAATGACCAGAGAAATGAAAGTTAAGTTAATAACAGAGCATACCCGTGCAAGAGAAAGTGTTGTTTCTAATTATCAATTATGGATGAGTTATAGCTAGTAACTTATTTAGCAGTTTTTATTCTAATTAATTTACAAGTGCTGATAGAGTTAAAAACAAAAGTAATAAAAACTTTTAAGTCATTATCTTGATAAAAAGGGTAGTGTGGGGACAGATTATTTGCAGCTCTAAGAAAAAAAGGTCATTAAATCTTAGATAAGTGACATTCCTCCTCCAGTCTAGTATCTTTAAGCGAAGTGAAGAAAATCCCTCTTTGTCTCAGCAACTCCAAATTTTGAAAAGCAAAGCACATCAAAAATAATATTCAATTTTGTGTGTTTTTCCCATAACATTTATCCTGGTATATCCTGTCACTAAATATTTATAAAATGTAGTGAGTCCTTGACCTGCATTAATCTCCAAGGGATATGTTAATGGGAGTCACAATGATGCATCTATATATTTGTCAGATCACTACTGATATATCAGACATGGGGGCGGGCCTGTGACATTGTTTAGCACAAGGACTCTGTTAACGGGGAGAAATCTAAATTAGAGGTTGTCTTACTTGATATTTCATTAATTTTTGAGCTCCTACTAAGTGCCAGATGCTCCACGGGGAATTGGTAGCACAATACTTAATCCAAGCAGACAAAGGCTCCACCCTCATGAGTCTTGAAGTTTAGCCAGAGAAATAGTAAAGTGTATTACTGATATGTCAAAATGTGTCCTTGTCACAACCGATTATAAGGAGCACGGAGTCTTAGTGAGAGGGAGGATGGGTCCAGTGTGACTCAAGCGACACTTGAGCTGATATGTGGAGGAGAGAAGCAGCTGAGCAGTTGAAATTACATGGGTGTGGACATTAGTCAAAGGCAAGAGCATGGTCGAATGACATCACCTGGAGGACAACAGAGCAGGAAATGAGAAGGGAGACAAGGAGTGACATTCATGAAACCAAAACATGTAATGACCGCGAAGACTGTGAATCTGGGAATGAGTCCACAAAGAAGCAGCAGCCTATGATGTTGATGGAAACCTAGGAAAATGATAACCTCAGTCTTAGCCTTTGTCTGGAGGAGGGCGGGTAATTGTTAGAACAGTTAGGGGCCAAAATACATAGAATCAAAAATAAGCAATCTCCCAGGCTGGAAAACCATGCATAAGCACCAGCTTCAAAGTGAAGAGGAGTACAGAGTGGCTTTTGTTGGTAATGACTCAAAGACAGGGATAACGTCACCCAAAGATCAGGACAACAAATAAACAAATATGTTCACTGGGGACATAAGGTATTTTAAACAATGTCCTATGTCTTGAACGGCATTGCTTTCTGATGACATCGGGATATATAACAGTTGAAATTATTTCTTGTCTTCCTTACTTTCCTGTATATCCATACAGTAAATACCTTTCCATTGAGGTTACCCGCGCATATCTATTTTCTAAGCAATATGAAAGAGCCCGTGTAGCACATTTCAAACATCTGTGCTTAATAGGATGAAGTCCTAGTTCTCATCACGGTGCAGAACTACAGGGAATTGTTCTTGCTCTCCAATCTATTGTCTAGGTGAGTTTTTAAAAATCCAATTACAAAAACTATAAAAGAATCTTCAAAGCGTAAATAATCTTAGTGTGGCTCAAACATTAGGGCTACTGGATGATAGCACATGCCCTCAAGAGATGGTCACAGAAACGGAAAACCTTCATGACACATGAGAGAGACATAGCTAATGTATGGGTTAGCTCTTTAGAGGTGGAAGCAGGAGGCACAGAGAGGGATTTAGCTTGTGGCATTCGTGATGGGACAATACAACACTGGCTATGTCAGTCTCACCAAGATACCGTGAAACAAAACTTCAGCTACAGTCATGCCATGGCAGAATGGTTTTCTTCCCGTCTTCAGGTTCTGAATTGAATCTGAACCAATACTACATGAGACAAATGTATGTTTACCTCTTGTTCACCTGTGTTTGTTGTAAGACCACCCCCCCCTCACCACGCCCCATCTGATTTTTATTTGAACATGACTTTTCTCGGCAGAGAGTAGGAGAACTGAGCTTTGGATTGTGGTTCTGCTTTACAAAGCGACTATCACCCCTAGTTTTGAATATGCATTTCGATTTGTGAAAACACAAGTATAAGTGTCAACTAGTTAGAAGCTTTGATGTCATCAGTCCTACTCCTGACCCATTTCCCTTTATGTAAACTTAAGTGAACTTGTAAGACCATGGGGGATTTGTAGTCTGTAAAGTGGAATTTATTAATAGGTAGCGGTGTTTACCCAATACACATGTGGACCGTTATTTCCTCTCTCTCCTGTGTCATGAAGGCTTACCTTTTTTTCTAGATCATTTTCATCAGTATCCAAATGTACTGTGTAATACCTCCCACCTTAAAAATAACCCTACGCAGACCCCTCTCTAGGTACTGCTCCATTTTTCTACTCCTCTTGACTGAAAAACTCCTATAAGACTATCTCCTGTCCTTCTTTCTGTCTTGTCCTCCTCACTCCACCGATGGTGCTCTAGCTGAGATCGCCAGTGACCTTCATAGTCTAACCCAATAGCCATTTTTCTGTTCTCTCCCTTTCTTTATCAGCAACATTGACATAATGCAGTACACCTTCCTTGAAGCACTTCCAGTTGACTTCTGGAATAAATCTCTTCCTTAATTATCCTCCCTAGCTTACCAGCTACCTTTCTTGGGTTGTTTTGCTGGTCCTCCCCCACCTCTCAGCCTTCTAAACCTCTGAGTTTTCCAAGCCCGGCAACCAGAATTCTCCACTGTCTCCACCTACTTTTCAGGTGAGCTCATCCAATGTCATGGATTTAAGTGTCATCTATATTCGAACGACCTTAAATTTGTGTCTCCAGCCTGGACCTCTTCCCTTCATTCCAGGCTCATGTATCGAATTCTCTTGTTGACATCTCCAATTGGAAGTCTAATAGGCATTTTGAACTTGAGTCCATTATCAAGCTTTTACACCCGCCACTTCCCATCCCTACTTCTTGCTCCCCGAAGTCACCCCAGTCTCTGTAAATTGCAGCTGTATTTTTCCAATTTTACCAGCCAGAAACCTCATGGTCATCCTTATCTCAACCCTGCATCCCATCTTACAGTAAATTCTTGATGCTCTTTCATAATGTATCTAAAAACTGAGTGTTTGTCACCTTCTCTGTTGTCAACACTGTGGTCTAAGCCATAATAATTTCTTCTTTAGATGATTGTAGTCCGCTGACTGGTCTTCCTGCCTTTACCCCATCCCCTTAGTCTGTTCTGCACACAGCATAATCATGCTTTATCATGTCAGACCACCATATGCCCTTTCACAGTGCTCAAATTACTCACGGTGGCCTCCAGGCTTACTCACAGGTCATCGTAGAGCCTACCACCACCTTTCTGCTGTCGTCTCCTACCACTTTTCCTCTAGCCCAGCCATACTACCTTCCCTGCTCTTCTGAGTACCTCAGGGCCTTTGTGATTGTTGTTTTCTCTGTTTGCAGTGCTCTCCCCCTATTTATATACATGGCCAACTCCCTTACTCCATCCAGATAGCTGCCTAAATGACACCTTCTTGTGCGACCTTTCTGAGCCCCTTAAATGTGTCCTCCCCCACCCCCACTTTCCTTGGTAGCAATAACCTTTGTTGTGTGTGTGTGTGTTTATTTTCCTCTCCCACTAGAATATAAGCTCCATGAGTATGTGGACTTTATCTGTTAACTCCCAAATCCCCAGGGCCTAAAACTGTGCCTAGTAGGTACCCATTGTGTATTTACTGAATAAATGAGTTCACGAATTTGATGGCAACACACACTATGTGAAGTATCCCTTCCTCTTTCCCTCCTTCCACTTGCACGGTGGTTTGCTAGTGAGGTGTAGAATAAGTTACTCTTTTCCTGCTCGGGTATTTTTTATGATACCTACCTCTACTGCTCACAGAGATTTTATGGCAAATTTTTGTGGAGCCACTCTTATTTTGTGAACTGGGCTTTGTTTAGCTCTTAATCATAGTGGCTTGCTAATTGTCTCCGACTAAAGGTGATAAAACCCAATATATTTTACAGTATTTATGTACAAAGAGCACTGAAATGAGTCTGGTTTAAGTGGGGAAGAAAAAAAGAATGTGTGTGTGTGTGTGTCTGTGTGTGACATGTTTAATATTTTTATCAGAAAGTTTAGTTTCCTTTGACCTGGACTAACCCTGATGTCTGAGACACTTTTTCTGTTAAGTAAAACTAATTTGTATTACATACATTTTTCTATGTTTTTACCTGGTAGGCAAGAAATTGTAAGGCAAGGGTCTGGTCAGATACTATGCTTAACTCAAATGAGCAGAACAGATCCCACTGAAATGTTAAAAGAAGGATGGTAAGAAGTAATATAACTTATGGAATATTATTTTGAGAAACATGAAACCAATGCATCTCATTAGACCTGTTTTTTTTAAGTGAGTATGGGACAACAGTATCCCATGTTGATTTCAGCATCACAGAACTAGATTGATTGAGTTCACCCTATTTACAAGTTATAATGAAATGTAATTGTGGCTTTTCTTTTAATTTTCAAGTGGCAAATAGTAATCTCACCACTGACATCAATGGAGAAAAAGTGTTTCTGCTTGGCAGGAAGCATTTATGGCTGTATATAATGCAGATAAGTTTGTTTGAGAAGGTAGACAGCTTTCTAGACAATCACTAGAGATAGGACCTTAATTTAACCCCAAGCCTGAAGCATTTCCTCTGGGATGTGGATGACTGATAACATGGCGGAGGGCAGAGAAAGTATAGATTTACTGAAAAATAGATGTTGCAAGCAGGGGGTGTTAAATTTCTTCCTCTAAATCATTGTTTAAAAGGACAAGCTTAGATTTCTGCTTCGGAATGAAAACCCTCAGTGTTAGAAGAGAAATTTTTTAAATCACAGGTAGTTGGCATTTTGGACATTTCATTGCAAAACCTTAGTGATGTAGTTACGTCTGGCTCATCTTGCAATAAGATGGCATGACTACCCTTGCTTTTAATATCCTCCACACGGGATACCTCGGTGATTTCTAATTTAAAGAAAATGAATCCTTTACCGACAGCTTGATAATCTTCCCCATGGGAACAACAGAAAAAAGTCTCTTGTTCCTGGCCCTCGATGAGCATCATATAATAACCAGCTTCTTTAAGTGGAGTAAATAGATCTTTATTAACAAAGATTACATATTATGTGCTTCTATATCGCAATCTTCAAGAAGAACCTTTTAACAACATGAATAAATAAGCCATAATAGGTTTCTTGGCCTTTACCAAGCAAAATATCAAGAACTTCTTTCTGCAAGGGCAGAGGTTAAGTGACTCCTTTATTTACTAATGATAAAGTTAATTGTGTGAAACCTAATTCTACTGGGCTAGAAAAAGGATTTGTCTTTTAACTAATTCCTGGTCCTCACAGCGATTTTTTTTTTAAATGTTGCAATTCTTTAAATGAAGTTTACTCTCATCTTGTCCTATAGTTTTAGCTAATTCAGGATAACCAAAGAAAACAGAAACCACTGGACATATTCCAGTAAAATGTAAAATGGCTCGCTGAGAACAGTAAATAGCTGTTCTTTACTGGAGATGCTCAGAGTAGTAGTTTCAATATCCATTAATAGTAAACACTGTGTATTATCTCTTAAATCGGGTTGAGCTAAGCGAGTGACACAATTCTGCAGCTAATTATAAAATAGCCTACATTATAGAAGAATTAAAAACAGCAAATGAATCATCTGGAGAGCTGCCATGGCCGTTCTAAAATTCTACCCACACTACATGTGAATTTTAATATATAATTTTAATTACGCAATTCTTCCCAGCAAAGCCTTCTCATTACTTAGGCAGTGTGTGTGTGTGTGTGTGTGTGTGTGTGTGTGTGTGTGTGTGTGTTTCCTTTACCTTGATTACAAAGTCAGACCATTTTAGCTGAAATTAAAAATATCTGTGTATTTATAGAGAAAACAGAGGGCTGTGTTTTGATAAGGCCTCTTGAGGAGGAGGGCAAAACGTAACCCTGTAAGAAAGAAAGGCTGCCTGGTCTTCGTATCAGACGCCAGCTAACAAAATCCTAAGAGGGTTTGTTACATGAGCCAGTGGGCTGAGGCAACCTTTAACATGCAGGAAACTGGAGTTAATTAAACCGTTACCGGGATCCTATCTGTCAACCTAGCCGTGTGTTCTACCCCCAAGTCCATTTACATTTTAGAATTGAAAAAATGTTCTCGGGACTGTTGATAAACCGTGTTTACTGTCTCTATTGATTTGCTACTTTTGCATAACCTTAATGTTTTAATTATCTTCTAGTATTTCTTGAAGGCTCTTCTCTAGCAGTTGCTATCTGATTAGACTTTACTGGCAATTACTAAACACTAGGAGTACACCTTCTAATGGATTAATCTACTTCAAAGTTACGAGATAAGTGCAGGAGCGAAACCGCTAAGAAAAAATGATGTTACGTTGCTGAAAGGCTATTTTCCAGCCACGATTGTGCTTACTGTAGAGGAGACATACTCAGATTATTTGCCTGCTTTATTCATTGGAATGCCTCAGGGGGGATTATTTTACATATAGCCTGTCAGAAAGAGCATGCACCAGGAGGCCATCAATTGGATAATTAAGATACACATTTAACACCTGGTGAGTGCACATTCTGTGAAAGACCTAGTGCCAGACCTTTTTCTAATATAAATATTTTTATTGAATGAACTTTTTATTTGTTATAGCCTATATGAAAGTTGCACACGTGTTTATTCATTTACCTAACATTTCTTGAGTGTTTGCAATGTACGTGGCACTGTGCTAAGATCTAAAGACACAGACCACCTCCTGATCTTGGGGCAATATTTAGAGCAGTTTACACAAGAAGAGTCAGAGTCACAGGGAGGTTTCATAATTAGCCTTGGGTCACAGAGCCTACAAGTGGATTTCCAACTTAGGCTGTATGATTCCAGAACTCTATAGCCTAGCCCCTGAGTAGCACCCTACGCAATATATTTCAATAATGGATCCTGAATGCCATTAAAAGAAGAATGATGAGCCCCTGTTACACTTTTAGCTTTTTCATATCCAAATACTGGCGCAGAGCCTTAATTTGATGATGCCATTGTGACAGGTGTTTCTCAAATTCAAAATAACTCCAACCTTATTATTAATATTATAATATTAAAGTTGATGTACACATAACCGTATTTCAAGGAGCTTGATCATTCTGAATGGGTTTCCATCAGGGGATATTGTAAGGAAAACAGATGAAGACTCAAATAATTTATATCCTGTCTTCTCTTTGGAAGCAAACAACACATGATCCTGAATTCTCTGATTTGTCACTAATGCCTTAAAGACAAACATTAATGTTAGGAAACAGTATTTATTTACCCAGGGTTTGTTGTTGTTTAAATAGACCTGATAACATTTTCCCCAAACACTCCATAGGGAATCTTGAGTGACCTTCCATTCATGTATTTTAGTTGTGTATTTGACGGGAAAGGAAAACCATGATCTTGCTTTTTTGTTAATTTTTTTAATGTCTATTTCATTTATTTTGAGAGAGAGAAATAAAGCGTGAGCAGGGGAGGGGCAGTGATGGAGGGAGAGAGAGAGAATCCCAAGCAGGCTGTGTACCATCAGTGCAGAGCCCAAAGCAGGGCTCAGACTCACAAACCATGAGATCATGACCTGAGCTGAAATCAGGTCAGACACTTAACTGACTGAGCCACCCAGGCACCCCAAACAATAACCTTTCTGTTACAGGCAGAGGAGTCAGAGCCACTAAGGTTCTGGCCCCATATAGGATCGGACACGTCGTACTCACTAAGTCACATAAGCCACCGCTTACCCTCTCCTATTCATCCATCTATCTATCTTGTATTTAGTAAGCAAAGCAGAATAGCATAGTATTTCTGAGCACAGACCCTGAAACCCAGCTGCTAGGATTCTCAAAGCTCTGCTTCACTCTAGCTACATGATGTAGGCCGGTCAACCACTCAAGACTTAGTTTCTTCATCTGTGATTTGGGGATAATATGTATATGAAATATAATTTATGGTGAGGATTAAATAAATTACTAATATAAATTAATATAGATAAAGAACTTGGAAGAGTGGCCCTTATATGGCAAGCACAGTATAGTTGTCACTGTTGTCATAACCGTCAGGAGTAGAACAGTGTCCTGGGGCACTGTGGTAGCCCTTAGATAATACTCGATGCAAATAGTCATATAACTTTGGTCTACTGAGTGACTTGCTGAATATCTAACAACAGTATTAACATGACCTATTCCTTCATCCCACACTCTCATATATTTTCTTTAATTTTCCCAAGCAATACTTATGGGGAGTGTGGCTGAAAACAAAGATGATCCTGAGTGAGTTGTTGGTCTAGAGCAGCCCATTTCCCAGGCCCTTCAAGGGTCACCCTGGGTATGATTGGCATGTGCTCCCCCACCTAAAATCAGTGCCATGGCAGCATGCAATCTTCTCTGCCACTTTTGGGCCAATTGTTCATGTCTTTTCAAGATAATATTAGGCTCAGCTGAGAACTTTTGCAAAATCTATACATTCTCCCAGGAAAACACCCATCTCTTTGGTCTTGCTCATGGACTACAGGCACAAAAGCAGCAATCACTTATTTAGCTTTCAGTATGGATTTGTCCCAAAAGAAAAAAGAGACATTCATTTTTTTTTAATCAGCAAATCTCGTTCTGTTAAAATTATCAATGCCAGAAAAAAACTACAGTTACTCACAAATGCAAAGGAAACTAACAGGTAGTATAGAGGAGGAAAAAAGTCTTTTCCTCTACCCATCTCAGGTTCTCTGAAAATTAGACTGACAAAAGACAACAGGAGACAAACAAATAGAAGTTGATTAGTATGTGTATCACATATACACCTAGGAGTACCCAGTGATGAGTAGTAACTCAAAGGAGTGGTTAGAACTTCAGCTTATATAGCGTCTTAACAAAACAACCATGAAACAAGATGTGTAGAGAAGTAACAATACAAAGGAAAAGGACTTTGAGCTTGTAGGGGGAGCAGATTGTAGGAAGGTAAACATGGGGGAAAGTAATGATAGATGAGGGTTTTAGCAAGATTTTTTTACATAGATATCTTGGGTGCTATCTCTGGGTTGATAGAGGTCTAGAGTTGTCTCCAGTAACTAACCTGTCATTGCTGGTAGAGAGGGGAGTGCAGGAGACATCTTTACAAATTTATGTCATGATTTTATATAAATAAGGGGAGGGCAGAAACCTCTTCTTTTATCTGCTTCTTCTCAGTTGCCTGCAGCTCAAAATGATCCTCATGTCAAAGTGGCATATTTGGGGGAAACATCCTCAAATCCTTACGTCAAAGTGGCATATCCTGCTACTCTTTAGCAGGCTGTGTCTGCTTCATCCTCCATAAGTAATTGATTATCTCTGCAACAGCAGTGATCCAGGACAAATAGTAGGAATGTTGGACCACAGTGCTTCAGTGACAGCTCTTCATACGTATGGATTCAGTAATGCACTTACTTTGGTGCTCAGCCTCCCCCAGGAATTTCAAAAGAAGGACCAGTTCCCTCTCCTCCTGGTCTGCCCAGGGCCCCAGATATTCTTCTTTGGTACTCCATGCCCAGCTTCATCCTTAGGAGTTACTACAACGTACAGAATATAGGCCCTTGAACCCACTTCCTCCCTCTGTGTCTAATTCTTTACTGGCCATGGTAGGACATGATGTAATCTGTTCATAGCTGTTTTATGTGTGTTTTGGAGGTTTCTTGTACTTTAATAGTCGTGTGCTTTTTATTTTTTTTTCTTTTTTTCAACGTTTTTTTTTTTTTTAATTTATTTTTGGGACAGAGAGAGACAGAGCATGAACGGGGGAGGGGCAGAGAGAGAGGGAGACACAGAATCGGAAACAGGCTCCAGGCTCCGAGCCATCAGCCCAGAGCCTGACGCGGGGCTCGAACTCACGGGCCGCGAGATCGTGACCTGGCTGAAGTCGGACGCTTAACCGACTGCGCCACCCAGGCGCCCCAGTCGTGTGCTTTTTAAAACATACTTAGAAACACATCTCAGTGTGTTTCTGTCATATCAGAACTATAATTTCTTAGATATTCTTGCTTGGGAAAAGCTCAAGAAAACAAAAATAAATTCAAGGTATACAATTAAAAATAGGCACAGGCGGCATATGAAGATAATACACAAATGTGTGATGTTCAAGACTGTTGTTCTTCCCTGACTTTATGGTGGACACAAGATTATGACTAAGACCAAAAGTATTATTCTGCCTGTTTTGTAACAGAAGAAATTAATTATGGAAAAGAAGAAATGGTTTCTATTAACACCCAAATGTAAACATTAAATATTAGCTGCTTCATTAAAACCTTTTTAACAAACATTAATGAAATGATACAAATAGAAGACCGATGCTTCCCCTGACTTGTTTTGTTTGCTTAGGTTTTGCTTTCATTTTTAAAGGGGAATGATTTGTTGCATTGTTGGGAAAAGCGCTGCCAAGCCCCTGCAAGCAGGGGTCTGTCACATAGGCCTGAGAGTCGTCCCTATGCTACGGGACGACATCGTAAAACCCAGCAGGAAAATGGCCCATTGAACAGACATACAAACAGTTAAGGGTTTTCCTCAGTACTTAACTTGTAAGGCTCTGCCTTATGCCTCTGCTGCCACTGAATTAAAATCTCTTATTTCCACAAGGGTGAGAAGAGAGAGATAATTTCGGTGAATCTGGGTAAATTTGCATTTGCAATTTGCAATCAGTTTGGATTTCTCACTAGTGATTTGTTAGTAACTGTATTTTACGTAGCAGAAGGGGAAAAATTCATCCCAGGGGAGGTGCTAAAGCGGGTAGGGACAAAGGTAGTTAAGGTACTAGTTAAGGTGGAGACAAAGAGGGAAGTCACCAAGTTTTCCTTTCTGTTAATTCTTTAAAGGCAGTGTAGAAGAACCAGAAGAAGGGTGACACTCCTCTTAGATCACCTTGCCTGTTTTTAGTTAATTTTGAGTTAGGACTGAATAAGGAGACACCGGTTAGAACTGGGCTTCGAGCAACTCATTTTGTAACGATTTTGTCAGGAGCTGGCCCGAGGTCCATGTTCCTCAACTTGGACACTGCCCACGGGCACGGAGCCGTATGTGGTCACACAGTTAACATACACCTCTTATTGAAGCTCAGATTAGCATGTTTGTCATTTTCAATCATTTTTATATCAAAGTAAACAGGAGCAGATACCAGAATTGAAAATAAATTACTCGTGATTTTTTTAAAAGATAAATCACCACATCTGAAAAAAACTGTGAGCTTTTAACTGGTCTCTTGAGGCTAACCTCCCCTCTACCCCCTGAAGTTCCCATGGGCACACACCCCTTCTCTCTCCTCTCTGCTCACAAGGACTTGGGTAGAAACATTTGAGAAACTCTTTGGCTATCTCAGGTGCTTCTAACTGCCTTCTCCTAGTCCTTCCTCCTTCTTGCAACCTGGCGCCCTTGGCCTTGAACCAGGGCTTGCAAAACCTTTGGAAGGTCCATAAAGATATCCTGAGCATCTGCAAGGACCTATATTTAAGGAACTCCTCCTTGGAGCTTTCTCTCCACCACATAACAAAGCTCAGATAGCAGTCTTTTCTCTCTACTTCAACATGAATTTAATTCTCTTTCCTCTCGAGCCTCACTTACATTTTCCACTTTATCTTTTATCAAAGAATTGAAGACTTTGTCCCAATTAAAGAGATTTTGGCTCCCATAGGCAAGAGAGAGGAGCTGCTGCTGTGCATACCCAATTGCCTAAATAGCCCCTTTGCTGGCACTCCCTTCCCCTACACTCCAGAACATTACTCTGAAGGAAAGCTCATTGTTTAGCAGCGGGCTTAAATTTGGATTTCTGTCCTGCTTTACCAAGATAAATGCAAACTTCTTGACCTTCAGACTGTCCTCTCTGCCCATCTCTTATTCCTTGGGTTCAAAGACTATCCCAAATGAACTTGACTTGTTCTAGTTGGTGCCTCAGCATAACTCATGAGGCACAGTGTCCATTAAATATTCATATTCTGCTCCTGGGGTGATCATTACTATTCCAGATCAGAACTGTTCCAATGCATTTAAACATCAGTATTTCTCAGCTTAACTCATCATGCACCCATTCAGGTAGGCGATCATATAGCCAGTCTGTATATATGCCAGGGTCTCCCCTCCTCTGCCAAAAGGGGTGATTCCTTAGCAGTGAGAAAATTGGGATATGCTTTTCTTTATTTTTAACTACAAACATGAATTAGACGCTTGGCACACGTTAATGATTTTTAAAACGTCTTTTTTTTTTTTTTTTGTAATTGAATCTGTCACAGTGTCTTCATCACCATGCCAACTGGAAGGACTTTGCTGTTCCCTCTGATAGGAAAGTTGAAAGCAAGGACTAAAAAGAAACCATATTTATTGACATTTTGTTACCATAGTGGAGGGAGCAGGAAACAGTTTGGATGTATTAACGAGCAAGTTGTGAATGCAGAAATGTCAGACCTTGTTATGTATTGGCTCTGGGGTAAGAACGGTGACACAGAACACTGGTGACTTGGCTGTCTTGGGCTCAGGCTCAGAGGCCAACTGTGTCCATACTCAGTGCTGCGAGGAAATGTTTCTATGGCTTGGTTACAAATCAGCCATCCTCTGGCAAACTTGCCCAGAACGGGATTTAACCAGCTCTTGTTCCAGGGTCTTTGTCTTTTTTGCTTGCCCAATCATTACTCTTGATTTTCCTTTTGATTTTTTTTTCCAAGTTCTGTCTTTCCCAAGGGATGTCTGTCAACAGACCCTCTCTAGGTCAACCTTGTTACTTGTACCTGACGTGAGGAAACTTCACCTCCCCTTCTGTAGCCCTCCCCATACTCTACTGGAAGTCTCACTGCCGCCCCGTTGTCACAAACCCAGCTGATGGAGTAGCCGACTTCTGTGCTCAGGACTGAGAGCTAGAGGTGTGAATCTGGCAGCAAGGACTAGGAATGCCTGCCCTGTGGACAGCACCAGTCTCCATCCGCCTCTGCTGTCCAGGCTCACTCTTCCTCCACGTCTACCCTCCCCATTCCCAACAGCATGCAATGCTGTGTCTTTGGACTTGACAGGGCTTCAGAATTAAAATGCATGCACCATTGTCAGGGAAAGTACAGGACACGGAGAAGGATGACCTATGTTCATCACCTTCCGCTTCCCCAACGTTAAAAGGCACAGCATTTTCTAACAAAGATAATTTCTGAATACTGAGCTCAGATGCCTTTTTACATACCAAGCATAGAACACAACAGATAAAATTTACACGGAGCATTTTTGTCTATAAGTCCTGAGAAATTTGAGAAATTAAGAAGGCTTCCCCCCACCTTCCTTTCTTTCAGAAAGCATGTGAAAGCATTCTTTTCCTACTAAATGGATTTAGTCTAACTGCCTAATTCATTATGCTAAAACCATGAAGCAATTTCCTGTTCAAAGCCCGGCTCACAGGCTCTCTGTTGTCAAGTATTTGAATTTCAGATTAGAAATGTGTTCATTTGGATAGCTTGAAAGGAAAGCTTTGTTGTCAGCTTGGCTTTATGTTCTGCCAGAAGCCAAATCCCGCCTCTTCAGCAGTCAC
Organism: Panthera pardus; assembly: GCF_024362965.1. Lineage (NCBI taxonomy): Eukaryota > Metazoa > Chordata > Mammalia > Carnivora > Felidae > Panthera > Panthera pardus. The sequence continues at coordinate 136,829,775 of NW_026526765.1, forward strand.
TAGCAAAATACCAGACCTCGACTCTGGATCCAGTGTCTTGAAATAAACACAAACATTTCTGGCCTCTGTGGTCCAAGCTGTGGTTACTTGCCCTAATAATGCAGTCTTCTCAGATGACCGTTTCTGACACATAGAGGAAATATTTAGGGTCTGCACTTTGGTCCACCCTTACTTTTATAGCGCCATCGCATATGACAAACTGTAAAAAAAAAAAAAAAAAAAAAAAAAAAAAAAAAAAAGTGTATATGTGTCAGAATATCCTCGAGAGTAGATTAGCTCTCTTAGTAACTGAGCCGTTTGTGACAGAGCAGTGACCTGGATGGAGGGCTGCATTTCTTGTCAACCTTTGACTTGTCACTAGCCATCACTGATGCTGTGTAACACTGTCACAGCCACCTGCCATCACTTGTGACGGTTTCCCCTTACTGATCTTAGAAGAATAGAGATGGTGGCTTAGAAAATCAGAAGTCATGATTTTGAGCTGGAAAAGAAAAAAATGAGCACGAGGGAGACAAAAGTGGCCTGATACACCTGGAGGGAAAAAAGGAAATAAACACTTGACTGGCTAATAATCATGGAGCTTCTGACCTGTTAGAAATTGAGGCAACCTTTTCTTATACAAATTTTGCATTTTTGAGCCAGCAAGATTCTACAACATTGTCACCGTTTGCCACTATGATTCCACCGTGACCATCTAAGTAGCATTAATTAATAAATATTTATGGAGACTTACTGTTTCCAGTTATCAATATAGTGCTCATATCTCATAGCACCATGTGGTATTTTGGGTTGTCACTCATATAATGATGAATGCGTGTTTGGTGTTTTACAGTTTACAAAGTGCTTGTCATTAACATTCCTTCACTTGTATTCTCTCAGATGCATCTTTTTTTATAATCCTTTTTTTTAAATTTTTCTAATGTGTATTCATTTTTGAAAGAGAGGGAGAGACGGAGTGTGAACAAGGAAGGAGCAGAGAGAGAGAGACACACACAGAATCCAAAGCAGGCTCCAGGCCCTGAGCTGTCAGCACAGAGCTTGACGCGGGCTCGAACTCACGAACCGCAAAATCATGACCTGAGCCAAAGTTGGATACTTAACCAACCGAGCCACCCAGGCGCCCCTATAATTTTTTTTAATTTACATATGATTGATATACAGCGTTATAACACTGTCAGGTTTATGACATCATGGTTCCGTATTTGTATATGTTGCAAAATGGTTACCACAGTAAATCTCGTTAATGTCTGTCACTTCACATAGTTACAAATTTTTTGTGTATGATGAAAACTTGTAAGATTTACTCTCTGAGCAACTTGAAATATGCAGTGCAGTTTCATTGTAAACAATGTGCTGTTTATTACATCCCCATTTCACTTTTTACTCTTAAATTTACTCTTTTACTTCTTTTTGGAGAATAGTTAACACATTGTTAAAATCGTTGGAGGTGCACAACATTTGACAACTCTGTATTATGTTCACGACAACTATAGGTGCCATCTGTGACCATACAGCATTACTGCAATACCGTTGACTGTATTCCCTGTGTTGTACATTTCTTCCCCATCAGTTATTCTTTCCATAACTGGAAGCCTGTATGCCTTACCTCCCTTTATCCATTTTGTCCTTTCCATATACTCCCCTCCCCTATTGAAACCATCAGTTTGTTCTCTGTGTTTATAGTGTTTGTAAAACACATTTGTTTGTTCATTTGTTGTTTACATTCCACATATGTGTGAAATACTGCATTTTTCTTTCTCATTCTCAATTATTTCAGTTGGCATAATACCCTCTAGGTCCATCCATATTGTTGTAAATGGCAAGATTTCCTTCTTTTTTTATGGATGAGTAATATTCCAGTGTGTGTGTATGTGTGTGTGTGTGGGGGGGGGGGTATACACCACTCCCTTTTATCCATTCATCAGTATGGACACTTGGGTTGCTTCCATAATTTCACTGTTGTAAATAATGCAGCAATAAACATAGACATACATGTATTTTTTTGAATTAGGGTATTCATTTTCTTTGGGTAGATACCCAGCAGTGGCATTACTGGACCATATGGTATTTCTATTTATAATTTTTTGAGGAACCTCCATATTGTTTTCCATTGTGATTACACCAATTTACATTCCCACCTGGGAAGAGGGTTCCTTTGTTTCCACATCCTCATCAACACTTATTATGCCTTGTCTTCTTCATACTAGCCACTCTGACAGGTGTGATGTGAGATCTCATTGTGGTTTTGATTTCCATTTCCCTGATGATGAGTAATGTGGAGCATCTTTTCATGTGTCTGTTGGCCATCTGTATGGTTTTCTTTGGAAAAATGTCTGTTCAGGTCCTCTCATCATTTTTAATTGTTTTAGTTGTTTAATCATATTTGGTTTTTGGTGTTGAGTTGCATGAGTTCTCTGTATATTTTGGACATCAGCCCCTTATTGAATATATTTTTTGCCCATCTGTTCACATTCAGAGGGTTGTCTTTCATTTTGTTGATGGTTTCCTTCGCCATGCAAAAGCTTTGTATTTTGGTGTGGTCCCAATAGTTTATTTTTGTTTTTGTTTCCTTTGCCTAAGAAGACATACCTAGAAACACATTGTTACAGCTAATGATATACAAGACATTGTATAGGTTTTCTTCTAGGGGTTTTGTGAGTTTAAGTCTCATATTTAGGTCTTGAGTCCATTTTGAATTTATTTTTGCATATGGTGAAAGAAAGTGGTCCAGTTTGATTTTTTGGCATGTAGCAGTCCTTTCTCCCAGCAGCATTTATTGTCTCCTCTCCCACCCTATATGTGTTGCCTTCTGTATCATAAATTGACGGTACAATGCAGGTTTATTTCTGGGCTCTCTATTCTATTTCATTGATCTAGGTGTCTGTTTTTGTACGAGTACAATTATTCAGTTATCATAGCTGTTTCAATTATTATAGCTTTGTCGTGTATCTTGAAATCTAAGCTTGTAATATGGCCAGCTTTGTTTTTCTTTCTCATAATTGAATATGTACATTGCTTTGGGTAGTGTGCACATTTTAACAGTATTCTTCCAATTCGTGACACGGTATATCTTTCCATTTGTTTGTGCCATCTTCAGTTTCTCTCATCAGTCTTTTATTGTTTTCAGAGTAGTAGTCTTTCACCTTCTTAGTTAAGTTTATTCCTAGGTATTTTATTCTTTTTGGTTCAGTTAGAAATGGAATTGTTTGCTATTTCCTACTTTATTATTAGCATGCAGAGGTGCAGCAGATTTCCGTATATTAATTTTGTATCCTGTGACCTTACTGAATTCATTTATTACTTGTAATAGGTTTTTGGTGGAATCTTTGGGGTTTTCTATGTATAGTATCATGTCAAATAGTGATGGTTTCCCTTCTTCTTTACCAGTTTGGATGCTTTTTATTTCTTTTCCCTGTCTGATTGCAGGGGCAAGGACTTTCAGTACCATTTTCAGTCAAAGTGGTGAGACTCGACATCCTTGTCTTGCTCGTGATCTTAGAGGAAAAGTTCTCAGTTTTTCACCATTGAGTATGATGTTCACTGTGGGTGTGTCATACATGCTTTTTATTATGTTGAAGTATGTTCTCTTTAAACCTGCTTTGTTGAGTTTGTATCATGACTAGATGGTGAATTTTGTCAACTGCTTTTTCTGTACCTATTGAGATGATCATATGATTTTTATCCTTCACTTTGTTAATGTCTGTATCATGCTGATTGATTTTTAAGTAGGGAACCATTCTTGCTTCCCTGGAATGAGTTCTTTATTTTACAACCAGAAGGTTGTACCTTTTGACTTCACGTCAGCCATTTCACCCACCCCTCTGATAGCCAGCTATATGTTCTCTGTATCTCTGACCTCATTTTCTTTCTTTCTTTTTTTTTTTTTTTTTTGTTTTTTAGTTTCTACATGTAAGTGAGATCGTATGGTATTTGTCTTTGTCTATTCGTTTCACTTACCATAATATCCCCAAGATTACATTGTCACAAATGGCAAGATTTGTTTCACTTTTGTGACTGAATAATATTCCACTGTGTACCTATGACACATTTTCTTTACCCATTCATCCATTAGTGGACACTTCACTTGTTACTCTATCTTGGCTATTGTAAATATGCTGCACTGAACAACATGTATCTTCTTAAGTTACTGTTTTTTGTCTTTGTTTTTGTTTTTCAAATAAATACACAGAAGGGGAATTGTTGAATCATATGGTGTTCCTAATTTTAATTTTTTGGTGAACTGCCATACTGTTTTTCCAGAGGCAACAACTTTTTATACTCCAGCCAGCAGTGCACAGGATTCCCTTTTCTCCATAGCATTCTCGTATTTCTTGTCATTCTGGTAACAGTCCTTCTAAGGGGTATGAGATGATATCTCATGGCAGTTTTTATTTGTGATTTCTTGATGATTAGTGATGTTGACCATCTTTTCCTGTCCATGTTCAACACCTCTCTGTCATTTTTGGCAAAATGTCTATTCAGAGCCTCTGCCTATTATTTTTTTTAATATGAAATATATTGTCAAATTGGTTTCCATACAATACCCAATGCTTACCCCAACAGGTGCCCTCCTCAATGCCCATCACCCACTTTACACCACCCCCCAACTACCCTCAGTTTATTTTTAATGGATTCTTTGAGATTCTTTGCTGTTGACTTACATGTGTTCTTTATATATTTTGGATATTAATCCCTTTTGAGGTATACAGTTTCCACTTATTTTCTCCCATTCAGTAGGCTGCCTTTTCATTTTGTTGATGGTTTCCTTTATTGTAAACACTTCTTTTTTAGTTTGATGTTGTCCCACTTGTTTATTTTGCTTTTGTTGCCTTTGCTTTTGGTGTCAAATCCAAAAACTCATCACCAAGAGCAATGTCCAAAAGGTTTTTCCCTGTTTTCTTCTAGGAATTTTATAGTTTGAGATTTTACATTTCATTCTTTTTGAACCAGTATTTGTGAGAAGTGTCAGATAGGTATCTAGTTCTCCCAGCACCATTTATTGCAGAGATTTTCTTTTCTCCTTCAGTGTCTGGGCTCTTTTGTTGAATATTAGTTGACCATATGTGAAAGTTTATATCTTGACTCTCAGTACTAATCCACTGGCTTATGTATCTATTGATAACGCTAGTACCATAATATTAAAACATCTTTGTAATAGAGTTTGAAATCAGGAAGTATAATGCCTCCAGCCTGCTTTACTTTCTTGGGGCTGCTTTGGCTCTTTGGGGGTTTGTACTTCTATACAAATTCTAGTAGTATTTTTTTCCGGTTCTCTAAGAGTTGCCATGGAATTTCCATAGGGATTGCATTAATGCTGTAGATGGTTTTCTGTAGTATGGACATTTAAGAATATTAATTTTTTCCAGCCCATGAATATGAGATATCTTCCCATTTGTTTCTCTTTTCTTCAGTTTCTTTAATCAGTGTTTTCTAGTTTTGAGTGTACAGATCTTGCACTTGTTTGGTTAAATGTATTCCCAGGTATTTTATTGTTTTTGATACCTGTGAAAATGGGATTGTTTTCTTTATTTCTTTTTCTGAAAGTTCACTGCTAGTGTATGGAAACACACCGGATTTTTGTATGTTGGTTTTGTATCCTGCAAACTTTACTAACTTTTAAACTTTAAACTTTTAAACTTTACTAACTCATTTATTAGTTGTAATGGTTTTTTGGTGGGGTCCTTAGGGTTTTCTATATCATGCCATCTGAAAACCATTTCCCTTCTTTTTCTGATTCGGATACATTTTTTTTTCTTGTTTTCTTGCCTAATTGTTCTGGCTAGGACTTCTAGTACTACGTTGAGTAGGAGTGGTCAGAGGGGGCATCCTTGTCTTGTTTCTAATCTTAGAAGAAAAGTTTTCACCGTTGAGTATGATATTAGCTGTGTGTTTGTCATATATCATCCTTATTATGTTGTGGTACCTTCCTTCTGTATCCAATTTTTTGCAAATTTTTATCAGGAATGGAAGTTGAATTCTGTCAAATGTTTCTTCTGCATACATTGCGATGATCATATAATTTTAACCCTTCATTTTGTTGTTGTATCCCACAGATTGATTTGCAGATGTTTACCATCCTTACATCCCTGGATTAAATCCCATTGAATTGTGGTTTGTGATCCTTTTAATGTTGTTGAACTCTGCTAATATTTTATTGAGGAGTTTTGCATCTATGTTCATTGGGGATATTGACTTATAATTTTCTTTCTTGTGTTCTCGTCTGGTTTTGGTCAGGGTAATGCTGGCCTCATAAAATGAGTTTGGGATTGCTCCTTCATTTTTTCTTTTTTTTTTTTTTTTTGGAAGAATTTCAATAGATGGTTATTAATTCCTCCCTCTTTGGTAGAATTTATTATCTGATCCTACACATTTCTTTTTTTTTTAATTTTTTTAAAACTTTTATTTATTTTTCAGAGACAGAGAGACAGAGCATGAATGGGGGAAGAGCAGAGAGAGAGGGAGACACAGAATCTGAAGCAGGCTCCAGGCTCTGAGCTGTCAGCACAGAACCTGATGCAGGGCTCGAACCCACAAACTGCGAGATCATGACCTAAGCCGAAGTCAGATGCTTAACAGACTGAGCCACCCAGGTGCCCCCGTTTTTTTAATTTTTTTTAAACTTCTATTTTGATCCTATACATTTCTTTATTGAGAGGTTTTTGATTAGTGACTCAATCTCCTTATTAGTAATCAGTCAGTTTGGATTTGATATTTCTTCCTACTTCAGTCTTGGTTAAAATTTCTAAAAAATTTTCCATTTCTTCTAGGTTGTCCAATTTGTTGGTGTATAATTGTCTCTTACACTGTCTCTTATATTTCATATTTCTATGGTTTCAGTTGTAACAACTCTTTCGTCACTTCTGATTTCACTTGAGACTTGTCTTTTTTTCTTGTTGAGTTTAGCTAAGGTTTGTCAATTTTATCTGCTCAAAAAACTAGTTCTTAGTTTCACTGATCTTCCCTGTTGTCCTTTTAGGTTTTTTTCCCTTATTTTTTTAAATGTTTATTTATTTTTGAGAGAAAGACAGATTGTGATCAGGAGAGGGGCAGAGAGAGAAGGAGACACAGAATCCGAAGCAGGCTCCAGGCTCTGAGCTGTCAGCACAGAGCTTGAAGCAGGGCTTGAAGTCATGAATCATGAGATCATGACCTGAGCTGAAGTCGGACATTTAACCAACTGAGCCACCCAGGCACCCCATCTCTTTCGTTTATTTCTGTTGTGATCTTTGTTATTTCCTTCCTCCTACTAACTTTGGGTTATGTTTGTTCTTTTTTTTCTAGTTCCTTGAGGTGTAAGTTAGATTGAAATTATTCGTGTCTTAAAGAATTTAAAGCATTTATTGCTATGGACTTCCCTCTTCCACTTATGCTGCATTTCATTTTGTGTTTTGGTATATGTATATCTCATTTGTGTCAAGTTATTTTTTTATTTCTCTTTTAATTGCTGATTTTGATCCATTCATTTTTCAGTAGCATGTTGTTTTGCTCAACCTGTTTGAGATTTTACCAGTTTTCTTCTTGTAATTTGATTTTAGTCTCATATCATTGTGTTTGGAAAAGATCCTTGGCATGGGTTCATTATTCTTAAATTTATTGACACTTGTTTTGTGGCCTAACATATCTGTTCTGGGGAATTTTCCTGTGCTTTTGAGAGAAATTCTTTTTCTGTTATTTAGGGATGGAATGTTTTGTCTATATGTCTTAAGTCCACTTAGTCTAATGTTTCATTTAAGGCAAGTGTTTCCTTACTCTTTTTCTGTCTAGATGTGTTTTCAGTGGTGAAGGTAAGGTATTAAAATTCTCTACTATGTTGTTATTCCTATCTATTTCTTCCTTTAGGTCTGTTAATACTTGTTTTATATATTTAGTTGCTCCTAAATATAGCATCCTATTTATGCTAGATGCATAAATATTACAGGTATTGTATTTTCTTTTTTGATTGACCCCTTTGCCACTATGAAATAGAGATTTTTGTCTTTCACAGTTTTTGTCTCTTATATTCCTAAAGTCTATTTTGTCCAAGTGTAGCTAAGTTTCTTTGTTTTCCTTTTGTATATAATATCTTTTACCATCCTTTTACTTTCAGTCTTTCTTTAGAAATGAGTCTTTTGTAGGCAGCATATAGATGGCTTTTAAAAACCTATCCACTCTTTGGATAGAAAAATTAGTCCATTTGCCTTTAAGTATGATAGGTATGTACTTATTGCCATTTTGTTCATTATTTTCTGGGTGGCTTGTAGTTATTCTATTCCTTTCTTCTTGCCCTATTCCTTTGTGATTCACTGGTTTTCTTCAGTGGTATGTTTAGATATTTCTCTATTTTGTGTATCTACTCATTTTTTTTTTGTCATTACCATGAGACTTACATAAAACAACTTGTATTTATATAGTCTATTGTATGTTAACAACTGATTTTGAACTCATTCTAAAGTGCTGCTTCTTTACACCCAGTAATTTATGTTTTGATATCACAATTCACATCTTATCTTGTGTATCCCTTGTCAAAATTAATATAGTTGTGGTTATTTTACTACTTCCGTCTTTTGACCTTTGTCCTAGCTTTAGAAGTGATTAGCTCATCACTGTTACACTATTCGATTATTCTCAATTTTAATATAGTTTTTAAAATATATTTTTATATAATATTTATAAAAATTAGCTGTACCCATGTGATGTATCCTCTCATATGTTTTCCCTTTATTAATTGACACCCTTTCATTTCAGCTTAAAGACGTCTCCTTAACAGTTCTTGTAGATGTATAGCTTTAGCTTTTGCTTGTCTGGTAAATTCAGTGTCTCTCCTTTAATTCTGAATGACAGATTTGCCAGGTAGAATATTCTTGGTGAAAATTTCTTTTCTTTTAGCACTTTGAATATATCACATTCCCTCCTCTCCTGCAAAGTTTCTGCCAAAAGTCTGCTAGTAGTTTTCTGGGGGTTCCCCTACACATTACAAATAAATTTTCCCTTGCTGCTTTTAAGAGTCTCTCCATGTGTTTACTTGTGTAGACTTTATTTATCTTGTGTCTTGATGTGGGTCTCTAAGTGTCCATATTATTCGAAACTCTCTGGACTTCTTGGATCTGGATGTCTTTTCCTTCTCTAGGTTAAGGAAGTTGTCAGCCATTATTTCTTCAGATAAGTTTCCTGCTCCTTTCTCTTTCTCTTTTCCATCTGTGACCTTTATTATGTGACTGCTGATGCTTACGCTGTCTTCATCTCTTTTGTTTTGTTTTCTTTCTGCTGCCCTAATTGGGTGACTTCGACTGCCCTTTCTTTGAGTTCACTGATCTGTTCTGCTTCATCTAGTCTACTGTTAAAGCCCGCTAGTGTATTTTTCAGTTCAGTTATTTTATTCTTCAGCTCATTGACTTGTATCTGGTGGTTTCTTATATTTTCTGTTTCATGTTTGAAATTCTCGGTTTTCAATTATCTACTCTTAACCCAAGTTCAGCAAGCTACTCTAGGAACGTTATTTTAAGGAACAATATTTTGAACTCTTCATCAGGTAAACGACTTATCTTTATTGCATTAAGATTTTTTTATGAGGTTTTACTTTGTTCTTTCATTTGAAACATAGTCCCGTGACTTCATTGGGTTTGACGTTCTTTGTTTTGATGTACTAGAAAAGAGCCACTACTCGTAGTCTTGAGATAGTGGCCTCATGTAGGAAATGAACCTCATTGTTCAACCCTGCCATAGCTCTTGGTTGTCTCTCAAACCTTTGGGATTGTCCAAGGAGCCAATTTTATTTTTCACGGCCCTCCGTATTTGAAGGTGTGCCACAACTTATCAGTGTCCCAAAGGGGAGGATCTCAGTTAACACCTGATTAAAAACTACACCCTCAACAGCAGCTTTTAAAGAATGTAAATATATATAGTCTTGTGGAACTGCAGGCGTAACCCCCACTGGCCATTAGAATCTGGCAATCTAAAAGTATCCCCAAATGGCAGGTGCACATATCGGGGTGCCAATATGTCTCTAGCTAGGGACCTAAAGCAGAACAGACAGTGACATCAAGATGGCGTTCACTGGCCTCCATCCCCAGAGAGCATCTCAGTAGGCTCCTGGATAAGTTCCAAACCAGAATCCTGCTCCTTAGGCCAAAGCTCCAGAAGAAGCAATTAGGCCTCTTCCACAGAAAGACTAAGAGTGTGTTTTAATCTGTTATTGGTGCCCTGCCCTGGAGGTGGTAGCCAACCCTGAACTTTGTTTGTTATGTTCCCATGAGACCCGTGACTGTAAGCCCTGCTGAGCTCTAGAGCCAGCTGACTAGGGGCCATTTCCCTGGGCAGCAGTCACAACAACTGGAGCACCAGACATAAAAGCCAGGCTATCAGGCCTGGGTGACCCCCCCCCCACACACACACACACACACATTGGGAGACACTGGAACTCTGGAGCATGGTGGACAAAGGACAGGAAGATAATGCCTACCCTCTAGGGTCACTGAAGAGGGGTATAGTATGCCCTCAGATGTGGGTTTATTTAGAAGCCAGCCTTGCTGGCCACAGCAAATAAGATCTCTTTCAAGGAAAGACAGCATTTCAGTTTGCTGCCTCTTGCTGTGTGATGGGAATGGTAGCCACTTAACTCTTTCTCCATTTGTTACCATCCTGGCGGGCTCTTGAGCATAAGACCCATTGGCCAGCTGTGCAGGGGACACCTGTCAGTGTTCCCTGGGCTGGAGCTGCAAAAATCAGGGTGCCAGACAAGGAAGCACCTTTCAGGGAAATACTGGTGATCCAGAGTGAGGCAGAGGGACAGTGTAAATAAGGTGGCCACTGGCCTCTATCCCCAGAGCCTATTTCTGGAGGCCTCTAGATAGGTGGTAAGCAGATGCCTGCCCCTTATGTGAATGCTGTAAGATAAGCAAATAAGCCTCTGTCGCAAAAAGTGGGCATTTTTTGGTCTGCTGCCTCTGTGCTGTGCTCTCAGGCCAGTGAGTCCATGCGTAAGTCCCTTAAGAACTGCTTCTCAGGGCACCTGAGTGGCTCAGTCGGTTGAGTGTCTGACTTTGGCTCAGGTCATGTCTTGTAGTTGACGAGTTTGAGCCCCACGTCGGGCTCTGTGCTAACAGCTCTGAGCTTGGAGCCCGTTTCGGATTCTGTGTCTCCCTCTGTCTCTGCCCCTCCCCTGCTCATGCTCTGTCTCTCTCTGTGTCAAAAATAGGTAAACATTAGAAAACAAAATTAAAAAAAAAAAAAGAACTGCTTCTCAGTTTGCTGCACTCTCATGGGTCTCCAAGACAAAAGCCCTCTAACAATCAAAGTTCAGTGTTTCAGGGGATCACTTCTCAGGTGCAAGTCTTAAAAGTTATGGTGCCCAATGTAGGTTTCACACCCTTTGCTCCTCAAGTAGAAGCTTGGGGTTTTGACCTCCCTCCCAACTGTGGATTGCAGGCCACGGGTAGGGTTTATGATATGATTGTGTTAGTGTCTCCTACCTGCCTCAGTGTGGGTTTTTGCATTCACCCATTGTATAGGAGTTGGCTGGCTAGTTTGGCAGGGAGTTATCCCCCTAGTTTGGTGTGTCCATGGGGGAAGGTAAGTTCAGGATCTTCCCATCTTACTGCCTGGAACTGGAACCCCATCAGATGATTCTTACTCATATTTGGTAAGCGAAGAAACTAGTTGTAATAGTTTATCGCACAGATAGAATTAAGTGGCTGAGGGAGGAGTTTTAAACACAAAACTTTGGCTCTAAGTTTTATTAAACCACCCTGATTCTGATAGTGATCTCAGCTCCCGAATGGAGTTCAGCTATCACCATATCCTCTCTGTGGTGGTGTTTTTATTTTGAGGACAAATGTGATAGAACCTTTAGCCTTGCATCCATTTGTTTTATGTCAAATGATAGAATGGAGGGATTCTAAGTAATTTTAGTATAATCATTGCCTCCAGTTTGAAAATAGTTGTATTACTTTTCTAGGGCTGCCCTAACAGGTGGTTTAAACCACCAACGTATATTTTCTCATATTTCTGAAGGATAGAAATCCAAGATCAAGGTGTCCAAAAGATTGGTTTCCTCTGAGACCTCTCTTCTTAGCTTATAGATGGCTGTCATGTACGTGTCTGTGTCCTAATCTCTTCTTATAAGGACACCTTATAAGACACCTAATCTCTTCTTATAATCATACTGGATTAGAGTAGACTCTAATGACCTCATTATAATTTAATTGCCTTTTTAAAGACCCTGTCTCCAATACTGTCAGTCATATGCTGAGGGACTGGGGGCTAGGACTTAAACATGCAAATCGGATGGGGCACACAGTTCAGCCCATAACACTAGGCTGCATGTGGATTTAAACTACAAACCAAATTGAGCTATGCTAAAGAAAAGTAGAGCATTTGTCCTGTCTGCTGATAGAGAATACTAGTCAATGGACTGATCTATTGTGGAAATGATCCAAGCTTTACACAAGGAACAGAAAATTTAAATGAGGGGAGAAATTCAAGACAAGAGTTATGAGGGTTCTAAAGGAAATACAATTGAAAGAAAGGAACAGTTACTCTCAAAGCATGACCCACATCATGGCCTTGGATTTCCTTGTAACCCTTGACCTATTTTATTCTCCTTGGTCATTTCTGGAGCTTATTTATTTTCCAGAATTGGCAGTTGAAACTACAGGATTTTTTGAAATGAGAATTATGATGCAAATTATGTTCCAGTCCAAAAAAACTGTATGCTGATTCAGTATTACAGTTTCATTCTGAGTATTAACCCAGAACCTGACACATTAATCATTTAAAGACACCTTTTGGAAAAAGATGATTCCTACCACAAGAAATGGCCACTTTCAGGCATAGTTGTTGTTACAAATTTCTGTGAAGTTTCCAATAGGTATTCTATTCCTGTGTCCTTCATTTTCTCATTGTGTAGTCTTTGAACTACTTTTCTTTCCTGAGTTACTCTGATTTTAGTCCTTAAGGTTTTGCTTTGTTTTTTGTTTTTTTCCTTCTGCAGAATTAAATGGTTTGGTTACTTGAACTCCTGAAGTCATCTATGCTCCCTTGATTTCCAAGACTGACTGACCATGAAGGCAGTGCTCACCGTATTGTGTCCCTCCCACTCCGCAAGCCTTTCTCATTTCCCCCTCCCCTCCCAGAACCCTTCACTCCCAGAGCTGTTCCATTGAGGGTTTACATCCTATAAACGCGGCATTTGTAAAAACCTCATTTTTATTTTCTCTTGCTATTAATGCTTAATCTTCCAGAACTTTGTCATCCTTTTCCTCTTTGATGGCCGCTGTCTTAAAAGCAAGCAACCTCACATCTCTCTGTCTCTGAATCCTTTTCCCTGTATGATCCCTGGCTAAGAATTGTTAGGAGTTGGAGAGACACAAATGAAGCGGCAGCCATTACTCTCTGCTGCTGCCTGTGGTGAATGGAACTAGCTTGTCCTCCTTGTCCTCAGCTTCGTGTCCAGCCCTTCCTCATGAGTGGCAGTACTGCTGACCCATAGCAGCCCCAGGCTCCCCACCACACGTTTGGCTGAATACCCCACAAGCAGTTGGCGCCACAGATGGTAGCTTTCCTTAGGCTCTTCCTCACCTTCCCCTTATGGTGCTTCCTTTCCCTACTGGGAAGCTGGACATGCCCGCTTCTCAAATTCCCCTGCAAGCTCTGACTTGTCTGCCTGCCCCAGTGTTTCTGGAAAGGCGCTGGTGACGTTCTCTGGTCCTTCCTTTCTCTCTTCCTCATCCTTACTTCCCTAGCTTCTCTGACAATCCTATAAGGTCTCATTCCTGTCAGGTGCCTTTATTCCGTTATACGCTCCTACACCTTCCCCTACTGAATGCCAGTGGGTTCAGTAGCACATCTAATGAATGTGCCCTTTCTTGATGAGCTGTGTCAGAGAATGTTGTGCCGTCTCAGCAAGTGACAGAGGTAGGGGAGATAGATAATTTTACTTCAGCTCTGTTCCCTCACCCCTTTGTTCCTTGTGGCCAGATGTACTGATTTAGGATAAAATCAACTGGTGGAAGTCATGCGTGTTTCAGTGGCCGCTGAAAAGGCTTTTCGTTCATCTGATTATAACAAAGATCAAAGCAGGGACTACTTTTCGACTGCCTCGGCCAACTAAAATAATGTCTCTGTTGAAGATTAATGACCAGAGATCACACTCTGGGCCAGCTGAAATGAATGATAAGTGTCCTTCATATCATCAGCAGTATAGGTTCTTAACCTGTGCATGAAAAACACAATTTAATATATTTCGCCTCGTGACCCTGTCCATTTCTAGAATTTTGAGATACTCCCCTATTCCTAAGGAAAGTTTTCTCATTAGTAAACCAGGCTTTTAGCCAATGTTACCTCACAGCTTTTCTGTGCGGACCTGATTTAAATAGAGGGGAGGATCAAGGATGGGGTGAAGGTGAGTTGTACTGAAGTCCAAAGCTGGAAAGACTCTGAAAGTAAAGCTGAGGCATGAAACAGAGAGAGATGAAGCTCGAGGGACCACAAAGCCAGGGTGAGAAGCTCCTCTGTGGCACCCTCTTGAGAATGGGTGAGCGAGGGCAGCTTAGATGGGAGCCCCAAGCAGTGGGCTGGGCTTTGGGCATAGTCCACCATGGGCTTTTATCTCTCAAAGAGTGTGAAAAAAGGACAGACGTCAGTGGAAAGCTGGCTGTGTGCCCTGGGCTGACAGGTGAGACTATCCCCCTCCACGTGTGCTAGCTGACCCGCTCTGCACCCCCGATGAAAAGATCGGGCGTCTGGTCTTCCTCACATTTTACCCCAGCCCATATCCAGTGAGGAAGCTAACCCGTTAATGACAGTCACTAAGTGTTCTTGTCGTGCAGAGATCTGTCCTTGGAAGAGGTACAAGTAAGGGATGTAAGTCAGGTGAGGCTCCAACTTATTGAAGAAGAGAGTCACATACTTTCCAGACCTGTTCAGGCCACCGCCTACCCCTAATTTGTGGACTGCCAGCAGCCTTCTGCACTTGCAAAGCATCATCAAACGAGCAAACCTTTTTTGCTCTTAAGTGTTTTTGGAGCTTAATATATTAAAGACCTACAGAACTTGACAAGAGGGGATTAATCCAGATACAAGTCCAATATTGCGTTTCTATAGGTAGAGTTGCCAGGCAACCATCACACTACAATACACAGGACTGTCATTAGGGATCAGCCTGCGTCTCCTGTAACTCCTTTGCTGCCGAACTGAAAAGCAGTGCGGGCACCGACGTCACTTAAAAGCACTGATCTTCCAGGTGCCCTTGCAGGCTAACACCTTCTCTTGCAGCATTTGCGGAATACTGTGGAGCTGGCAAAAATGACTCCATGGGACAGTCCTTTGCAGTACAGAAAATGCGCTCACATGACGAGAAGACGGTGACTGAAAATATAATGCAGATTATTAAACCTTGACATTAGCGATGTAAATTATTTATCATAAATTACTAGAAGATGCCAGGGATCCCACGTGGAGCAGACTAGGTGCCGTCTTATTCATACTCTGGCTGCTGTTCAGCCTCCCTCCCTCCCTGGTAATTTCATCCATACCACTCGCAGGATGACAATTTTATATCGTAAGAGGTCCCCTGGTAGTGGATATTAATTTATAATGGAAGGGAACAGGAGGGAGGATTTTTTTGTGTGCTCTTTCCCAGTAAAACACACAAACTGCTCCCTTGAGGCACATACGGTTATATATTAAAACATTAGTGATGGCACTAGAGTTAATAAGAGATATAATATACAATATAACCATATACAGTATATATTAAAAATCACAAAGAGATACCATAGATCCTAAAAGAAAACGCCCAGGATCAATTGTCTTGTATACTTTCTTGTGGTTAAAAGACGTATCATCGCTAAAAATATGTAGTGCATTTTCAGTGGATTCACAATTATCTGAGGTCAGATATCTGAAGACTATTTTTTCTTCCAATGAAGCATAAACCATAAAATCTTCCACTGTTGTCTCTAAACCATAATGGAACTGCCAGTAACCAAGGGATGAAATAAATGTTTCCAAAGTAATAGAAAGCATTAAATTAGATTAGTGGTTTCCATATTTCCTTAAATGGTTCCTAGTCCACATGCAAAATATCTTCCATTTGGTTCCTCAAAATGAAAAGTATATAATACAACTATTTCAGGCTATTAAGAAACGATAATGTAGGGATCTATTTAATGGAAGAGACCTTTGGATTTTGATCAAGATCTATCCATAATCTTAACTATATAAAACTAACATTTTAAAAATCTGTCCCGTGTACTTCAAAGATTTAAATATTTCGCTGAACTCATTTTCCGATGGGAAAATAGTGTTCTCTGTTTAGGACTGCAAAAAGCACTTATTCCCAGGCACAAGTTAAGTGGTTTATGAAAGTTTACATAACAAAATAATGGGAGAGTCAAGAACAAACCTGGTATACTTCATTCAAGGCAAGCTATAACTTCCTTAATAAGTCAGAGTTTTTGTCCTGTACAACATGATTCGATATTTGAGTATACTGAGAAATGATCCCCACAAGACATCTGGTTGAGATCTACCCTCTTAGCAACTTTCAAATATACAATACAGTGTTATTAACTATAGTCGCCATGTTGTACATTACATCCCCATGACTCCATTTATCTTACAACTGGAAGTTTGAACCTTCGACCCTGTACCTATTTTGCGCATCCACTATCCACCCTGATCTCTGTATCTGTGAGCTTGGTATTTGTTGGGATTTTTAGATTTCCCATGTCAGTGACATCATACGGTGTCTGTCTTCCTCTGACTTCTGTCACTTAGCGTAATACCATCAATGGTCCATCTATGTTATCACAAATAGGAAGATTTCTCTGTTTTCATGGCTGAATACTACTCGTGTGTGTGTGTGTGTGTGTGTGTGTGTGTGTACACATTTTCTTTATGCATACATCCATCGTGGATAGTCTGTTTCCGTATCTTGGCTAGTGTAAATGATGCTGCAGTAAACATAAGGGTGCCTCTATCTTTTCAAATTAGTATTTTCATTTTCTGTGGATACATACACAAAAGTGGAATTATTGGACAATGGTGGCTCTAATTTTAAGTTTTCGAGGAACTGCCATACTGTTCTCCTGGAGGCTACAACAATTTACTCTCCAACCAACAGCGCACGTTGCTCACTTTTCTTCACGTCTTGCCAACACTTGTTATTTCTTTTTGGTAATAGTCATTCTAACAGGTGTGAGGTGATACTTCATTGCGGTTTTGATTTGCATTTTCCTGGTCATTAGTGATGCTGAGCGTCTTTTCTTATATCTTTTGGCCATCTGTATCTTCACAATATATCCATTCATATCCTTTTTGTGTTTTTGTGTTGCCTTTGCTTTTGGTGTCAAATCCAAAAAATCATCACCAAGACCATTGTCAAATAGTTTACTGCCTATGTTTTCTTCTAGGAGTTTTATGGTTTTAGGTCTTAAATTCAGGTCTTTCACTCACTTTGGGTTAATTTTGTATATGATTTAAGAGAGTGGTCTTAAATGAGTTTGCCCAATACCCCTTCTTGAAGAGATGGTCCCTTCCCCATTGTGTATTTTTTACTTCTTGATCCTAATTAACCAAATAAGTATGGGTTTACTTCTGGGATCTCTTTACATTGATCTATGTGTCTGCTTTTATGCCAGTACTATACTGTTTTGATTAATACAGCTTTGTAATAAAGATTAAAATCAGGGACTGTGATGCCTCAAGGTTTGTTTTCTCCATACTGCTTTGTTATTGGGGGTCTTTGTTACTTCCATACTAAGTTGAGAAGGGTTTTCCCTGTTTCTGTGAAATATACGTTAGAATTTTTTATGGAAATATTTTTTTTAATTTTATTTTTTCAATTTACATCCAAATTAATTAGCATATAGTGCAACAGTGATTTCAGGAGTAGGTTCCTTAATGCCCCTTACCCATTTAGCCCATACCCCCTCCCACAACCCCTCGAGTAACCCTCTGTTTGTTCTCCATATTTATGAGTCTCTTGTGTTTTGTCCCCCTCCCTGTTTTTATATTATTTTTGCTTCCCTTCCCTTATGTTCATCTGTTCTGTGTCTTTAAGTCCTCATATGAGTGAATTCATATGATATTTGTCTTTCCTGACTAATTTCACTTAGCATAATACCCTCTAGTTCCATCCACGTAGTTGCACATGGCAAGATTTCATTTTTTGATTGCCAAGTAATACTCCATTGTGTGTGTGTATGTATATATATGTATGTATATATGTGTGTGTGTGTGTGTATATATATATACATATATACATATACATATATATATATATATATATATATATATGTATATACATACACATCTTCTTTATCCACTCATCCATCGATGGACATTTGGGCTCTTTCCATACTTTGGCTATTGTTGATAGTGCTGCTATCAACATGGGGGTGCATGTGCCCCTTCAAAACACCATCCCTGTGTCCCTTGGATAAATACCTAGTAGTGCAATTGCTGGGCCGTAGGGTAGTTCTCTTTTTACTTTTTTGAGGAACCTCCATACTGTTTTCCAGAGTGGTTGCACCAGCTTGCATTCCCACCAGCAGTGCAAGAGAGATGCTTTCTCTGCATTCTCACCAACATCTGTTGTTGCCTGAGTTGTTAACGTTAGCCATTCTGACAGGTGTGAGGTGGTATCTCATTGTGATTTTGACTTGTATTTCTCTGATGATGAGTGATGGTGAGCATTTTTTCATGTGCCGGTTGGCCATCTGGATGTCTTCTTTGGAGAAGTGTCTATTCATGTCTTTTGCTCATTTCTTCACTGGATTATTCATTTTTTGAGCATTGAATTTGATAAATTCTTTATAGATTTTGGATACTAACGTCATTTGCAGATATCTTCTCCCATTCTGTCGGTTGCCTTTTAGTTTTTCTGATTGTTTCCTTCACTGTGCAGAAGCTTTTTATTTTGATGAGGTCCCAATAGTTCATGTTTGCTTTTGTTTCCCCTGCCTCCAGAGACGTGTTAAGAAGTTGCTGCGACCAAGATTAAAGAGGTTTTTGCCTTTCTCCTCAAGGATTTTGATGGCTTCCTGTCTTACATTGAGGTCTTTTATCCATTTTGAGTTTATTTTTGTGTATGGTATAAGAAAGTGGTCCAGGTTCATTCTTCTGAATGTTGCTGTCCAGTTTTCCCAGCACCACTTGCTGAAGAGACTGTCTTTATTCCATTGCATATTCATTCCTGCTTTGTCAAATATTAGTTGGCCATATGTTTGTGGGTCCATTTCTGGGTTCTCTATTATGTTCCACTTATCTGAGTGTCTGTTCTTGTGCCAGTACCATACTGTCTTGATGATTACAGCTTTGTAGTATAGCTTGAAGTCTGGGATTGTGATGCCTCCTGCTTTGGTTTTCTTTTTCAAGATCGCTTTGGCTATGTGGGAGCTTTTCTGGTTCCATACAAATTTTAGGATTGTTTGTTCTAGCTCTGTGAAGAATGCTGGTGTTATTTTAATAGGAATTGCATTGAATATGTAGATTACTTTGGGTAGTATTGACATGTTAACAATATTTGTTCTTCCTATCCAGGAACATGGAATATTTTTCCATTTTTTTTTGTCTTCAATTTTTTCTCATAAGCTTTCTATAGTTTTCAGTTATACATTAGAATTTTGATAGTAATTGTAGTGAATCTGTAGATTGCTGTGTGTGGTATGGACATTTTAATAATTTTTGTTACAATCCAGGAGTACTGCATATCTTTCCATGTATTGGTTTATCAAGTTCTTACAGTTTTCAGAGTACAAGTCTTTCACCCCCTTGGTTAAATTTATTCTTAGGTATTTCATTCCTGTTGATGAAATCGTAAATGGGATTGGTTTATTCATTTCTCTTTCTCAAGTTGATTATTAGTGTATAGAGGTACAGCATACTCTGGTATATAGATTTTGTATCCTGTAGCTTGACCAACTTTGTTAGTTCTAACAGTGCAAATATATAGTGACAGTTTTACTTCTTTCCAATTTGGATGTCTTTCGTTTGTTGCCTAATTGTTCTGGCTAGGATCCCAATTACTGTGTTGAATAAAAGTGGCAAGAAACCATCCTCGTCTTATTCCTGATCTTGGAAAACAAGATTTCAGCTTTTGCCATTAAGTGTAATGTTGGCTGTGGATTCATCATATATGGCCTCTATTACTTTGAGGTACATTTCTTCTTCTGTATCATTTGGGTTGATTTATGGATGTTGAACCATCCTTGCATCACTGGAATAAATCCCATTTGATCACAGTGCATGATCTTTGCAAAGCACTGTTCATTTTATTCAGTACTTCTGTATCTATGTTCATGAGGGATATTAGCCTGTGTGTTCTTGGCTTTTGATGTCCTTGTCTGGTTTAGTACCAGGATAAAACTGGTTTTGTAAAATCGGTTCAGAAAATCAGTTCCCCCATTCTGTTTTTTTAGAAGAGTTTGAGGAGGATTTGTGTCAATAATCTTTGAATCTTTGTTAGGATTCACCAGTGAAGATACCCCAGCCCTATAGTTTGATGTGTTGGGATGTTTTTGATTACTGAATAAATTTTATTTCTATTAATTGGTGTGCTTAGGTTTTTGTTGTTTTTTTTTTTTTTCATGACTCGGTGGTGGTAGGTTGGATGTGTCTAGAAATTCGTTTCTTCTAGGTTGTCCAATTTGGGGTGTATATTTTTCCTAGCAGCCCCTTGGAGTCTTTTATATTTCTGTGGTGTAAGTTGTAATGTGTCATTTTTCAGTTTTCATTTTATTTATGTGTGACTTCTCCTTTTTCTTAATGAGTCTAGCTAAAGATTTCTTTTCAAAGAACCAGCTCTTAGTTTCATCGATCTTTTCTATTTTCTTTTTAGTCTCTATTTCATTTATTTCTACTAACTTTGAACTTCATTTGTTATTTTTCTAGTTCCTTGAGGTATACATTTAGGTTGAGATTTTTGTTTCTTGATGTAGGCATTTCTTGCCATGAACTTCCCTCTTGGAACTGCTTTTCTGCATCCCTTATGTTTTGATATGTTGTGTTTTCATTTGTGTATGATATTTTTTAATTTCTCGTTTGATATCTTCATTCACCCATTGTTTAGTAGCATGATGTTTAATATCTCCATATTTGTGAATTTCCCAGGTTTTTTTCCTATCATTGGTTTTTAGTTTCATATCATGGTAGAAGATGAAGATATGTTCTCAACCTTTTTTAAGTTTATTAAGACTTGTTTCGTGGTCTAAGATCTATCTTGGAGATTGCTATACGTGCATTTGAGAAGAATGTTTTTTATTGCTTTCAGATGAAAAGTTCTGTATATGTTGTCAATTAAGGCAAACACTATTTATTGATTTTCTATCTGGATGATCGATCCATCGGTTAGGGAGGGGTATTTAAGTCACACATTTTATTGTCTATTTCTGTCTTCTTGGTTAATATTTGCTTTACATATTTAGCTGCTTCTCTGTTGGGTCTATAAATATTTTCTCTTGTTGGACTGACCCCTTTATCATTATGAATGTCCTTTGTCTATTACCTTGTCCTTTTTTCTCACTTTAAAAATATTTTCTCATTTATTTTTGTTTACATATAGCTATAGAAACATATGAAGTTTTTTTGAATGTCACTTATTCACTGGTTGCTTAAATTTGTGCTTTTGTTTCCTTATGTGTAAAATGGGTATAGTATTGCCTCATAGAGTTATTGAGAGAACTGGATAAATTTTTTGGTTTTTTGTCTGAAAAGTAGAGCTACTCCATGTTCCTTTTAGTTTCCATTCGTATTGAATGTCTTGTTCTACCCGTTCTCTTTGAGTCTGTGTGTGTCCTTACATCCGAAGGGAGTCTCATGTAGTCAGAATGGAGGTGGGTCTTGTTCTTTATATCAAATCACCCTCTGTCTTTTAATTGGAAGAATTAGTATTTTTACAGTTACATAGGATAGATATATACTGACCGCCATTTTGTTGATGGTTTTCTGACAATTCTGGTATTTCTGTTTCTTTTCCTCATGTTCTCTTCCTTTGTGATTTCATGACTTTCTCTGCAGTGGTATTCATCGATTCCTTTATCTTCCCTTTTTTTTGGTTATCTGCTATTGACTCTTCAACAATGCAGAGGTTAAAGGCACTGATCCCCACCCCATGCTTTTGACTCCCCCAGACCTTAACTACTCACAGCCAATTGCTGACTGGACATGCTACCAATATTAACATAGTTGATTAACACATATATGAATTCATCTGTGTATTTGCAACCCATGTTGTTCAAGGGACAACAGTATACTTAATTGTAAGTTTTATGTAAGCCTCATTATAAGTGCAATCTATTTTAAGCTGATAATGACTTAAGTTTAAATGCATTCTTAAACTCTTAAAATTTTGCTCTCTCCCATCCACATACTGTATTTTTTCAACTTTTGTCCTCTCATGTTGATACGTGCTTGATAAGTGATTTTTAAAATGATATACATGATCCACCACCTTTGTTATCTCTTGACCTTTAATAGTAAGATTTATGCTTTAATATGTCTTGTTGTTACTAATTAGTGCCATTTCTTTCAAGCTTGTAGAAGTCCTTTTAACATGTCTTATAGGTTTGTTTAGTGGTAATGAAGGCCTTTAGCATCTGCCTAACTCCTAGCATCTGGTGACTCTCTCTGTCCTTCAATTCTGATGACACCTTTGTCTGATACAGTGTTCTTGGTTGAAAGATTTTTTATTTAGCACTTCTAAGATATCCTGCCACTCATTTCTGGCCTGCAAAGATCTGAGAGTCTTTTGTGGGTTCACAGATCTTAACAAGATTTTTCTCTTGGCACTTTTAAGATTCCCTCCTTATCTTTGGGTTCATCTTATTTGAAACTCTCTGGGCTTCCTGGATCAGATGTCCTTTTCCTTACTGAAGTTGGGGTGTTTTCAGACATTATTTTTTCAGATAAGTCTTCTGCCTCTTTCTTTTTCGCTCCTCATTCTGGGAGTCCTGTAATGGGAATGTTGAGTGTCGGTATGCTTGCCTTGTTCCTTCAGTTCCTTAAGCTGTTTTTACTTTTGTTTGTTTTTTCTTTTCTTTTTGGCTGTTCTGATTGGGTGAATTCCACTGCCTTGTCTTTTAGTTCACTGACTTTTTCTTCTGCTTCATTTAATCTGCATGGCATCCCTCTAGGATAATTTTCATTTCAGTTTGGTGTTCTTCAGCTCAGTGACTCCTATTTAACAGCCACTTCTCCCAGTGTTGAAGGAGTGGCCTCTGGTAGGAGATGAACCTCATCTTTCTCTAGCTCTTTATCGTCTCTCAAACCGTTGGGATTTTCCAAACAGCTCATTTTATTTTTAGTCACTATCAGGAGTTGAGGATGTGCCACAGCCTGTCATTACCTGCAGGTGGAGGATCTCAGCTCCTGGCCTGGGGCTGATTAAAAGCTGCTGCCTGAGTGTCAGCTTCCAAATCATGCAACTATATACAGTCTTCTGGGGCATAAGCCCTGCTAGTCACCTAGAGGTGTCCCTTGGGTGGAATTTGCAAAAACTGAGGCACCAGACGAGTCAAGAAGTTTTCTGGAAGATACCCATAAGCCCGAGCCTGGCTAAGGGACGATGCATAGCTGATATCCACTGGCCTGCGGTACCTGAGAATGCCTGTGTAGATCCACAGATGTGCGCCAAACCTGAATCCTGACCCTCAGGCCAAAGCTGCATGATAAATTGGACTCTTTCACATGAAAAGGGTGTGTTTCAGTCTGTTGATGCAGTACCCTACGGGTTATAGCCGGCCAAGAACTTCCTTTGATTATTTTAGTCCTGTGGGACTTAGGAAACCCCCGTCCAGCAGAGCTGGGTACCTCCTGGCTGGGAGCCATAAAAAATGGGGTACCAGATGCATGTAAAAGTTCTCCCGGGGGTAGATCCTGGTGCTACAGAATCAAAGCAGCCATAGAGCATGAAAATGGTGCTTTAAAATAAGCACATGAGCCTCTTTCCTCACAGGTCCTGGGGCAGGTGAATGCTAGCCCAGGAGCCCTTGAAGAACTACTTCTGTAGCCTTAGGGACTTAGCGGATGTAAGCTTCATCAGTTTTTTTTTTTAATCTTTATTTTTTAGAGAAATTGAGATCGGTAAGAGTGCAAACATGGGAGGAGCAGAGAGAGGGAGAATCTGAAGCAGGCTCCAGGCTCTGAGCACAGAACCCAACACAAGGCTCCATGTCAGGAACCGGGCATTGGTGACCTGAGCCGAAGACGGACGCGTAACCAACTGAGCCACCCAGGTACCCAAACCCCATTGGTTTTTAAAGTTGGGTGCTAGTCTCAAGAGTTGGGGCGCTTGATGGGCAATTTAAAACCCTGAGCTCCTCAGGAAAAAGCTGTGGACACTGAATTTCCTTCTGATAGTGGCTCCCACAGCCAGGTAGCCTCAGGGTCTCCTACCTACTTCCATGTGGGTGTTTTCTCCTTTGCCTCATGTGTAGGAGCTACTTAGCTAGTATTTAGGTCTTTTTTAGAGCCAACTATTCCTTAGGTGGTTGTAGGTTCATGTCCTTGGGAGGAGGTGAGTTCAGGATCTTGTAGCCATGTTGAACCAGAAATCCTATTTTCCAGGTAATAAACTGTGTGTCCTTTACAAATCTGGGCTAGCTGGAAAGTCAGCATTATCATGAGAGTAAATTCGGATAGGCCAATTATACCAACACCAAATTTGGCTACATACGGTATTCTTCTTTCCATTTAACATCTCTGACATTTTCTTTAACATTGCTTAACACACGGTAGTATTTGTTCCTATTCAGTATTTATCCTAGTCAGTGTCATATATACTATGATTGCAGCTGTTTCGTCAACAATGTGATGTGTCCCAAGTGCCCAGCACCAGTCCTCATCCGTCTCCAAAGCCTCCCTATCCCATTTTCTAATGGCGGACTGGTCAAGATCCATTCTGTGCCACACTGGCAACTTCAGACATTCTACGTGGATTCATGGTATTCTCATCCACCGAAACGTTTTCATTTCTTATAATTACCACTGTGATAATAACACCTGCTTCTGGAGATTGATGAGGTCTCTCATCTAGTGTCAGAGAGTAGGGACCCACTGTCTGTCAGCTGCCATTATCAATAATACTAATTATTAATTAAACCTCAAGCATCTTAGACCCTTCCCTCTAAGTTTTAAATGTCCCAAATGCCTCTTCTTTGTCTCCTTGTCTCTACCGTCTCTCTTTTCTTTACATCTGCCCTCAACTGTTGCACTAAACCCCTGACTTCCACTGCTTTTGCATTTCTGCTCCCTTGCCACTAATAGCTATTTTCTCAAACATGAATCGGATCGTGTAACTCCCCTTAAAAATGTCTGTCCATGGCATCAATTTCCAAGTCCTTAGTTTGATATCTAATGCTTAACAAAATGGGCTCAGCCGCCTGGCTTCTTAGCCTCACTGACTACATACAGTCCACAATGCTCCTCAATACTTTTTGTCCTTTGATACCTCAGTGCTTTGGCAAATTCTGCTCCCTGTGCTTGGAGAGCTCAACCTGCTTTCTTTCCTTGGTGTGGTAGTGATTTCCTGTTTTCCCGCATCCCACCAACATCCAGTCTATGTGCTATTCTGTTCTCTCTGGTCCAGGAGGCTGGCTGCTCAGGACTAACTTACTTGCATTGCCTCGCTTTTCCTCTTCTTGTTAAGTCCAGGCAATGGAAACACCTGTAAGAGATCCAAGGACAGGAAGATCCCGTCAGTCCTTGTGGTGGTACTGGATTCCCACTATTTACTGGTACCTTCATTACCAACTATTTGGCTTACCTTCCCAAATAGATAACCCAAAGGTAATCATGAGGAAACACCAAGTTAGGGGGTATATTTCAAAATGTAACTGTTCTCTCTCTAAAAAGTGTCAAGCTCCTTTCACTCACTCTTTTCCAAAGAAAAGCCTGAGAAAATTTTCTAGATTTCAGAAAGCCATAGGAGCATACTAACTGAATGTGACTGAATCCTGAAGTGAAAATTACGTGAGAAAATGTTTTCAGGAAATACCTACTAATATATTCAGGGACACAGCTGCTTGGGTCTATGAATTACTCTCCAATTGTTCAGGAAAAGTGTAGATATATAGATATAATGTGTGTGTATACACATATCCTATAATTTCCCATTACCTTCCTTTGAATAATGGTAACTATCAATTGACAGAACATTCTATGCTTCTGATACTTTATGTCTAGTTGTCATTTTATCCATGTGTTCATCTCCAGCATGCAGGCTGGGAAGCCTGATTCTGTCCCCTCTACTAGGCAATTCAGTACCCTCTGCAGTACCATGGGTACGATACATCCTCACTGTCAATATGGTAGCCACTGGCCAAATAGGGCTGCTGAGCACTTGACATCAGGCTGGTACAAACTGCTGTGACTGTAATACGCATATAAGGTTTATCATGAAAAACCATGTAGAATACCTCAAT
Organism: Panthera pardus; assembly: GCF_024362965.1. Taxonomy (NCBI): domain Eukaryota; kingdom Metazoa; phylum Chordata; class Mammalia; order Carnivora; family Felidae; genus Panthera; species Panthera pardus. The sequence continues at coordinate 136,856,174 of NW_026526765.1, forward strand.
TTTTTTTTCATGTTGATTACCTTCTGAGATGGTAATATTTTGGATGTATTATTAATTTTATCCTTTCCTCTTCCCGATTTAATGTGCTGAGTGTAAATTTTCCACTACACATGTAGCTCTCATTATTTCTTTTGGCTAGTGCTGGTCTACCCAGATGAGCACGTCGCTAATTAAGCTGCTTTGCTGATTCTCATTATTCCTCTGTGACAAGAGCACCAAAGTAATTCTTGCCTTCTCCATCTCTTTTTCAAACTGAGAGTGAGGTCTACTGGGCCAGTGTTCTTGAACTTCAGTGGACAGATCACCATCAGACATCTTGTTAAAATTTGGATTCTAGGATGCCTGGGTGGCCCAGTTGGTTGAGTATCCAACTTCGGCTCAGGTCATAATCTCGCTGTTCCTGAGTTCAAGCCCCACATTGGGCTTCCTGCTGTCAGAAGAGGTCTTCTACCCCCCCCCCCCCACCTCAGAAATAAAATAAACCTTTAAAAAATAGATGGATTCTGACCAGTAGGTTTGGGGAGGGCCTGTGAATCAGCATTTCTAACAAGCTCCCAGGTGGTGGTCTGGGACCACACTGGATAGACAAAGACATGCCAGCCTTTAATTTGATGCAGGTGTTAGCATATAAATGTTTCATTAACTGCAGGAAAATCAGTATTTTAGGAAACCTGATTCCTGCTAACCACTTCTAGTTATATCAAATAGTCATAAGAATGATTTTCCCAAATCCACAGTACGAGTTACCGCACTATTAATGAAATGCTTAGAAAAGTAAACAAACCTTTCTATTAAGATACTACCGCCTTTCTGGAAGCACCCCGTATGTTCACAACCCCAGCTCAAAGTCAGCTGGCCTTCAGGTCCCCTGAATTCTGGTATTCTGGATACACTTTAGAAATTCCCGCGAGATGGGGAAAAGACCAGCTTCCTCCTTTGTGCCTAGAATTTCATCAGAATTTTTCTCCATTTCAGTTTGTTTCAAATGAAAGAATGTGTTGTCGTCTTATCCGTCTCTAGCTAATAGCACACCCAGGTTCATGTGGGCCAGGAACTGTGTCCTACCACAGTGTAGCCATAACCAGCAAGTTCTCTACCCTGTCAGACACCAAAGCAGATACATCAGAGCTCCACTAAGGGGGCGCAGGGCTGGCATGTCACACAGCCTCAACAATAAGGAATGTTCCATAGTATTCGGCTGAACATACAGTCATTCCCAAGGGAAAATGTAGTAAGAGGGATATTTTTGTGGACTTAACTAATAGTAGTATTACCTTCCATCACGTTGGGCTGGATTGACTCACACTGGGAGGTGATGATGCTTCTCATCTTGTAGAAGACGGAACGGATTAGATGGGAATCCACACCGGAATCCAGGACTTGAGTCCATTTCGGCCACCACCATGCAAACCTTGGGCAAGAAGCAGAAGAAACAAGTGGGCGCAGGAGGTCATGTCAGTTATGCTCTACGGTTCACTGTAGGCTTCCTGTCTTGTCCTCCCCTCAAGGAAATGCCTGATCAACACATTCATATTAAAGGAAGAATGGAATTGCTACATTTCCCGAAGCATAGCAAGATGGAGGCAGGGCAGAGCACAGGAGGAAGCCTGCCCGTTACCCTGAGTTCGTGTCCCCTCAGGCAACATAAGCCAAGCCCTGTCTCCTTCATTCAGACACCCAAGCAATTCTCATTTACCAACAGAAACATCTTCTTTTCTTTTATAGTCAGTATGAAAATAAATTCACTGACGATCTAAAAATGGACTTAAGATTCTATACAGACGATACTTTTTGCTTCTTCGGGCTATTTTTTGCTTCCTAGAAGCGCTTATTAATGAGCAGAACTTTAAATAGGTATTTGCTGAAGGATGAGACCTATTTTCTCCCATTGTGTGATAGGCACAATGATAAATTACAAGAACAACCAGGACGGGTAAGAAATAAGTGGGTGTTACTGTCGAAAATTAGCAGGCCATGAAGATTTTCATTTAAAAAGTAACTTCTTCACACTAATCATAAAGCCATATTAATTGAAATGATGTTTCCTGAGACTATCAAAACAATGTACTTAACCCAGTAAGATATGATCCATAATTGATGATGTTTCTTACCTGCCTGAAAGGATAGTTTTTCTCTTGCTAGATTTTGCCATCCCCTTCCATGTTACCATAATGGCCAAAAGGGGCTATCGATTAGTGGAAAACTATCATTGAGCAAAAGGAAAGTAGCGGGTCACCTACCACATGAGTCCGTGTGACAGACTCCCTCAGCACAGGTGAGATTCCAAATCCTGGCATGCAGATCCCTTTGAGCATCCTTCGCATGGCTCTTTGGTGTGCATTTGTGAGGAACAAGAGTCCCCCTCTGTCCTACAATGAAGCTCTCCTCCCTGGAGTTCTGGAATGCCCAAAAGAGAGGCCACAGTGAAACGGATGTTGGCATCAATCGTAACAAGATAGAGTTTTAAGTAGCAAGAGATGGAGACAATACTTTCAATATAATGAACCTATTTCTCAAGGTCAAGTAGCTCTATCAACATCCAGAGATCAAATTTCATTCTACCAGTACAGTTTCACATTTTTAAAAGAATTCTTCTACAAACTCCTGATTATCTGCAGCTGGGGTTCTTGCAGGGCACAGTCCTCATAGGTTTCAAAAAAAAAAAAAAATCATACCTGCCGACATATTGGTCACTGACCTACCAGAATGCTGAACTCTTCTTTTCTTGACCCACCCTCAGGCCTCTGCCCTGCTTCTGGGAGACAAACAGCTGGGAAGTCAACTGTCTAAACAGTAGCATAAAAGGCAAAGGGCACAAAAGAAAGCCAGGCATATTTATTAACCCAGTTAAAAGCCCATGGCATGTACATAAAACCAGAAAAAAGAGTTGACCATAAATAAACATATTTGTACCATTTGGCCATATCATCAAGTTCTCTGACTCAACATCAAACCTTTTCCTGGAGAACATGCTGGGGCCTTCTCCCCTCAAATGGCGTGGAAAGATGCTAATGAAAATTTTAAGTTCTTACTGGGGAGCCATCATGCTGATTATGCTTTTATTTCTTTTTAAGTTTATTTATTTATTTCGAGACAGGGAGAGTCCCAAGCAGGGTCCGCACTGTCAGCGCAGAGCCCAACACGGGGTTCAAACCCACGAACCCTGAGATCATGACCTGAGCCAAAATCAGGGCTTAACCCACTGAGCCACCCAGACACCCACTGATCAGGCTTTTCTATCTGAGCACTTACCTGTCTGTAAGAAGTAAATGACTAAGTTCTAGGCACATTGTTTCCCTTAATGCTACAAAACTGTGTTCCCTTTAAAGCCAATTGTGTCAGAATTGTGTCACTACTTACCTTTACTCTGCTTCCTCTTATGCAGTAGCTTGTGGCAAAGCTCAGTAAGTCCTTAAAAAATCAGGTAAAAATGAAAAAATTAGTAGAGTGAATTTGTACATCCAGTAAGATGGATATTTCTTTAAATTGGTGTTAAGGAAAATACAAAAAGCAAAGGGATCAAGTCAAAAGGGGAAAAGAAGAAACGGTGAATATTGAGAGCTCAGTGCCCTTTTTGTGAATTACACACACATCACCAGCACCACCCTGATCCGCACTTCCCATTGTTAGACCGCACCGTTACCTTGTTTATACCGGGCGCGGAGCAGCCGTATAAACCAAAAAACATTAGTGAACCAAAGGCTTTACAGTCTCCACGGAGAACGAGACTATGTAAGAAAAGACATTAGCCCCACAACATAAGGTTCGAAAAGGAAACTGGGATTCTTTGTTCATGTCCCCAATGGGAGTAAAACGCAGTATAGAGACCACTTGATTTCATGAGAATGGCCACGTTTTGAAAACCGGGTATTACCAAGTGTTGGTGAGATAAGGACTCAGGTAAACAGCTCCTCGAAGTTATAATCGGTAAAGCAGGGGTGCCTGGGTGGCTCCGTCGGTTAAGTGTCTGACTTGGGCTCAGGTTGTCTCAGTCCTTTTCTCTTGGCCCCTCCCCTACTCTTACGTATGTGTGGTCTCCCTCTCAAAAACAGTAAATGTTTTAAAAATAAAATCAGTACAGCAGTTCTAGAAAGCAATCCGCCTGTATTTGATGAAATAAATTAGCTTAAGCTCTGTCAACAATACCACTCCTGGGGAAATACCTCAGAGAAATTCTCAGCCTGGTAAGCATCACAAAGAACGTGTTCATTATGGTCGTATTTTCTTTGTCATCATAGAGATTGGGCAGCCATCCAGGTGCCCACAATGAGGGGAAGAGGTAAGAAAAAGAAGATATATGTGTTCCATGGACAATGGTCAGGAGTTAGAAGCAATAAACTTGATCCCTAGAGCAATATTAATAGAGCCTGAAAACAACATTAAGTGAAAAAGTTTTTAAAAATAGACATAGAGAACAACACTACTCACTTCCCAGCAGTGCCAAATGATGTTCCAATGACAAGGACAACAGAGGGGCAGCCTATGAGGGGAACACAAGGGACAGTAGGAATGAAAGAAGACTTTTTTAAATTAATCAAATTATTATCCTATATGTATTTTCCTCTCCACAGGAAGCAATCGTCAATGCTCAAGTTAAATCTGTATGGCCATTAGCAAAGAGCAAACTCTGGACTCGGGTGGCCTATTACTCAGCTCAACAGTGCCAGCCACCAAGATGGTTTTGGCCAGTAGTCCCTTTATGGTTAGACAAGATGCATCCAAATTACTGATATCGAAAAACACACCTGCCACCCCAACCATCTGAAATAAAATGTCTACCCTCCCATCTTGACACTCCCATCTCCTTAATCACCTGGAAGGCGGGGCTTGCATGTAGAATTCTTGTCCTTTTCAGAGTTTGCTCTGAAACATGGGGGCCTGGAGCCAGCTTTCCACAATCCTCCCTTCTCTCTGTCCTCGGTTCTGTCTTGTATTCATGCCTAGGGCTTCCCAGCTAGTACTTCAAGTTCCAGCCAGTTCTTCCCCCGCAATCACAATGGCCATCTCTTGAGCAGAGATTCTACTCTGGCAGTATAGCCCGCAGTCAGGAGCAGGGTCCCTAAGGAAAGGGCTGTGCCATCCCATGAACAGGCTGTTTGGACAGGCAGTTCTGGGTCCTGAGCCTCAGTAGCACCTGGGAGGGATGGTGTGGGCTCTGAGGATGCCTGTCCTCTGGGCCCTGCAGATCCCTCACCCCCGGAGGAGGAAAGCCAGAACAAGTCCCCAAGAGTGAGGTGGGGGCCCTCTTATGTAGGCCAAAGCACTTCTAGAACACTGTTCTTATGGACCAAGGATTTGTATTCCTCCCAAATCCGTAGGTTGAAGCCCTAACCCCCAATGTGAGGATATGTGGAGACAGAACCTTAGGGCAGTATTTAGGTTTAGATAGGGACCCTCCCCCCATGATGGCATTAATGTCTTTACAAAGAAGAAAAAGAGAACAGAGCTTTTTCTCTCTACCATGTGAAGACACAGGATGGAGGTCCTTACCTGGGACAGTCTGCGGGCACCTTGGTCTTGGACTTCCAGCCTCTAGAACCCTGACAAATAAATCCCTGTGTGTTTAAGCCATCTGGTCTGTGGTATTTTGTCACGGCAACCAAAGCTGACGACGACATGTTCCTTAAGAGACTCCCCATCAACTCTGTGGGTCAGATGCATAATATAGGCCAGCAACAAGTTTCTGATAATAAAGAAAACATTAAAAAGAGAAAGCACTGTGACAATTATAACTGATTTAGCTTTTTATTTATTGGGAATTCAGACTCCCAGCATCTGGAATATCATACTTATGGGTAAATGATTACAAATAGCAGCCTAATACCTTCCAGCTTCTTCTGTACTTTATAAATAAAACTTGAAAATTATCAACATTAATTGATTTTTAAGTGGAAAAGGGAAAATGTTGGAATATTAAATGAAGATGGTTTTGGTCCACTGTTTGTCATAATCCATAATTAAACAAAATCTGTATTTTATTATGATTGCAATCTCTAAATAAAAACTGGTCTAATACTTAGAAATTTATGACAAAATTGTGATTTTTCTTCTAGTTTTTGGTAGTAAATTAGTGTGCAGTATTTATTAAATAACAGTTATTATACCTTTTAAATATAGTTAAAGATTATGAGATTAACACTATATTATGATCATTAATATATTCACGTAGTAAAATAGCTTAGAATGTTTTTAACAATTATGCAAAAGAAGAAAGTATGATTACCATAATCCTTAATAGGCTCATAAGTATTTAATCTGGTGAAAGGAATAGACCCAAATAAAACAAACAAAAACATTGAAAAATGCTGGTACAGCAGAAAGAGTATGAGTTTTGTGGAGTAACTTACTCCCAAAAAGTTTTAGTGCTCCATCATTGGTGAAGAACTATAGTTTCATTCCTGGAATTTTTTTTTAATGTTTATTTTTGAGAAAGATCAAGTGGGGGAGGGGCAGAAAGAGAATCCCAGTCAGGCTCCATGCTATCAGCACAGAGCCCAGCATGGGGCTCGAACTCAGGAACCTCAAGATCATGACCTGAGTCAAGATCAAGAATCAGATGCGTAACCAACTGAGCCACACAGGTGCCCCTCTTCACCTGACTTCTAACAGAATCACATGGACAAGTTAACTGACCTATCTTCCAGGCTCTACTTGGACATTGCTACTTCCCTGGTATTCCCTTTCCCCACCACCCAGCTCTCAAATGTGCTACCGTAGCCCTCAGTAAATCTCATCTGCCTCTCTATTGTATTTATCACTCATGCCGAGGAAGGATCTTTGGAAGAGGTGTCTGGAAGCTGAAACTAGACTGGCATTTACCAAAACAGCAACGGTTTTGAGCAAAGCCTAGCAAATTTCAGTATGTCATTTTCTTTTCTTCGCGGGACAGATGCAAAGAACAATGTTCACAGGATTTGTTCCTACCGCCTGGCATCCTTCAAAGACCTCACGAGATGGTCACTGAAGGTGCTTTTTGATTAACACAGTGGTCTCTAGATATATTCATTAGGACTACTGTTGGTGGAAGGGAGTTCTCTGCCATACCACCCCCCACCCCCCGTTTCTGTCATTAAATGTGATTAGTCATTTTAACGTTATCACTGGGATCTTTCAGGTCACTTAAGGACAAATTTAGTATTCTTGGAAAAGCATTTGCTTGACACAAGCTGCTTTAGAATAAACAGAAAACTGATTCCGCATCTTCCTGAATACACAACACAGGCATTAATTCAATCCAACAGGTACTTACTTAGCACAGTCTTGTGCCAGGCCCTGGGGGCACAGGAGGGAACTAGAAAGACCTGGTCTCTGCCTTCACGGGGCTCTCAGATTAGGGGGAAAGTGCACACGTGAATCAGAATGGCAGAGGCTGGACATTTGTTACCCATTTCATTCGGCAAAAAACTGAGTGGGAAAGGTGTTTTCATGACTTGTATTCAGATGTCAGAACTAAGGATCCAAAATGCAGATGTCACCAAGGTTCAGAAACTATCACCTCCCCGCTGTTCCCACAGTGCACAGTGGGCTGATGAGCCTCCTGTCTTCCCCGCATCTCCAGTGCCCACTCGGGCCACAAGGGACAACTGGGGAGGGACCATGCCACAGAGGAGCAGTTCTAGGCTAAGGGGGTCTGCATAACACCCACCAGGAAATTAAGACGAAAAACATCTGCCTTTTTCATGACTGCTTTTATAATAAATGTTCACTTTTTTCATTATACTCTAAGGCAGAAAGAGATTCTATGGCCATCTTTTCAATTTGCCTATGAATGCACTTCCTTCTCCCAAAAAACAACCAGAAGTTTGATCGTGAGCCTGTTGTATTCCTTGAAGGGGAGGGAGAGAAACTTGCCACAAGTTCTACAAATAGCTTATTTCACCGCACGTACACATTCCAACTCTGTACAAGTCTTCCCGAAACCTTCAAGGACCTATTATCTCCATTTATCCTTGGTTAGATTTTTCTATTTTGCTTCCTCATAAGCTCTTCATTTCCCACCCTATCATCTTTCCCTGCAGCCTGAGAGTCTTTGTTCTGCTATGCACTTGTGACAACCGGGGACGCTACACTTTCCTGGCTGCCAGCCATGGAATTTGCAACACTTTTTAGAAAAGGCTTTGGCAATTTTTACTCTTGTCATTTGCTTCACATCTGTGGCTGATGTGGGAAGAACAAAGCTCAGGCAATTTGTTCCTGCTATCTAGCTTACGGCAGTGCCTTCCAAGTTTCTGCTCGCCCTATCTGCCTCCCAGAATGTTGCTAAGTTTCTTCTCTAGCCTGGACAGCACCACTGCATGAATAAGAGGACATGTCTCATGCTTTCAAGGCTTTTTAACCCGGCCAATTGATCTGGATTCCAAACAGGTATTTTGAACATTTTTTCAAGCAGAAAATCCCATGCACTTTATACAAGTGTAGTGGCTTGGAGGTGTTTGCTGTGAAAGAGACAGGAGTCGGAGTGCTCACTCTGCCAGGTACTAGCTGTAAGACAATGGCCAAAAGTTTTAACTCTCCAAGTCTTAATGGGATGAGTTTTCCCCCACGTGTACACAAGGAAGAAAAGCACCTGTCTCCTCATGTTACCGGGACAGTGGCCCGAGGCGGTACTTGAATCTGGCATATAATAATTGTTCGCTGAATGTTACGCAGTATTACTTAGAGACACTGGATGATATACACATCACTGAACACCTATGGGCAAGACCCATGCCAGGCGCAATGTGAAAGAAAGAAAAAAATACTAAGTCCTGCATACGTATTATATGCCCACCCTCTCTTACATGCGTTTTTAAATCATCACGTCAAGTGAATGACTGCTGTCTTTGCAAAGCTTAAAATGGCACGCATGCAGTAATCATACTGTGCAACGTGTGTGAGAAGTGCTGTACTCACACTCCGTCACAAGGAACTCCACTAAAGGGACGGAAGGAGGAGTGGAAGTGTGTAAGCCTCGTGGACCTGATCTTGCTAATGTTCATGTCTCGACCCCGAATACAGAATCGCTCTGAAATAGACATTCAGGAAACACCGTATTGAGGATAAAGATAGACTCTATACTTAACCAGCGATAGAAATCTAACTCAGTCTGCCTTTGAGCCAGAAAGGGAACTGCTTGACTTACGAAACTAAGAGGTTGTAAGGTGGAGTGAGGATCCATCTTGCGATATGGCTGAACCCCGGGGCTCCAGTGATGGCGTGAGAAAGCAGACACTGGGCTCTAATTTCTTCTAGGTTGGCTTCATTCTCAGGTAGGCTTTCCCTCTGTGTTGGCCACTGCAGTGCTGGGCTGACAGCCTTATGATTCAGCAGGAACAACTAAAAGATCATGTTGGGAAGATTCCAGGATTCCATCTCACTTGACCAGCTCAGGGCATGTGCTCAATATTGAAATAATCACAAGGCTAGGAAGAGGGAATATGCCAACTGGGTAAGTCTGGGCCCCTTCCACGCCTTAGACCGGAAACTCAAGTTCACCATACTGAAAGCCTTTGGATAGGGTGCTAGGAAGAGGTGTTTCCCCCAAAGAAAATTAGGCTACTGATTTTCCAGTGCCCTTGGATATGGCAAAATCAATACACATAGTCATTGTGTGGTCTGAATTACGGACCCTGAAGAATTGGTAGGATTTACATGAGCATAGGAGGAACAAAATAATACTACAAGGCTCTATACTGAGATGGATGTAAGGAACCATCACTCATACTGTGGGAAGCAGTGCATGAGTGATGAGGCATCAGGCTATGAAGCTAGGTCAAAGCTAGATGTCAGTCCATACTGAGGATAAAGCAAAATGTATCTGGTTTGGTAGAAATGTGGAAGTTACTGCAGTTTTCTCTTGCTGTGTGTGTTTAACAAACCACACCAAAACATAATGAGTTGCTTAAAGCAAGGGCAGCTCATTTCAGCTCCACTTGGTTTCAGTCGGACCACATCAAAGGCTGGGGACGGAAATAATCTCACGGCACGCTCACTCACATGTCTGGTAGTTGATGCTAGGTAGTGGCTGGACCTTAGTTGGGACTAAGGCGGGAAGAAATGGCCTCCTCGTGCTTGTTTGGCTTCCCCATGTCATGGTGTCTGGGTTCCAAGAGGGAGTGTCTCAAGGTACCAGGTGGAGCCATTCATGACTTAGTATTGGTTCCTGTACTGGACTCCAGTACTGATTTGAAGTGATTACTGGTCCCTCTAAATTTTGTAGTTGACCTAAACTCTACAGGTCCAACGACAAGATACAGTGCTACCTGAGAGGGCAAGTACTGATGTCAAAAAAAAAATCCATGAACAGAAGATTTATGATGCTATAGGAAAGAACAGTAAAGGATATGTGTGCGTAAGATATTACGATAATAGAGACAAATCCAAGAAAATATTAAGGGGCACCTGATCTCTTAAATGTAATACATGAGAAGTGAAAACATGATTATAAATGTTGAGGTAATTATTATTTCTGTAGAGTAGTGACTCTTTTTTCTGCCTCCCTCTCATTTTTAAGGACCCATGGGATCACACGAAGAGCACCCTGACAATTTCCCCATATCACGATTCCTATCTCAGTCGTATCTGCCAGAGAAACATGATTCCGCCTCCCACACTTAATTCTAGGCTTATAGAAGAATGCAAAATTCTTGGTAATTGCTAGGGATTGAATTGTGTCCTCATAAAAAAAAAATTATATGTTAAAGCCTTAATCCCCAATGTGACAGTATTGGGAGGTGGCATCAGATACTGGAGATAATTAGGTTTAGATTATGTCATGAGCATGAGGCCCTGACACGCAAAGACACAAGAAGTTTGCCATCTACAGAGCAGGAAGAAAGTTGTCACCAGAAACTAACAATGCTGGCACCTTGATTTTGGACTTGTAGCCTTCAGAAATTTGAGAAAATGGGTTTCCCCTTTATAAGCCACCTGCTATAAATTTTGGTTAGGGCAGCCCTAGCTGACCAAAGCAGTAATTAAAACTACCCTAGGGATACCTGGGTGGCTCAGTCATTTAAGCATCCCACTTTGGCTCCGGGGATGATATCATGGTTTGTGAGTTGGAGCCCCACATCAGGCCCTTTACTGTCGGCATAGAGTCTGCTTCAGATCCTCTGTCTCCGTCTCTCTCTGCCCCACCCACACATGCACATGCTCTCTCTCTGTCTCAAAAATAAACATTTAAAAACCTACCCTTCTGTAAAGGCTGATGGCCACATATTTAACTATCTCTGTCCTAGTTCTTTTATAATTCATATCGGTTTTCCTAAATATTTTCTTTCCAAATGGGAATAGCAATGTAATAATACCAGACCACTATTATCTTCAACAGCTTTTGTTAAGTTCTCAGAATATCATTCATTTATTAAGTAATAGTAATTGTGAATTTTAGCAACGTCAGTCACCAAGGTAGTTAAAACAGAAATTTCCCCAAAATATACAAGAGGAAAAGGCGGTCTCTTCAATAAATGGGTATTGGGAAAACTGGAGAGATACAATACAAAAGAATGAAATGAAATCACTATCTATACCATGCATAAAAATTAACTCAAAATGAAGTAAAGACCTGAACTTTAAGACCTGAAACCATAAAACTCAGAGAAGAAAATATAGCTGGTAGGCTTCTTGGCAGTGACTTTTTTGGACCTAACACCTAAAATAAAAGTAGCAAAAGCAAAAAACTAAAGCTTTTTTAAACTAAAAGTCTTCGGCACAGCAAAAAGAAACCTAAAAAATGAAAAAGCAACCTACCCAGTAGGAGAAAGTATTTGCAAATCTTCTATCTTACAGGGTGCTAATATCCACAATGTAAAAAGAACTTATAATTCAGTAGCAAAAAAAAAAAAAAAATTCAAAAATGGGGAAAGGTTCTGAGTAGACATTTTTCTACAGAGATACAGAAGGCCAACAAACACACAAAATGATGCTCAGAATCATTAATCATCAGGTAAATGACAATCAAAACCATATGAACTATCACCTCACACTATTTAAAAAAACAAAAACAAGAATGACTAGGATCAAAAAGACAAGATACAACAAGGGTTTGAGAGGCTGTGGAGGAAAGGGAAGGCTCGTGCACATTACATTCCCTTGGTGGGAATGTCAACTGGTGTAGGAACTATGAAAACAGCACGGAAGGTCATCAAAAAATTACAAATGGAACCATCATATGATTCAGCCATTCCACTTTGGGCTATCTGTATGAAGGAAATGAAAACACTAACTCAAAAATCTATCTGCACCCCCATGCTCAACATTTAAGAAACAGTTAACACTTACTCTTCTCCAACTATTCCAAAGAAAAGAAACCTTTCAAATATATTTTATAAGACCAGAATTACATCGATACTAAAACCAGACAAACATACTACCAAAAAAAAAAAAAAAGGACACTACAGGCCAGTATCCCATCCCTGAGAACACAGATGCAAAAATCCTCAATGAAATATTAGCAGTCCACATTCAACAATACATTAAAAGGATCCTTCATATGTATCAAGTGCAGTTTATTCCTGTGATGCAAGGATGACTCAATAGTTGCAAATCATTCAATGTGATACATCACCTCAATAAGAGAAAGGAAAAAAAATCCTATGATCATCTCAATAGGTGCAGAAAATTCATCTGACAAAATTCAACATTCATTCGTGATAAAATGTTTCAGCAAAGTGGGTTTAGAGGGAACATACTTTAACAGAGTAAAGACCATATACAACAAACCCAAGCTAACATCATGCTGAGTAGTGAGAAACTTAGAGCTTTTCCTCTAAGCTCAGGAACAAGATAAGGATGTCCACTCACACCACTTTATTCAACATAGTGTTTGAAGTCCTAGCTGCATCAGGTAAGAAAAAAGAAATACAAGGCATCCACATTGGTCAAGAAGTAAAACTATCTCTATTTGCAGACGACATGATACTGTATATAGAAAACCCTAAAGACTCCAATAAAACACTATTACAAGTAATGGCTTATTTAAGTCAAGTTACAAAATATAAAATTAATATACAGAAATTTGTTGCATTTCTCTACAGTAATAACAAAGTAGAAAGCTAAAAAAACAATTTACATCTGCACCAACAAGAATCAAGTACCTGGGGATAAACTTAACCAAGGAGGTGAAAGATGTGTATTCTGAAAACCGTAAAACATTGCTGAAAGAAACTGAAGGTGATGCAAATAAAGGGCAAGATATTCCATGTTCTTGGATTGGAATAATTAGTATTGTTAAAATGATTATACTACCCAAAGCAATTTACAGATTCAGCACAATCTGTATCAAAACGCCAATTACTTTTCACAAAACTAGAAAAAATATGCTAAAATTTGTATGGAATCACTGAAGACCCCAATTAGCAAAAGCAATTTTGAGAAGAACAAAGCTCGAGATATCACAATCCCATATTTCAGTATACGCTACGAAGGTGTTATAATCAAAACAGTATGGTACTGGCACAAAACAGACACCGAGATCTCTGGAACAGGAGAGTCCAGAAATAAACCGACATTTATGTGTTCAGCCAATCTGTGTCAAAGTGTTGGGAAAAATGGACAGCTACATGCCGAAGAATGAAAGTGGAACTCTCTCTTAAATTTATACACAAAGATAAACTCAACATTTATTCAAGGTCTAAAGATGAGCTTCAAAAACATAAAATTACTAGAAGAAAACATAATTAGGCAGTTACCTCTTTGATGTGAGCCTTAGCACCATTTTTCTAGATTGGTCTCCTCACAAAGGAAACACAAGGTAAAATTATTGGAAATACACTAAAATAAAAATCTTTTGCACAGCAAATTGAACTATCAGCAAAATGAAAAGGCAACCCATGGAATGGGACAAGATATTCACAAACGACCTATCAGATAAAGGGTTGATATCCAAAAACTATCAAGAACTTACACAACTCAACACCAAAAAACATACAAGAAAAAAGTAATCCAGTTTAAAAATGGGCAGAGGGCCGGAGTACATGTTTTTCTGAAGAACAAATCTGCATGGCCAACAGACACATGAAAAAATGCTCAGTATCACTAATCATCAAGAAATACAAATCAAAATAAAAATGGCCAATATAAAAAAGACAAGAATTATTAAGTGTTGGCAAGGATGTATAGAAAAAGGAAACTTCGGGGCACCTGGGTGGCTCAGTCGGTTGAGGGCCCGACTTCGGCTCAGGTCATGATCTCACGGTCGATGAGTTCGAGCCCCGCGTCGGGCTCTGTGCTGACAGCTCGGAACCTGGAGCCTGCTTCGGATTCTGTGTCTCCCTCTCTGTCTGCCCCTGCCCTGCTCTCACTCTATCTCTCCCTGTCTCAAAAATAAACATTAAAAAAAAAATTAAAAAAAGAAAAAGGAACCTTCATGCAGTGTTGGTGGGAGTGCAAACTGGTACAGCCACTGTGGACAACAGTAGGGAGGTTCCTCAGAAAGTTAAAAATACAAAAATTGTATCAACCAGTAATTCCACTACTGGTATTTACCCAAAGAAAATGAAACCACTATTTTAAAAACTTAACATGCGCGCCTGTTTATTGCAGCATTGTCTATACAAGCCGAGATATGAAAATAACTTCAGTGTCCATCAGTAAGTGAATGGATAGAGATGTGCTGTGTGTATATAAGGAAATAATACTCAACCATAAAAAAGAAAGAAAACTTGCCATTTGTGATAACATGGGTGGACCTAGAAGGTAATGTGCTAAGTGAAATAAGTCACAGGAAGAAAATATCATAGGATTTTATTTGTATGTGGAAAAAAAATCAAACAAAACACCAACAGACTTGTAAGTACAGAGAACAAACAGGTGGATGCCAAAGGGCATGGGGTAGGAGGATGGGCAAAGCAGGTGAAGGGGTTTAAAAGGTAAAATCTTCCAGTTTGTAAATAAATAAGACATGGGATGTGATGAAATAAGACATAGGGAATTTTAATCAGTAGTATTTTAACAACTTTGTATGGTGAGAGAGGCTAACTAGACTTACTCTGGTGACCAATTCATAATGTATATAACTATCAAATCATTGTTATATACCTGCAACTAATACAATGTTGAATGTCAATTATTCATTTAAAAACCTACTCCTGGGGTGCCTGGGTGGCTCAGTCAGTTAAGCGTCTGACTTCGGCTCAGGTCATGATCTCACAGTTCTTGAGTTCGAGCCCCACGTCACGCTCTGTGCCGACAGCTCAGAGCCTGGAGCCTGTTTTGGATTCTGTGTCTCCCTCTCTCTCTCTGCCCCTCCCCCACTCATGCTCTGTCTCTCTGCCTCTCAAAAATGAAGAAACGTAATAAAAAATATTTTTTAAATAAATAAAAAAATAAAAAATAAAAACCTCCTGAAATCTTTGTTGCACTATATGCTAATTTGGATGTAAATTTTAAAAAATAAAAAATAAAATTAAAAAAATAAAAATGTAATTTCTGCAATATATATATATATATGTATATGTATATATATGTGTGTGTGTATATATATATATATATATATATATATATCGACTTAATTGTGTGATCACTTAAGCTTTTTTTCTTTACACTATTCCTCTGGCACCTTAGCACATCTGCCAATGAGGTATCCATGAAATAATAAAAGAGCATGTTTTAGATGCAAAGAATTCCAAAAGAAAATCACAAGATTCTTTCCAGAGTAGCAACAAGTAGGAAATCCTGGCAGCTACCCAGATTCTCTAGCAAAAAGCCACAGAGCTTTCCTGATCATTAGCAAACCCCATGGTGTCAGTTTCATCCTAACTGCAAGAAGTGAAGGGAGAAAGTCATCCAGACGAGGGGAAAATCGATCTAACAGTAAATCTCAAGTCACACTGCAAAGAGTATCAGATGTGCAGAACATAGGTGGCTGCAGTTTGGCGGAGGGGACGAGCCTTCTTCATTCTCTTCGTACTCCCTATCTGCACCTAGCTTCCTTTTAGTGTCTAACTGTTAAACCTCTTTGTTATATTGAGTGCTGTTTATTAGAGCAAATAACAAGAAATAGTATCTCAGAAACTAAAAAAACCACCTAGAGGATTTTTATCTTTTACATCTTCTGCCGAAAGTTCTCACCTTCTTCTCATTCAGCATCTCTGAAGCAGTTCAGTGCACCATGGGGATGTTTTCCCCGAAATTCTAACCCTCGTTAGAACCCAGGCTTTGCTACAGAGAACCTGCTTCCATTTCACCAGGAGAGCCTTTCACATACTGATTGATGCCTATCATACACAGCCTCTTCAGTCTTTGCTCAAACTAGCATCCTTCTAACCAGTCATGTTCTCCCCACGCTGCCCGGAAGCTTCCTGACCAACACGGCCTCCTCTCAGACCTCTGCTGTCTTCTGCACCTGCTCAGAGAGGTAGAAAGCTCTCAACGAGGAGACTCCATGAGAGTCTGTAATAATTTCCTAGGGTTTGTATGATAAATAACCACAAAGTAAAGAGCTCTAACTACGGCGATTTAATGTCTGACTATTCTAGGGGCCAGAAGTCCAAAAGCAAGATGTTGGCAAGGCCATGCTCCCTCTGAAGGCTCTAAGAAGACGTTTGTTCCAGATCTGTCTCCTAGCTTCTGGTAGTTGCCAGCCTTGTCCTAGGACAACTCCAGCCTTCAGATGACATTCTCCTTCTGTGTGTGTCTCTGTCCAACTTCCCCCTTTTAATAACAACACCAGTCATATTGGATTGGGGTCCATCCTACTCCAGTATGACCTCACCTTGACTAGCTACTCTGGCAACCACGCTATTTTCAAATAAGGTCACATTCAAGACAGTGGAGGCTAAGGCTTCAACATACGAATTTGAAAAACACAATCCACCCCATAGTAGAACACTACAATAGAGAAGTCCCGATGCTGTTCAACTCATTCGGCATTGATGGGAAAGCCAAGCCCTCTGCTTTCATGTGTAACATTCCAGACACTCCTCCTCAGTCCGCTGGCCTGAGTCATATACTGCTCACGCCCCATATCACCTCCCACTCCCTGTACCCACCTTTCTGTTTCCCAGCCAACCTGAATGGCCCAGAGAAGATGTTTGCTATCACTTTCACTTAGCCTTCACGTGTCATTTTATACAGTCCCTTTCTCCAGGTCAGCCGGCTGAGAGATTCTTTTCAGAAGGAACTTTGTGTATTTGGGCTTATTTAAGTCTAGTTTGCTCTCAACTGACAACTCAACTCTCTGTCTCTTAATTGGCCTTTCGAGTTTAAGTCCTTTTTCAAAGCTTATGAGAATGAGAGTTTTCTCAGGCAGATCGTGATTCACATTTACCATTCACAGCTTTCTCACACGGGGTTTCTATTCTCAGCACAGGTTATGTACTGCCCTTTTCCTGTCATGTTCTGTCTGCTTTTTTTTTATTGTTTCTCTCTATTGTTCTGACGCTAGAGTCCTTGGACATATTATAAGCCAAGATCACTCCAACCTCTATGACTGACAGGATTACATCCCCTAAGAACTCAATTTATTTCCTCCAAGTCTCTTATAAAAGGAAATCTAATACCATGATTCACTCCATTCTCCTTCTCTTTGGTCACATATTTAGTAAACTCTCAATTTTCATCTACCTAGATTTTTGGATTTCATGTGTACGGTCAATGATCTCAGATGGCATGCTTATTAATTTTCTTTTTCTGTTGGGTTCCCATTATCCCAAAGTGGAACCCAAATGCAATTGACAAGCATTTTTGGTTTTTAGAGGGTATCTTGCCTGGTGCTGTTTCACAAGCGGATATTTTAGTGAATACCTCAAAAGCATGAGATACACGATGTACATTGTTTTATGTGGAGAAGAAAGTCACAGATGTATTCATAACCTTTTTCTTTTCTTTCATGGCATTCAGATTCAAATTAGGTCCTGTGTTGAGTTGGTCTTCCAGAACAACCCATGTGCTCTTGGCATAGCATGTGTATTAAAAATTCCTGTTTTCCTCCTGCGTTACGCCTTTGTGGTCCAGACTTTGATTAAAGATAACCATTAGCAACATTTGAAAACCAAAATTTCTCCTAAAAATGTATTTTCCTGCTCAGCCAACTTGTTGGGGCTCTTGGCGAAAAGCAATGGCTCAGAGGTAGGGAACTCTATGGTAGTGCAAACTGCCAAACGTGTCTAATCAAAAGTAAAATGACAGAACTTGAATTAATGATAGCATTTCCAAATATCTAAAAAATTTCATAAAACTCTATTGCACTAATGTTCAATTCAGGGGCAAGAGACTAAGCAAGGGAGGAAGTGATGTAGACAAACTTAGAATGTTGCAGTATAAATCTCAGATTTATAACATCGTAGAGTTACAACAATTTGGGCTTGCCCTGGGCAAGATGGTTATTACTTGCTAACTTAATCGGCATTACTTTAGGAAAGTAATGAACACAAGCCAGAGTTCACTTGATCTAGGAGTGAATGAGCACTATTACAAGACAAGTCGTTATAGACTAATCTTTGGGGATGTGGGCTGGAAGGCAAAGAGGCAATGGTAGCTCAAAAGACACCAAGGTAAGTAGAGTTTAAGAGAATTATATTGATCAAGACATCAGTTTTCTACCTGGTCGCTCCTATTAGAAAGGCAGAAATTCTTAAAGATCCAGGGTTAAATAGGTCTTCAAATTACTGGAGACCTAGTGCCTCTAGACTGTGGGCTCTCAACACTGCTATGCATTAGAATCATTTGAAGAATTTCTGAAAACAGAACAGAACAAAACAAAACAAAAAACAGCAATGCTCTTCTCACCACGGAAATTCCAATGTAACTGTTCTGGTTTGGGACTCAATCATCAGTACGTTTAAAGACTTCCTAGGCAGCTCCAATCGAGAATCACTCATGTGGGGTAACATCTCCCAAATTAACCAAGCCCAGGGCTGGCCCTATAGGATCCTGGATATAGGATACAAATAAAGGCCCTGTGTACAGTACATTTACGGAGTTAGCCTTCTAAATGCTCCGAAAAGTCCTGCAGAAAAGAAATTGCCTTTTGTGGAGTTACTTCACTTTGAAGAAAGCTGTCCAGAGTGGAGGTTTTCCAACTGTTAACTTTTACTTGCCCGTTTTCCCTACCCTCTGCCTTTGCCAAAGGTCATCCTGAACAAGTTTGAAGATACTCAATTTTCATATATGTGGGTATACAGGTTTATAATAAGGGTTATCTAACAAAAATGTTTAAGACATAGTGTATCTTTGGGGATAGTCACAAGTCCAGACTCTGCCAGATATCCCTTCTGAGAGGCACAGCGGGTCCAGTACTAGGACTGGAGAAGACCAGAGTGAGCAGGGTCTCATAATGCTGGTTTTGGGGTCGTTTCCCCTCAGTCATCAAATACTAGGGAAGCAGGAACACAAGGCTCACTTGTCAAGAAATGGGCAGTAGACGGTGCAGCCCATCAGGAGGCAACAAAGAAGTGACGGTTTGCACAATGCCTGGTGCAAATGGGAGCAAGATCTGTTTATTCCGATTTTGGAGCATGTTAGGGGACTTCTCTGGTAATGAAGATGCTGACGGGCACCATTTTTCTCCCCCCTGCATAAACCAGAGCCACCTGTGGGAGGCAATGCTGCACAGACACTCACTACCTAATCTGCTAGTAAAGGGCCCCACCCTCCTGTGGTCACTCTCCTCTGAGCTGGCCTTCCTGGGTCTCACTAACACCAGGGAAAGCAAGCATAGCGTCAACAGGCAGTGTCAGTATAGACATCTGACTCAGACTCAACAGCAGGACTCAAGTGATACACGCAGGAGATTCCCCCGAAGTGCCAGGTTCTAGTGAACAGGGGACACTGCCCTACAGGACCTCTTCTTCATAAAGCCGTTACTTTCAAGAGAAGAAGACATAGGTGACTGTCCTAACACACAGAAACCAACACAGAGAGGTAGATAACAACGAGAAAACAGAGGAGTATATCCCAAATGGAAGAACAGGACAATATTGAGCAGATCTGAGCAAAATAGAAACAAGTCATATTCCTCATACAGAATTTACAGTCATGCTTGTAAAGATACTCACTGAACTTTAGAAAAGTGTGGAGTACATCAACGAGACCCGTGACCAAGAGATTAAAAAATAACAGAGATGAACTCGATAAATGACATTAAAAACATAATAGATGGAGTAAGCAGGAGGCCACAGGAAGTATCCATGACCTGGAGGATACAGTAATGGAAAGCAATCAAGCTGAACAGGTGACAAATACCGTGTAATGAGAATAGTCTTAGAGAACTCAGTGACTCCATCAAATGTAATAATATTTGCATTATAGGGATCCCAGAAGGAGAAAATGTGTTTGAAGAAATAACAGCTGAAAACTTCCTGAATTTGGGGAGAGAAACAGAGATCAGAATTCAGAAGGCACAGAGATCCTCCAACAAATTCAACCTAAGGAGGTCCACACCAAGATACACAGTAATTAAAATGGCATGTATGTATATATATAAATATATATATATGTGTATATATATATGCGTATATATGTATATACATATATATGTATATACATATATATGTACATATATAGTATATATATATGTACCATATATGTATATATATATGCGTATATATGTATATACATATATATAGTACATATATATAGTATATATATATGTACATATATATATATAGATAGATAGATAGTGATAGAAAAGAATTTTGAAGGTTGCAAGAGACAAGAAGACAATTTAGCTGGGAAAACTGGTCAGCTACATGCAACGTGCCGAAAGAGAAAAATCTGCAGCCAAGGGTGCTCTAAGCAGCAAGGCTATCATTTAGAATAGAAGGAAAGATAGTTCCCCAGACAAACAGAGTTAAAGGAATTCATGACCACTAAACCAACCATACAAGAAATGTTAAGGGGGACTGTGTGGTGGAAATAAAAACCATAAGTAACATTAAAAAAATAGGAATCACCGGGGCGCCTGGGTGGCTCAGTCGGTTGAGCGGCCGACTTCAGCTTGGGTCATGATCTCGCGGTCAGTGAGTTCGAGCCCCGCGTCGGGCTCTGTGCTGACAGCTCAGAGCCTGGAGCCTGTTTCAGATTCTGTGTCTCCCTCTCTCTGACCTTCCCCCATTCATGCTCTGTCTCTCTCTGTCTCAAAAATAAATAAACGTTAAAAAAAAAAAATTTTTTTTTTAATTAAAAAAAATAAAATAAAAAAAAAATAGGAATCACAAAAGCCAAATAATAATAATAATAATAATAATAATAATAAACCTATAAAATAAGTCAAGAAAAGCACAAAATAAAATAATGTCAAATATGATACCAAATATCTGAATCATGGGAGAGGAGAGTAAAGAATGAGTTTAAAATCAAACCATCAGCTTAATATAGACTGCTATGGGTAGAAGATGTTATATATAAACCAAATAGTAACCACAAATCAAAAACTGTAACCAATATACAAAAAATAGAGTAAGAAATCCAAGGGTTATCACTAAAGAAAACCAGCAAACCATGAAAGAGAAAAAGAGAACGATCAGAGCAAAACCACAAAAACCACCATAAAATAAGTAATAAAATGGCAATAAATATCTATCTACCAATAGTTAGCTTGAATGTAAATGGACTAAATGCTCCAATCAAAAACCATGGAGTGACAAGAGTAGATAAAAAAATAAGACCCATCTATATGCTGCCTACAAGAGACTCATTTCAGACCTAAATGAGTCTGCAAATGGAACATTTATCATGCAAACAGATGTGGGGGAAAATAGAATAACAATACTTATATCAGAAAAAAGAGACTTTAAAACAAAATCTGTAAAAAGAAACAAGAAGATTTAACAGTTGTAAATATTCATGCATCCCAACTGAGATAATCACACACATAAAACAGTTAATAACAACATAAAGGAACTAATCAAGAGCAATACAGTAACAGTAGAGGACATTAACACCCCACTTAAAATCGATGGACATATCTTCCAAACAGAAAATCTGCAAGGATATAGTGACTTTAAATGATACACTGGGCCAGTTGGATTTAAAAGATATATTCAGAATTTTCCTTCCTAAAACAGCAGCATACACATTCTTTTCAAAGGCATGCAGAACATTCTCCAGAATAGATCACATATTAGCCACAAAACAAACCTCAACAAGGGTACCTGAGTGATTCAGCTGGTTACGCATCCAACTTTTGATTTCGGCTCAGGTCATGATCTCGTAGTTCATGGGTTTGAGCCCTGCATCAGGCTCTGCACTGACAGTGCAAGCCTGCTTGGGATTCTCTCTCTCCCTCTCTCTCTGCCCCTCCCCGACTCATATGCACATGCTCCCTCTCTCTTTCTTTCAAAGTAAAAATAAAAGAAAAAAACCTCAACAAATTTAAAAAGATCCAAGTCATACCATGCATCCTTTCCAACCACAACACTATAAAACTAGAAATCAACCACAAGAAAAACTTCTGGAAGGACCACCAATATGTGGAGGTTAAATAACATGCTGGTGAACAATGAATGGGTCAACCAAGTAATCAAAGAAGAAATGAAAATGTATGTGGAAACAAATGAAAATGACAACACAACAGTAGAAAACCTTTGAGATGCAGTAAAACCTGTTTTAAGTGTAACAGGGAAATTTATAGCAATACTACCCTATATCAAGAAGCAAGAAAAAATCTCTAAACAACCTAACCTTACATCCAGAGGAGCCAAAAAAAAAAAAAAAAAAAGAACAACCAAAACTCAAAATCAGCAGAAAGAAGTAATAAATATTAGAGCAGAAAATAAAAATCAGAAGAAGGAAGTAATAAAGATTAGAGCAGAAAATAAATGATATAGAAATGAAAAAAAAAAAAAACCAATGGAACAGATAAATGAAACTGGGACCTGTTCTTTTCAAAGATCAACAAAATTAATAAACCTCTAGCCAGATTCATAAAAGAGAGAAAGGACTCCATTACAAGAACAAATTAAAGAAGAGAAGTAACAACCAATACCACAGAAATACAAACAATTTTAACAGAGTATTATGGAAAACTATATGCTAACAAATTAGGCAACCTAGAAAAAATGAATAAAGTCCTAGAAATTTACCCAAACTGAAAACTGACGCAGGAAGATACATAAAAATTGAACAGACAAAATACAGCAAGGCGAGTGAATCAGTCATCAAAAAAAATCTCCCATTAAACAAAAGTCCAGGATCAGATGGCTTCACAGGTGAATTCTACCAGACATTTAAAGAAGAGTTAATACTCTTCTGAAACAATTCCAAAAAGGTAGAATAGGAATAAAAAGTTCTAAATTCATTCTATGGTGCCAGCATCACCTCCATACCAAAACCAGATAAATAGGCCACAATAAAAGAGACCTATAGGCCAATATCTCTGAACAACATAGATGCAAAAATCCACAACAAAGTACTAGCAAACTGAATACAGCAATACATTTAAAAAAAATCATTCACCAGCATTGTGAGATTGATTCCCAGGGTGCAAGGGATAGTACCATATTCACAAGTCAATCAATGTGATACCTCATATCAACAAGAAAAACGATAAAAATCATACGATAATTTCAATAGATGCAGAAAAAGAATCTGACAAAATACATCCATTCGTGATAAAAGCCTTCAACAAAGTAGGTTTAGAGGGAACATACCTCAATATCATAAAGGTCATCTGTGAAAAACCCACAGCTAACAGCTTTCCCTCTACAGTCAGGAACCAGACAGGGATGTCCACTCTCACCACTGTTAATGAACTTAGTACTGAAAGTCCTAGACGCAGCAATTAGACAACAAATATTTATAAAAGCATCCAATTTGGTAGAGAAGAAGTAAAACTTTCGCTATTTGTAGATGACATGATACCGTATATAGAAAACCCTAAAGCCTCCACCCAAAAAGCTACTAGAACTGATCAATGAATTCAATAAGGTCACAGGATACAAAATCAATGTGAAAAAATCTGTTGCATTTCTGTACATTAATAATGAAGCAGCAGAGAGAGAAATTAAGAAAACGATCCCATTTATAGTTACACCAAAAATAACAAAATGCCTAGGAATAAATCTGACCAAAGAGGTGAAAGACCTATAATCTGAAAACTATTAAACACTGATGAAAGAAATTGAAGAGGACACAAAGAAAAGGCAAGACATTTGGAATCATCTTCATGGACTGAAAGAACAAATATTGTTAAAATGGCTATACTACCCCAAGCAATCTACCGATTTAATGCAATCCCTATCAAAATAACACCAGTATTTTTCACAGAGCTAGAACAAACAATTCTAAAATTTGTATGGAACCACTAAAGACCCCAAATAGCCAAAGCAATCTTCAAACAGAAAAGCAAAGCTGGAAGCATCACAATTCCAGACTTCAAGTTACGTTACAAAGCTGGAGTCATCCAAACAGTATGGTACTGGCACCAAGAGAGACACGAAGATCAATGGAACAGAAAAGAAAACCTAGAAATAAATTCACAAGTATATGGCCAATTAATCTTCGACAAAGCAGAAAAGACGATCCAATGGGAAAAAGACAGTCTCTTCAACAAACAGTGCTGGGAAAAGTGGTCAGCTACATGCAAAAGAATGAAACTGGACCACTTTCTTACACCATGCACAAAAATCAATTCAGAACGGTTAGAAGCCTAAGTATGAAACTGGAAACCATAAAAATCCTAGAAAAGAACACTGGCAGAAATTTCTCTGCAGCCTTTTTCTAGATACATCTCCTGAGGCAAGCAAGGCAAAAGCAAAAATAAACTATTGGGACTACATCAGAATGAAAAGCTTCTGCACAGCCAAGGAAACAATGAACAAAGCTAAACGACAAACTACTGAATAGAAGAAGATAGTTGCAAAAAACTTATCCTATAAAGGGTTAGTATCCAAACTGTATGAAGAACTTACATAATTCAATACCCAAAAGCCAACAATCCAATTAAAAATGGGGAGAAGACATGAACAGAAGTTTCTCCAAAGGAGATGTCCATATGGCCAACAGATGCTTCTTAAAAAGATGCTCAACATCACTCATCATCAAGGAAATGCAGATCAAAACTACCATGAGTTACTGCCTCTCACCTGTCAAAATGGCTAAAATCAAAAACACAAGAAACAAGCATTGGCAAGAACATGGAGAAAAAGGAACCCTCTTACACTGCTGGTGGAAATACAAACTGGTGCAGCCACTCTGGAAAACAATATGGAGGTTCCTCAAAAAGTTAAAAATAGAATTATCTTACGATCCATGCATCACACTACTGGGTATTTTATACAAAAAATACAAAAGCACTCAATCAAAGGGATACACGCACCCTTATTTATAGCAGCATTATTTGCAATAGCCAAATTATGGAAGCAGCCCAAGTGTCCGTCCATAGATGAATGGATAAAGAAGAGGTGATATATGATATATATGTATCCATGATATATGGATATATATATATATATATATATATATATATATCACATAATATATGCATTACATATATGTATCACACATATATGTGATACAAAATATATGTATTATGTGATACATAAACATATCCATATATCATGGAATATTACTCAACCTTCAAAAAGAATGAATTTCTCCCATTTGCAACAGCATACATGCATCTAGACAGTATTGTGCTAAACCAAGTAAGTCAGTCAGAGAAAGACAAATACCGTATGATTTCATTCATATGTGGAATTTAAGAAACAAAACAAAGGGGCAAAGGGAAAAAAGAGAGAAGAAAACCAAGAAATATACTCCTAACTATAGAGAAGAAACTGACAGTTACTAGGGGGGGGGTGGATGGGGAGACAGGTTCAATAAGCGTTGGAGATTAAGGAATGCACTTGTGATAAACACCGGGTAATGTATAGAATTATTGAATCACTGTATTGCACACTTGAAACTAATATAACACTGTATGTTAACTATACTGGAATAAAATAAAATTTAAAAAAAAAACACAAAAAAGCAAAGAAACAAGCACTGGGGTAAAAAGACGTAAACTCAGTGTCATTTGCTCTTATTATCAGAATGCACTTAAGCAAAGGATCAAATTTGCATCCCAATTCACTCTTCTATAAAATGGGAATAATACAGTATAACTCCAAGGGCTGCTAGTAAGACACAATTAAAAGCAATACTGCATTTAAAATCTCTATAATCCAGATATCCATGAGAGAAGTTAATGTTGGGTTTACCATCCCACTATATCCAAATTTCATCTGCGCGATATATTATTTCTGGAAATCATCTAAAGGTAATCAGTCTATCCATTCTGTCTGTCCAGTTGCTAAAAACTCTCAAGTCTGCTCCTGCATTAAGCTACGGCGTCAGAAAGCCCTGTGTCTGCATCACACTGGACTTACCCATGTATTTTTTTCCTCAATTCCATTTTGGGGCAATGCCATCAGCTCACACGGACGGACACTGGGAGTGAGATCCCTCCCGACACCTTCCAGCAATTTTCCCTGGAGATGCTGGTGAGGATTCTGCTTGGTATTCTCCAAAGTCCCTTGTCTTTAAGGGGCCTCAGAAGAGCAATCTTTCTTAGAGGCAGGAAGAGCTCTGTTTTTTCCTGAGTACCAGGTTTGTTTTCCTGTTAAGGACACCCTAAGACGTAGAGCCGATCATGTGTGGCCTTCAATGCCGGTTTCTGGGAGAGCCCAAGAGTGAGTATGTGTTCCATCTCTAGTGAGCGTCCAGAACACGGATGTGAGCTACGACTCACTCCTACTCCCCACCCTTATTGTTCTCAGTGCATCGTTATTCTTTCCTATTTTAAGTGGATTGAATCTCGTATGTATTTTTTAACTTCCTGAAAGCATTTTCTAAAGGTAAATAACGAACCATATAAATGCATGCAGGTACTTGTCAACAGAGCTTAGCTTCCATTTGCTTCTACCACAGGTTCCCTCACACCCTGCTGAGTTTGGAAGAATTGCACGGGGCCTCATGGCAGGCTGAACTGACGGAGGGTCGCCAACCTTGACACCACCCCCTCTCCAGTGCTGGAGGATTCTTGGTGTAAGAAATCTCAGAAAACCTTGATTACTCCCAGGCCACTCCAAGGACACATATGATGGTAAAATCAGCGACAAAGCCCAGAGCCCCAGGAGCCTCCATTAACAATTACTGTGTGTTCTGATGACTCAGTTGAAAAGCAAATTGCCTAAAATGATTCCTTACCAATCTGCTATCGAATTATGTGGGGTCCCTACGTAAACTAGCCACCTTCTTCTTGCTCATTCCACGACATACACTTATATGAAACACGACATACACTTCTCAGGCCTGCATTCAGCCACATGCCGCCCTTATCAGATACCACAGGCTAACTGCCTCCTTCAAGTGCCATTCAGCTAAACATATTTTTCAACAAGCGAGTTCACCTCGCCATCAACAGAGGAAGCCATTTTCTTCTTAAATCAAACACATATGGCTCCCCATTGCATGAAAATATGAGAGTTTATCCTGGGTGCCACGGACTTGTGCTAAGAAAGTTAAGCATTTCTTTTTACTGTCCATGTCAGTCTTTAATTTATAAATAGCAGTCATTTTTTTTTTTCATTATTTAAGCAACAGTATCAAAAGTACAGTTAGCGGCTATGTGCACAGTCAGTATACATTTGGGGTTGAGATCCTTACTTCCAATTTAGGAATGATCCCTGAAAGACTGGCATAACCTGACTACCTACCAACTGCGGACTTGCTGACGTGTAGTCAAGTTCAGGAAGGGCAACACTATTGTTTTTCTCCAACCTTCTTCACCTCCAGATATATCATCTGGCAGTTCCCAAACAATAGAATGCCCAGGGCACTCAAGTTCATGACAGGGTTATTTTGGAGTTTGAGCACATCCCCAGGGCAGAAATGCCTGATGGAGACTCAGAATCTAATACTGGGCCGTGGTAGTCTAATGAGACAGACCTCCTTCAGTCACTCTGGCGTAAGGTCACAACGGTCTCTCTCTCAACAAAGCAAGTTGACAGATGTGAAAGAGCTCACTATAAAACATGACACAATTCAACATGTGAGTTTCTGACTTCTGTTACCAAACACTCCTAGGACCCAATGGTGTGCTGGTAAATACTTAACATTCGGTTCTCTAGAAGAATTCGTAAGAAACAAGCTCTGATTCACATCATTTGCCTATTTCTGTGAGATAAATACTAAATACTTCTATGATTTCAGGCTACCTTTACAATCCCACTGAATGTGGAGTTGGGAAGGGATGTGTCCAGTCAGCTCCCACCAGCCAGGGCTGGCTGCAGCCTCCCCTGCTGGGAACTCTGCCCCTCCACCCCCTCAACCCCTGCCCCAGCTCAGCAGGCAGGGTTAAACATGGAAGAACAGAATTTCTGTTCACCCATCCTGCCTAGCAGAGCGCCCCCCTTTAAGATATATTTATATCCAGACTTTCCTATTTGTCTCTACCTGCTTCTTGCCTCAGATGATCACAATCTTACCCTCTGTAAGGATACTTCTGCTGACTGAACGGCGAGGTGAGATCATCCCTTGCTTGGGAAGACTCTCCCCTAGCTTTGTGATGCTGTTAAGTACTTGTTAATCCTAGACACATTCCCTCCATCCTGTAGGCACTAACCCTGAGGCTTCTGGTGGAAAGGTTTTTAGGGAGGAGGCTCTTGGTCACCCTGAATGGTTGGAGGCGGCACATCACTCCCATGACAAGTGTGGAAGCCAATGAGTCCCATCCTCTGGGGGTTGTGCACTCTTCCCTTCTATCATTATCCACCCCTTGGCCCCTCCTCCATGGGCCAGACTTCCGGAAGGGACAAGAATCTCGTCTTCTCTGAACTTCCACCTTTTTTTTTAATTCCACAACTTTCTCAATAAAGCTGTTTCTTAACCTCAATCAGTAGTAAATTCTAATATTTTGTTCCCCTAATGCAGCCATTCAGAACTGTCCTGAGGCCTGGGGCCTCTATTAATATAGTTTAAGATATTTCATAACTTTTATCAGACATATTTAAGAGGACACGCCATCCATATATGTACTACATATATATGTGTAAATATGTATATATATATATATATATACACACATATATATACACTATATATAGTGTATATATATATGTGTATATATGTATATCTATAGTATATATGTATATATAGTATATATGTGTATATAGTATATATGTAGTAGAGTATATGTATATATAGTATATATATAGTATATATTTGTATATATAGTATATATATGTGTATATACAGTATATATGTGTGTATTGTATAGTACTATATATATATAGTATATATATATATTGTATATTGTATGTGGACTGTATTTGTGAATTTATAGTTTGTATTCTGTATTTGTATATATTGTGTATATTTGTGTTTTGTATGTATACTATACACATTTGTTTACTCATGTATTGTATACACACTAGATGTATATTGTATATATGCCATATGTAAACAATATACATACTCCTAAAACTGTATCAGCACTAAAAACTCAACTTTGAAAATGGGGTATATGGTCCCACTCTCACAACTGACTTAATTAACAGAGGCCACAGGCATCTTTCTCTCAAACTCCTGGGGTCCTTATGCCTTCTAGGCTGATATTTGCCTATGTATAGTTTGTGGGCCTGCAGAGGCCACAAAAGTCAGCAGAGATAGACTGACTACTATTCTCATTGTCCCTCCCTTCTCATTTCTCATCAAACAGATTCTTAAGTTGGAGACAAGACCCCTTAAGGAGACCTGAGGCTCCTCCTGGCTGTCCTTCTCCTGATTAAGCTCTCTGTGATATGACTGAATTCTCAGATTCAGAAACAATCCCATTAAGTACATGTCCATTGTTTTTCTTTTTCTAGTAACATCTCCATATCCCACCTCTCAAAATGTGAGGTTTCTGTACTAGCAAGCTTACGATACAACCTGGTCCCACTGATTCCTCTAAGCTACCAACCCAAAGATCCAATATGAACAGGAAGATGGCTTAGATCTTCCCTGATGCAAACTATCCAATTTTCTAATGTCCTCTGAATTTGAAGTAACCAAATAACCCATCTTTCAAATTGGGCCCGATGAAAAATGAAATAAGGCACTGAAAGTAAATAACTGAAATACAACCTGTACAAACTGAGACTGTCCTAAGAGACATATGGTCTCCTGAATTACCACTTTCTCACCATGGACTATCTTCAGTCGTCACCTCATGCAGAAAATTTCTGCTGGGATCAGCCTGATTGGTTTACCCAGGAAATAAGAACCCTGGATCTCTAGGTAAAACTTCTGTTTTTGAACTTTGTGCTCCCTTAATGACTCTAGTATCACTGTCTTTCTACCTCTACAATTCCTCTTTTGATCATTGATGCCATCAGAGAATAGACTTAGAGTTGAGGCATACCTTCTTCCCCTGCCTTTTCTATGTCTCTATCCCAGAGTGCCAATTCCACCGTGGAAGCATGTTTCAAAAGCACAGAAATGTTAATGACTACAGTCCTGAGTTCCACTATAGAAGAACCAGGAACCGTCCTTTCTGGAAGAGGCAAGGGAAGAAAAGGATTTGCAATTAGTGACATGAAAAAGACTATGGGAGAAGCATTTTTGTTAAGTAAGATCTGGAGTTTAGTTTAGGAAATGTTAGGAGATGAGTGACAGGATGTGCATCTAGTCTAGTGATGTACATTTGGAAGTCAACAAAACAAAGAGGGTTTTTAAATTCATTAAAATGTTGGATGACACGTAAGGCTGGTTCAGTATGCAAAAATCAGTAAATGTAATCCATCACAGCAACAGACTCAAGAAGAAAAATCCTATGGTCATATAAATAAACACAGAAAAAGCCTATGACAAAATCCAACCCTCATGATAAAAATTCTCATGATAAAAATGGTCAATAACTAGGAACAGAGGCGAACTTGCTCGACTTTATAAAGAACATCTACAAAAAAAAAAAAAAAATCCGCATCTACCATCATACGTAATGGCAAGAAATTAGGTGCTTTTACCCTAAATTTGAGAACAAAGAAAGGATGCCTCTTCTCATCATTCCTATCCATCATAATGGAAGTCCTAGCTAACATATTTAGGCAAGAAAAGGAAATACAAGGGAACTTGTATTTTCAGACTGGGAAGGAAGAAATACAACTGTCATTGTTCACAGATGACAGGACTATCTATGTAGGAAATCCTAAAAAAATCAACAACAAGAACACAAAAACCGATATAAACTTCATGGAACTATTAATTACAGCAAAGCCGCCAGATACAAGGCTAGTATATCAAATTATACTGTAAATACTTACATGTAAACAGCTTTCCCAACTATCAGTGATAAACAGGTAGAATGTGAAACTAAGAGCACAGTATCATTTACAGTAGCACTAGCAAATGAAATGCTTAGGTATAAATCTAACAAATTATGTCCAAGATCTATATGAAGAAACATAAGAAACTCTAATAAAAGAAACCAAAGAATGAAGTAAATGGAGAGAGATGCCATGTTCATGTATAGAAAGGCTCAATAATGTTAAGATGCTGATCCTCTCCAAATGAATATACAGATTCAGTGTAGTGACAATCAAAATCCCAGAAAATTATTTTGTAGACATCGTCAGACTGAGTCTAAAGTTTATATTAGGCGGGGGAGGGGTGGGGTGGGGTGGTAGGGAAGGGCCAGTATAGCTAACACAATACTGAAGGAAAAGAACAAAAGTCAGAAAAGTGATGATGCTACCTAACATCAAGACTTACTATAAAGCTACGTGGTCAAGACAGCATGATAATGAAGTAATAGATAAACTGATCAATGGAACAAAATAGAAAGCCCAGTAATCGATATGCACAAATATGGACAACTGATCTTTAACAAACGAGCAAATGGAATCCATTGGAGGAAAGCTAGTCTTTTCAACAAATGGTGCTAGAACAATTAGACGTCCATATGCATGCAAAAAATAAGAAAAAAGAATTTAGAAACAGCCCTCATACCTTTCACACCGTT
The DNA here is from genome assembly GCF_024362965.1 of Panthera pardus. Taxonomy (NCBI): domain Eukaryota; kingdom Metazoa; phylum Chordata; class Mammalia; order Carnivora; family Felidae; genus Panthera; species Panthera pardus. Next base: position 136,888,077 of record NW_026526765.1, read on the forward strand.
TCATTCAAAGTAGATCAGAGTAGAGACCTTAATGTAGAATTTAAAACTCTAAAAATTCTAGAGGATAGCACAGGGAGAAATCTAGGTGACCTTGGGTTTGGAGGTAAGCCTTGAGCTAGAATAGCAAAAACCTAGCTATGAAAATAAGAAAAACAATAGTAAGTTGCACTTCATTAACATTAAACATGTATCCTCTGTAAAAATAAGAGGACAGACTAGGAGAAAATATCTGTAAACCACGTATCTGGTAAAGGAGTGGTATACCAAATATATGCAGAGTTCTTTAAATGCAACAATAAGCAGCAGTACTTGAAAAAGTCACTTGAATGGATGTGGATATGGAAATCACCAAGAACTGTTACTCTTCCTGTGGCACGTACTGGGAGGTGAGGCAGACTTGCTCATGTGAAAGCTATTAATGTAGACACATTCAACTCCTGAAAGATGCCATTTCTGTCACACAAGCTTCAGAATCCCTGTGGCTTGACTGCTGAGAAGTAGATATATTTTGCCTTGTATGCTGTGCATTTCAGGAGCCAAAAAAATGATGACACATTTCACAGGGGAACAGGACCAGGATCAAGGTTATGGAATTCAACAAATATGAACTGTCAGATGCTAGAGGATTGGCTTAGTAGTAGAGACCTCAGGGTCAAAATACTCAAGTTTCCCTGGAACCAGAGATTCCAATCTCAAAAGCTTCAACTCAGTCCTTCACCCTTTGAAGGCAGATAAATTGGGTAGCACAAAATTGATTGGCTAGGGTCTTTGAGATGACACCTTAACACCAAAAGCTCCATCTGCTTTTTCAGGACATCAGGTAATTCGTGGCTTTTTGAGGAACAAGAATTGACAATAAAAAACTTGGCCAAAGAAAGACATCGATTTTCCTCTGGAAAATATTTGCATATAAGTCAACCTACAAAAGTAAACAGGGAGAGCAGTAATACGGTATCGAAGCGAAGACGTTCTATATTGCTACGTAGCTCAATAATGCATTATCAATGTGTATGTGTTTGTGTGTATGTGTGTGCGCACACACACATATTTCATATGGAGAAAAATGTCAACCCTGAATGAGGGAGATGTCATTTTCCTTTTTTAAGGTGAAGACAAACACGACTTCAAGAAACAGAATCAACCTAGGTATTTTCATAGTTACTCTCATCATTCTCCTCTCATAATTCACTGTAGGCAGGTATCCAACAGAATTAGTTGTCCTAGTTATTTTTCAACATGGTCTTAAAGTACAATTGTCCGCTGAGGGAAATCCATAATCTGTAATGAGTACAATTAAGAGAATCAGAAATTCCAACTGCTTGCATTGGCATCATAGCTGATTAATATAAAACTGAACACACCTGGGACACCTGGGCGGCTCAGTCAGTGGAGCGTACAACTTCGGCTCAGGTCATGATATCATGGTTCGTGGGTTCAAGCCCCATGTCAGGCTTACTGCTGTCACCACAGACCCTGCTCTGGACCCGCTGTCCCCTTCTCTCCACCCCTCCCCAACTTGCACTCTCTCAAAAATAAACACTAAAAAAACAAAAAGTGATCACTTTGGAAAGTGATCATTTCCAAAGTGCAGAAAACAAGTCCAACACATGGAAATATAGGCAAGTTTATCACCAGGTTAGTAAGCAAATATTGCACTTATAAAGGAAAACATAACTAGGTATTAGGCAAAAATGTAGGTAAAAGCAATTGCTGGGTTTGAGCATCAGGAAAATATTCCAGATTGCAGAGAAGAAATTGTAGGCAATAATGGCTTGTCTTGCACATGGGTTTGTGCATGTTTTGAAATGCATTACTAGACATGAACCAACATACCACCCACCTATACAGACCCTTTCAGGAATTTCTGTGATAAAAGTGGAACAAGGTTTCCAAGTAGGAGACAGCTGCAGACCTATAAACTCATTGACCAGTAAATGAATATTTTTAATGATGTCAAGTATAGTTGTCTTCTTCCAAAATTCCCAGTGTAGAAAAGTCTATCACATACTCATGCATATTCTTCAATGAAAACATTTTTCCCCAACACAGGCGGATTAAATGCTGGCCCTGGCTCAGTGCTACTAAGTGACCAGTTAAAGATGCTCTGCCTTCCTTCCATGTACTAATATATATCTGGCAACGGTAACTGAATGCACAGTCTATGGATTAAATGTCAGCTATGAAAGTTTAGATCTGTCGGAAGTGGTAGTTATTGCCATATTATACAGTTTTTATGAGACCAATAAGTGTAGTTTGTATGGGGGTAAAAAGCATTTGGAGGTGATTAAATATGAAAACATCTCACCAGACTGAGAATAATGAATGTATTTTTATCCTTAGTCATATGTGGCTATTCAAGGTATGAGTTGCAACCATGTTCCATTGTTCTCCTGTGCTCTCGTATGGGCTCTAAATTAGAGCTAAGGAAGTTTGGCAGGGACTGGAGACTCTCTTTTAAGATAAAATAATACTTGATTCTATCCATGCAAATGGTGCTGTGCTTCTTGGTCCTTAATTCTTTAGTTCTCAGATGCTAGCTCACTACTCCCATTATGATGCTTAGAGCGCTAAAACTCCCCTTGATGTATTATGATTGAAGGGTCCTGAACTAGGGAAAGACAAAAGACTTAACCACAATGTTGAGTGAATGGGACAGCCACTGGAGTGTCCTCAGAAGCAACATTTTCAGGCAAGGTAGAGAAGGGATTTTATGCCCTCCAGTTACATTTTTTAAATCTAGATGGAATGGTAACTCTGTTCTGTTAGTGCCTAGTTCTCCATTGGTGGTAGACAGACACAAAGAGAAGACAACACTGTGTAGTCACTGATTATCTTTAGTTTACATTTTTGCTAAAAGCCAATTTATTTTCCCAACATCTCTTAAGTTCTAGCAAGGCAATATTCATCCAAATGTTATGAATGTGAAACTAAAAATGACAGCATTGATGGAATTAAGCTGAAATTGAAAACACATTTTGGACCTTCCAAGCCCCTTGCCTGTTCTTTCAACCCAACAGTCAAAGTAAGTTATTCTTTGGCTCCATTTCAAGTAACTTTATATACGTTCTTAGGGAGCAAAGATGAGTTATTTGAACTGGCCTTTTAAAAAATTCACTGATTAAACACTCATAGCAATGCCAGTTCTACATCCTAGAATATTCCCCTAGCCCCAGGCTGAGCTAGTAGCATTACTCAAGCTTTCTTGCCTCTGAGATGATAGTTGATCCATCTCACAGAAAACTATCATCAGCTAACTATCACTGGCATCACCCGTCAGTATCTCAAAGTCGCATATTAATGAAAACTTTGGCATTCATAGATCAACATTATCACAGGGCTGTTATTAGCCAAATTTGAATCGCTTTGAGAAATGTAAAACTTGCTTAATAAAACATTAATTGCAGCTTCTTCAACTTTATCTAGAAATTCTATGTGATCAGGCTCTTGGGGGTGTCTTCTCTTACAGCAGCCAATTCTTCAATCCTTGGACCCCAAAAGGCTATCTAACAGTTTAATTCCATGAGGATACTACTCACAGCGCAGACTTAAATGGTTAAGAATTAGTCTCACAAAGCTGCTCCCACAAGTCCAGGACCACCTTCCGACGCACTGGTGTTAAATGGCGGGTTCCCATGACCCTGTTCTCAAGTTCAGTACTTGGCTAGAACAGCCTACAAAACTCAGGAAGACATGTTACTTGTGCTTACTGGTTTATAATAAAGGGCACAAATGAAGAACCAGATGAAGAGATACATAGGGTGAGGTCTGGAAAGCTCCAGGAACTTCCGTCTCTGTGGAGTTGTACGCACCACCCCTTTCAATACATGGATGTGGTCGTCAATTCAGAAGCTCATAAAATCTCACTCAAAAGTTTTTGAGCTTAATCCAGATCTTAATCCAGATCCTCTCCCTACCTCCTGGAGGTAGGTGGATGGGACTAGAAGTTCCATCTCTCTTACCACTCAGGCCTTCTGGTGATGAGCCCCATTCTGAAACTACCTAGGAACCATACCTTCAGTCATCTCATTAATGTAAGCTCAGGTGTGATCAAAAATGTCTCCTTATGAACAACCAAAGATACTTCTCAGAAAATTCCAAAGGTTTCAGCAAGTCTGAGCCAGGGACCAGGGACAGAGACTTAAGGTATTTTTATTCCTTCTTCTACCACAACTCTTCATTTAATAACTATTCGTTTCATAGAATGAATAGGTATAAAACTATATGTATAACTGTATGTATATAGTTATTAAATGAATCCTGATTTCTCTGCACAGCGTGTGTTTCAGGTCTGGGGATACAGTGGCGGGGGAAAAACAATACCATAATTGCCCTCCACCTGCTGAATTCTAGTGGTAGAGGGAACTCACATGAGCCAAATAAGCACAGTGGGAGAACACGTAAAGCAACAAGTGTGTCATCAGATCTCTGAAGGAAATGATGAGCCGAACGGTGGCCAGATTGGCTCCCCAAAGGCTGTGGAGTTGGGGAAGTCTTCCCCAGGAAGACAGCTCTGAGCTGAGTTCATCAGACTGAGAGAGAGGTTAAGGAGAAGGAGATAGCCTGAAGAGGCTAAAAGCCAGTTTGAAGAGGAGTTTGAGCTACGGACAGGGAAGATTGGGTTTTCTGAAAATGAATCCAAGCGGGTGCTTCTTCAGATATTACATCTTCATTAGTATGGCCATAGGTCTTTTTACTCATTACTCTGACACTAAGTAATTTTAATAGTATCAACAGTCGCGACTTACTTACAAGGACTCACTGAGATCACGGAACTAATCTGAAATATGTTCCTTCGGGTCCAAGACAAAAAGGAACAGGGCTCCGAGTTAATGGACTATGCGTTTCCACCAACTGTGCCTTGGTTACCAACATAGAATGAAGGTGTGAGTAAGTGTGTTAGTCACGACGTTTGCAGTAACAAGTCCTCAACGACAGTCGCAAAATAGCTTACGCGAGAAGGGAAAACATTGGCTCCCTCTTCGTTCTCTCCTTTTGGTTTTTCTTCACGTTGGATTCATTCCTAGACAAGCTCTCGCTAGACAGTGTCAAGGATAGCCCGTGGCAGCTTAAAACTTTATAGCTTGCAGTGCCCAAGGAAATGGAGTCGTCTTTGCTGAAGTCTGGCCAAATTCTCAGCAAAGGTTCCCACTGGCCTCTAATTGGTTCACGTGGCCGTATGGGAGCCAATCACTGTGGCCTGAAGAATGGAACCCTCTGGGGACCAGCGGAAGGAGCGTACCCACTCCTGGGGCTTAGGCCATGGAGCCATCTGCTCGTATCCTGCCCAAACAAAGGAAGGACGATTTCTGGAAGGAGACGATGCCACTCGACAGATAAAATGCTTGAATGACCGCTATACTGAATTTGCCATCTTTTCAAGATTAATGTTCTACTACTCTAAATTTGCTGAAGCGACACAAGGCAACATGCATATTCTGAGGCTCTTTACAACCAGGCGTATGTTTTGATTTCTTGAGAAAGCTCTAATGGCCCTTGCCAACACACTGAATGGCAGTTTGCATTTCCTGTTTGTTCTGTCATGAACATAATGTGCGTCTCGTCTCTCCTCAGTTTACACATCTCCGTGTTTAATTGGCCACTCGTGTTTTCCGACCATCGTCCCCTTCTCTTGCAGCCCACCAAAAAGGGGGATTTTACCCTCGTACGCTCATCCAAAGACTCTCACGTCTCAGAATCCCTAATTGGTTGGCGCTGCTAAAAACATTAGGTTTCCTTTTTTTTTTTTTTTTTAAGTTATTTAAAACTTTATTTCTTTTTTTTTTATTTTTTTTTTATTTTTTAATATATGAAATTTACTGTCAAATTGGTTTCCATACAACACCCAGTGCTCATCCCAAAAGGTGCCCTCCTCAATACCCATCACCCACCCTGCCCTCCCTCCCACCCCCCATCAACCCTCAGTTTGTTCTCAGTTTTTAACAAAACATTAGGTTTCCAAATGGCCACAACAAAGATGAAGAGAGGACAAAGGAATAAATGCTCTCTGGCTGCACCACCCCTTTGACCAAACATAAGTGAGGAGGTGAAAATTGCCTTTGGGGTTAGCGCCAGGACTGGTTTCTGTCTCTCAGGGTCCACGGAGCCCTGGCGTTTCGAAATCACCCTCACTTCCCAAAACGCAATTTATATGCCGCTACTGAAACCAAAGTTTTCTGAGAAAGCAGAGAATGAAAATACCAAGAAAGCATTCAGTGATTTATTTTACATTACAAAGGGACCTCCTATCGGTAACAATAAGGGATAATTAATTAAAACCTTGAAAAATCGTCCTTGTTCCATGTTGTTCCACTAAATTATTTATCACCACATCATCAACCAACCCAAACACAACCACAGTATCTAAGAAGTAGCCTTCCAGCTTTGATTTCACTCTCCCCACCCCGCCCAAGCCCTAACCACCCCCCTGCAACCGCCTCCCTCCCGGCCCCTGAATCCTGTGGCCTCACAGACATTTTAGTGCACACCACCATGGTTTTTAGTAGTTCCCTTTTAAAAACTTCAATGGCTCTTAACTAGCAAAATGCAGTCCTTTGCATGGGCTTTCAGTGGCTCTGAACCACATAAAAGAGACCATATGACTTCGTTTCTCAAGAAGGACAGATCATCCCCAAACAGCCCCGGGGAACCCACGGAGAAGCTATTCCTGACCTCTGCCTGGCATTAAGTCTCCCTCCACGGCTTTGTTATTTTTGGACACTGAAATGACAGAGTTACATGCCAAACTCTCTCTGGCAGCAGGTTAATTTAGCGATATTGGCTGCTGAGCTCCCACGTCACCCAGCTCGCCACCTAGATGCTTAAAGACAAGTCTGGGGCTTCAGCTCCTCCCAGGATGGCCTCCTAAGTGCAGACCATTAAAATGACACAAGGCCAGTATTATCACAGAGGCACCAGCTCTTGTATCAGAAGCCAACAGCAAGGTTCTCACCAACAAACGACCAAATACATGCCACTTCCGATGTCCTTTTTTTTTTCTTCCCCATCCCGCAGTTTCCAGGTTTTACCCACACATGAAGGCATTTTAATACAACTAGAGATGCCGGGGGGGGGGGGGGGGGGGGGGGGGACCACCAACACATTATGCAAATGCAGTCACAAATGTAAAATGATAAATTAGCAAGCAACTATTTAATTATTACTGTGACTAATTCCTGTAGAGGGTGCCACGGCTAATGAACCTGAACTTGTCCTGGGTGACTGCGGTGTGCCGTTGCAACGTTTCCATTTGGTTTGTTTGCTGCCTCTGCAGCTCGCTGAAGTACAGAGCATCTGTTTAATGAGCTCCCACTTCATTACAGAGCTGCGCCACTCACGGAGTCATTCTCCTTAAGCATGCAGGCTGTGTACTGTGCTGTTGTTTTAAAGCAAATACTAATTTATGATTACCTGTCACATTAGGCCATTGAAAATTGTACTCACACTGGCTCCCATGAGCAGAATGCTAATGAGCCGATTATGGACTACGGTGGTGTCCCTCGCTTATAATCCGCGGACATAAATTCCAATCCCCCTACAATATGGGCTCTGGAACAATAGACGCTGTTTGAGAGGACGGGCTGGAGAGAGAAAGGGGTGGTGAAATCATCACATGTAAACGCACAGACGCTCTCAAAGGCCGACAAACGCGGCAATGACCTAATTCAATGTGCAGGGAGCGTCAGAAACACCCGTCACACTGTGTCATGTACGGAGGAAGATGAAAGAATGACTCCCCAGCTAGTCACTCCCTGCCATGGTCATTATCTAATTGAAGTCTGATGCCCAGGCAAGGCGGATCCTGACACGGGGACTGCAAGCCTCTGTCGTATGGAAAAAAAAATCCTGTAGATGTGTCCTAAGATGGTACTTGCAGAGAAAATTCCCATCAGTAACACTTTGCCAAAATGCAGCTTTTCATTTCCAAGCCTAATATTTACCTGCAGCCTTTAGCACAATGCACTTTCACCAGTATTTTTTTCTTTCTCCATTACAAGCATGCCATTTGCACTTTAAAATACAGTATTACGCAAAATGCCTCATTAAGCCCGTTTTGTTTGGTTTCTTAGTTTGTCCCCTGTCATTTGGCTCCCTAAATTAAAACTATGGGAAGATGCGACTTTGCCTTTTTATTGGCTGTCTGCTCAGTTTGTTTTTATAATCCTGACTTCATTCTGCCTGGGGACACTGCGGTTTGTTTCCCAGGCTGCTGCCCTCAGTGCACAGAGTGCTACCCAACACCACTTTGTTAGAAACGTGGGCACCGGTGACAATCCGCGCTTATGAACAACGCTCCCAACATCCAACACGAGGCCCCGCACCACGACAGAGGTGGCCAAGGAGCATTCGCAATTTCCCCCACACCGATAATCCTTAGTTAGAGCTGCGATAGGCGGCTGGGCTCATTTCTGCAACAAGGCAGCCATGTGCCCTAAATAAGAACACCAAGATGAGTGCTGTTTTCGACATCTGCTCCCCCAGCTTGTTTGTTTGGTTTTTTTCTTTTTTTTCTTTCTTTTTTTTTTTTGAATCCCCGTTGAGAAACTGTAGCTTTCCTCCTCAGAGAGTTTCAGACATTGTTCCTCTCGTTTTTCTATGTTTAGCTGCCCAGGACCGACAACTAGACTAAGAGAACGGAAGAAAAGAAAGACCAAAAAAACCAACGTCCACCTGTGACACAGTTAAAGAAAGAAGCAGGTGTGAGGAAGCAGGAGTCGTAGTCTACGTACGCCTGTTCTAACTCCTGACCAAACATTGCACACCTCCACTGCACCATCTCTCGGATTCTGGGTGACATTTCTCTGAACAGGGTGGTATTTATGCCTTATGTCTTCCTCGCTGCAGGGAGTAGAGCAGACCCTCGACAGACAGGAGGAGACCTGGCCACTCACGGTCCAGCCACCGGGCAAAGCTCGGACTGTGGTCTCTGCCACATTCACCTTGAGAGGAAGAATAGGACCAAGTGTGAACTTTCTAGCTCTGCTATTCTGCAACTCTACCTTCTTAACAATGATTAAAGGAGCCCTAATCAGCATGGTGTCCGAGACTATTACATTGCTAATATTACTTTTGACTACCTTTCAGGTTTAGTCTAGCAAGACGAAAACAGCACTTGAAAATTAGCGACGTTCCTCGGGGCACAAAGGAAGCGACGTGGCTTCTCATTTCAAATAACGCCCAGTTTACCCCATGGCAACCTCGACCCACTGTTTCTCCAAAGAAATCGAGTGTAAGTCATCTTTGTGCTACACAAGTCTGACTCTACCTAATTACAAATTATAAATTATTGGGCAAACTGGCATATCGCTTTTTTTCTCTAACGGAGCCTGAAGAATCGGGATACCCAGTTGTTCATTTTATTGTCTTAATACCGATACGACATGAAAAAATTGGGGTTATTCCAAAGAATGTTTTTCACGGTACCGATATTTAAACTGCAAAAAATGGAAGCAAATTAGTTAATTACTGTCTCCCATTGTATGGGTGCTAACAAATTCCTTTTCCTCACCTATAATGAACTCCCAGTGCTCGCCCAGACGGGGGAGGTGTGGGCAGCAGCGTGGATTTTCTCTGTACAAGTAAATTGCTTTTCCTGATTTACACCGGGATGGGGGGTGGATGTGGGGAGGCAGAGTGCCTATTTACACACTGGATAATCCAATTTGCTTATTTTGCAAAAACAGTTTCTTTCCCCTTATTGGCAGCACAAAGCATTGTGCAGGCTCTCAACTGGAGTGAAAAAGGATAGGCATTAGGTACAAGGCCACACAATGACTGTGCTCCATTTAGTAAATGCAGCAGGCCTCACTGAAAAAGAAGGCCGTCAAGCAACATTGGGAGAAACGTTTTGTTTTATGCTTAGAAGAGGTCTATGCATTAAATGCCCACAACGATGACTAATAGGGATGAGAAATCTCAGGGAGAGGTGGGAAAAAAAAAAAAAAGAGAGAGACTTTAAGTTTTCATTTGGGGTCTCATAAGACACTTGCCAAATAGGATTTGGCACATTTGCCCAATTCCCAAAAGTCATTCTTTGGAGCCTGGAAGAGAGCTCACGGCTGTTAAATATTCTTTCATGAGATGAGTCAGATAAAACACATCCAGATGTGTAGACACAGATGAAAATGCAGAAATACACATATCCATAAATCAATACCAAAGGCGTTTGGAAATAGCTGAGCAAGACCAGTTGGAAAACGAGGGTGTGAAGGAGGGACAGAAAAGGGCTTTGGGGGTTGGGGGGACGGGGACTTCTCAGGGGCCTTGGTTTACTTGTTTTCCTTAGCTCCCCAGAGAGGTCACATGCAAAATCCTTCTCCGAGCGTTAAACCCCTGCTTTCACACTGCAGTAGGCTGGGAAAGAGAACTCCACCTCTTAAAAATGTGATTTTCATGAGAAAGGGAAATCTGCAATGGTCAAGTCAGGCGTCCAGAGCTTTCTACGCAGGCAGTGACCCTGCTGTCACGGAGTCATCATCATACCAGCCAAAGCAGCCACAAAGACAAGAAGAGAGCCTGGAATGTGCAAAGACAAAAGTGACCAGCATCTCCGCTCCCAGAGGGACCCGCCAAATAGCACGCGATGGCAACGCTCTAGCCTTCCCGGTCATCATGGGATCCTGTGAATAAGGAAAGTGACAAGCAAAACTAATTGGAGGCGGCAGTTGATGAACATTCGCCCGTGTTAAGAGCCACCACCAAGTGTCTGCTTTCTCAAGGCTCTTGGGAACAAGCTAGGCTGATGAAGGGGGCTCTGATCACAGATTCTGTGGGTCCATACGCTCACACATGGGCACACATTACAAAGCACAGCACTATCTGAACGCTGCCATTTTACGTTCCTTCTGGATTCATGTCTTATTATGTAGCACGCTCACAGAGAAGTCAAAATGCCAAGTTTGAGCGTCTACTCAACCATGTTTTGTGATCCGATGCTTCCTGGGAATAAAGCCCGCAGAATGTGACAGTCAGACCCGGTCCTTAGAAACTAATACTAAGGCAGGTGTAGACACATTGGAAGGCTGCAGAAAAGGTCCCGTGTTCCGAAAACAGTCCTACTCCCTCGAAACCCACCGCCCCTCCTCCCCCTTTGCTGGGCAAACAGTCACAGTTCTCGCTGACATACGAGGCAAAAGGCAACGTTTGCAGACCGCAGGCTTCTCCCTCTGTTAGATCGGCCCCTCCTGCCTGGCACCCAGGAGAACGTCCACCCGTCATGTAGTTGACACGGGCTGGCCTCCAGGCCCCGGACCAAGCCCAACTGTACCGGGGTCAACAGAGAGGAGATCCCTTATCATTTCACCGCGATGAGGACCCTTGCGCTCATCAACCTTTCCCTAAGTTTTCTCGCACCATTACTCGGAGCAGCAGCCACGCCAGCAGCAAGAGAGGAAAAAAGCGCGGGAGGCTTCAGACGAGCTCAGAAACAACCGGGGTTGTCGAGGAGGGAGAGAGAGTCCCAGGGAGAGCCGGGGAACTCGTTCTTACTCCAAGTGTTCAGACACGCCGAAGTAATGATCCTGGCCACATGTTAGCAAAACATTAGAAACACTTTGGTAAGCAAATAATTTAATTACAGGCTTCTCGGAGGCAGTTTCTCTTGCTTGACCCCTGACCTTTCCCATCGCGGGGCCTCAACTCAGCCTGGGATCCACGCTTCCTATTCTTGTCACAGAATCTCTCCATCTTGTACCATTTAATAGAGTGTGCTCCAGGTGTTCTGTGGTGAATGAATAGTTATATTACTACCTGTCAGACACAATCACACTCTATTCATCATTCTCGGCTGGCTGCATGAAGCTCAGCTTCCAGCGGCTCCCTCTCTATTTCCTTGTTCAAACGTCTGCAGTGCTTTTGGCCCATCTGTCAAGACTGTCATTTAGAGGGAAAACAGTATCAGCGCTTTAAATATATGGAGTTCTCTATTGAAACAGTGCTGTGATTGAACTGTCAGTGTTCTCAGTATCACAGACAGTAATTCACGACTGGTCAGGGCTCCACTGACATCGCCATTACCATGGGGGCCCCGAAGGGTCACGCTGAGGATTTTTGCTTTACAGTTGGGTCTATAAATAGTGCAATTAACCTTTCAAGAATTACAAAATGCTCTTGAATTCTTTTTACGTGTGCTTCGTGCTCACGCACTTTAGAGCGACGGGAAGATGAAGGAGAAGGAAACAAAAACGTCCAAAATTGCCGAAACACGTGCCACGTGAGTGGAAATATATATATTGTTTGGAAAGCAAGCATATGAAATGCATGAATATATTTTAAGCCCCCCTTTGCTGTTTTGGAGCAAGATAACATATGCTGAGATTTCTGAAATTAAAAGGTTTCTGCATCCGAAATAAAATATGATGGATGGGAATGAAAGGGCTTCTGTTCAGCCTTATGGAAAGGAAGCGAAGGTTTTCAGTTCTCCGAATTGTTACCTATCCAAAGCAGAGGGGTTCTCACGGCTTCCAGCCCCAGTTTCTCAAGCAAAACACCTGCATTCCCAACCATACTGGGAGAAAACACTTTGAGGCGCCAAATGCTATCTCTAAATCTCTCATCTTAGAACACAATCCCCAAAACAAGAGAATTTCGGATGCTGGTCAGGCGGCCTTCAGATGACTTCCCTGCATTTGAAAGGCTCCCATCACTGAAAGGCTTTATCATTTCTTCTTCAGGAAATCCAAGCACTTTCTAAAAGAAGCGCAGAAGGCCAGCAAAGCCTCAGAGACAACCCCACACCCCCAATCTCTGCTTTCTGCAAATCCTAGTCTGTCAGGCCACCGCCCTGCTTCCTTTCTGGAAACCCAAATAGTAAGACGAGCCTTTTCGGGATCTCTCTACAGACACACTTAGGCGTGTACATCTCCTATGCTCACATGGAAGTGATTCAGAGTAGTCACTTGGACGGCTGCTGAATGAGGGCACTGGGTTTTACTCTTTATCCCAGGGAACGTCTCCTAACACAAGAGTGTACGGGGCTGCACGGATGCCTCGCAGATGAGCGTGTGATATGCCTTCTCTTCTGCAGGATCATTTCAGCACGAAGAGCATGGTTTTGTTTTGCTAGGTACCACACTGTTCCACGGACAGAGCCAACGAGCATTTTTAATTTGCGAACCAAGATATGTGGCTAAAAATAACCATTGATTTCTGTCACAGCATTTGTCTTGCTTCAGAGGTAATTTTACCCACTTTTTTTCCTTAAGGGAAGGAAAGGGATGCGATGTGGGGCAGGGGGTGGGGGGCTTCAGCAGAAGAAAGCCACAGACCTAGCAACTGGTCCTTTAGGACACCTACTTATGTGAACCATCCTCTAAAAGCACAGTAACACATCATTTTCTTAAACATCCTCATCACCAAAAGAGGAGGATTAAGGCGGTATTTCAGCTAGCTTCCAGGCTTGCAGGAGGCAGAGAGAAGAGCAGAGAGCTATAAACCTTCCCATTAGAGCTATTTTCTAGGAATGGCTCTCCCACCAATCCGCAGCTATGCAGAAGTAAAAGCCTTTGCTTATCACAGCCACGGAACAAGGATAATTAAGAGGTAATTTCTTCCAGTTAGGGTGCACTTTCCTTTTCGGAGACAATCATAAAAGGCAGACGGAGGTGCCCAGGAACCCCGTGTTGTCATTGTTTTCATCTTCTGTGACTGCGCCCTTCTCTTCCTGCCCTCAGTTGGAAAGCAAAAAACAAAAAACAAAAAAAAAAGAAAAACCTTTGCTTATTATAGAAGCAGAGTAAGAGAGTAAGTGCTGGTCTCATCCCATTAACTGTCATATTACCAGGCTCGGTGCCATCACATTGGAGTTTCACTGAGCATTCAGAACTGCTTAATTATGTACAGTAAAGACAGTCTGCTGAGACTTTCCTTCTTGATTAATATGGGAGGGGGAGGGGAGGTGAAGGGTCACCTCCAAGGCTTCCTCCTGCCTCGCGCCCAAAGTGACTCGATGTGACAAAGGCTTTTGTGAGTTATGAAATAAATTAAAGTGCCTTTGGGAGGCAAGATGCTCGCATCAAGGGATGAGGCTACTTTTGATTTTGCAGGCTAACGGCAGATATCTGCCCCCCCCCCACTCGCCCTGTGTTGGCTTTACACTCTATAGTACATTCCTTATAAATTACACCACCCCGTGTTAATTACAGTGTGCTGACAGTGCTTGTCATTACCAGGCCTGCTACAGGCTTTGTGCGCTCGGACTGTAATAGCTGTTTGTTCTGAGGAATGTGGCAGAGCTGCCTAAGTGGCTGAGCTGGGTCACTGCGAACATCCCTCTCTCCAAGTCTCTCACACTGGCTCTATTTTTACAGCCTTAATCCCTCCGCTCAGCCTCAGCGCCCGGCCCCTCCCCCCAGTCAGGCAGATGTATAGGTTACAGTCTAGAAGCACCAGGGCATTCACTGAGGCTCAATCAACTGAGGCGCGCATTGTGCTCTGCTCATTGTCGGCCTTTCAAAGCCTCCAGCTGAAATGCTCTTTTCTCCTTTCTCCGACCTTTGGAGGACAAACAGGACCTGCTCTCATCTAAAGGGACAGTTGGAGGTTCCTGCCCCAAAGTCTAATTCAGCAGTCGGGCCTCAGGCAGGAAGCTCTGTATTCCTGTCTGACAGCCTGTGAAGGAAGAGGCTAGAAATTCGGAAGCCAAGTCACGACACAGGCTTCTCCTCTTCTTCCCCAACTAAGATGCTGGGTCAGACATTTCTAGAATCACCAACAAATACAAGCGTAGAAATCGGTCTTTTAGCTAGAAAAAAGACATTAATAAAAAAAAAACCAAAAACACCAAAAACCCACCCACCATTCAGTGAACACCTACTTATGGGGATCAAAGGTCAGGTTCTGGAAAAACCATGATGAATACAATATAGCCCCTGGTCTGCAGGGCCTCAAAGCCTAGGAGGGGAAGCAGAAGGGTAAGTAAGTAGTTCTAATTCTGTGTGAAGTACAATAATAGAGGTGAAAACTGAATTTCTCTCTACCTCCCCAACCTGTGGGGTCAGGTGTGGTCACATTAACAGTAATAACTCAAATTTCTTCTGCTTTATGCACTCACCCATTTCTTAGAGTCCCCAAACAAGGCCTCCTCCTATGTGCTTCTCAGAAATTCCTATCCTGCTGGTACTTTGACTGCTGGGTCAGGCATCATGGCGCCAAAAGGTCATGGCTTCTGTCCCCTTCTGTCTTTTGAGTGGTCCTCTATTAGAGGGTTACCAAGGCAGTGCCATTCGGGCTGCGGTCTCTTCTAGGATTTGTAGTACAAGAGCCTACCCTGTTCTCGAAAGGAATCAGAAAAAAGATCCACAAAGGGCCAGGCTATGAGACAGACCTGAGTGAAAAGTCACTTTTCCCCGATAGTGCCACAACCAAGCCTTTCTTAACTGTGACACGCCATGTTCCCGCTGCCGGACTCCTTTCTCCCTCGAGGTGACTTTTCATACCGAGTTCCTTTGTCTTCCTGTCCGGCGGCTGGGCCTACTCCCACGGTGGATAGGACATTCCAGACACGCCTTTATCCTCCTCGGCCTCCAACTCTGAGACAGGTGTGTACAAGGTATCTTGAGACACTCACATACTGCATCCCCCCGCTCACACACACCCTAATCCACGCCACGCCCACCGAACGTAGGAAGAGAGACTGAGATGGCTGTCACCATCTCTACAAGTCAGTCGTGTGGTGAATCAGGTCAACCAGTCAATCAAAGGCTACTGACTTAGGGAGATAAAACCCGCCTTCCGTTCACATGCCAACACAGAGTACGTGCGGGTATATACAATGCAGAGAAAATTACTTCCAAAGTCAAATGGACTTAACTCAAAGTTTATTTTCTCAACCAAGTCAATGTACCACATATTCCTTGACCTTTTGCCCAGATTTTGGAATCTAACGCCAGTAAGTTGAGATACCATTGTCTCTTTTAAGCCTCATCCTTACAGAAATAATAACTATTATTCTTATTAGTCCAGAAGCTTACTATTAAGACAAAATAGAGTCAACTCTGCCAGAAGGAAGAAATCCCTTAAAGTCATTCACCCATCACCTCACTAGGGACTTGAAAGCTCTTTTCAATGCCTGCCATTCATGCCAAGGGGAACAGTTTGAACATCCAAATGTCAGCATGAAGATATTTTCTTCAGTCTGGCTTGTTCTGTGCACTTCACAGCTTCAGCCTGCGTGAGTGTTACTATAAAAGCCAAAGTGTGCCTAGTGTCTTCGAGTGACTTCGAACGTTTCCAAGGATAAGCCTATAATGGACTTCGGCTTCACTTGCTGACTCTTGAATATCACCCCAACGTAAGCCACAACTCAAGTGTAAACACTGCTGTTTGTGTTTGTGTGTGTGTATATATGTGTGCAATGTGCACACATACTCCTTGTGTATGCACTCATCTATAGATAACAAAACACAAATTTATGACTGTACATTATGAAGCTTCCCTGGAAGACAGAAGATCACATAATACACATTAAACATGCCATATGAGGTGCACCTGGGTGGCTCCGTCACTTAAGCGCCCGACTTTGGCCCAGGTCGTGATCCCCTGCTTCGTGAGTTCAAGCCCCATGTCGGGCTCTGTGCTGACAGCTCGGAGCCTGGAGTCTGCTTCGGATTCTGTGTCTCCCTCTCCCGCTGCCCCTCCCCTGCTCACACTCGCTTGCATGCTGTCTCTGTCTCCTTCTCTCAAAAATAACTAAGCATTAAACACTTTTTTTAATAAGAGATTTCTAAAGAATGCCATACTAAATCATGAGTTACATAGTATGACCTTTATCTTGGCTTCTTCTGGCAAACTGATACATTTGACCTTCATCATTTCCTTACAAAACTTCTTTGCATGAGGAACAGGGTTTCTTTCTCTGTCTCTTAGTTTCCAGTGTTGTTGATAAGGATAATGGTAATGTGTATCATGAGAAATAGCGAAATCTTTCCCTGGAAATTAAGAATTTTGTAGTCCTACAAAATAGCCCCCAAACCCTAGTCGGGAGGCTCCTGGAGCCACTCCCTAGTGAATATGTATTTAAGTGAACCTTCCTTCCATTAATTTTTCCTCTCATAGTGTTGCCCTCAACTACCTCAAACAACTCGAGCAAATTAGACTCAAGTGTCTTCCTATACAAAATTTTTTTTTTCAAAGACCAAGATCAGTTTTCAAAGATCCATTCTCCGTAGGACCCATTTTTGAAACGTGCGCACACATGCAGCTTTCTGTCTTAGCGTCTGAACTCCCGGAAGCCCCTCCGCCGTCATCTTGACCACCCAGCACCTGCGACAAACATTCTCCGGCCCTTGCAGAGGCCTTGTTTGTATCCAGTTGGGCGCAAGGACCCCTGAGCCACAGCAGTACTTACCAGGCTTTGCAAAACTGCCGTGGGAAACGCAGGGCCCACGACTTCTTCCACGTCTCCTCCATGCAACTAGCTGCCTCAACGTCACATACAGTCTAAGTGCCTCGAGGCCCCTCGGCCAGACCCACCTGCGAGGACCCAGCCCTCTCGTCCAGAGATGCTGTAACACACCTGGAGGGCAAGCTCCGACCTCCGGTGTCAGCATTATTACCACAGACAATTACCTTGGCATGCCAGCTTGGCGATCACGGGCTCTGTGGGACGGAGAGCTGAAACGGGCTTTTGTTTCTCAAGACAACTCACGCGGGGCGTTTTCCTTTCAGTTGCAACCGGGGACTAGAATTAAGTGACTCGGGGGCACGACCTCAATCATACTGCAATAATGAGGTGTTTTGGGCATCACGTCAACAAGCACCAGCCATGAGCCCGCTTTCCAAAGAGGGCAAGTCCAATGTGCCTGAAGACCTTGCTGATCCGTTCTGCTACCCTTTCCTGTTCCCAAGGACTAGCCCATGCCAGTCTCAGCTCTGCGGAGCCCGCCCTTGGCCTTGCACACTACTGCTCAAGAATCCCGGAGACGTTTATCTACACCAAATGACCAGCTCCGTGCCTGAAACAGGACGGTGCTGTCAATCATTTCTTTCGCTCCTCCCAGGAGAAAACTGCATTGGAACTAAGCGTTTCTACATAATCCACGAGCTTGTCTGACAAGTACCACCAAACGTCATTTTTTTTTTTTTTTTTTTTTTTTTTTTTTTTTTGAGCTTCAAACTGCATTTAGCTCAACCAAGAGTCAATCCGTTTCCACATGTCGTGAGCCAGGCACAGTTCCATGTGATAACTCCGAGTACGTAAGATATCCGAGAAAATACGTGGTTTTAAAAGCAACTTATTTTTTTAGAATGCTGGACCCCTTCAGTATTTAACAAAAATTTCTACTGTTCTAAGGGAAAAGAAAAAAAAAAATCCTGACAATAAAAACGAGGAGCAGACTGCAATCTAGTTTTGCCTTTTAAATATGTGCCCAAAGCTGAACATGTGGTAATCTGAGCTTGCTCCACACATTAGGCTTCTCTAGTTGGAGTCTCCAATTTTTATCTCATGGCCATGATTTCGAACCTGTTTCACAGCATTTCTTGGTCTGGGGTGACCACGTGCACAGGCATCAGCAATGCCACACCGATGAGATATACTCAGCCAGCCCCCGGAAGGCTGGGAGCATCACATCATCTGTTCCAAGCACTCTGAATACAGACAATTGCGGCTAATCAGATAATACAAGGCAAAACTACCCCCCACACACACACACCTTTTTAACTGACACATAACATTATATTATTTTCAAGTGCACAATGTAATTCCCTTTTACAAGTAATGAGAGCCAAGAAGGGACACCAGAGAACTATGTATTTCCTGGTAGAATTGTTTGCACCTTCTTCTTGCAAATCACAACTGCCAAAAAGGCAAATCAGACATAGATGATTGTTTGTTTCGTTTTGTTTTTCCCTATCAAGATTTGAGAGCAACAGCCTGGCTTTCTCATATCCACTGACTCCAGACCAGGACTTTTCTGTGCAGAGGCAGCAAAGGAGAGCAGGCAAGTCTACTTAGAAAAAGTTCCCCAGGTCATTCTAACATTCCAACTCCCTCCCTTCCCCAGGAAGAGTCCTGGAGTCGATGGACCGTGAGAATGAATGAGTTGAGACCACTGGTGACAATGAGGTTTAAAAGGGGAATCATGGGGTCTAGGTTGGGAAAGCAAAGGGGAAGGTCAAGTTTGGGGAACGCTTGATCAATGAGGAGGACAAACTTACTGGACAATTATAAAGAGATTTCTACTTAGCTCTGTTTGTGGGATGTATTGGGTGTGTCTAACCCCCCTTACTTATTATTTTCCTAACTTTACAATAGGAAAGCAGAGGAGTCTACTTTGCGGTAATAACTGACCAGGGGAAGAAGAGGTCAGTGAAGGTCAGAGCTAATGTTTCCAAGATACGAGTTTCTAGAAAGTTCTTGTTACTCAGTCCTGCCAAAACCTCCCGGAGGATGTAGTAAGATTTCAACTGGCAAGATAAGGGGCGCCTGGGTGGCCAGTCGGTTAAGCATCCGACTACAGCTCAAGTCATGATCTCACAGTATGTGGGCTTGAGTCCTATATCAGGCTCTGCACTAATAGCTCAGAGCCTGGAGCCTGCTTCAGATCATCTCTCCCGCTCTCTGCCCCTCCCCCACTCATGCTCTCTCAAAAATAAACAAACATGAAAAAAAATTAAACTGGCAAGATAAAACACAGAATGCCCAGTTAAATGTGCATTTCAAATTGAAAACATGAATAACTTTTTAGCATAAGTAAGCCCCTTGCCATATTCAACATTTAACTATACTAAAAAGTATGTGTTGTCTCAATGAACTTTACATTTAATTCAACACCCTGTACTTGCATTAGCTAAATCTGGGCGACTGAGTAAAATAGATCCTGAATTTACCAACTAACACAAACCATTAATTGGTGAGATTTTTCTTGCAATCCTTAGGATTCTAAATGGGAAGCTATTTTAACAAGTAATTTACATCCTTTTGGCCAGTCAAGCCTATGAGTGACTAACCTCTTTCTTAAACAAAACCCAAGTGTCAAAAGTCATTTCTACTTTGATCTAGGTTGGACTGTACCCTGAATCAAAAGCTCCCTTCAATTTAACTAACAGGATGACAGCCAACAAGGCGTTAACATGATCTGTGGCTCTTTGGCAGTGGATTTCCTGCCAGCAAGTTTCTGAAAACTTCCATCATTTTTGTCACGTTGCTGGAACGGGCTCTATCTGGTTTCCTCATTGCCCTGACTTGTAATTTAAAAAAATTGTTCCTAATCTGCATATGCAGTGAAACTCATTAGAAAGATAAATATGATTTCTGTACCAACTGGCAATAAATGGAGCACAGCATTATTTCAAAGTGTTGTTTACCAAAGTTGGGGAATGTGGGTTCCTTGAAACATATGTAAAATGTAAAACCCTCATACAGACATTAGTTGATGTGGGCTTTATGGCAAAACAATTAGTAATATCTCCACTCCTAAAATATAGGTTATACTAGCTCAATGACTACACCAGTCATTCTCAACCCATGGTACACTTTGGAAGGACCTGGGGAGTTATAAAAAGAATACTGGACCACAGTATGGACCTGTGCCTGGACCACAGATGCATTAAATCCAGATTCCCTCAGGTGCATCCAGGGTTCAGCAAGAGCTCAGAACCAGAGCCATAGACATTATAGAAACGCACAATTATTTGTTTCAGATGAGCTTGACTGAGGGAGATTAGCCATCCAAAAATGGCCACAGCTACCAATCGTAAGACAGTTTGTTTCTAAATGTATAGGTATTAAGAAGATACTGAACACAGGAGAAAAAAATATACTAGAAGGATTCAATTTTCAAGTCTATTTGGGTTGTTTTTTCCTTCACAAAGTAGCCTTCATTGTTCTTGACTTTTAAGAAGGTTTTAAGTTTGAAAGCTTCTGAATTTTGAGCCATTTTATATCCCATCTATCAAGAATGCTCAAGGTTTACCATTCATCGTCTAATACCTTACTTTACCCAATTAAGCCTTAATATCATGTAAGTTTTAAGATTTCACATCAGCCTAGATGGGCTATCAGAGTATTATTATCTTTTTTAATCCAGTCTCTTGTGTTTACAGGCAAGGGAAACTTATTTTGTCTAAGGCAGCATCAGTATCACCTGGGAACAGACTGTCGGCCTTGCTCCAGAGCTACCGTAATGGAAACTCTGGAAATCTGATTTCCTACGCTTTTCGGCGTTTCTGAAGTTCCAGAGTGTACATTCTTGCGTTTGTACTACCTGATTCTTGTTTTTTTCCCCCTCAGTAGTCTTGTGTTGTCCTAACTTCTAGGAATGCCCAGTTCAGTGCTGGGGGCCTTGGGGGTGGAAGGAAAGCATCTTGCCCCCTAACACTTCATCATCCCTGAGTTGAGCTCCATGGGGAGGCACCCTCCGGGAGTATTAAGAGAGGTCCATGCACAGACTCTATGACCAGATGATGGAAGGTGCAGCTGTATAGGACAGAGCTCAGTTGGTCCCCAGATGGGGACCCGAGCCCCATCTTCACGAAACAAGTGCAGGCCAAGTTTAGAGAAACCTGGGGGACTCTGTGAGACCCTTAAATGGTCATTAAGGGAGGAGTGACCGTATCTAGCATTCTTCACAAAAACCACAACGAAACCACCATCGCTCTGTTCTTTCTTCATGTCCCTCTTCTGCTTGGGGGACTCCCATTAGACTCCTTCCACCTTTCCTCCACTTTGAAGACTTCTCTGAAGACTCCTTCCCCTCATCCACACTCAGCTTCAGTAAGATGAGGCAATTCCTGCCCACACTCACACTTAACACCTTTGCTGCCCATTTTCAAGCGAAAAGTATTTGCCTCTACCACTCGCTTCAAAATTTTTCAAAACCGAGGACCGTACCATAGTCAATACTCAGTAAATGTTGACCGACTGCATGAATTACAAGTAAGGGGTCAAAGAAACTTTGGGGTGATGACTACAGAAATCAACATTAGCGACAGTCACATGCTCCAGCATCATCACCTACTATTTATCTTTACAAATAACAATTTATCAGACACCAGAAAGAACGGAGTATGATCTTCAACAAATTTAGAATTGGTAATTCCCAGTTCTTTGCCATTTGCCTCAGTGGGGTACTGTGTCACCTTCATGAGGTTTACGTTCCAAATTATGGTTTTAAGAAATAAATTATATAACCACGTGCATGAAGGAAGCAAAGGCTTCCTACTGTTAGCGTTTACTTCAAGATTGTTAAACACAATTTTTTAACCAAGTATCTCTCAACCATATGTTCAGTCGCATCATGCAAAATGTTTAATTTTCTTCCATAACAGAATGAACTTTCATAAATGTAATATGCTTGGTACTGATTACATATTACATTATACAAATGTAATATTAATATGCTTGAAATATACTGAAGAATACTTACATTCATTTTCATAGAGAAGAGTGAGAGTGACCACTGTGAAGAAAAAAAAAGAAAGGAAATAGGTTAAAAAAAGGAATAAAAGGGCTTTCCATGAAAGACAAGAGAGGATTGATTCAGATCTCAAATTCCAAGATTATAGATTGTTCCTTTCTTGGAGATATTTTTACTGTTTACATTTCCATTTGATTTTTTTTAATACATTCCTCTCCTTTTTTAATACATTCTCCATCTTGTCATCTATTTTTCTGAACGTATTAATCACAGTTATGGTAATGTCTGTGCTTGAGACTTCCATCATCTGGGACAACTATGAACCTATTTTTATAATTTGTTTTCTAGGTTTTTTGGTACATGTGGCAATTTGTGATTAACAGGTTAACACTGCATAGGAAAGACACATGAAATACAAATGGAAAAGAATAGCTCTAGAAATTACCTTGCTTCCAGGTGAGCTCACCCTAGCCTCTCCTGAGCAGGTGAAAGGGAGCCTTTTATTTTAATATAATCAGGGACTGGGCTCACCTAGGCTGCTTCACATCTTTTGGCCTCTGGTTTGCCTTCACTTCTAGCATGTGGCTCTTCGGAGATCTCAACAATGACTGGGAGTGTTTAGTGTTTACTAGGTTTCCTCCTCCTTATCAGGTTATGTTCCCCAGTTTATGGGTCCCTGCCCCCTCGGCAGAGTGAGAATTTCAAAAATTTAATTCAACCTAGCCTCTCACCTCCTGCACTTGAAGAACGTAGCAAATGCCTCAACAGGACAACTACTGAGCGTAGGTCTCCCTTTTCTGCAACTCATTTGATCTAGGGTCTTGCCCTATAGGTCTTGGCTGCCTGAGAGCTCTCTGACGCCTTTAACGGGATTTTCTATGGATGTTGTACCCATTCATTCAAGAGATAAGTCAAAGCAGACAAATCGGAAAATGTAAAAGGACCAATAATGACCACCAATATGGCATTCTATATAGATTAGCATCAATATAGATTTCAGTGAGCATTCAATAGAAGACTCAGACTCAACACTTGTGGCAATTGTTTTTATAGAAGGGAGGGACCTTGGCAGGGTAATTATAAAATACATCAAAAGTCAGGAGCAGGGAAAGAAAAGGGACAATAAAATGGTAAAGGTTTCATAAGAAAATATTCTAATTTTTGTAATAAACAATCAACTAGCGCTGACTAAACCTGAAACAAAGGGTGAAAAAAAGGACTCAAATTTCTGAATTTACATAATCTTGCATCTTATCCCTAGCGAGATCTATTGGAATTGATACAACCATTTGCAATGGAAAAAAAAAAAAAAATCAAGTTTCATCAGTTCTTTTGCTGTCATTCTTGTTTTACAGTTTTCACTTACATTCAAATAAAATTAAGTTCAGGAATTTTATTGTTCACATTTCAGAGATACATTTCACACTACTTGGGCCTCTTCATCTTTCTACCTGTATCTCCCCATCTTACTTTCTATTTTGTGTGTCCATAGATTCATGGAATGATGATGACCTCACGGTAAAAGCATTTATTTCAACGTGGTACATTTCTAGGATGTCCCCCCCTTTTTTTCCTTTATACTTCTCTGTATTTCCCTATCTTCTAAACAATGTGCATTATATTGATCTTTGCTGAAATGGACACTGTCTTTTCCTGTCCTCGAGTATTAGTAAATCATGAACCCTAAGTTCCCCCAGCAGACTCTTCTTTCCCCTTCAGCACAGGGATTTTTGTCTTATTTATTATTCTTAATGTTTATTTATTTTTTAGAGAGAGACAGGCAGATAGAGCATGATTGGGGGAGGGACAGAGAGAGACGGAGACACAGAATCCGAAGCAGGCTCTAGGCTCTGAGCTGTCAGCACAGAGCCCAACTCGGGGCTCCAACTCACAAACCGTGAGATCATGACCTGAGCCGAAGCCAGATACTTAACCAGCTGAGCCATCCAGGCGCCCCTCATTTATTATTCTTGCATCAACTGCCAGTGCAGGCACAGCCTAAATATAGAAGGTACTAAATAAATAGTTGCGGCATAGAAGTTTAGTTCATACTCTTTGTGGAAGTTGAAGCTCGAATCCTAAGACAACAGACTGGGTATCCTCAATTGTTGAGGAAGAATTGGGGCTCAAAGAAACTAAGGGAAACGTCTTTGCCAATCCTGTTTCCTCTGAGCTTTAGCTAGTATAGTCACCGATGGGCATCACACATTTGCTTCTCCCTCCTCAGTACCTCATCTCACTGACTCTCAATATGTTAAAGAAAATGTATCAAACTCAAGAAGTGGAAATCCAGCTGAAGTCATTAAAACAGCAAATGGGAGTCGACAATGGCACTTGACCCCACACTCGGAAAGACAAAAACACTATAAACCCAAGAGCTAAAAATAGGCAAGTGACTCCAAGTCCTCAATCTCAATCTCCAAGATCACCTGAAAGTATTTCCTTGGAAAACTTGAACAAAAGGAGCTCTGTCACTGCCTGGAAGAGGACCTCCATGTACAAAACGCAAAACCCACTACGATAAAGCCAAAGAATCTGACTCTTCCATGTGCATCAACTCAGAAGATGTACTAACACTTTCTCCATCGGAATTTATACACCGTTCAGAAATGCCTCCCCTCTTTGTCATACAGTGGTTCTACCTCTTGAATTCATTTGCCTTGTTTTTTTTTTTTTTTCTATCCTGCACCACAGAGACTTTTTCCTGAACAAGATCATATCTCTAAGTTTGCTTTCTTAGATTTAAAAATCCCCGCTGTCCATCTATTTCTCCAATCCATGTACGAGAGCACGGTTTTCAATTTCCCGGGGCTCCTTTGACATGGGCTAGAAGTATACACTCTCACATCCTTCTCCAGCTCTCAGAACACCAGAAAAAAGGAAACCGAATGATCTCTGTTCAACCCACTCATCACCCCTTTCCTAGAAGCAGTGCAAACTACACAGGTACACAGTACAAATTTTAAAGAATGAAATTTGGTAAGAAATATGCCTAATGTAGCAACAGAGGTCATTTCTGGGTCATGAAATTAAGAATTAGGATCTACATGATTCTCTATAGTCGGTATTTTCTGATTTTTTATCTACAAGAAACATCATTTACTTCTTTCCTTTTTAAAAAAAATAGAAAACATGGTACCACAAGGTAATATATTGCTTATGCATATGCTATTGTATTCAAATCTTCGATGAAATCTATCATTTTAAGGAAACTGTCAATTTCAAACACTTATTTAAAAAGGTCAGAGAGCGGGGTGCCTGGGTGGCTCAGTCGGTTAAGCGTCCGACTTCAGCTTAGGTCACGATCACACGATCTGTGAGTTCGAGCCCCGCGTAGGGCTCTGGGCTGATGGCTCAGAGCCTGGAGCCTGCTTCTGGTTCTGTGTCTCCCTCTCTCTCTGCCCCTCCCCCGTTCATGCTCTGTCTGTCTCTGTCTCAAAAATAAATAAACGTTAAAAAAAAAAATTAAAAAAAAAAAAAGGTTAGAAAGCTCAAACAATAGTAAACAAGGGGAAACTGCAAACTGTCAAAGAGTTGTCTTCTCCATTCCTTACCATCACCACCAACAACAAATAAGCCCAAGTTAATTTCTGTAAGTATATCAAAAGGAAAAAAAACTGCCCATGTCATTTTAACTGTTTCAGAAAATAAATCAGGCTATCATAAATCTAAAATCTGGAAAAGTTAGCAAACAAAAAGGTAACAAATGAAACTTGTTTGTGTATTTTGGGTCAAAAATCTACTTATGAACAAATATTTAGCCAATAAAGCATAAAATCAGCAATTTAAAAAAAAAGCCAGGTTAATATAGTGAGGTTTACTAAAAATGCAAGGGAGATAAGTGTTAGAATGTCTAATTGTACTAATCACCAAATTAATAATTCAGTGAAGAAAAACTAGAGAACAGTATTTATGGAGACCAAAAAATATTAGATGTAATATTTGTCAAATTTTAACTTAAAAAATTAATAGAAAGGATATATATAACTCAATCATTTAAGGTATCATGATACTTACACTTGAAATACCATTAACTTTGGTGATACTAATCGGGACGCCTGGGCGGCTCAGTTGGTGAAGCGTCCACCTTTGGCTCAGGTCATGATTTCACCACTCACCAGTTTGAGCCCCATATCTGGCTCTGTGCTGACAGCTTAGAGCCTGGAGCCTGCTTCAGATTCTGTGTCTCCCTGTCTCTCTGTCCCTCCCCCACTCATGCGCACTCACTCTCTCAAAAATAAATAAAAACATTAAAAGTTTTTTAAAAAATTGGTGATAGGAAGAATGTTTTAATTTTTTTAATGTTTATTTTATTTTTGAAAGAGGGAGAGAGCACATAAGCAGGGGAAGGGCAGAGACAGAGAGGTACAAAGGATCCCATGTGGGCTCCGTGCTGATGGCAGAGAGCCAGATGCAATCCTTGAACCTTAAGATCATGACCTGAGCCGAAGTCTGGCACTTAACTGACTGAGCCACCCAGGCACCCCAAGAATGCCTTTAGATAACAATATTCTGGAAGTACTATCTACTATAATTAGACAAGATAAATAAGTAAGTTAAAGTATATTTGAAATGTGGAGTTAAAAATATTGCTTAAACCTAGATGGTTAAGATGATAAGCTAGAAAACTAGGGGGGAAATGAGAAATCAAAAGAATTGGTTAGAGTTAAAATACAAAAACTACTTATTTCATACAGATAATGGAGATGTACAAAATACAATAAAGCTTATCCACAATAGAAACAAAAATAATACATTTTATAATGAACGTATAGATGTAGAATGTATGTTTACACAATTATTAAAAGTGAGGAACATAAAAGGAAATTGGATTTAATGTAAAGATATACTTTTTCTTAGAGTTTACAGTATATTGGAAAAAATGTGGATTATCCCTAAATTAAGCCTAAATTTAATACTGTCCCAGTCAAATCCCAATAGAATGTGTCCCAACACGGCAAAGTTACCCAGAGTAATACATATAATATCCACACACAAAAAAACCAAAGTGATGATAATGTTTGGGAGAACACAGATAAATGCCTTTGTAACAGGTATTAAGACACGGGAAAGCTAATATGTGAGTCTTCTGCGTTCACCTAAGACGGAAGAGAAGGTATCAACCATACCCTCTCACTGAACAAGAGTAAAACCATCGTCTATGAGGCAACTGTTCTTAGGAATCCACCAACAGGCAGCCCAAAGTTGTGATCTCTGAGAAGAGAGACCAGGTGAACCCCCTGTTACCTTGTTTTCCTGCTTTAGATCCCTTTCTGGACCATGGGATAAGAAATACCGCCCAAGCAAAGTAGTCTGAAGTTCTGCAGTTCTGGTTGAACTAGAACATGTTCAAGTTCTGGCCACATCAGAATAGAAAGAACTCCCTGACCATGGTAGATGTGCATTTGAGACCACAAAAGGTCATGCCTGAGTAATGACCACAGTCTACAGTAGGACTTGGATTTACGATCAAGAGCAAAACCCAAATGGACACACACAAGCATATCACAAAACAACACCTAAAAAGGCCAAGAAGACGTGCTAGGAATTCGACTGCCTGCATGAAGAAAACTCAACATCTCTCCCTTAAATGTAGCATTATAATTTCCAGCTTGTACTAAAAAAACTACTGGATAGAAATAGAAAAGAAAATAAGGCGCAAAATTAAGAAATAAAATAGTCAACAGAGGACTTCCTGTTTCCAGGCTAGCATGTGGAGAACCTAAAAGTCTCTACTCCATCCTAACAAGTAAAAAGCTGAGCAGACTGAAAAAATCAACAACGCTTCTTAGATCCATCACCAAAGCGAGGTCATAGGACAAACTGCTGTCCCGAATATAGGACAGACAAACATGGATATACAGAATCACAACTTACTAGAGCAGAAAACCCACAAATAGAAATCTTCATGGGAGTCAGTGCTGAGGAAGGGAAAACTCAACTATAATTAATGAATCTCCAGAGACTGAGTGTAGACAAGACTGAGGATTTAAAAAAAAAAATCAGGGGGTGGGGGGCTCCCACAGTGAGTTTTATGTCCTGGAACCCTACCAGGTTTTCACAGTAAATATTCAAGAAAAATCTTCTTGGGCTTCTGGCAGAAGTAGGGGGGGAAAGTCATTTTTAAATATACCAGAGTTTTTTGTAACTCTTAATAAGACCTTCCCTTAAAATAAACTATCTACCAGAGAAGAACCTTTTGGAGTTTTATCAGAGGCTAACTAACCAAGGGGAAGAAAACACCCAACTCCAGCTGGCTCTAGCCTTCTACACGTGTTAAAGAAAATATGAAAGGAAAATCCCTCTACCTTCTGCATGGAAGAAGGGAATTACCAAGCTCCAGCACCCTCTAGTCATTTGGTTCCACCTAAGTCTGGGAAAAAACTGAGAGGCACTTGTGGAGTCCAGAGCCCAGGGCCACTGATGCCCTAAAAACCCTAGACATTGTCATAGGACAATATAATTACTAAAAGCCTATTTACAAACGTTCCTTTCAGTCAGTACATTATGCAACAATATTCACAATTGCCTCAAATGCCAATGTATAAATACACCAATTAAAAGATTATTAGGTGAATCAAATAATAAGACCTAACTACATGCCCTCTGTAAGAAATCCTTTTTAAATATAAAAGATACATATAGATTAAAAGTAGGGATAGAAAAATACATACTATGATAACACTAATTAAAAGACAGCATGAGTAGCTACATTACTTTAACACAGCAGATTTCAAAACAGGACAAGTTATGTGGGATACAGATGGCATGATATAATGATAAAGGGGTCAATTCTCCAAGAGGACCTATCAATCTTTAATGTGTATGTGCCTAACAACAGAGTGTCAAAATACATGAGGCAACAACTGATAGAATTGCAAGGAAAAATAAATGAGTATACTATGATAGTTGGAGACTTCAATACACTCAATCAGAAATAGACAAATCCAGTGGGCAGAAAATCAGTAAGGACAGAGTGGAACTTAACAGCATAATCAATCAACTGGATGTAACTGTCATTGATATAGCACTCCACCCAAAAATCATCACAACACACCTTCTTCTCAAGCTCAGATGGAATGTTCACCAAGATAAACCGCATTCTGGGCCATACAACACACTTCGACAACTTTAAAAGAATAGGAACTATACTATGTCTGCTTTTCAGAGCACAAGAGAATTAAAGCAGAAATTAGTAACAGAAAGATAGCTGGAAAAATCCCCAAATACGTGGAGACTAAGCACACTTCTAAATAAAATATGGGTCAAGAAGCAATTTCATGAGAAATTTTAAAACCTAAAATATGATAATAAAAATACAACTTGTCAAAATTTGTGGAATTCAGTGAAAGCTGTGTTTAGTGGGAAAGTTATGGCACTGAATGCAAATATTAGAAAAGACAAAAATTTTAAATCAATAATCTAAGCTTCAATCTTAGGAACTAGCAAAAGAAGAACAAATCAAATCCTAAGTACAAGCAGAACACATACTAAGAATTACAGAAGTCTACGACATCGAAAACAAAAACTCATTAGGGGAAAAATATCAATGAAACCAAAATCTAGTTCTTTAAAAAAAAAAATCAGTAAAATTGATAGGCCTACAGCCAGATTAAGTAAGAGAAAAAGAGGTGACACAAATTATTAAAATCAAAAATGAAAGAGAGGACATCACTACAGGTCTCATTCATACTAAAAAGTTACTATGAGCAAGTCTATGTACCAAATTTAGCAACCTAGATGAAATAAATTCCCTGAAAGATAAAATCTGCCAAAATTGACACAAGAAGAAACAGACAATATAAATAGGCTTGTATCAATTAATGAAATTCAATCAATAATAACTTTCCAAAAGAGAAAGCACTTGGCTCAGAGGCGTCACTGGTTTTATCTATAAAAAATTTAAGAAATTATACAAATTCTCTATCATCTCTTTTAGAGATTGGAGCAGAGGGAATATTTCCTCAGTCATTCTATAAGCCCAGCATTATCCTAATACCAAACCTGACCAAGATACTAAAAGAAAACGAAGAAAACTACAGACCATTATTTCTAATGAACATAAACGTAAAAATCCTCAACAAAATATTGGTCAATCAAATCCAACAATGTGTTAAAAAATTATACATCATAACCAAGTGAGAATTATCCCATGTACGCAAGCCTGGCTCAAAATTAAAAATTAATGCCAGTTAATGTCATTCTTCACATCAACAGACTAAAGGAGAAAAACTGCATGATACTATCAATATGTACAGAAATAGCATTTGACTAAATCCAATACCCATTATAAAAACTCTCAGCAAACTAAGTATAAAAGAGAACTTCCTCAACTTTGTCCATAACATATACAAAGAAAAAAAATCTACAGCTAGCATCACAGTTAATGGTAGGAAAATGGAAGTTTTCCTATTCATACAAAGACCAAGGCAAGGATATCTCTCGCATCACTCCACTTCAACACTGTACTTGAAATGCTAGCTGATGTAATCAGACAAGAACAAGAAATAAAAGGCATACAGATAAGAAAAGAAGAAATAAAACTGTCTTTATTTGCAGACAACATTCATCATACATGTAGGAAATACCAAAGAATTAAGAAAAATAAAATGTGGGAATTAAGGGATTACAGCAAGTTTTCAGGTTAGAGGATTAATATACAAAAGTCATTCACTTTCTTATATACCAACAATGAAAAACTGAAATGTAAAATAAAAAAATACTATTTACATTAGCACCCCAAAAAATTAAATACTGAGGTATATTTCTAACAAAATACATACAAGGTCTATGTAAGGAACACTACAAAACTCTGATGAGAAAAATCAAGCTCAGTGCAGAGCCCAATGTGGGACTTGACTTCACCACTGTGAGTGGAAATCAAGTGTGTGATGTTCAACCAACTGAACCAACCAGGGGCTCTAAGATACTATTTTGAAGCCATGATGCTGAACCAACTGGAGATTCTCATGCGAAAGAAAAGAAGGAAGGCAGGAAGGAAGGGAGTGAAGAGGAAAATTATCAATTTAGACAAAGACCTTACACATTTCAGAAAAATGAGCTCAAAATGGATCATAGACCTCACTGTAAAATGCAAAGCTATAAATTTTTTTTTTATTTTTTAATGTTCATTTGTATTTGAGAGAGACACAGATAGACAGCACATGAGCAGGGAGGGGCAGAGAGAGACAGAGACAGAATGTGAAGCAAGCTTGAGGCTCTGAGTTCTTAGCACAGAGTCCAACACAAGCCCAAACTCAACAGCCATGAGATCATGACCTGAGCCGAAGTCGGATGCCTAACCGACTGAACCACTCAGGTGCCCTAAAGCTATAAAACTTCTATAAGAGAACATAGGAGAAAATCTAGATAAACTTGGATTTAGCAAGGACTTTTTATATACAACACCAAAGGCATATTCCATGAAAGAATTCCATGAACGAATTAGGAAGTGTAAATTAAAATTTATACTTCTCTGCAAAAGACAATCTCAAGAGAACGAGAAGCCGCATACAAGAGAAAAATATTTGTAAAAACACATCTGAAAAAAGACTGCAATCCAAAATACACCAAGAATTTTTCAAACAGTAAGAAAATAAAAATCTAATTCAAAAAACTGACCAAAGCCGTAACAGACAACCCATCAAAAAAGACATACAGATGGCAAATAAGCATAGGAGGTGCTCCACATTGTAAGTCATAAGGGAAATAGACATTAAGACAACAGTGAAATATCACTACACACCTATCAGAATGGCCAAGATCCACACCAAGATGCCCCAAATGCTATCAAGGAAAGGGAGCAACAGATACTCTTGTTCATTGCTGATGGGATTGCAAAATTGTATGGCCACTTTGGAATACATGTTGGTGGTTTCTTACAAAGCTAAACATACTCATACCATATGATCTAGTAATTGTGCTCCTTGGTACATACTCAAATGAAATGAAAACTTATGTCCACATGAAAGACTTTCCATAAACATTGTAACACTTTCATTCATAATTCTCAAAACTTGTGGAAGCCGCCAAGCTGCTCTTCAGTAGCTCATTGGACAAATTATGGTACAGCATGACAATGAAATAGTGATCTCTAAAAAGAAATGAATTATCAAGCCATGAAAATACATGGAGGAAACTTAAATGCCTGTTACTAAATGAAAGAAACCAATGTGAAAAGGCTATAGGCGACGTAATTCCAACTATATGACATTCTAAAGAAAATCAAGACTACAGAGAGGGTAAAAATGTTTAGGGATTGCTAGGGGGTGGGGTTGGGGAAAGGATGAAGAGAAGGAACATAGAGGATTTTTAGGGTTCTGAAACTACCCTGTATAACACTACAGTAATGGATACATGTCATTATACATTTGTTCAAATTCCCAAAAAGTAGAATATTAGAAATGAACCCTAATGAACTTCAGGTGTTAGTCATGTGTCAAGGCAGGTGCACCAACTGCAATAGATTTAAGGCTTTGATGCAAGATATTCATAGTGAGGGAGGCTGCCAATGTGTAGGGCATGGATCTATGGAAACTCCCTATACTTCCTCTCAATTTTTCTGTAATCTGACAAGAGCTGTAAAAAATAAATTTTACATTAAAGGGGGAAAATCGTCAATAGAAACAGACTTCCAGATGACATAGAGGTTAGAATTAGTAGAAAGGGGCTTAATAGCTAGGACTATCAAGGAGTTAAAGACATAATGAGCTAACAGAAAGGAAATATCAGCAGAGAAACAGAAACCATAAAAAAAGAAATAAATTGATGTAAAAAGTTAACTAAAAAGGTTAATAGAGGGTAAGAGACTGCATATTACAGAGTCAATAAATTTGATGACAGATCACTAAAAATTACTCAATATGAAGAACAGAGGTTAAAGGATTGAAGACAATAAGCAAAGACTCTGAGGTTTCTGGGACAATGGCAGTTTGGTACATTTCATTGTTGTCCCAGAAAAACCAAAAGATATTAGAAACAATCTTATGAGAAAATAATGACTGAGAATATGGAAAGTTCAATTAAAAATATCAACCTTCAGATTTAAGAAATTCATCAAGCCTCAAACAGTAAAAACAAAAAACCTATGACATAGGCACATATTTTCTTTATCTTTTAAGATAAAATTTTAAAATCTGAGAAGATAAAAGAAATTACTTGCAACAGAATATAGACAGGCATGCTATTTGTCATCCAAATGATGGAGGTGAAAAAAAACAGCGTAATAACAACTTAGAAGTGTTGAAAAAAAATGTGTAAACTCATACATGCATATGCAGCAAAAATAACCTTCAAAAATCAAAGTTAAATGAGACCATTTTAAAACAGAAACAGAAAATTTGTTCTCAGTAGACCTAAACCACAAGAAAAGGTAAAGATATCTCTTCAGGCTGAAGGGATGTGATGCCAGGCTGACATTCAGACCCACAGGAAGGAAACAAGAGCACTGGAAATATAAGCATATTGGAAAACATAAAAGATTATCTATTTTTTCCATTTTTGAATTGTATTAAACGCAAAGGTTTGAGAGAAAAATAATAATATTGTATTGTGAGAGATCTTATTAGATGTAGAATTAAAATATGTCATTAACTGCACAATGGATAGATGTGAACATAATTATACTATTGTACGGTTCTTTAAGTAAAATAGTACAATATTAATTTTAAGTAAATCATAATAATTATACATATGTTAATCTTGAAAGAAAGCAATGGGAACTTACCAAGAAGTATAGCCAAAAAGTTAGAAAAAATAAAATGGAGTCAATTAACCAATCAGGAGTAAAATAAAAACAAAATACCAACAAGAATCAAATAGTTTAAAATCATAAATCTCAATAATTGCCTAAGATATAACTAAACTACATATTCCATTTAAAAGCAGAGAATGTCAAAATGGATAAAGAACAGAAAAGACCTACCTATTATCCTCTCTATAAAAGACATTCTCTAAAGATGCAGAGAGTTGTTAAATAAAATGTTGGAGAGAATATTCCATGCAAATAGTAAGCATAATAAAACTAGTGTGACTATTGATAAAGTATTGATAAAGTAGACTTAAGACAAAGAGCATTACAAAAAAAGGGCAAAGAGTATTACTAAAGATAACAAGAGGATATCTGATAATGCTGGTATTTTACTGATGAAAGATAATATATCAAGAAAAAAATAAATCTAAATGTATATGCACCTACTAACAGATTCAACTACATAAAGCAAAAAATGACAAAAATGAAGAGACAGAAAAATTATAGTTCAATATTGATCAGAAAGGTACAGAAGTTACCAAAGATTTAAACAAAATTATCAACCAACAATACTGTAAATGACATTTATGTAACACTACATACAGCAACCTTCTTTTCAAGAGCATATGGTAGACTCAAGTTCAACCATGTCCTGAGCATAAAAACTCCAATAATCATCATTTGATAT
This sequence comes from Panthera pardus, assembly GCF_024362965.1. Lineage (NCBI taxonomy): Eukaryota > Metazoa > Chordata > Mammalia > Carnivora > Felidae > Panthera > Panthera pardus. The sequence continues at coordinate 136,922,866 of NW_026526765.1, forward strand.
CTGGCAGAATATGATCTCCAACAACAATGAAAGTAAATTAGAAAATAGTAGCAAGGGGATTCTAGCATAGTTCCAAGTATGTGGAAATCAAGGTACATATTTCTAAACAACCCATAGGTCAATGAAGAAATCACAAGCAAAATTAGATTATATGTTGAGATGAAAAGCAATGGAAACATTATGTGCCCATTTGTGGGATTCAACAAAAACAGTACTTCGAGTGAAACTTATGGTTTTAAAAACAAGTAAAGTTTCAAATAAGACCCGTCCTAAGAAAACAGAAAAAAACAAGAACAAATTAAATGGAAGTGGAAGAAATAAATGAAAGAAAAAAACAGTCAATGGAAAAAAAAAAGAACAAAGCCAATATTGGTTCTTTAAAATGACTAATAGGGGCGCCTGGGTGGCTCAGTCAGTTGAGCGTCCGACTTCGGCTCAGGTCATGATCTCGTGGTCCATGAGTTCGAGCCCCGCATCAGGCTCTGGGCTGATGGCTCAGAGCCTGAAGCCTGCTTCCGATTCTGTGTCTCCCTCTCTCTCTGCCCCTCCCCCGTTCATGCTCTGTCTCTCTCTGTCTCAAAAATAAATAAATGTTAAAAAAAAATTTTTTTTAAATGACTAATAAAATTATATTCCCCTAGAATGACTGATAAAGGAAAGAAGGTGAAAAATCAAAATAACAATGTTCAGCATGCAAGAGACACATCACCACAAATCCAGCATATATGAAAAGGAAAAAAAAATTAAGCCAGTGCTAATTTGTGAATTAGGCTAATTTCTTTAAAAAACACACCTTACCAAAACTGACACAGAAGAAACTGAAAATATGAGTAGCTCTTTATTAAATGAAAACATTCACGCAACAACAACAACAACAAATGGCTAAGATGGTTTCCCTAGTGATTTCTATCAAATATTTGAGAAATCATATCAACCTCACACAGTATTTCAGAAAATAAATGTAAAAATATGTTTACCAATATTCATAATGCCAGCATTAGCTAGATACCAAAGTCAGACGAAGACATTTCTAAAGAGGAAGAAACTACAGACCACACTACCTCGTAAGCAAAGATGTAAAAACCCTTAACATGAGCAAATTTGATTAAGCAATACATCAGTTAATAGAATATAACCTAGTGAATTTTATCCCAGGAATCCAAGTTGGGCTTAACTTTTCAACTATGAAGGTAACTCATTACAGTAAGAGAACACAAGAGAACAATGACATTATTTTCTCAACAGATGGACGAAGACCATTTGACAAAAGTCAACATCCACTTGTGAGAAAAATTTTAAGTCCACAGGAGCTGAAGGGAGATTCCCCAACCCAATTAAGTGCATCTGCCAAGAACCTATGCTAAAACCACATTTAGAGGCACAACTCTAAAGGCTTTCCTCCCTAATATATCAATGAAGAAAAAATATATAAAAAATTACTCCATTATCTTTCAAATTCCAAGGATCTTTACCATAAGAATTATTTCCAGATTTAATATTATTTTAAATCAAAGTAAAACCATTGAAAATATTGATATAAAATGTAAATGAATGAATGAATGAGGTGTGACACAGCCCTTTCTGAGAATTAAATGAAAAGAAGAATCTCTACAAATAATGCATTCAAATTACATAAAAAGATCAAAGTCTTGAACAGCATGGATAGACAGACAGACACACACACACACACACACACACACACAGCAGCTCTAAGTATGACAAAAAGCTCAAGGATACATGAACATGAGCTAACAACATATCTGCACTGCTTAATTCTGTAAATCCATAAGGAACTCTAATTTTTTTAAGTTTTTTTAAATTTACTTTGAAAGAGAGAGCATGCGAACATGAGTGGGGGGTGAGGGGGGGAAGAGAGAGAATCCCAAGCAGGCTCTGCACTGTCATCGCGGAGCCTCATGACTCGAATTCACAAACCATGTGATCATGACCCGAGCAGAAATCAATGACTAATTAAGCCACCCAGGGCCCTGATAAGAACCTCTGCCAATTAAAAAACAAAACCAAGGACAAAAATATTGTACCTCATAAAATGATCAAGACCATGTTTTGTTTGGTTTTTAATGACCAACATTTTCAAAGATACCAACCTCAGTCACGATGAAATACATGAAAAAAAGCAAGTTGTCTATTTTTTTTTAGGGAGAGGAAAGCGGGTAACACAACTGTAGGAAAGATATGAAAGGGTAACTAAGCTCAGTGACAGACCAGGTATGCGAAAATGGGCAGTCTTAGAACTGTTGATGGGAATATAAAATTGCAAAACTTGCCTAAGAAACAGTTTCACAGCAAAGACATAATAATAATATAGCTGTCATTTACGGTGGTTTACCGTCCATCGGTCACTTGGCAGTCACATCAAGTGCCCTGCATCCATCGTCCTGTCTTGTCTCCACCACAAACTTAAAGTGTAAAGGGTTTTCTTTTTAGCCCTATTTTTAAAATGGCAAAACTGACACGAAGCATTAAGGAACTTTACTGAATTAACACAGGGTAGGCGGCAGAAATGAATTCAAACCCAGGCAGACTAATTCCAGGGTCTGTGACCTTCACTAATTATATAGTTATATCCTACCCTGACATTTAAATCCACGTAGTCTTTAACCCCGTTTAAAAAAAATTTTTCAGGGGCGCCTGGGTGGCTCAGTCGGTTAGGCATCCGACTTCAGCTCGGGTCACGATCTTGCGGTCTGTGGGTTCGAGCCCCGCATCGGGCTCTGTGCTGACAGCTCAGAGTCTGGAGCCTGCTTCCGATTCTGTGTCTCCCTCTCTCTCTGCCCCTCCCCCGTTCATGCTCTGTCTCTCTGTCTCAAAAATAAATAAACGTTAAAAAAAAAATTAAAAAAAAAAAAATTTTTTCAGGGTTGCCTGGGTGGCTCAGTCGGTTAAGCGTCCAAGTCTTCATGTCAGCTCAGGTCATGATCTCACAGTTCGTGGGATCAAGCCCCACGTCTGGCTCTCTGCTGTCAGCATGGAACCTGCTTGGGGTTCTCTCCCCCTCTTTCTCTTTCTCTCTCTCTCTCTCTCCCCCTCCCTCTCTCCTCTCTGCCCTTTCCCCACTCACACTTGCTCTCGCTCTCTCTCTCTCTCTCAAAATAAACAAACATTTAAAAAATAAATAAATAGGGGCACTTGTGTGAGTCGGTGGGTTAAGAGTCTGACTCTTGATCTTAGCTTAGGTCATCATCTCATGGTTCATAGGATGAAGTGCAAAGTCGGGCTCTGGGCTGACAGTGTGCAGCCTACTTAGGATTCTCTCTCCCTCTCTGTCTGCCCCTCACCTGTTCTCTCTCTGGCTTTCTCACAATAAATAAATAAAGATTTAAAAACTAAGTAAAAATTAATTAATTTTAGGCAAGGATGCAAAAGGGAATGTATCTTTTTCACCCTGTTAGGATGTTGATTCAAGTATTATTCATGTATTAGTGAAACCCCAAAACTTAGATATCCATCAATATGGAACTAGTTAAAGAGATGGGGTTGATATAAATATCACCACATTATACGGCTTTTTAAAAAACTGGTAAAAATAAATAAAAACCTAGCAAAAAAAATAAATGAGAGTAAAGTTAGCAACTCAAAGATAAATTCCTAACATTCTTTCTCATAAAAACAAGTTACTAAGCAAATTTATCATGATCTCATGTATCTAAATTCCAGGCCTATAGGACAGACACGTATATTGCAAATAGGTAGATATGGTGAGATGTGTGAAAACAGATCCACCAAAATTTTTGTTAGCATAAATATAGGTGATTGACTTTCCTTGAAATTTTTGGTTTGAAACTTTTTACAACATACTTCTAATTAAAGCCTATCACAGCATGGGCTTTGGAGTAAGATTCCATTCATATCACAGCTTGCGTTGCCACGTTTTTTAATCCCTCTCATCTTCAGATTCTTCTCTTATTAAAATACAGATAGTAACACCTAACACATAGGCCTCTACCACACAGAGATAGTAAATACTACCTCTAAAATGCGAATCCAGGGTTCACTAGTGAGTTCAATAAATGGTAAAGCCATTTGGCTCCAAGAGCTTTTCACACATCCTCGTCAAACTTCCAAAGCAAATGCAAACAGCAAAATCCGTCAAGAAAAACAAAAAACAAAAAAAACCCTTCAGCGTCCGCATCATGAACTCTGCACACAGAGGTCAAATCAAATCAGAACAACACAGCCCCAGCTATTTCTCCCCCCGTAGACTTCAGATCTCCACATGCAAGATGAAGATACACAGAAAACAGGGCACAGGGCTCCTGCCCGGAAACTGTGTACTGTGGGGCTGAGCCACGGAGGAACCCTGTCTGTCAAGTATTTGGCTCACCTGCTTCCATATGTTGTCTACTAACAACCGAGCAATCTGTGTTCCTGTATGCTGTGAGTCATCTAACATACCCACATCGCACGCGTGCCAAATAATGAAATTTTCAGAGGATGCAAATTTAGCAATTTTAACAAGCACTGGCAGATCCGATTCCTTAGTAACCTGATGCAGTGTTAGAAGAAAACAGAACCATAAAAGACAAATTCAGACAGTGCCTAAATGGATTAGGAGCAGTTACAGGGCTCCACTGGTCTCTCTCCTTAGTCAAAAACTCTCATTAAAATAAATGAGCCTGCTCATTTGAGAAGAAAAAAAAATGAAAGAAAAAAGGTTTGGGGCATCGAGTTGGAAGAGCAGTTCATTCCCACTCATCAAAAGGAGCAGAAATCCTTATCCTACAACACCCACAGCTGCACATCACACTCAACCCATCTCTCCTTATTAACGTTCTTATTAAATGTATTCTGTCCATCGGTGTTCAAGTTCGTCTTTTCCATTCTGAAACGCGACCTTACTTTTCATGTATGAAATGATTCAATTTGTTTATCTGCGTCTAATGCCAAGTTGAGCTCAAAGGGAGGAAAAACATTTGGATTCTTGCTTTGCGGTCACCTAGTAAATTTCAAATTCTCCCCATACCGTGAACACTGCAGCTGGTCTGGTGCTGTTCCTTTCCTTGCAATTCCAAAGCTTCCGGTACTGTTCACATCACTTGGGGCACTGCCGAGTGCCACGTAAGATCTGCTTGCAATGTAAGAACATGTGGGGAAATTATGTGTTTTTGTCACACCCTATTAAACGGTATTCAAAACACAATGCCCCAGAAACTAAATTGATTGTAGGTTTTATAACCCTTTTCAGGGTAATGGAAACAATTCAGGACCATGAAAGATCCGCATAGCTAGCCGCAGCTGTCGGAATCTTGGACCGCTCAGCTCCGAGGTCCTGTCCTGGCTTTGCTGGCCACAGTTCAGTGGGATTCTGTTCTTCCAGATCTTTGACAAATCACTCCAGGTTCATGGCTACCAAGTCTTGCACATTTCATGCAAAGGAGGGGTTTCTTGGAATGCTTCTGAATTGTGTTAGAGGCTGGGAAACGTCAACAGGTACAAAGACAGTTTCAAGCCAATGTGATATCTTTCCACGTATAGTACATGTGTTTGCTCTTTCTACACATCCAGCCAAAGCATGCGGATCCAAGCTCAGAAACCAGGAAGCACAGAGTTAAGGGACACACAACTTGTGCATTCCCCTAGCTGTCATACTCGTGTGACTCTTCCAGCCTACCTACTGAAGCTGCAAGCCCGCGACCCAACCGCAAGTTGGAATCACGAGGCTGTTTTCATGTTTTAAAAATAAAAAGGAGCGAGTCGTCTCTTAGGCTGCCCGGTAACCCTCACCTTCTGAGCTGCCTGGCCAGGCAATGCCTTGATCCTGTCACCTATCGTAAGCGATCGCTCACTCAGTCATTACCTGCGCTGCATGCTGCTCCATCAGAAAAACAGCTGTGAACATTATTTGACAAATTGATCGCTAAATGAGCCATTAGCTGAAGGGGCTTTCAGATTGCCTCTAGGAAGCCAGAGTGGCTGCAGAAGAAAAATGCTTACAGATGCAAAGCAGTGATTAGAAATGGAGAAAGAACCCTTATATCAGCGCTCATGGGACAGCGAGGGGGCCGGTGTGGGAAAGGGGGTGGAGAGGGGGCCATAAACCATGTCTTGCAAGAAAATCCACCTTCTCCAAAGGAAACTGTTTATTAGAAGCAGTAGTAAAACTGCTTAATTCCCTCGGTGCCTCAAGGGAGAAACCTAAGCCTTTGTGAACTGAAAGAGAGAGAAGGGAGCCTAGCTGCTGGTGTGCTTGTCAAGAAGAGAAAGCTAGGAAAACAACGTTAGTCATTTTACCATCCGCGCTTGCCAAGAGCCGACAGGTGTGCAGTTTACTATTGTTCTGACATGCAGCCAGATACCGCCAGTTTAGAATTCATCCTCTCCTCCAGTGTGTGGGAGAAAACAGCTGTCTCCCTGGCTCAGGATCCGAGGAGAGGCGAGCGGGGAAGGGTGGGGGTGGGACAGAGACGGGGAAACAGGGACACAGACTCTTCTCTGTTAACATCACTTCGCAGGGCTTTGTTTGATTCACCAACTGAAAACACACAGTCTTCCGGAGCAATGCATTCCATATGGGTAGGTTCCCCCCAGGGGGCTCCAAAAATAGCCCACCAACAAGAGATGGAAACTTCACGGTAAATACACGCGGAGAGATGCGTAGGTTACGACCGCCAGTAAGAAGCGGTCACACACCACAGTGCTTACCGGAATGTCTTTTATAAAGCCCGCAGGTTTCGTATTGCTGACAGATGTTTGTGATTTAAAAAAAAAAAAAAAAAAAAAATCTTGAGTAAAGAAAGGTTATTTTGATCCAAAATGATGTGTTTCCCTGTCTCGCACGGAATGCAAACTATGTCAGTGCCCAGTTGCCTTGAGACGAGAAAGGAAAGCCCCCCAAATGTAAAGAGTGCCAGATGCGGTAGGTTGTAAGACGTTGAGACTGTAGTCAACAATGTGCCTTTGGGCTGAGGTATTAAAGGCTCACGCGGTGTCACCAGATATTCTCCTCTAACAAAGGACAAGAACCAGACATCTGTGCTGAGTCTATGGCTCTCTCGAATGAAAATTTGGTGACTACCAATAAAATCTATGCGGCTTATATTTACAAGGGAGAAAACGTATCCCTTACAACAAGGCATGCAACCTGAGAAACGCTGGCTTTCTCCCAAAAGCCCAGGTATTTTTCTAATAAAAGCAGCAGTCAACTTCAAGCAACCCTAAACTCATGACATAATGGCCCAGTCACACACATAACCCCTTAGGCTCACACTGTAACTCACTAACCCAATCCCGCAACGATCACATAAGCTAGAGGGATTGAATTACCCACCAAAACAAGCCAATTTCAAGTTAAGAACAGAGTCTGCCATCACACGGCCCATTTTGGGGGCAACAAAGCTTAATCCACTTACTTCCTTTACCAAACCCAGACATTACAGTTCACGTGCCCGGTAAACACATTCGTAAGAGTTCACATACTTTCTCTCCAGGTTCCGTGACAGAACCGAACCTGGTTCTTCACGCGGCGGAGCCCGGCTGGCTCTTTACAACCTCGCCTTTCTAGGCATTAAGCACCAGGGGAGATGAGAAAGAGGAGAAATCGTGGAGAATGAGGAATGGCAACGAACAAATCCTTTTTCTGTCATTGAAATAACTTTGTAGGCCCAAGATGGAGCCTCTCCTGCCCAGGGTGTCATCTGAGCAAACCGAAAAACTGGGATTTTCCAGTTCCTGTAAACACGTTGCCCGACCAGAAACGCATCATATGTAGGCAGCCAGTCTCCCAATGCCAAGCCAACTCTGGGCTTAATCACCAAAACAAGGCTGACTGCTGGCCCCAGCCAATCAGATGTTCTCGAGTTGTCTGCTCCTTGTTAATCATTCTTTATCCTCTAAGAGCTTCCTGCCTTCTCGTCTATTTTGTAGTCCTCTGAAGGAGACCGTCTGCTTCATAAAATGTTTCATAAAGTGTGTTTGCATCATCCAAATTGTTGTTCTTCATCACTTTTTTTCCACACTGTGAAATATTTCCTTATTTTACATTTCCCTTGAGGCCCGGGGCGAGGTCTTTGGAAACTCTTTCCATACAAGATCTCCTCAGAGGGAACCATCAGGAGGTTGGTTGAGAGAGTATAAATTATGAAAAAGAATAAATTACGGTAAGTGGTAAATAACCCACTGAGTGTATGAAATAACCTTTCAAATGAAGCATTTACATGCTTTAAAACATTGTCACGCACTACTGCTTTGGGCCAAGACGGAGTTACAGGGAGCAGATTTACTTCCTGTTAAAATTAAATGCAAAATGGAGACCAGCTCTGAGAATTCCCAGAGCAGAAAGAACCATTTAAGCCACATAAGCAAAACTAAATCTATCTTATTTCATGAACGTAAACAAAACCTCAGTTATTTCTTGTAAATGCCTCTGACAATCATAACAGAAACTTAAATCATCTTCCTAAAAAACGGTATGAGATAATCCCTTTTAATCAATCCTCTGCCATCTGGAAAACCCCCATTGTAATGACCAATCATTGTAAAGGATAAACAGCTTCTTCATTTTCACGTTCCAGGCCAGCCTGTGACTTCCTGCCTCTGAGCTTCATGTCAGTCTTTGAATCCAAAGACCCCCAGTTTGCAAACTGCTCTTATAGGCCCAACAAACCCTCCTAAGTACAATTTGTTGATTTGATGGTTTAGTTTTCCTCTTTCTGAATTTTTGCATTAGAAATGGATTTAATTCTGCTCTTTCTGAATTTCCTACATTAGAAGCAGAACCCAGAGAAGACTTCCCCAACAATTCTGACGCCAGTGAGCAAGCAGGTGCTGTTTAAGAACCCACTGAGTTCACTGCTTTCTTACCCACTCTGGAGTTGGAGGTCTGTCTTAGACTCGGACTCTGCTTTCTTTGTTTTGAAATCTCCGCTTGGATTGTGCGTTCTTGTATTTTGCTTGTTGAGGCTTTTTGGTCAGTCACCCTATTTTGTTCGAAAGAGGAGAAACCACATGATTCCCTGTGTGTTGTAACAGCTGTTAAGGACCAGGATCTCTCGCAGGGAAGATGTCTTAGGGAAGCTAAAAGAAAGATGGTTTCCACCTGGTCTACAACTCCTTCTCCACTTCCCTCAAAAACTGCTTCCTATATGTGTGTCAACTCGGGACCAGGATCTTATGCCTTTTTGGAAAAATGGGTGAACTTTTGGATAATTGAAAATGGTAGTAGCCACTTTGGGAAACTTTTACTTCAGATAACCCACCGCAAGGGGAATCCTTGAAAAGAAAAAAATCTCTGCAAAACGATGGAATCCTTACTTTCTTTGATTCGATGGCAGAAGCGGCTGAAAGACAAAACAACTCCTTAAAACAGCTTCTCTATGGTGCAGCCGCTCTGGAAAACAGTGTGGAGGTTGCTCAGAAAATTAAAAATAGACCTACCCTATGACCCAGCAATAGCACTGCTAGGAATTTATCCAAGGGATGCAGGAGTACTGATGCATAGGGGCACTTGTACCCCAATGTTTATAGCAGCACTCTCAACAATAGCCAAATTATGGAAAGAGCCTAAATGTCCATCAACTGATGAATGGATAAAGAAATTGTGGTTTATATACACAATGGAATACTACATGACAATGAGAAAGAGTGAACTATGGCCCTTTGTAGCAACATGGATGGAACTGGAGAGTGTGATGCTAAGTGAAATAAGCCATACAGAGAAAGACAGATACCATATGGTTTCACTCTTATGTGGATCCTGAGAAACGTAACAGAAACCCATGGGGGAGGGGAAGGAATAAAAAAAAAAAAAAAAAAAAAAAGAGGTTAGAGTGGGAGAGAGCCAAAGCATAAGAGATTCTTAAAAACTGAGAACAAACTGAGGGTTGATGGGGGGTGGGAGGGAGGGCAGGGTGGGTGATGGGTGTTGAGGAGGGCACCTTTTGGGATGAGCACTGGGTGTTGTATGGAAACCAATTTGACAGTAAATCTCATATATTAAAAAATAAAAAATAAAAAATAAAATAAAAAAAAAAACAAAAAAAAAAAACAGCTTCTCTAAAAGAAGCCTTAAGGACGCAGGTGACCTCCGCTCGGTCCACCTTCCAGAAACACAATTTGCGTCCAGCTATTCTTTTGAGATTTGTATTATTGTACCTGAGACATGGCTACACATTTTTTAAGGTTTCATTTATTTTTTGAGGGGCGGGGGGTGCCTGTGTGTGTGAGAGTGGGGGGTGGGGGGCAGCGAGAGGAGCATCTGACAGGCTGACAGCAGGGAGCCTGTCAAGAACCCCTGAGATCACGACCTGAGCCAGAGTCAGAGGCTGAGCCACCCAGGTACCCCAAGATGGCTAAAATGTCTAAATGAAAGCTACAAGATCTGTTTGTGTCTGTGTTCATGTATATCTATGTGTAAATGTACTATGTATGTGTGATACTTTTTAAAGAGTTCTATTTAACTGGCTTCAAGAAAAATCAGTGCTTGCTTGGATCCACTGAGTCTTCCTAAAACTCTGAGAAATGGGGAAAGTCACCCAAGTGTTTTGCAAGTTCACGTGATCTGAGATAATCTTTGATAAATAAAAGCTGGTTTAAGTGTGTTAGTTTAAGGAAAGTCGGCCTGTCTTCAGAGTTATCAACTTGGAGTGTAATGCAAATATACAGTTCTTTCCACCTGTGCTTATTAGTCAACTTAAGCTCATGTGATCTTTATGTTATAAAATGGGTCAACAAGAAAAGTAACCTCATAGTTAGCTGTTTGATGTCTAATCCAAGTATAATAGTAAAAAAAACGGTTAATTCAAATAGATGTAAATAAGATAAGCTTATACCGAGTTAAACTAAATAATGCATATTCACTGACTACCTTGATCATTTCCAAGAGAGAATACAGAGGGACAATTGCTAAACGTAAGTTACTTTTGGTTTTTAAATTTTTTACAGAGAGACAAAAGATATGTGGGTCTATCAACAAACATGTGTTGTGACAAATATCAAAATTGTACTATGAAAAACATATATCTCTAAGAATTATATATTTCATAATTATACATTTGTAAATTTGTTGACCTACTTATAGGATGCTAATATATAATAATTCACTACTGCCTGCTAATTTCACTATAAATATTATTAATAAAGTTAATAATAATTAAAACTACGAGAAACTTCTCTTATTAGAGCCAAAGGAAACCACTGTGAATACAACGTATGGGAAGAAAATAGGATGTATTTTTATATGAAGAATATGCAAGGAATATAGGATGTGTTTTGTGAAGGACAAAGACAGTAAAATCTAAAATAAAATTGCTACTTTTTCCATATTAAGAAAGGAAATTACTAAGACAAGATCTAAATGGGTATAAAAAGTTGCAGAAAATCTGTGGAAAGAAATGTTATAAGGTCAAAGCTGGCCAAATTTAATACATGTATTTAAAAGGATATTTTTAATGACGCCAATAATGTGCCAATAAAAGCTAGAGTTTCATTTTCTCTCTGTTAAAGCCACAAAATTTCTTAGATTATTGGTCCACACTTAATAAAAGATGATAAAAGGTTTTTCTTTGTATTTCATGTAATCTGCCTAGGAAACAAAGATTCTTTGTCTTATGAAAATATTTCCTGCGCTCCACATTGCCTTTATCGAGTCTTTGATTACTTAGAAAAACCTAGCCTTTTCTATTTTAAAAGAGCCAAGGTTTTTTTTTTTTTTACAGCTATGTAACTTTCTGTATTTGCCTGTGAAATCTTTTAACTGGCACTTTGGTTGAGTGCATAACCAAGTGTTGTTTCAGAGTGAACTGTGATCCTATTTGGTCCAGAATTTTAAATCTTTTGACACTTAAATTTTTTTTTTCAACGTTTTTTATTTATTTTTGGGACAGAGAGAGACAGAGCATGAACGGGGGAGGGGCAGAGAGAGAGGGAGACACAGAATCGGAAACAGGCTCCAGGCTCCGAGCCATCAGCCCAGAGCCTGACGCGGGGCTTGAACTCACGGACCCCGAGATCGTGACCTGGCTGAAGTCGGACGCTTAACCGACTGCGCCACCCAGGCGCCCCAATCTTTTGACATTAAAAAAAAAATTTTTTTTAATGTTTATTTGTTTCAGAGACAGAGAGACAGAGCATGAGCTGGGCAGGGGCAGAAAGGGAGACAGAATCCGAAGCAGGCTCCAGGCTCTGAGCTGTCAGCACGGAGCCGGACGTGGGGCTCAAACTCATGAGCCGTGAGATCATGACCTGAGCCGAAGTTGGTCACTCAACCGACTGAGCCACCCAGGCGCCCTATAAATCTTTTGACATTTTTAACAAACTTTTCCAAATCAAATTCTGAATGAAGTATTTTTGACATTGAACTAACTGGAATTTTCTGGAGGGTTCCTGGAAGACCTCAAAAGAGTTGCTCTTTTGCTTTATAAAAAAGAAATGTTAATTGATTTAGGCTTATATGATATGTGAAATTGCATGGGAAACAATGTCAAGTGAAAAGGAAAGTTTAACCTTCTTAAATTATACTTACATGGGCATACATTGTTCAAATAAGTGTTCTAGAAATCATATGAAGTTCTTAAAAATCTGGCATGTCCTAGTATAACCTTATCAATACATAATTCCATAGTATTATTTTGCAATAGTCTATGTCACAAAAATGTTATTTGTTTCTCAGTTGCATCCTTTCTCGGTGAACCCTCCCCAGCTATTTAACCAGGATGTTGTGAAGTCTTTGGTCACTTGGTTACTGGTTGACTCTTGATTCTTGTCTAAAAGCATTTGTAATTGACTATAGGCAGACGTGCTTCAACTTCAAAGACATTCATGGAAACGACCTTGACAAGTACTCTAAAAAATGCAGGATTCTGATAATTTTATGACAGTAACACTGAACTAGATAGGAATTTCTAACACTCTAATGGAGGGCTGGCTTGAATCATTAAGCTACTAAACCATGATCAAGCAGAACAAAAATTGATCACATGAAATTTGGGTAAACCGACCAAGGTGATTATAATTTTTATGACTTCATTTAAATTACTGCTGGTTCTTTAATGTTTTGTTCTCCAGATTGAATGGGTGCTTTTTCTCCTTTCTTTTAAGCCATCTATAACTTCCAGCAATTTGATAAAATATGCATTTGTAAGTGAAAGCTGAAACATTTATCTTGTTCTCCCTACTGGGTCTGTCCAGAATTTAAAAATTCTTATTAAATACTCTTGGTTTTCATATGTATGTATTTACATAAGTTCAGTAAGTATCTGTTCTCCTGGTAACAGGACACAATTAGGCAAGTCCTGGGATGGCTTCCTAGCCTAAAGAGACTTTACAGGTTTAACCTGAGATTTATTCCCACACAATTTTTAACAATTAATGTTGACTTTATTGAGTCAGTAAAACCTCTTGGTTATTACCAAAGCTTTGCCTGAAATGTCACACTTGAGAGTATATCACAATTCTTAGTATATTTATATAAGTGATCAAGCCAAGTTTAATAAAAGTAGACTTATCTTATAAACAAATTAGTTTCCTTAAAAATGATTAAAAGTGGGATGACTAAAGACAAAATTGTGTATCAGTGGAAAGCTATATAGTATACCTATCAAATTCTCACTATCTTAAGTGTCTTTTCAAGTTTTGTTGTCTTAATACCTTCAGAGAAATCCCAACAGATAATATATGGACAAACTTCATGCCTGTTGCTGGATGGGCTCATCAAGCATGTTCAACAGAACACCAGATGACATCATCAAAGACCCACACTATAAACCAGGAAAATCCCATCAGATGAAAACTGCCATCTTACTTCTACTATCTATAGATGCTTAGAACTCAGATATAGAAATTTTCCCAACAGGACAGTTTCTGAAGTGAAAAATGGAGTTTAGAACTTACTCCATTAAAAATGTGTTTTTCTTTCGTTTTCATAGAAATGTCTCATTAAATTATCTGATTGCTCACATAATATAGAAGTCTTATTTAGATGAAAGCTTATCTGCAACACCAGCTGCTCAAATAAAGCATCCTTGCGTTCATCCTGTCCTAAGTAATCATCAGAATAAATGATTGCTAATATGTCACGTTGCTTCTATGTAAATAACTAAAAAAAACAAAACAAAAACAGATTGACTTTAAAAAGCAAAAGGCAAAATCTCATTTTGATTTTAACCCATTTTAGTTATTGAACTGGTTAAATATTAGCTCCTGGAAATCTCTACTCTGGGGAATTTTTTTTCAGTCTTCATTATTCTCTTTATAACCATATTAATCTCTCTAGTGTACTGTATCATTACAAGGGTTTTAAATGTCTTTCAGCAGCCACTCATACAACAAATGATACTCATCAGGATTAGACAACCTGAAAGAACTCAGTGGTCTGACTACCCATGTCCATGATGATGGTACATCTGTTGGTAACAGCAATTACATGACCCTCTGTCCCGAGCACTCAACCAGAAGAAACAAGGAGCCTGAAAGTCTTTGGCATCAAACAGTGGGAACTGAGAGTAACTCTGTACTAGTTGGTCATACTCTTAGCCTCTTGAGGACGTGACTAAAAGTGAGAGATGTTTTGAAATTAAATACAAAATGGAGGCTGGACTTGAGAATTCTCAGGGCATAAAAAACCCATGTAAGCCACATAAACAAACTATATCTATCCTACTTTGTGAACATAAAACTTCACTTTGGTAATTTCTTGTAAATGCCTCTGACAATCATAAAAAAAACTGAAGTCGTCTTCATAAAAATGGTATGAGATAATCACTTTTAAACAATCCCCTGTTGTCTGGAAACTCCCATTGTAATAACCAATCATTGAAAAAGGATAAACAATTTCCTCATTTGTACTTTTAAGCCATCCTATAAGTTCACTCCCGGGAGCTTGGTATCAGTCTGTGAACTTTAAAGCTGCCAGTGTGCAACCTATTCTTATATGCACAATAAACTCTTACCAAGTACTATCTATTGACTTAGTTGGTAAACACATTTACTTACTTATTTTGTTATTAAACTATTTCTCGAACAATATTGTTTGAATGTTGCTATATCTGGATTTTTGACACCACCTGCTTGTGACAGGTAAAACACCAGACAAAATATGAAACATCAGGCTTTAGTCTTCAAATAATAAATTCCAAGCGTGACGAGAGCAAGTAAATATGACAGTAAGTGTGTTAGAAGGAAGTCAACACTTACTGTTTTGAGAGACATAAATGTGATCCGTTGCCTAACACAGTCTCTGGCACATAGAAAGAGTTTAACAGATAGGTGTTTGTGGGGTCCATGAAATTTCATCGCTAACAAAAAATGACAAAATAAAGTTTTCTTAAGACCCATCAAAGTGGGGCCATTAGATATAAATAAGAGTCATCACAGTATTGAGAGAAAATGATGGTGTTAGTAACAGGATAAACAGGTGGTTCAGAGGTGAGAAGGAAAGTCCCAGGTAATAATGATGACGGTACAGGTCAAGAAGGCAGTGAGAGATCTGGAGAATTCATGAGTCAAAGACGGTATGTTTTAAAGCCAACAGATTAAAATCAGCCAAGAAAAACAGTGCAAGTGTAACCCTGAGCACTTAATTAGAAGTTCCTCTTAAGGAAAGAGGGGGAAATGGCAGGAATGAGTTTAAATATTTCAGAAATTTAAATAATTTAATAAGTTAATATGTCCTGTTAAAAGTTAGTAAGTCTCAGGTAAGTTTAAAAAGTAGAAAGGACTCCAAAGAACGGAACATGATCCTCCTCCCTGCACACCCTCTCCTCAAGAAGAAAAGTTCTCAGGCCAAGAAACATGGCCACGTCCCTGGAGATGAAGTCAAAACACCAAACGATATTTTGTTTTCCGCTTGTCAGATGGACAATTGTTTTAAAGTACTGAGGTTAGAGTGGAAGAGAGCCAAAGCATAAGAGACTCTTAAAAACTGAGAACAAACTGAGGATTGATGGGGGGTGGGAGGGAGGGGGGGTGGGTGATGGGTATTGAGGAGGGCACCTTTGGGGATGAGCACTGGGTGTGGTATGGAAACCAATTTGACAATAAACTTCATATATTGAAAAAATAAGTAAATAAATAAATAAAGTATTGACCATATCAAGTGCTGGTGAGAAAGTGGAGAGGGGAGTCCTTTCATATATTTCTGGGGGTGGGGTGTGAGATATACCTGGTCCAGCCACACCAGAGAGCCACGGGAAGATTCCACTTAGCGTGCAAATATGCTAATTCCACAGTTCAGGGATTCCATTTACTAGTACACCTGACAGAAACTCTTCCATACGTTCTTAAGAATATGGAATGAGGCAGTCTACAGGCATGTAGCAAAACACAATCAGATACGTGGCTTGGACAAAGATCCACTTCCCAATGTAGTTTATAATAGTGGAAAATGGGCAACTATATCAATGCCCATCAATAACTAATATACAAATAAAGCGTGGTGTATAGTTCTAGGACAGAATTCAATTTAGCAGTTAACAGGAAAGAACATGATCTGCATACACCAACAAGATTGGATTTTTTGAAAACACTGTGACTTTAAAATGGGTAGAATGCTATGTAAAGTAGGACATCATTTATATAAATTTACAATCACCAAAATCCTACTGTTTATAGTTGACGAGCAATAGACATGTACATGAAAGCATAAGCAAGAGATAAGAACGGCACCAAACTCATGATAGTGGGTGCTTCAGGAGAGTCTAGGGAAAACAGGTGTTGATTCAGAGACCTTTAGCTCTGTGATATTTTATTTCTTAATTACTTTAAAAAAATTTTTTTTAATGTTTACTTACTTTTGAGAGAGAGAAAATGACAGAGAGTGAGCGGGGAGGGTATCAGAGAGAAGGAGACACAGAACCCGAAGTAGGCTCCAGGCTCCATGCTGTCAGCACAAAGCCCGATGCTGGGCTTGAACTCATGAACCTAGAGTTCATGACCTGAGCCAAAGTCAGACGCTTAACTGACTGAGCCACCCAGGTGCCCCGTCTTTCTCTTTTTCTTAAGAAATAAAATAGCACAGGGGCACCTGGGTGGCTCAGTCAGTTAGGCGTCCGACTTTGACTCAGGTCATGATCGCATCATTCATGCGTTCAAGGCCTGCGTCGGGCCCTGTGCTGACAGCCTGGAGCCTGCTTCGGATTCTGTGTCTCCCTCTCTCTCTGCCCCTCCCCCACTTGTGCTCTGTCTCTCTCTCCCCCCCCCCCCAAAAAAATTTTTTTAAGAGAAAAGATGAAAATGCCAACATTTATTAAGCTTCAGTTGTGGGCATATGTGTTTGTTATATTTGTATTCCCTTCCATGTACAAAAATTTTTGAAAGAGAAATCCACAGAAGGCAAATCATAATGAAAGAAAAAAACTCAGAATCATTTTGGGATAAGAATTCATGAAGCTGTTCCATTGGTTTGGAGAACAGTTTATATCTAGAGCCAAAGTATGATCCCAACGAGACAGAAAGTATGGGATTTTTTACAAGTGTGAATAAGGCAGGAAAAATATATATACAACATCTTGCCTAAATGAGGTATATTCAGAAATCCCCAAGAAGGGAATTCCTAGATTCCCTCTTGACACAGTGGAAAACCTACTGTAAGCCCCAGTTCGTCCCCTTAGTGCTCAGGGTTGCTTCCCTTTTCACGTTCTCAAGGAACGTTCTATTTCTTTTTCTTCTTTCCCTCCTCCATAGTTAATCTCTCACACCCTACCTGGGATCATCTCCATCAACCCATGAATATGGGCTTGTGTGTCCCCCTTTCAAAAATTCTCCCTTGACTTCAACTGGCCTTCTGGCAACTGCCCTCTTTCTATACTTCCTTTCATAGCCATTTGTAACCTTCTTTGAGCTCACTGTCTCCACCTCCTCACCTACTATTCATGCATTCTTGAGTAGTCCCTATCCTGCCACTGGAATGCTCTCATTGCCGACCTCAGTGAACACTTCTCTGTCTCCATCATACCCAACCTCCCCTGGCTCCATTCTCCCTGAAAAGGTCTCGTTCAGTCTGGTATCTTAAATGTCTCCAACACGCTCGTGATGCTCAAAGTTTATTTGCAGTCCAAGCCTTAATCCTCCACATTTGCTTATGTGGAACTGTGAACTTTATCTTTCTACGTGGTTTGTGGTAGGTGTCAAACTCTGTTCCCCACCCCCCATGTCCCAGTTATCTCCAGTCCCACAATCCCCAAAAGTGCTTAAGCATGTGTGATCCTTCCCTTTTGATAGACCCCATGCTCATGACCTCTTTAAATTCTGTCCTTTGTGTTTCTAGCATCTGTCTAGAATCCCTTCACTCCCTTCCATCCCTTCAACCCCCATCCTGATCCAAACTACCCGTATCCCTGCTCAGATCATTACAAAGGTTCTCTGACTTGTGTACTGTCACCCCTGCCCTCTACGATCTATCTACCATCCACGTCACAGACACAAAGATCTTCCCAAGGTACAAATCATGTTACTCCAAACCCTAAGTCTTTCAAAGCTTCCCATTAACCTTAGAATAAATTCTGAATCCTTTAAAGGGCCTCCATGGCCCTGTGTGATCTAGTTACTGATTTCCGTCCCAACTTCAACGTGCACCACCTCTTAACCTCCCTTGCCACATTTGTACCTCAGTGCCCTTTCTATTCACTGAAGGTAACAATCTCTCTCGCCTCCTTTGTATCTGCCAATGCTTCTCTGCCCTCCTCGTGGGTCTTCCCATCACTGGCTTCGCGTTATCTTTCCTATCTCGGATCAAAGATCGCCTACACGGAGGCCATGTGTACGTATTGTGGACACTGTTTCCTCCCTGAGATTCCTCAAGATTGTGAGTTGTTTTGTATAACTGAATTGGATGATACCGTGTTCAAGTGAATAGGATAGAGAGAAGGCAGGGGAACATGACTTGTTGGAAGCAGTAGTTCTCAACCCTGAGTGCACATTGGATGCAAGAATCACCCAAACCAACTGAACAAGTATCTCTAAGAATCCAGCAAGGGAACCAGTCCTTTTATGACCCATTCCCCCTCCCTAGGCCAGTCGGACATGCCACCAGGGTTGAGGGTTAGTGACTTAGTGAAGATCACTGGTGTCCTAATTCTCTCCCCTTTGATCAACTGTATACTCTTCAGCCTCTGCAGAGTCACAGTCACCTTAGAAACAATTTTAAAGGCCACTTCCCAAGTCACAGCCTAGGCACTTGGACCAGAGGCCCTGAAGATGCTTCCTAGGCATTGGTAGTTTAAACCCACCCCCAGGTAGTTCTGATAGGCTCTCGTGGTTTTGTTTTGCGGCTGTTTGGAGATCATAAGTTTCTCCTCCTTGAGCATGCAGAACACAGAGATAAGAAATACTCCACTCAACTTCTGTCCTCATTCTCTAATGGAATCTTTTTTCTCCCCCAACATCAAGGCAGATCTAACATCAGAGACCATCCATTACTGGCTTTGGAACATACAAAACCGTAGCCCTATTTGTACACTCTCTACCATCTCCATTTGAAAGTTTCAGCAAGAGTTTCCTGGTACATATATGGTTGCCTTTGCTGCCTCAGCTAAAATGTACATCAAAGGGGACCATTCAGTAAAAGATTAACTCAGCAGGCCCAGGATGCTCAAACCCTGCACATATCAGAGAGAGGCCTGTCCTCAGGACTGGCCCTTGACTCACTCCTGGGAGATGAACTCTGAGCCTTGGAATATCTTGCTTGATGAGAGTGTTTTGTGTGCCTGAGGCCTCGGGCACCGTATCTGTTTGACCAGAGAGCTTTTGCTAAAATGTGTCTTATGGCAAATGCCGGTTTTTCCATGTCTGAGACGCCCAGCCATGCTATATCATTTTGACCTCTAGGGGGCAGGAGATAGCCTGAGTAGCTAAGGTCACAAAGGTGCTGTATGTTATGACTGACCCCCTAATGAAACACATGGACACCAAGGCCATGTGCCATGTAGGTAAGGTTGCCTACATGGCAATATTGCACACGTGTTGTCACACATCATTGGGAGAGGTGAGCTGCTCCCTGTACATCTCCACTGGGAGGAGCCCTCTAGAAGCTAGCGCCCGGTTTCTCCTGAACTTCACCTGTATGCTCTTTTCCTTTGCTGATTTTGAACTGCATCCTTTGTAATACACCATAAATGTGAGTTCTCTGAGTCCTTCCAGGGAATCATGAAGCCCGACACTGGTCCTGAGTCCTGATAACTCCTTGTTTCAACCATGTGGCCCTCTGAAAGTTTGTTCTTTAATTGGTTATTCATTACTTAGAAAATGCTTTACTCAGAAAAACAATGATACAGCGCGATTCATTTCTAGGTCGCTAACAAAAATACCCGTCCCTTTAAATCATCATGAAGTAGAAATTAATATAGAACAGGGTTATTTTCTTCAGTAACCTTCATTTGACTATTACCATGGCTTATTCCGCCTTGTGTTCTTACGCTCCTTACACTTAATTCCTTAAAAAAATATTGGGGCGGCAGGGGGGGTACCAACTGGTGGCTCAATTGGTTAGGTGTCCAACTCTTGATTTCAGCTTAGGTCGTGATCCCACGGTTCATGGGATCAAGCCTCGTGCTGGGCTCCACAATAACTCTACAGACCCTGCTTGGGATTCTCTCTCTCCCTCTCTCTCTGCCCCTTTCCCACTTGCACGCTCTTTCTGTCTTAAAAAGGAACAAACTTAAAAACATGCATATCTTGACTGCACCAAGGATTAACAAAACAACATTGGCAAGCCAGCCCGGGACCCTCAGATTCCTTTTTTAATCTGATTTAAACATGATTTCTTTGGGGAAATACATTGCGTAACAGACAGGACAAAAGGCAGACGACAGGTCAAGGAACTCTTACCTCCAAACACCTCCTCCCACTGTCAGGGAGTTACCAGCAGCCACCGTGCCTCCATCAAAAAAGTGCCAATTTGTTTTGGTTGTAGTTCTGTGATGCTGACCACTGAGACTTCAGGCCACCAGGCCTTACCCTGCCCAATAGGAAAGATTATCAGTTAGCAAGAAACAGAACTGCTTTGCCATTTCTTTCTTCTTCATGCCTGCAAAACATATTCCACTCTCCCCAGTTCTGGGTGAGTCTACATCAGTCATATTTTATATGCAGTTATTTTATGTGCAAGTCAGATACTTGAAACTCAGATTTACAACGAACTGCGTCTCAAACTTAATATCAAACTATGTCATTGAGGGGTGCCTGGGTGGCTCAGTCAGTTAAGCGTCCGACTTCGGCTCAGGTCATGATCTCAGAGGGTTCGTGGGTTTGAGCCCACGTCGGGCTCTGTGCTGACAGCTCAGAGCCTGGAGCCTGCTTGGGATTCTGTGTCTCCCTCTCTCTCTGCCCCTCTCCCGCTCATGTTCTCTCTCTCTCTCTCTCTCTCTCTCTCTCAAAAATAAACATTAAAGCATAATTTTAAATATGCAATTGATATAAATTCCCTCTGAGGGCTTTTCTCATGATTAATTCATAATTCTGAAGAAAACTCACAAGTTCATGCCCACCTCATGAGGCATATGTGAAGCTCTTGAAGGCCATCAGACGCTAATTCCTGAAATTGCCCTTTAATTTCGCTGGAGCACCTCCACCCAGGACTCCTAGGAGTTCATAGACGAGTCACAGATATTTTTCACACTCATTACTCCAATGGCCACAGAGAATGGAGTGATGCACTTTGAAGATGAAGAAGGGACCTTCTTCAAGGAGGAAGCCAAAGGAACAGAAGCAGCCACTAGAAGCTGAAAAAGACAGGGAGACCTATTATCCCCTCACAGCCTCCAGAAGGAACCAGCCATGCCGACACCTTTGATGTTAGCCGGTGAGACTGATTTCAGACTTCTGACTTCCAAAACCTTATGAAAATAAATGTACAGTGTTGTAAGTTACCAAGTTTACAGTAACCCCTTATAGCAACAACAGAAAACTAATATGCTGTATTTACAGGCCCAAAGCTTCTTCTGTGCGGAAAGAAGCATTAAATTCTGTTCAGACTGGGGCGGGGGAAGCTCTGAAAAAAACATAGATTAAATTCATTCATTCAAAAGCTCTTTTACACCTACCCTGGCTTTCAGAGGGCTTATCTTAATTTAGAGGTAAAAAAATCCCAGGAAGGAAAAAATAGCATTTGGTAAATTTTTAAAATTATCACTTATCCTAAAGATATTTGCCATGGCTAGAGACAGTCTTTGTGGGGCAATTGGCCTTTAAATAGAGAAAATAATGATCCAAGTTTCAGATTCCTGCATTAGGGTTTATTACATGTAATGTCTGGGTTATATTAAACTCCTGGAAATCAGGGCTTATAATGGAATAGCTGACAGACCCTTAACTTTAATAGCCTTTCCAAGTACTGCAATAGTGAGCATTACTTTTTAATGTCATAAAATGATGGTTAAAACACTACAGAATTTTCTCAAGACAGATAAGCAGGTGTTCAAGAGAGCAGAACTATTTAAACTTCATTGATTTATGGTCTATCTTATATTGAAGGCCAAAAGTTTTATTGAATTCCCACAATAGATACCCTGAACTTAATTTTCCAAAATAGGAGGACTAGTTCAGCGTCCCCCATATGTATTAATTTCTTCATTTGAACACTCGCGCTTCTGTGTTTTTCGAAGTTACTACGTGTAATGAAATAGAAGCCACAGCCAAATGTAGAATCACTTACTCTTTTTATTGGTTGACTTTTCCAAGTGCATTGTGTATAATAAAACCCAATGCATAGCTACTAAATCATATAATCTAGGAACACAAGCCCCCCACTAATCATTTAATCTGCACAATATTTCTGTCACTCTTTATAATTGTGAATATGACCTAGCTTCTTATTTAGTGTGAAAGAATGTCAAGGCATTTGTCAGAACCCTTCTCCCTCCAGCTGCCTGTTCAGCCCACCCCAAATCCAATATCTCCAATCTTTATGCTGCCTGACGGAAAGTAAAGTGGCTATCAGAAAAACCCCAATAAACTATCAAACATTTTATATGTGTTAGCATTTTCTGCTGGTTTACATAAAAATCAATACTTTTATAATGGTAGGACCCAACCCTAGTGATTTAGTGAAAGTGATATTTACTGTGGAATAAAACAGAAATACCATTAGCTCTCAAAGCCAAATTACATTAGAGAGAGCTAGAAGCAAAATAATTACTATTATTTAGACGTGTGGCTACCAAAGCATCTGATATCCCAACTTATCTTTAGCACTGACTGTAATAGCAATAAATTCCTTTTCTGGAAAAAATGGTTGGAAGGCGAGGCAGGCAGTGTTTGAACAGATACATGGCTCACAGTGCATCCACTCCTTTGCTTCCTTCTTTATGTGTCCAGGCTCAGATAACATGAGTCAAACCTAGAAAATAAAGGTGTCAGAGCCACACCAAGAATAAAATGGCAATGCAGTCAATGATATTGCAATAGAGATGTATCTGGACAGACGGTAGCGACACGAGCGGTAAACACAGCATAATGTATAAACTTCTCAAATCACTGCGCTGTTTACCTGAAACCAATGTGACATTGTATGTCAACCACACTGAAAAAAAAAAAAAGAATAAAATGGTAATATGTGATCAAAAACTTAAAAACTTAGCCAGTAACAGTTCAGGGAACCTAAGAGCACTCAGTTTAATCAACATATCTATGTGACATCTACCCGTGCGAACAAGGTTGAAACCATTCGAAAATTTTATCAAAGATGTGTCGCTTTAAAGATAAATGTCAATATAAAGTTGTTTAAAACTGATGCATTCAATGCCAGCGTGTACTTTGATATACTTTTGACAAAATCATTTATAATATTTAGTCAAAATCAATGTGTTTCATTGAAATTTCTCATAGTTCATTCAATTTCAAATATCAAGGAATGTGACTGAAAGGGAAGCCTCAATTTTTGAATACATAAGAGAAGTTACGCAAAACTACGTAACGTTCTTCTTGGTCACAACGTAAAACATATGGATGGTTAATTTATACACAGTGTGTATTTATTATTGTTTATAAGATTCTGTTTTGGGTTTGTTTAAAACATCATTCACCACAAGTAAGATCAAACTGAACTGTCCTCACAGAAAGAGACGGTTGATGGGGCACCCGGGTGGCTCAGTCAGTTAAGCGTCTGACTTCATTTCAGGCCATGATCTCACAGTTCGTGAGTTCGAGCCCCTCATCAGGCTCTATGCTGACAGCTCAGAGCCTGGTGCCTGCTCGGGATTCTGTGTCTCCCTCTCTCTCTGCCCCGCCCCATTCTCTTTCTCTCTCTCTCTTTCTCAAAAATAAAGATTAAAAAATACTAAAAGAAAAAAAAAAGAAATAGCGAGTTGTTTGACCAGATGCACTTAAGCTTATTCTCCCATCTGCTTTGTCCAGTGAAATGTGTGTTTCCAGAGCAGTGAGAAGACCACAGCTATGGGGAGCTGGAATTCTACCCCTCTGCCTCCTCATCTGTTACCCGAATACTCTGCAAGAAGGCCGGTATCGTTTTGCCGCATAAAAATATTTGTTTGTTAAATCTTCCACCATAAAGCCCCTTTCTTCTACAGGCAACTTCTATCATCACCTGTCCTAAAATAATCGTACAGTTTCAAAATTGTGCTTGGATACTTACTAACAAGAGTTTTCTAACTCAGTAAACCTTCGACATGCTTTTCCTCTGAAGTGAAATATCAGACTGTGACCATCAGAAGTCTCTTATTCTTTTAACATTAATGTGGAATTTCTAGGGATGGAAGAAGGGCTACCTTGCCTTTTCATTTTGAAATATAGAGGAGAAAGTAATGAAAGGCCACATTTGCAATTTATCTAATTTGAAATGTCAGGTAATTATGTAATAATTCTAAAATTAAATGCTGAGGTTATAGGCTCATGCTTTGGAAGGTGATAATTATATGGTTGTCCCAGACAATCCACATTGATAAAAGGAAATTTTAATATCAAGTATGCTACAAGGGTGACTTTCTTCTGTAGCAACCTTATCTAGTATTTTCAAGACAAATAGAAAGATAGAAAAATAGAAAGCTGATAGATAGAAATCAAAATACAGGTATATGAATGTTATTATAAACTGTCACTTGAATCAATTGGCTGAGAAAGACAACCATATTCCTCTGATA